>NC_090441.1:159622499-160249958 GCF_031143425.1 Pleurodeles waltl
CCTGTTTGCTACTCCCACCACTTGAATTGTCCTCCCTGAGAGTGGCAAATTTGGTACTTCAATGCTCTTAACAGTTGAACGTGTTGCTCCTGTGTCAACCAGGAATGAGACACGATGACCCATTACTCTTCCCTCCACGTACGGACCCTTTTGATCAACTTCCAAGGATGCTGCAAGCACACAATCTCCTTCTTCTCCTGAACTTTCACTCTCCCATACATTGTTTATTCCACTCTCACTGTGTAGTGGGAACTGTTGTACGGTGCCATTTGTACTCATTACCTGACCCGAGACCTGTGGAGGAACCATCACTTGCTGCTGACTCATTGGTGCCAAAGGTATTTGCATTTGCTGATTAGGTACCATGGGAAACTGCTGTTGCATTGGCTGCATTTGCGTCACCTGCATATGGGGCATCTGCATCTGCTGCGGCTGCATAGGTTGTAATCCCTACAACTGATTTATGGTCTGAAAATTTGGGTTTGGACCTCTCATTTTCGGTCCCCTCATTGTCTGAAATGCATTGACATCATTGTTTTGCTGACTAGCACCTGCACCTGCACCTTCCTGCACCACCATTGGGCACTCGCGTTTCCAATGACCGACAATTCCGCACACGTGACACGGCATCACCTTCTTCATTGCCTGCACACCAGTCACAACAGTGTTCAAATCCGGACCATTATTCACAAAACCTCCTCTGCCTCTGCCTCTAGGCTGTGGCTGAAACGCCATGTTTCCCTGCAACTGCGGCTGCGGTTGCGGCACCTGCTGTTGGAACCCTTGTAACCCTTGCAAACCTTGCAGACCTGTCTGAGCTGCCTTAAGCTGCATCATCATCACCTTCTCTTTCAACTTTTTCTGTTTCACTTCAATTTCGTCGCTACAGTATTTCGCATAATTCAACACCTCATCAATCGGTTTCGACTGCCAGCAAATCAAATGCGACTTTATTGTTTCCGTGCCGCTGTAGTTCTTAAACGCCTTCAACAACCTCTCATAGTAACTATGAATCGACTCTTTAGCCTCTTGGGCAGTTCGATCGATCTTCTGCCAATCCACATTTTTCGCGGCCACCTTCGTCTTCAAATGCTCGATCACCTTATAGTACAGGCTCATCACCATAGGTGATGGTGCACCCGTCTCCCTGTCTCTCTCTGGTTCACTTGTCGGCCAACCTACAGCTCTTTTGCAATCCTCCCACAAATCTGCCGGAACCACAATCTCAAAGAGGGTGTTCAGGTCTTCCCAGAGACATTTTGCAAGCTTCACAAACCTATCAGTCTGTTGATACCATTCAATCGGTTTCTCTCTCAGTTTAGGAAAATCATCCGTAAAAGACTGAATGTCGCTTCTGTGCCATGGTACATGTATTAACTTTCCCCCTGCTGTCTCCCTCATTGGTAACATGGTTACTGCATCACTACTCTGCGGTCTTTTCTCGTTGGTCTCTGGGACACTGTCTTTCCTCTTTTCCTTTCTCTTTACCCATCTGCTTTCCCATTTGTCTAAGCACCTCCACACTTGTGCACTTTGCAACAATTCTCTAAGGTGAGCCTTCATGCCTGCTGACCTCATGTGTTCAAAATCTGTGGTCCCAAAATCCAACCTGTAGCTCCTGCTCAAGTGTTTTGTCTTGTCTATGTCAACCCCGTTTTTGTCAGCTATTTCCTGCAAGCTTTTATGTACTTTGTTCACTTCTCTCGTAATCCTGGGACATAGATACCTCAGCTCTTCTTCCGAGTAGGACTCTAACCTATTCACACCCATAGTCCCTTCCACCAATTCTTGTGCTTCCATGTTCAACCTCATCCTGTTCATATAATCTTCTCCCTTCCCACTGTCTGAGCTTTGTGTGGAATTCAGACTGTTGAACCACTGTGTCAGCTGTTGCGCATTCAACCCCATAAGTGTAGCGTTCACATCGACTGCCATTGATGGTTGCGGCAACTTTTTAGTGTTCGATGTTAGAGGTATTATCAGTGGGGGACTCGACCTCACCAGTGTGGACTGAGCGCATATGGGACTAAACTCCATCAAGGATCCGGATCCATTTGGCTGAGACGCTATAGGGGTTATCCCTGGAGTGTTTTCTATGCACCTCCTTTCAGTCCCACTCTGCAGCATTGATCCCTGACCGCTCATACCTAAGTTAGGCTGACTGTACAGAGGTACCGGTGGACCTACAGTAATGGGTAGCGATATCGCATCTGGGTTTTGTCCATTTCCCATGTTCTGAGGCATGTTCATTCCCACACCATGGGTCATCATTGCCGGCATGCCCATCTGACTCCCCGTCATCTGAGCATGTGCTGTTCCCCCCTGCATCTGCTTTTGAGGCATCAAAAACTGGGTTGATTCGGCTTGTGCCAATGTCGGGTTGTGACCATTCTGTACTCCCCTTACTGTTGGATCTAGAATCATTCCTGCACTGTTGTCACTGCTGTAGTATCCTGGCATCTGCGGCTGATAATTTTCTGCTGGTTTCAACATAGGCACATCTGGATATATTCTCCTAACCTGCGGTATCTGCGGGGTGAACAGTAAACTCGGGTCCTTAGACCCCGATGATGCTCCCGAACTCTGAGTTTCACTGTTCTGTACCGGTGCCGGAGGGGCAGAACTGGTACTTGGACCTTGTCCACTCTCTGCATAAGGTGATGGACGGTCGTTCAGCAATTGCATTATTAACTCCTCATCCTCTAACTCCTCTTCTCTTCTCAACTTTTCCTCGTCCTCTCTATCCTTGGAACACTTCCTGTTTGTCTTACAGGTAGCTTTCTTACCTGTCTCCTCTTCTTCCTTAGTAATTGCGGGGAACAATTTTATCCCCTGCAATACATCTGACCTCCACACCTTCTGTGCATTATCCCACCTAGCGTCCGCTAGTGTCTTTTCTACCTTCCTTATCCTGGTCTCGAACTTATTTTGCTGCTGCTGTCTAGCCATTAGTTCCCAAATTGCTAGAGCCTCAAACTGGGCTGGCCTTGGAGGCACCTTCATGTCGTACATCGTGAATCTCAAATTCTCTAGAATCCTTATATTGAACGTCCCATGGATCGGGAATGCTACGCTCCCATGTTTCTCTGTCAGTTTGTGCCATTGCTTTAGCCAAAGGCACGGAGCTACCCCCTTTTCCTCCATTACAATGTAAGCTGGTGTGCCTTCGGGCGGCGTCTCCTCTCCTACGCTCGCTTTAATGTAAGACTCCCCCTTCATCGCACTCCTGAATGCTTTAAAGAATTTCATCTTCTCGTCTTTTATTTCGCAAAGTTTGTAATCAATAGGTGACTTTAATTCCCGGAATACTCTTCGCTTGCCTTTCCCCTTCCAATCGAGCCCCACGGACCGCGTCCAATCCATGCGCGACCCTTCTTTGCAACCAACCTATCCCAGCGCGGCTCCTAGTGAAGTCACACTCACACACACTGCGGCTGACAAAGCCTCGCGGCTAGTCCTCCTTCACTCAGCTCCTCTCGTAACAACTTCTTGCATGTATCGCGAGCTACAAAAACTAAAACAGATCTGTCGGTTTACTACAGGAAGGGTAACACAGTCGCTTCAGGACCTTAGGGACTTTTCACTAGCCTCGGCAGTTATTCCATCTTTCTCGGTCCCCACTTTCGCAAGCAAATCTGACCCGCAGACCTACTCTCAACTTGTCAATGATCTATTCTAGTGCACTTAGAATCTTGTCAAAGCCCGAAGTCGAAGTTTCTTTCACTCCCTTACACACATACCGACTCGTTAACCACGCCCGATCAACCTACTAAACCGCCCAGACCACAACATAAAACAACATACTCCGGAGTCTCTTGACCTCGCAGGGCCCGTCTCAACAACAACAACCACGTGGACCTTTTTTATGCACAAAGCGCCACACGCACATGAAGTTCGATGACTTCCCTACTCTCACACTCGGAGTCGCACCTCCGCTATCTTCTATGAAGTTCGACGACTTCTCTACTTCTACACTCGGAGTCGCACCTCCGCTATTCTCTAAAAAGAAAAATCCTCGCAACCTTTTCACACACCCTGCGGCAATAAGCTGTGCAAGCGCAAAACCCTAACTTCGCTCATACCATCACTAGTACCGCCAACGCTGATCTCCACACCTCCATTCTCTCCATTCGCAAGCTCCGAGATCCCGGGAAAGTCGCGGTGGACCTAGCCCATCATCATTCTGTCAATCAGTTTTATCCAAGAAAAATCTAATTCAACTTCTCGAGTGGGGTCTCGAAGGGCGTAACCGTTAATTCAACACCATGTACTTTAACGGTACGGAGTCCCAAAAGGCGAAACCGTCCTCTGCTACCATCTACTGATAGAGCGGTCCGTACTAGTAATTTTACCTGTATTCGGACGCTCTTTAGGCCGATGAATCTTTTGGCTAAGTGGGACTCTCCGTACTCTATTTCGGTTAATTTAATCAAATCAATAATCAATAACGAACATAAGCAATACCTTGATCAACATAACACTTAACAATTAATCCAGAATACATTTCGGCGAACCCTGACCTTTCAGTCAGGAATAACCACACCAGTTTATTCAAAGTTAGTAAATTTATTTCCCTATATTAACAAAGCTAGCACGATATAGATGTGTCTCAACACCAAATGATAAACATAAATGAACATTAATAGCTGTCCATAACGGCGAAACAAGTGCAATCTATGCAGCATTTGAATAACAAGGCATTCGATAATAGCAATGCAAATCACTAATACGATAATCTGTAATGAACTAATTGCATACATTTAGTCAGCATAACAAGGTCTCGAATTGCATCGTGCAACAAAAGGAATCCTCATCTAACCTCAAATTAGCATCGGCATGTGGGGCTTCATGCGAAAACAATTTAGCAACATTAATTTAGAAAAACTCCTAACTAGGGATCTTATCAAAAATCAGCAGTTGGTTACCTAAAAGAAACACAATGCAATTTTACAAATTTCCTTTCATATTTACCAATTACGATCAGCATACAAGGAAGTCTTCGTCTCACAGGTACCGTTTCTCGATCAGCATGGGTACCGTTTCGATCGGCATGGGACGGGGCAAAGGGGCAAAGTGGACGGGGCAATTGCCTCACGGCGGCAAGGTAAAACTACTACTTCATGCAAGGGATTAAATCAAAGTTAAAGTCTCTAGGGCAAGAATCATTTAAAGTCTCTTTCTCTCGATTAGAGAAAGAATCAAAGTCTCTTTCAAAATGGCGTCGCAGCAAAGTAGGCCATAATAGCTGCAAAGTCTACAAAATGGCGGGATGTCCAATAATGGCTATGATGTCCGGGTAATGGCTGGTAACCGCAATAATAGCTACTTTCCTCTCGTGCACCTGGTTTAAATAGACAACAGTTCAAATCCAGTAGGGTCTTCCATTGGAGGGTTCATAGGTTAGCTTCAAATTGTCCAATCAAAAACGACAGTTCTCAAGCTTTTACTTAAGCATACATTATCCTTGGAGATGGGTACGCAAGTTGCAACATTTTATACCAATTAACTCACTTTCAGAGCTTCCATTGTCCGCACCTGCAGATTGACCTTGGAGTAAGGAGAGAAATATGCCAGGCTGGCACGAAACCTTAAGATAAGCATGTGAACGATCTCAGTGGAAAAGTACAGCTTCAAGCAAAAATACACGTTTATTAGCACATTGGAAAAATACGAGCATCTAAACCGTGAGACCAGGCAACTAGGCCAAAGCCTGCACTAAAGTAATGCTAAGCTAAAACATTTCAAATAAGCAAATCGTAGCACACGTTTATGATTATGTCGGATTAATACAATTCTAATACACCACGTTATATAAAGCACGCTTATAAATGTTGGCAAACTACTCTGAGGGCACATTTTGTCCCCGTACAATCTTTATTAGTTTGGTTAAAGTCACACATGATTATTGCACACTACCTTTAAGCGCTAATAAATGAAAACCTTCATTTTCTGCTTCATCACCCCCAACCCCGTGGACTCAGTCAAGGGCCTGCCGCGCGTGCATAGTGTTCCGTGCTGAGGAGGGCTCTTGGAACTCAGGCGCCACCCGCACCGCGAGGGCCTTTGTTACGCCACTGAACAAAGGGCAAGTAATGAAGGGGCAAGTAACGAAGCAGGAGGGGGCACAGGCCAAGCAAAAACAAGAGGCAAGCAACAACGGATCAAACAATGACGCAGGAGCGGGAAAGGCGCAAGCCACAATGGGCAAGCTAAGACACGGGGGGATTAGGGGCGCAGGTAACAAGGAACGAGCAACAACGATGGGGGCAGAGAAAAAGAAATACCTCATTCCCAGCACCACAGCGGAAGGATGCTAAACATAATGAGTAATTGGTCCATTTTCCAAGAAAAGGTGAAACAAACGAAGAGAAAGGTAAACTGGCTCCCACCGACCAATCAGAAGCCAGCAATTGCAGTGACAATGAAGCCAACGAATGGTAAGCTACGGCTCCAAACCCCCTCTAAGTTAACAAAGTGCATTGCAAGCGACAGTGCACGCGCTACTCAGGTGAGACCTAAAAAGCACCTGGGCCTTACCTGCTGTATCCCTTTTCGGGCATGTGATGCACTGAGCGAGACTTGCACAATGTGCCCACCAGTCCGCTCCACAAATTAAAATGGTGAATGTGTCCAATTTTAAAAACGGAAAAAATACATTCCCAGCACTGCGGATCGCCCATATGCCAAATGTTTTGTAATAGACCCCTCTCTCTGGATCATCACCAGTTTTATAGTATCATTTCACACAAAAGAGGCTTTTAGAACCTACCACGATGTAATAAACGAACTTGGGTTCACGCTGGGTATTGTTGCCTTCAAACTTCGCCCAAAAATCTGAACTACCACAGGTCCCTTAATCTGGAGCTCACACACTCTCCATGTCACCCCCTGGCATTCTGAGCATTAATCATTACCCTTAAAAGTCTAGCATTTTGCTTCCAAGCACTATCTCTGTGCGGAGTCGTGGCGCATAGCACACAATAACTTCACAATAACTGATGAACAGCGTGCACTGTTTCCAGCCGCTCGAGAGACGGACTGGCTTGACCCGCGTCATCAGTTCACCGTCAGCGGACAGTGATCATGAACTTCCCTCATTAGGGCCGCGCGGCTGCTCGGTGGCCCATGCGGAATGAGGTGACTGTCTCAGTCCAGTGGGCAGGGGGGTCCAGCACATCTCTGCTCCGCTGCCAGGCGGCCCTGGGACGTGTAGTCTCGCACGAGTGTGCAGGGCCGGCTGCCTGGTTTCTCAGAATCTGAAGGAGGCTTCCATGAAG
This sequence comes from Pleurodeles waltl, assembly GCF_031143425.1. Classification (NCBI taxonomy): domain Eukaryota; kingdom Metazoa; phylum Chordata; class Amphibia; order Caudata; family Salamandridae; genus Pleurodeles; species Pleurodeles waltl. Next base: position 159,629,777 of record NC_090441.1, read on the forward strand.
GGGCCAAAGGCATGGAGGACGGTTCCCCGAGGACCCGGGGCAGCGGAGGTGGGAATATCACCTTTAAATATCGTGATATCCTTAACCCCTACGTACGTGTCACTCCACGATCTGAATCTGCACTTTATGAAGGTGTGTCAAGAATTGTTCGATCTATAATTTTCTTGTTGATATTTTGGTAATCAGTATTCGTGATACCAAGGGAGACCAGATCTTGAGAACCAATTCCGGGACATATTGCAAAAATAGAAGGAACACAATTATACATCAACAGATCATTGGAGAATGAAAGTTGTCACCAACATATGTACACAGAAAAGGCCTTAAGAAACTAAATAAAATGTATTTTTTTAACCAGCATCATAGTTGTTAATTAAATTGCTTACTTATAACAGCTGCTAACCAGCCCCGCTTCACAAAACTTCTAAAGGTGCCTGTCACTGTTTTCAGCTGACCCCCTCTGAAAACCGGGACAGGCAGCCCTGCCAAGTTTCCCAGACCCATGCATGATGTGCTGCTCCAGTCCGGGTTCTTTCTTTAAATTCTGGGACTTGTAGTCTTGTTTATTGCATTATAAAGCAGGACTACAAGGCCCACAATTTTATGAAAAAAACAGAACTGGAGCTGCATATCACTTATGTACCTGGGAAACTTGACATATATGGACATGAGACAAATTTGCTGAAATCTACTGGGGCAGCAATGAAAAAGCATTTGCAATGTAACCGGTCTCACGTTTGCTTGAGCTAGTGCAATTAGCATTGAAAACTCCTAACCGGACTTTTCTTGCCACGTAAATTGAAAGTGAAAAGTTTCACATAAGCGAGCTGACGGCCGCCATCAGTGCAGAGAAGACACACAAAGGGAAATAAAAGTTCACTTGTTGTCAAACCTATTGGCAAAAGTGCAATTATCCATGTAACCGGCAAAAGTGCAATTATCTACGTAACCGGCAAAAGTGTAATTAACTATGTAACAGGGTCGATGTCATGCAAAGCGCTCGACTTCTGCCCTGCGAGATCGTGCTGCGAAAAAAGAGAAAAAGTAGTCCAGAAACCAGACGGAAAACGTGGAGCCTCGTATGTTTTCAGTACTTGGTTACTGCGCTCGAGAAGGGCTAAACACCGGAAACGGCATGACATATGCATGCCTTTCACTAATAAAAGCAAGCAGATTTTAAAAGGCAATCTCACGAACCAATGAAAGAAACTGACGTGAGATGGGTGTGATTTGAAGCCCGGAGAGAGATTACAAGCGTTTTGCACTCGCCCGTAACCAGGACCGTCCAGGCAAATCCGGGACGCCTGGTCACCCTACTGATACTGCATTTTTGGCAGCTCTACTTGGTATTGTGACTTCTAGGTGCCAAAGTGAACTACACTTGCTTTAACCATCAATTATATGACAAGGTTGACCGCTTGCCCCACCGTTTGTCCTTAAGTAAACTCCTAAACAGTGACTGCATGGGCAAAGAGTGCAAGCTATAGAAAATAAATACTTTATAATCTGCTAAATCGAGTGCATTCTGGGGGCTGTACTCATAGGCCTTTATTTATGGGCAGTCGGAGTAGGTCAGCACCGTATGTCTTCTTGCTGCGCTGCCCTAGGCCAATTTGAATGGGCAGGAATACACTGTCTTTATAAAATACGGTGCATTCCTGTGCTTTCGCCCTGCGCCGACGCTCAATTTGCTGCCTAGTGCCAATGCAGGCGCCCTTGCAGCTTGGTGCACTGCGGTGCATGCAGGATTGCTTTTGTGCTGGGGGGGGTTCTTCCTGCACAAAACAATCCAGTTGTGTGCTACACAATGCAGCAAACATTGAAAAAGAGGAAATAACGAGGACAGATACAAATATTTGTCCTCGTTTTGCCACCCCTGGAGAGGCGTAAGATGTGGTGATTACGTAAATCAGCGTCAAAATCTATGGGTGTTGCGTGGGAAAACCCACTGCAATGCCCATGGAACGTCCACCTGGTGCAGAGTAGGGCAATGCAGCAGCTTGCACTGCCTTGTATTGCTCCATATCTGTGAGGCCATGAAAAGCCACGCAAAGTGGCTTTGCGTGGCCTCATAGATATGGTGAGAGGCTTGTACTGCCAGAGGGTCAAAAAAAGTGATTCTCCGGTTGCACAAGCCTCTCCGAAATATGCCCCTTAGTTTATTTCAACTTAACCATTCGGTGTAAAGTGCCAAATTGTAATGGTTACAGGACCTCTTACATGCAGAGCCGGATACCTTAACATCCTCCGCTTCACCCCTTTAAACCAGATGATGTGAACGTCTTGTCTTCCTACAGGTCGAGAAAACCCTTCTGGTGCAAAAAACAAGAGATTTCCTTTTTCTAAAAAGTACTCCAGGATGCGAGAGTTTATTGAATGTATGATGATAAGCACACAGCATGCTGATGTCACACAATGAAAGCAAAAGCACTGAGCGCCATTAAGGGCTGAATGCTTTCAAAGAGACGACTGCTTTCCCTTTGATTGGTGCCTTAGAGGATGAAGAGGGGCCTTATCTCAGCCTCATGAGCACCTATGAAAGTAGGACACGTACCACTGTAATGGGGTAAATGTACCTCCCCCTAGTGGATGCCTGCATGGTGACCACCACAGGAGAGCAATCCCCAATTAGGAGTAGCATACCTCTGCTCAGGCATGACCAACTGAAACAATTCTGAAAGAAATATGTTAAAAACAGTCTTTCTGTCGCCCTGGGGAGGCAGTTAGGGGGTTGCTCTCAAATTGCCCCCTTCCCCTCAAAAGGGATAGAAAGCCCACTAGGGCCAGAGATATTGTATCAATAGTGAAACATGGGGTCGGTTGGTGAAGGCCCACCCTGACATTAGGCCATGATCTCAACCTTAAAGGGTACTACCATGTTTTTGCCCCTCAGTATGGAAAAATTGGAGCTGCTGCCCTCCAATCTCTCCTTACTGGAGGAGTAGGCAGTAATCCTACCAGGCACCAGGGAATTATGTTTAAAAACATTGGGTGGTGCAGCCTAACCTGCCATGCGGCAGCAAATGCAACAACAACAAGGTGATTGATGGAATGCTTGAATTAATCTCAGCCACTGGTAACTGCTCAGGGCCGCATCCCAAACCATATTTTTGCCCACCATGCCACCTCAGTTTGGACCCTGCCATATTCAAATCAGTCTTGACCCTGCTCCCCATGTGAACAGTCCAACCCGAGCTGCCAGGCCAGGTCCTCCCTAGACAGGAAACAAGCATCATGTACCACCCCTCATCAGCTAGGCTAGCCTGAATCCGGTGGCATAGCAAGCACGGGACCCACGTCTGGTCATACCCTTCCCACTTAGGGCAATATATTTCATCACTCTGTCCATCATCCTTTTGTGTTGCTAAAGCCACCGTAGTTGACCAGGGTATGCCCAGACGTGGGTCCCTTGCTCACTGTGAGATTGGATTCAAGCTAGCTAGGGAGGACCTGGCCTGGCAGTTTGGGTTGGATTGTTCTCATAGGGAGCAGGATCAAGATTGATTTGCATATGGCTGGATCCAAACTGGAATGGCATGGCACACATAAAAATGATGAATTTAACCCAGATCTGTGACTGGAGGTGAGTGTTTGATTTGTTCCGCATTCCATTCATCATCTGCTCTTTTTGCACTTGTAACTGCATAGACACCAGGGATGTGTTTTCACAAAAAAAAATATGGGGTGTGGCAGCTTGTTTAGGTTTCGAGCCTTTCAGCCGCCTCTAAAGGCTCCACAGTTTTCTGCCCATTGGGCCTAGGGCATTCCCATCTTCATGGCCAATTTCCTTTAACTTGCTCTGGTTTATGGTTGCACTATTCAGGTTCTGGAGCACCTAGCAACCAGGAAACCCTCCAACACCATGGGCATTTCTGAAACCTAGATATCTAGGGCAATCCAGGTTGGTGTTTTTGCATGGATCCCAGCACAATTTCTCACCCAGAATACCCTATGAACCAAAACATGGGTCAAAGAGGGCTATTTTCCATTATTTATATTTCATAATACTCAGCCACTTCCAGCCAATGGGTAAAGTGTTACCAATCTGCGTTCCCACACTCCTGATTGAAATGCTACCTGCCATTTGTGGGTCAACTTAGTGCACGTCTGAAGGCCTCATTGACCCTACATTGACTTCATACAGACAAAGTTGTGACCGATTCCTGTCACAGTCATTTGGGCCAGCGACTCAAGTGGGGTACTATTTTTATCGGAAAAATGTGGGAACACTAGGTGGTAGAAATCTTGTGGATCCCTGCAGATTCTAGAACTTTCCCTCTGTGAAATGTACTGAAAATATGTATTTTTTGCCAAGGTTTGACATTTGTAGAGAATTTTGTGTAAGAAACCTAATGGGATTCATGCAAATCAGACCACCTTGGACTCCCCTTGGTGTCTAATTTTCAGAAATTGCTGGATTTTGTAGGTTTCCTTTGGTACGGGCTTACCCAAATTCCACATCTATCCTCAGCACTGAAATGGGTCAGTTTTCAAGACGAAATGTGGATATTTCCAAGTTTGGTTTTCAGGCCTTTATTGTAGAGGGGGATATGCTCAGCCACACAAGTGGGACACCATGTTTATCAGGAGAAGCGTGCGATAGCAGAGTGGTGGAAATTGTGTACTTCCTTTCTGACTCTGGAACTTTGTCTCATAAAAATATGCGGCAAATGTGTGATTTTTGAGTGTTTATGCATTTTAAATAATAAGAAAAGCCTAGAAATAAATAATATAGAAAATTAATGTGCATGTTTGAAAATTTGCCCACGGAGAGTGGTCACCAAGATTCACGAATTATACTAAAAAGTGACTAAAAATATGTGAAATGTTGAAAATGCGTAATAATGATGTAGTAATATGTCATATTAAGATATATACCATATGTTTTACATTATATTGTAGAGCTAACTTAGCCAAAGTCGTGGCATAGTTTGCCAGACCTCATGCAGAAGCTGAATAATAATGCAATGTTGAGAAGCAAATGTGTTGAACTGACCATGAACTACTGCATGTTAATAAAGTCTGCTTAGCTAGAATTTTCTGCAATGAACTGGAGGACAGGAGATGATGGAACCACGCATGTAACAAATTTGGTGTTAGACAGGCTAGATGTACTTTCCCAGGACTCGAACAATAGAGACACTGATTGGAGAAGAAGATGCAACATTTTCAATGATGAGCCAGGTGATGATGACATCGTACAGTGAACCAATCAACGAACTGAGAACTGCGTAATCTTAAAACTTATAGATTTGTAAAATATGAATTATTGGTTAGGGTAATAACTGGTGATTAACTGACCAATTAGGAATTAGGAGGATGGACTGGGTAACCCTAATAAAATGTCATGACAAGGGGCAAAAAACTTCAGATGTTCGAGGTTAGGCATGGACTTTCGAGGAGATTCAAGATTCTGTCATTTGGGCTGATGCTCTTGAGAGCCTGATGCGTTGCTGATCGATTGATGACCTGAAGAAGAAGACTGACTTTGTTGCTGATCCATTCCGTGAATAGGTAGCTATGACAATGTGACTGATTAACTATTGTGCCTTTCTTTCTAGGTACCAGCTGCGCTGTTTAAATAGTTTTCTTTCTCCTAGCTAGATGTTTTCCAAATTCATGTTCCAAATTGTTTTCGCATGAAGTCCCGCATGCTAATGTTAACCCGGGTTAGGTAAGGTTCCTTTGGGTGACGCTGACAATGACAATGACAAATGATTGACAAACTGATTCCTGAACTCTGCTATTATTGTTGATATATTCATCTTTGTTGGCTTATGCTGAAGCATTAGAGTATATGTTTTCTCAAGTTCTGATTAGGTTATGTTATTGGTGGTCACTAATGAACTGATTCTGAGTTGAGCTGAATAAAGTTTGAATTAACCATGTGGATTATTATTGTAACTAATAGGGAAATAAAAATTGTTAAAACGTATATTGAGTTGTGGTAATTCATGAAATGTTGATTTAATTGACTAATAATTGATTACTTTCTGTAGTGGTTATATTGATTATTGATAATATTGGTCACTACATGACTAGGATACTCCATGCGATCCAAAAGGTTCATCGGCCTATACGCGTCCCCTTGTAAGTTTACCTACTAAGGACCAGGCACGCAAGCACGTGCAAATCAGACCACCATGGACTCCCCTTGGTGTCTAATTTTCAGAAATTGCTGGATTTTGTAGGTTTCCCTGGGTGCGGGCTTACCCAAATTCCACATCTATCCTCAGCACTGAAATGGGTCAGTTTTCAAGGCGAAATGTGGATGTTTCCAAGTTTGGTTTTCAGGCCTTTATTGTAGAGGGTGATAGGCTCAGTCACACAAGTGGGACACCATGTTTATCAGGAGAAGTGTGCAATAGCGGAGTGGTGGAAATTGTGTAGATGCTTGCTGACTCATAAAAATATGAGGCAAATGTGTGATTTTTACCAAAATGTGATGTTTGAGGGGCATTCTGGGTAAGAAAACACAGTATGACCTATGCTATTCACATCACCCTGGACTCGCTTGGATATCCAGTTTTCAGAAATGTCTAGATTTGATTGATTCCCTTGGGTGGCAGCTGAGCCGGGCCCAAATATCGTAGCCACCCTCATCACCAAAATGTGTAAATTTTCAAGGTGAAATCTTGATGTCTCAACATTGCTTTTTCAGGCCTTTCCTGTTGCAGGCGATAGGCCCAGTCACATAAGTGGGGTACTGTTTTCTCGGGACTAGTGTGGGATCACAGAATAGTAAACTATTTACTATCAATAGATTTTGTATCCATTCTTTGGGCCTCATTATGAGTTTGGCGGACGGTTTTGCCCGTCCGCTAAACTTCCGACAGGGAGGTTGCCGCCATTGTGGTTACCTCTCCACTGGGCCCATTACGAGTTTCCCACTAGGTCGGCGGGCAGAAACCTGAGTTTCTGCCTGCGGCCTAGCGGGAAACACTCTACATCAATGTCTCCGGCTCGTAATCAGGTTGGCAGCAATGCTGTAGGATGCAGGATGCACCAGCACCCTTGCAATGTTCACTAGCAGCAAAGCAGACAGTGAATATTGCGACGATGCTGGCCAGGGGGCCCCTGCACTGCCCATGCCAAGTACATAGGCAGTGCAGGGGCCCCCTGCTCCCATTCTCCGCCAGCCTTTTTATGGCGATGTTACCACTATGAAATCACTGGCGGAGAATGAAGTCGTAATCCCCAGGGCAGAGCTGTTTGCAGCTCTGCCTTGGCGGATTAATACTGCCACGACCGCCAGACCGCCGGGACGACTAATCCTGGCAGTGCTACCGGTCTGATGGCGGCACAACTGGCATGTTCATAATGTGGCATTCGGACTGCCGCATTGGCAGCGGTCTGAACGCCACCATCAGTCTGGCAGTCAAGAGACTGCCAGTCTCGTAATGACCGCCTTTGTTTCAAAACATGAGCCAGTGTGCATAGAAGAACAAATTTGAAAAATTCCTTCTTAATCATAAGATTGTCTGGGTCATTCCAAATTCAGAGTTGTACTAATAACCACTATTCCCAAACTCAGGCACAGACACCTAAGGATGCAGTGGCCCGGAGGGCTAAGGGAGTGCCAGGGAGGAGACCGGATCTGCAACATCTTCATCTGAATCCTCCTCCAGTGGCCACTCCCTAATGGTGGGGGACCTATCTGGGACCACACCAGTACCATCTCTGTCTGCCACACTCCGTTCTATCACGCCCTCCCTGTAGCTCCCCACCCAGTTGGCCATGCCCATCCATCCAAGAGGGTGGGCGTCTCCTTTGCCGCAGGCACCTCTGCCCCAGCCCCTCTGCATATAGCTGAGTCCAAACTGGAGTGGCATGGCAAGCATAAAAAACTGATGGATTAAACCCAGATCTGTGACTGGGGGTGAATGTTTGATTTGCTCTGCATCCCGTCCATCATCTGTTGTTTTTGCATTTGTCGCCCCAAGTGGGAAGGGTATGACCAGACGTGGGTCCTGTGCTTGCTATGCCACCAGATTCAAGCTAGCCTGGCTGAAGAAGGGTGATACCCTGAAACCAGTCCCAGGATGCTCGTTTCTGGTTCAGAGAGGACCTGGCCTGGCAGTTTGGGCTGGACTGTTGCCGTGGGGAACAGGGTCAAGACTGATTTGCATGAGTCCAAAAGAATGGCATGGCAAGCAAAAAAACTGATGGATTAAACCTAGATCTGTGACTGTGGGTGAATGTTTGATTTGCTCTGCATTCCGTCCATCATCTGTTGTTTTAGCATTCCTTTTTCAATAAAGCAATGTTTTTTTTTAAATGCACCCTTTTTTCTTTAAAGGAAAACAGGCATTTAAAAAGAAGAAAAAATTAAACTTTGAAGTTTAATTTTTTTTAAGAGAAGGCAGTGGTCCATAGGAGACCCCTTCCCCTTTGTGAATGGCTTTCCACCACTTTTAAAATGGTGGTAAAATATTGCTATGTTGCAACCGAAATTTAGTTGCAAAACAGTAATACATGCCATAGCAATTCGGTATTTGGAAGGGACGCACAAAACACGCCTCTTCCAAATACCGAATCACAAATGCAAACTGCCATTCGGTAGCAAGCTACTGAATCACAATTTGTACATTTGAAAAGGCATTTTTATGGTAATTGCGACCGGAAAAATGCTTTGTACTTCTGACCATTAAATGCCTTCACTTTTGGGCCAGCAGAAAAAAAGATTATCTCTGGGTGCTGCAGCACATCCCGCACACCTAGTTCCAGCATCAACGATAGAGAAGCCAGCGGTGGCTGCGGGCTTTCACAAACCACATCCAGTGGCTTCAGTCCCCTTTGAAAATGCCTGATTACGTATATGGCCATTTCAGCCCTGAAAATAAGCAAAGTTGGGTTCTTCAATTGCCATAGCGCCTGATGTGGGTGTGGCCAATTTACTGATGCTGGTGAAGTAGCATGGCAGGGGTCACTATCCAATATGTCTTCCTCCCCGTGGACAGAGAAGGAGCCGACCCATGCACCCCTCGGTAAAATCTTATGTCACCATTCAGGCCTCATTGAGGACCAGATTTATCAAAATGACACAATGCAATACAATGCATTGCAACACAGCAAGACAACTTGCTGTGCTGCACTGCATGACAGGGGAGAGAGCAGGAATGTGCCATATTTACTGTGCTGGCGTACTGAGTGCTGCCTTAACACCAATGCAAGCACCCTTGCTCCCTCGCGCGAGAAGCACAACAAGCACTACATTACAGGCAAGATTGTTTTTGTGCAGGAAGGGACACCTTCCTACATAAGAAAAAACCTTAGCAGATTCTTCCCCTTTCTAGGTGAAACACTGAGGAGAAATGAAGACATGGATGTCATCTAGCGGTCGCGGGTGCGACCCCTGGCTTGCCCTTTGCCACCCCTGGCAGTGCCTTTGAGACCACTGGCCTCAGAGGTGGGAAATTCGATGCCAGGAACACAGTGGCAGCTTGTCCTTATGGACATCAGCTGGGGTCCACTCTCTTTGCTTTCTGTTTATTTTTTATTACACTAATGGTGAATAATAAAAATGGAGCACAATTAGCTGGAATATGTCCTTCCATGTCAGCTGAAGTGCGCGCATGTGAGAGAGAGAGAGAGAGTGTGTGTGTGTGTGAGAGAGAGAGAGAGAGAGAGAAGGTGGAGGTTTGTGTGTGTGTATGTGAGAGAGAGAGAGAGAGTGTGTGTGTGTGTGTGTGTGTGTGTGAGAGAAAGAGATAGTGTGTGTGTGTGAGAGAGAGGGAGAGAGAGAGAGAGTGTGTGTGTGTGTGTGTGTGAGAGAGAGAGAGAGTGTGTGTGTGTGAGAGAGAGAGAGCGAGAGAGAGTGTGTGTGTGTGAGAGAGAACGTGGAGGTTTGTATGTGTGTGTGTGTGTGAGAAGATGGAGGTGAAAGGGCGCGTGATGTCACTTCAGCTGCCCCTGGCATTTGGGTGAATTGACATCCATGAATGAAGATGTTTCTCCTCACTATGCCTCTGTTGGGAAGGTGTACCATTTTGGCGCTATCGCGTTTACTATCCATCATAAATACAAGCCACGCATAGCCACACAATGTGGCTCTGCGTGGCTGAGTAAATCCCAGTTCAGGGCTTGTGTTGTCCTGAGTGTCACAAGGGCTACATATGCCCCTAGTAAACCTGGCCCTCATTCTTTAGCTTTCAGGCTTCTTAGCAGCAGGTGTACCCCGCCCACGGATTCTAGATTTGGCTGCCAATCCGGTGGCTTTCCCCCCAAAAAAAGGCATGGCAAAACCAATCTTGGGTTCTTAGCAAAAACAAACAATACCGCTCTCACATAACATGACTGGCTTCTTATAGTTATTGTTTTTCCAAAGACAGATCCCCAAGGATGGAGTTTACTTTCCATGATCCTCGCCACACTGGTGGGAAGTGAAGTGGGGTGCCACGGCCCCATCATGAGCCTGGCAGTCGTGGATGGGGTGGGCCTTCTTACATTATGTCAGCCGGAATTCATGGTGGCACCAAGCTGGAAACACATCCCCGCCCCTGCCTCTCAGTGTTGGGGCAGGCAGGGGGGTGCCGGGACATCCATCACTTTTTGTCTGAGGTTCCAGGTCCACCCAACACTAGGTGATACAGTTACTCTGCCGCGTGCCCTTGTTCCAGACCCCTTAACCATCAACGTCATGGATGTCCCTTGCGACCCCTGGCCTAAGAGGTGGCAAAATCAGTGCCAGGAACACAGGGGCAGCTCGGGCTAAGAATGGAGTACAATTAGGGTGACCACCTGGCACTAAGGCAAATTCTGGACAGGACTGTAAAAAATTCAGGACAAAGGGTCAAAATTCAGGACAAAAATTCAGGACAAAGGGTCAAAATTCAGGACAAAAATTCAAGAACAAACGTCAGTTTTACAGACACACCCAAGAGAGGCCATGCCTCACTATGTTGTCAGTGCATTTATTTACTCTTTTTTAACATAGCACTATTTATTCACTCTTTTTTACCATAGCACTATTTATTCACTGTGGTCTTTTTGTGATTACCTCCTGGTATGCTACATTCAGGTGTCACATTACATCCTTGTTCAGTAGTACATTAATTCCCTTCAGTACAGTGTCAAGCCCATCACCTCTACCCAAATCTAACCAATCTTTCTTGAAGAGAAAGAAACTGCAACATTTTGATTATGTTTCCGAACATTTTAAAACCCCTGGCAAACAGTTTGGGAAACATTAAGGTAATTAGCCTTATGCTAGTTTAAACAAATTGAACAAAAATATCTGGCTCACCCCAGCCGCCCATGGACTTTCAACCTAAAAAAAAATGTAATGAGGCAGGGCAGATGGTGTGGGCGACAGTCTCACACCTAACGTCAGGATGTGAGGTACCCACAACTTGTCTGTAGTCTCACAGCACTAGAATGTATGTCTGGGACTCTACATTTATCTCAGAAATGGGAGCCCAGTCTACCAATCAAAGATAATAAAAGAGGAGGATGATATCGAGATCAAATGGTAGATCCACGGCAAGTGATTCAAAGCATTGTTGCTAAGAACTGGGTAAATAAGGAAGAGAAGAACTAAGGTGGACAATTCCTAAAATCAGACAAGATGGGTCCAACAAGACAATCAGAAGGTATTGGGCACCTGGGGATTTGTCTCTGCACACAGTAAAGAAACAGAAGAGGCACTGTCAAGTGGTTGAACAAGCAAACCCCATCCACCTTGGCAAACTCTTCTGGTGCAATGGTCCGCTGTTTGTGCTTGTGAAGGGTGAGCAGGGGCCAGACCCCTTGCAAGGTTGCGCAAGGCAATTGCCCACTTTGTCCATGTCTTTAAATGGTTTCGAAATTGAGCAAAAGCCAAACTAGTGATCTGGGTTATCCCTTAGTGTCAAATACATATAGAATCTTTAAAATATTTTGGATTTAAATTGCACAAACAAAAAGTAAAAATGTTAAAATGTAATTAGTGTTTCTTTAACATATGGCACTGTTTTCCACTTTATATACAATTAGACCTCAGATTAAACTGAGAACCAGTTACCTTTTGATACCTAGTGATTAATATCTACCAGTCTCCCAATGATTTGCAGGATGGAAATCTAGGCAGAGTGTCACGGTCCCTCCAAAGCCAGTTTGCATTTTTGGTCTTCTCTTCTGCTTTCTGTAGAGGCCATGTGGCATTAGTGAAGATGGTATGCTACCCCAATGATAGTATTATTTTGCAAACCTTCTCCTGCTCGTCCTTCATTCCTTCTTCAGACAGGCCACACATCGGATTTGGTTGCTGTGGTGCGGTTGGGTAGCTCTTTCCACTCTAAAGCTACCTGTGACTGCAGGTGGATTAGGTCTTCTGGACTTAGAATTCTATTATTCAGCTGCACAGGTCCTATGGGTGGCTCGCTGGCTTTCTGCCCACCTCCCTGCATGAGATGGGGTTTATCAGTAAAGACTTTTAAGGAAGGCTTAATGCACTGCTCATTGTTTCCTACTGACCATTCTATGGATCACCATCCGGAGTTATCACTCACAGCTTTCTCTTGCCTTGCTAGAACCTGTAAACTCACTGATACGAAGAAACCCTGTGCTCCTGCACTATCTTTGCTAAGCCTTCCCACTCACACAGGACAGCTGTGCTCAGAGCAAATCCATCAGTGGCATGTTGCAGGTGTCTTATAATTGGTGGATTTGTTTCTGGACAGCGACCTACTAAATTTCCAAACCCTTGTGGCAGACTACCATCTTCACCCTGGTCAACTCCTTATTTACAACCACCTTAAATAATCATTAAATGCCCTATTTCATGTCTGCCACCTAGCACTAACCCTACAAGAGGTGTGCCAGAAGCTATACACCAACTGGTGGCAAACTGATAGAATAGGTGTACAGACCTTTCCTGCAACATGAAAACCACTCCAGGTCTTCTAATCATACTGCCTGGGTGATTGATGTGACCAAATCTCTGCAAGATAAGGACTGGACTGAAATACTGGACTTTCTCCACAAAGTATCCCATGGCTGTCACTTTAAGTACATTCATAGAGCTTATTTGGGAATGAATTCTGCCCATTGCCTGCCAGTGGCCTTGTGGTTTGTAACTCACATTTTAATGCTTTCAATTTGCTGGCTTTATTTGTTTTAGGCTATGCGGCTTGAGTTAGTCCCTTCCCTTGCCCAAACCTTATTTACAGTATCCTTCCGAGTGCTCCCTTTCTGTAAACAGGCCTGTAAATCTTGCTCTTATCTCATCACATTTGCTGTGCATTCAAAGAACAAAGTCAAATGTCAGGCTCTGTCTTCAGTGGAAACGTAGTGTTGTCTTTCTCTGACTTCAAAGTGAGAGGATTTATGCGACAATCTTGCTGGATACTGGGGTTAGGAAATAGTTTTTTTCTATCCCATGACAACATTTAAGTAAACTTCAGAATATATCAGAATTAGGAGTACAAATTAGGCAAATTTTTGTTAATTCTGAACTGTGCTGGAAAGAAATACCTTTATATGATTAGAACAAATCATTGCATTAGGTGATGCACTTTCCACACATCATCATCTGTGCACAGTATAGTTTGTTTTGAAGAACTGTATGTCTGTGCAAATGTAATGGTCATTTCAATCTATGTCACTCTTGAAAGTGCACCACTCTGCCACTCTATTGTATGCCACTCTACTCCACTGCAGTCTATGCTACTCTACCCCATGCCACCCTATGCCACTGCACTCTGCGCCAATGCACTCTAAACAATTGCACTGTACGCCTCTGCCCTCTACTCTGCACCACTGTACTCTATGCCACTGCTGTCCGTGCCACCCTACTCCACTCTACATCACTGCACTGATACTCTACTCTGCAACATTGCGCTCTCCGCCACTCTACTATACACCAATCTACTCTGTACTACTGCATTCTATGCCACTGCACTCTATGCCACTCTACTCCGCATCACTCCACTCTACGCAACTGCACTCTACAGAACTATGCTCTACACTACTCCACTCTACGCCACTGCACTCTCTGCCATGCGAGTCTACTCTGCACTCTATGCCACTGCACCACTCTACACTACTGCACTCTCTGCCACTATATTGTATGCCACTATTCCACTGCACTCTATGCAACTCTACTCTGCCCAACGCCACTCCATGCCACTGCACTCTTAACCACTGCATTCTACGCCAATGTACTCTAAACAACTGACTACATTGTACACCACTGCACTGTACTCTGCACCACTACGCCACTGCTCCTATGCCACTCTACTCTACACCACTATGCCACTACCTTATAGCCATGAGCAGCAGCCACTCTGGTGTATAACATGGCTATAACACATTGGTAAAGCCAATTACTCTTGCTTAGAAGAGACCTATTGGCTTTGCCAATGTTTGTTAGTACTATGAGGTACTGAGGTCCCTGAAAGAACTGTGAATGTGTAAGTCCTTATTTTATACATGAATATGATGCCTCGTCAGGGATAGTAAACTCTATATAAATACAATTAAATCATAATATAGGCTGCTACAAAATGCGCAAATACATTTTGGTTAAATTAAAAAAGTGTTTCTCAAATACAGATTTGAATAAAATGCAGTTTATACCTAGTACTAACAGTTTTTATAACACCCCATTAAAAACACACACTCCACAGCTCACCTTGGAACACCCTTACAGTTTCTCTCTAAAAGATAATATCTTTGCCATCAGAAAGCTTCAAGTGACACCTTTGATTAAAGTCCATGCAGGTTTTCAAGCCCCTTTGTATTTGCAGATTTACCAGTTACCCACATTTGCATTTCTTTAGGGAGGGAGACCCCCTGGCAAGAAGGCCTTTTCTTATCTGCCTGCCGTGTAAAAAATTCTGAAGCTAGTCCCCTACCACCATGGTGCGCCGTATTTTAAATATGACGCACATATGTTGACGTTAGGGGGGATAAGGGGTGCAAGAAAAATGGCGCTGCACTGTCTGTAGCACCTCTTTTCTTAAATATTCCCCATTGTTCTGTTTTTTTGCAGCAGGCATATTAACCCTCTGTGCTACTTTATGTTGAGTCAAAGCTGCCCCTAGGCAAAACTCCGATCTCTCACTTTAGTAGGAACATTAATCACAAGAGATATCTTGACATTTTAATTGTTTCTTGAAGGCTAAACGCACAAGAAACCTTTCAGCAGGTGTTTTTAAATCGCAAGTTTCGTGAGTAATTGTTAAACACAGCGCCCCACTGAGGTTAGCGCCCGGTGCGGTCGCACCGCTCGCACCGCCCAAAAGCCGGCCCTGTGTGCGATCCAAAGATGATGGAGGGACTTTCTGCCCCGGTGGCATGTTCTGCTTCCGGAAGGTGGCGAATTGTTCGTTCCTTTGCTGGTATGTTAACTGTGGTGGGAATTACCATTGCCAGCGGTGTTCTCGTGAGTGGTAAGTTACAACCTGCAAACGCTCTGTCAGCATAAAAGTAAATAAGGTCAGAGGCTGGGAACTGAAGTATGCCACAACTTATCTTTCTTATGGGGGCTGGTTGCACAATTAAACTCGCACAGGGAACGGGCTGGAGATTTACCAAGGTCATCAACTAAATCACTCCGCAGCTGCATTGATCAATAGAAGAGACGCTGCACCAGCGCCCCCTAGTGGTTGAAATGTAATCTGATTTAGCACCTCGACATAGGCAATAAATACTTCTCCCACTCGACTAGTAAAAACTCCCAGTTTTTGCATAATCCTTTTTTTCTGCTTTGATTATTCTTGTTTGCAGAATAGGTCGATCCATTTACAAATGACTGAATTATTAATGAGGAAGTACCTGAAAAGAAAGGGCCACTAGATGGCGCCAGATGCTGTAAAATCTAGTTACACCTTTCTCCGCCCTCCGCAGTGCTACTCTTCCCTCAGCCTTTGGTTATCCCTCACTGGATATGTGTATAGTGCTATGTCTTCAATCACAGTCTGCACAACGCTTGCCCTGCTCAGTGTCTGCATGGTGCACCAAAGGCCTGGGTAATCAGTGGCAAAGCTTGGTCAGTAAGATGGACCGGGACTCGAGGGGTTGGGGGAGGGGCGGTGAGATGAGCTTCAGATTTTCCAACAATTACACTGGCACATAATGTTAACATTTGTTATATGCAGTGCTTAATTTGAGCCGGTGGTTTCCGGTTTGGGGCTCCGGCATTTATTTTTGAGGGCCGGCATTTATTTTTCTGTCTCAAGCATTTACTGCGAGCAAAGACACATATTGGAAAGACGGAGGAAGAGAAAAACGAAACAGCGTCACAAAGGGAAAAAGCATAAAGCTGCAAGAGTGAGCTGAACTGGCAGGGTATGGCTGTAAATGGTTTAAAGAGGCCCGAGATGGCTTCCGGATTATGCTCGCACTGTTAATTGCATCAGCCACGAGTTTCAGAGAAAAGCTTTGGGCACCGGCATGTTTATTTACAAATTCAGCACTGGTTATATGGCAAACAGGGTGCATTAGAGGGGAAGAAGAAGCAGAGTAAAGGGACATGAATGTTGATTGGTAGGGGCTCTAAGGGAGAGAAAATATTGAAAATACCATATTTTGTAAAATAACCAACATTTATGAGGAATTTCAAACCAGAGGAAGAGAAAGCGTGTATGCATTTTTGTCTCTGTGTATAAAAATTCCTGGTGAAAGTTGACCGATATCTCACCATACCCGACTGAAAGCACATGTACTCAACTATTTATCAGAAAATAAATTTATTGGGGGGTGTAACACCCCAACCGCCCCCCCACCCCTGAAGCTAACCCCCGTGTGTAATGATGCATGAGTACTCGCGCGTTATAATTCAGAGAGAAGGAGCTGAGACAGGGACACTATTCCTGCACACTTGCGTCTTGGAAACAAGATGGAGGTCAGGGATTTACCCGGGGTGTTAGTCAGACCTGTTGTCTGGTCATGGGAGTTACACTGTCCGTTCTCCATAGCGGATTACCTCACAGGTGCAATGCACAGAAGTGAAGCGGGCAGGTGAGGGACGTCTATATAAGAATGCAAAAAGAACAAATGCAAAATGAACAGATGATGAACGCAATGTGGAACAAATCAAACATTCACCCCCAGTCACAGATCTGGGTTTAATCCATCAGTTCTTTTGTTTACCATGCCATTCCAGATTGGACCCAGCTGTATGCGATCTACATGACTGGGCAGGCCACTCCAGTTAATCACCTGTCAGGTATGTGCCTATGCAGCTATGGCAGAACAGTCACTAGTCAGTCCTATGCTGAAGTTGCAGGCATTACATAGTTGTGTGTCGCTCAAACCCATGCACAAGAGCAGCTGTGTCAGTCACCCGTCAGGCCCGTGCCTCTGAATGTCTGATGGGGAATACAGTTCAGCACTTCTGTATGCATTACTTTGGGAGGATGAAATTATCCTTATTTAACTTACAAAACAATTTCACAGCTGGTTGAAAGGTCACAACTACACTTCCTGTGGTAGCAACGTGGTCAATAGCCATGTGATGTCACTTCCGGTGATGCCATGTTGGGGCGGGGTGAAGGGGATGTCAGGGCTGGCCTGTCAGAGTTGTGTGAAAGCTGCCCCTTCATGTGCCTTTATTTCAGATGCTATCACAGTGAGTAACCATGTTGATGTTTGCATAAATCATTTAAAACATGCAGAATAATATTATGAGTGAGTTCTTTGTTGTAGAGTTGAGAGTGCTAAGTAGTTCCATTTTAAGGCATTTTGGGACACCGGGCACCACATATTTTGGGGCCACCTTTCGAACAACTTATAATGTATTATACACTTTTAGCTAATTTACGTTCTCATGTTGGCAAACAAAATTGAATTATACGTGTAGCATTCAGAAACAGCTCAATCCACCTGAAGCCTACCAGAAAAGAAAGGCTGAACAAGCATCATACGGCCATTTGAGATTACAGCTAGACTTTTTTAGTCAGCCAAATACGATTATAGATGCAATTCAGTGTCTAACCATCCTGTTCGTCTCACTGCAGGAAAGATCCAGTAAGTATCACATGATGGATGTTTAGGTGACAAGTGGATACAATTAAAATAAAACATACAGATAGTACTTGAAATTATACCTATAATTACTTGATATTCGTAATCACAAAAAGAGAATAATGCAGTACAGATGGGCAAAATGAGAGGCGGTATAGAGAGTCAGCTCAGGTAAGAAAGTAATGAGGCAGAGAGAAAGGTAGAATGAGCAGGGACATCTTAAGGATTTTGGGAGCCCTGTGCCAAATGTATTTTGGGGGGCCCTGTTCTGAACAGCTTTGAATTTATGATCCAAATTCAGTTCTTTTGTGACCTCTTTGGCCAGGTCACTGACAGTGCACAGACACATTCATGACGTGTTTTCGATATTGTAACACAGCAGCAGCTCACTAATATTACTGCAAATAATCTCTATGACACCCTTCCATTTCTCAAAAGTGAGGTCCTGTTTTGTTCTGAAAGAAACAGTTTTTATGAATGCTGCATGAAACATAAACAATATTTCTCTTCAAAATATCTGTAATAGACACACACGTCACCCACATTAAAAATAAATTTAAGGAAAACGATATATTATACAATATGTTTAGGAATTATTCAAGGTCTTCAGGGCAAGACTTTGTGCAGAACAGAGCTGGCTCTATCAGGGGGCCCCACTCAAAGGCTGGGGCCTGGGGCCAGAGCCCACTTCGCCCATGCCTTAAAACCTCTCTGAGAGTGAGTGGGGTGAAGGGTCGAAGAAGAGAAGAAAATCAGAGAGAAAAGAGGTGAAGTAGACAGAGGTAAGGTAGATAGAGAGTGGGGAGGTGGATGGAGTGGCAG
Source organism: Pleurodeles waltl (assembly GCF_031143425.1). Taxonomy (NCBI): domain Eukaryota; kingdom Metazoa; phylum Chordata; class Amphibia; order Caudata; family Salamandridae; genus Pleurodeles; species Pleurodeles waltl. Next base: position 159,648,545 of record NC_090441.1, read on the forward strand.
AGAAAGAGATGGTGGGACGGAGAGACAGTTTGGACAGGTAACGAGAGAATCAGATGCACAGGTGAGAGACACATGTATAAAGAGAGAGAGGCAGGGTAGGCAGAGTTGTGGTGTTAAGGGAGATGGGAGGCAAAGAGAGACATGAAAGGGAGAGAGTGATGAAGGTAGACAGAGTTCTGGCAGAGAGGGAAAGAGTGGTAGTGTGTAGAGAAATGGGGAGAGTGATGAAGGTGAGGGAGGAGAAAGATAAGGTTGAGATGATGGTTAAGTAGATGGAGGACAGGTACAGGGAGGTGAGAGGGAAAAAGAACTGTGAAGTGCAAAAACAGGGATGGGATAGAGAGAGTTCAGGTAGAGATGGGGAGCGAGACAGAGGTGTAGAGGTAGTCAAAAAGAGTGGAAGAAAGACGTGAGGCTGTGAGAGAGGTGGGGAAGAGAAAGGTGTATTAAGGGGATATATATATATATATATATATATGTGTGTGTGTGGGTGTGAGGCAGAGCGAGCTGAGGTAGAGGGGGTACATACATATTTCTGCAGAGATAGGTAGAAGATTGAAAGAGGTAAAGACAGAGGGGTCTGTTAGAAGAGATGAGATAAAGTATGCCTTACTCTGCATGAAACAGGCGTTCCATGGGTGTTGCTGTAGGTGTTCACACGCAACACCCATGGAATGTGACGTATTCCCAGATTTACAAGGTTTTGTAAGCCTGAGGATGCGTCAGTGTCCTACGCCACACCAGGGGTGGCGTAAGAGTGGCGCAACAGGGAGAAATAACTTTATTTCTCCCCGTTTTTTCCTCTTTCTATGTGTGCTGCCGCTTCTGATTGCTTTTGTGCAGGAAGGTGTCCGTTCCTGCACAAAGATAATCATCCCCGCAATGCAGGCATCCTTGCATCAAGGTGCAAGGGTGCCTGCATTGGTGCATGGCAGCAATTTGTGTGCCAGTGCAGGAGACCAGGACAGGAATGCATCGTATCTTGTAGATATGGCGCATTCCTGCTTTTTTTTTTACACAGGGCAGCGCAGCAAAAAGGCTTGCAAAGCTTCCCTCTGCCAAAACTTTGTAAATTAGGTCTTAAGTCCACTATCAGCTGGCACAGGATTAAGAAAAACCCCACATATTACATCACTCATGACATCATTGATAATATCACTGCAACATTTGCAATGAAATTATTGATGAGAAAACTGTGCATTGCGGGGTGGCAAGTTATAGTTACCTTAGGGTATGAGTAATAGTTACTTGAGATAACTATAACTATAACTGGTGAAGTTTTGAGTTTTTTTTAGAGTTTAAAATATTATGTTGTTACTGAACATTTCACCTAACTTTAGTGTTACTTTAACCTTTGTTTTTCAGTGAATCTATACATATATATCTATATATATATTATAATAATAATAATGCAAGTGAATTGATGGTTTGAGAGATGTGATTGATTGTGTGCTTACGAATCATTGTGCACAGGGTACTAGAGAGAAATGAGAGGCAACATCATGAGATGTCCCAGTACAGTGTTGGACTACCTATGGTACTTGACCAAAGTAAATGTGCACAGCATCGTGAGATATTTGTGCTTTTGTACTAGACACATGTATGTATCATGGTGCACAGGAAAATGAGAGGTAACATCATGAAATGTCCTAGACACATGTATGTTTCACGGTGCACAGGAAAATGAGATGTGACATAATGGGATTTCCTAGTGTAATGTCGGACGACTTAATGTACTTGATCAAAGTTAATGTGCGCAGTGTCTTGAGATAATTTGCACCTATCACATCAGTATAGGAATATACTGTAATTGTCTGACCACAACCTTACTAGAAAGTTGTGGCCGCCATTTTATTTTACGGGCCACAGTCCCCAGGGGTGAAAATCCTAATTGAAAGTGGCATTAGTGGTCAGGGTGGGGGTACCCTGACCCCATAGGTGTAATATAGGTGTGTTCTGGGGACAAATTCTGGGTTTAAAATAATTTTGCATCACAATGCGCGATATTCGCGAATCATTCACAAAATATTCGCGAATGTGAAAATTTTTTGGAAGAGAAACCTCAGACTCATTCATACAGTAGCACGAGTTATAGTTACCTTAGGGTGCAAGTTATAGTTACTTGAAAGAACTCTAACTATAACTGCTGAATTTCTATGGCTTTGTACGAGTAAATTCAGAACCTAACTATAAAATCGCTGTAACCCGTGTTTTTTTAAGAGAATATATATTTACTTAAAAAAACCAAAAGTTACAGGGACATTAAATTTAGGTTCTGAATATATATATTCACTGCAGGTTGAGGGAGGTTCATAAATGGATTTGTAGAGATAGGTAGAAGATAGAAAGAGGTAAAGACAGAGGTAGAAGAGATGAGATAAAGTAAGGAAAACGACAAGACAGAAAGATTATGTTTAAATGTAAATCACCACCAATTGCCTTGGAATGTGTGGATTAAAGGTGGGCAGGCCACCCATGCTCATTAGCTTCTATGAAATGCCAATGTCTAACTATCAAAATAAAACACAATCCATTCTTTATGCGCACTGGTGCTTTTGCCTGCTCCGAGAAGTTTAACCGGGGACTCCTTGGAAGGTAGGGGCCCTTGGATGTGGTCCATTTTGCCAATGGCTTGACTCTGCAGTCTGATATTGCAATATCACTGATGAGGAGCTGGCTTTAGTTCTACTAGAAAAAGAAAAAACAAGATCAGTGGTTTCCAGGAAATTATTTCAGAGTAGAAACTGTTAGTAAATAGAAACAATACATAGTATACACATCTAATGTATTTACCAGGACTATAGCCTCCAAAGAAGAATTAGTTCTTCTATAATCAAATCCAGAAATGTAATAAATAAACCATCCAACCCAGGTCTAGCCCTTTTATCAAAAGCTGGTCACTGTATTTCAAAATATCATGATTCCACGAGTAGCCATAACTTTAAAATAGACAGTACTCAGGATGCAGTGCCCAGTGATTGGAGAGTGAAAACACATACATACACTGCAACCAAGGAAGATACAGCTGCAAATAAGATCGACATGAAATCAGAGTTAGGGATCTGTTTCTTCTAATGGAACAATAGTTCTGTATTAAATGTTGGCGTTTCAACCCTAACTGGGCAAAAAGTCAAAGGCCCCCATCAGTACAAGGGGCTCTTCAGCCAGCCATAACATGTCAAGGAAAACTCACAAATACAGTAGAGAAAGCCAGTGTCCTAGCACATAAGTCATGACATGGAGAGACCCGAAGTACCTGAGAAGTAGCTGACTGTCTCAAGAAAGCGAGAAAATGTCTCCAAAATCTGGTTACAACTTCAATCAATCAATATTTGTAAAGTGCGGCTACTCACCGTGAGGGTCTCAAGGCGCTGGGGGGTGGGGGTGGGGGTGGGGGGGGCAGGGAGTGGCCTCATCTGAAGAGCCACATCTTGAGTTTCTTCCTGAAGATGGTGAGCGACGGGCTTTGTCTGAGGTGCCAGGGGAGTTTGTTCCAGATCTTTACTGCAGGGAGGTGAAAGATCGTTCTCTGGCAGTGGTTTTGCAAGTGCGAGGGACAGTGGCCAGGGCCATCTGAGCGGAGTGGAGGGATCTGGCACTGGTGTGGAAGGAGATGCAGTGGTTAAGGTAGGCTAGTCCTGAGTTGTGTATGGCCTTGTACGTGTGGGTGAGAAGCTTGAAGGTAATTCGCTTCTCGACCGGTAGCTAGTGGAGTGTCATCAGGTGTTGGGAGATGTGTTCTCGGCGAGGAAGGTCCAGAATGAGTCTGGGGGTGGCGTTCTGGATGAGTTGAAGTTTTTTGATGTTCGTAGTTGAGGTGCCGGCATAAGAGGGTGTTGCTGTAGTCGAGCTTGCTAGTGACTAAGGCGTGGGTGACTGTCCTGCGACAGTCTGCTGGGATCATCTGAAGATCTTCAGAAGTTTGCGGAGTGTGTGCCAGCAGGAGGAGGCGACAGTTTACCTGGCGGTTCATGGATAGGGATGAGTCGAGGATGATTCCTAAGTTGCGGGCATTCTCGTCGTGCAGGGGGGGTGCTGAGGGATGTGGGCCACCAGGAGTCGTCCCAAGCTGAGATGGCGTTTCCGAAGATGATGAGCTCTGTCTTGTCGGAGTTGAGCTTGAGGCAGCTTTCTCTCATCCAGGTGGCGACGGCTTCCATTCCTGAGTGAAAGTTCCTTTTGGCCGTGTCCGGGTCTTCTGTGAGGGAAATTATGAGTTGTGTGTCATGGGCATATGATGTGATGTTCAAACCATGGCTTCTGACGATGGCAGCAAGAGGGGCCATGTATACGTTGAACAGTGTGGGACTCAAAGAGGATCCTTGGGGGACTCTGCAGTTGACTCCTGTGGGTCTGGAAGTGTAGGGCGGGAGTCTGACCCTCTGCGTCCTCACGGAGAGGAAGGGGTAGATCCATTCCAGGGCTTTTCGCAGATTCCTATGTCGTGGAGTCTGGTGCCTAGAGGGCTGTGGGAGACCGTGTCGAATGCTGCTGAGAGGTCAAGGACTATGAGTGCTGCGGTGTGACCGCGGTCTAGGGGTAATTGGATGTCATTGGTGGCTGCCAGGAGTGCTGTCTCAGTGCTGTGATTGCTGCGGAAGCCGGACTGGGGGCTGTCCAGGGAGTTGTTGGCCTCAATGAAATTCCATAGTTGTGCGTTGATTGCTTTCTCTAGTACTTTGGCGGGGTAGGGTAGCAAAGAGATGGGCCAGAAATTCTTTCGTTCTGATGGGTCGGCCGAAGGTTTCTTCAGGACAGGGCGTATTTCGGCGTGTTTCCAGTCCTCGGGGAAGGTACCCGTGCTGATGGAGCAGTTGACTGTGTTACTGAGCTCAGGGCAATGGATGCACTGGCTCTGATGTATATGTGGTGCGGGGTGCGGTCCAAGGGGGCTCCGGAGTGGGTGCTGTTTATGATGTTGACTGTTTCCTCTGTGGTGAGTGTGGATCAGCTGTGGATGGTCTGGTTGGGTTCTGGGGGGGTGGTTCGGTCACAGGTTCCGGTGCCAGGATTTTCCAGAGGAAGCTGTCATAGATGTCCTGGTTCTTGTGGTGGAAAAAGTAGGCAAGTTTGTCACAGAGGTCCTGTAACGGGGGATGCTGGTGGTTTAGGAGTGTCAGGAATCCCCAAGGTGCCTCCTGCATTATCTGTCAGCATCCCCAGGGATTAGGGTTAAATCATATCTCTGTTCTTGGTTAAACCTTCATGTTTCTAACTAAACGTAATGTGCTGTGTCACACAATTGGTTTTATCAATGCTTGTTTTACCAATGCTTGTTCGCTAATGTGAGCAGGTGTAGGCATGTGCTTGTGCATGTGCATGTGCTTCTAATTGGGTGTGGTGTAGACATGTGCTTCTAATTGGGTGTGGTGACTCATCCACTTGTGGAAACTCAACTGCTTTTCTGATTGGCCATATATTGCAGAGTGAAGCATGCCTCCCTGCTTGGCTTTGTTTTGCTTCCTGATCTTAGCATCTGATTTGGCAGTCCAGCCCCTGCTGTCATCCTCGTATTCAGTACTTTTGAGACAATTCTTTTCTTCGTTCCTGTACCAGCTGACACCAGGCATTCCTCCAGCACTCCGGAAAAGACTGCAGCTAAGTGACTAGAATTTTCCAGGGAGTTTGTTCTTTGAGCGCCACGCTTTCCTAGAACAGCTGGTGTATTTCAGTGCTTATCTTGAAGAGGCAAATGCATTTCTGAACATTCTACATTATTATTGTAGTTACTTGCCTAAATGATCTTCAGGAAATCTGTTTGAGCTCAAGTACTACAAAATGTGACAGTGCAATTTTAAAAGAGCATTTACGTGACTTTTCTTTCTCTAGTAGCATAACTCTTGGATTTAAATTGTGTCATTCATGCCTGTGTTTCAGGTTTGAGGAATTTGCTTTTGAAGGGTTTTTCACACATAGAGTGAAACCAAACCAAACTGTGCCACTCTAACTGTTTGAACCCAGAGTGGACATTTGTATTTCTTGGATTGTTTTTGTTCCTTTTAGTTTAACCCTATGCATGCAGGAAAGTTATATGTGATATAATGAATGCCCTTGTTTGTCTTTCTTGTGCATGATAAGTGCAACCACAGTTCTAATTGTTATGTGCAACAGTGAATCTCGTTGAAGCCAGCCCTAGTGTCGCAGTACTTATTGTTATGGTACTAAGTTTGGGTTTTTGGTAATGCAGTGTTAGTAATTGTGCCAACAGTTATTATTATCCAAGAAAAGTGCTGGAGCATCCCGGTGTTCTTCTACCGCTCCCGTGCCCATATCAGAAAGAGAGATTCAGTTTCAAGGAAGTTGAGTGCACTAACTCTACTATCACTCTGTCAACAACGACCTGCCCCCCGAAGATACAGGGTGCCTGGCTGGACCGGCAAGATGTGGCAGTGTTTTATCTCTTTCTCTTCCATTCCCCCTTTCTTTTTGGAACACCTGCAGGGGTTTCTGTGTCCACCAGGAAGTGCTGAGAGGTGTTCCAGGAGGTCGGGGGCATACCATCGCCCCTGCAGACATCCTGCTTTTCAGGTGAGTGGCCCATCTCAACATAAAGCCAAGAACACAACATACAGGGCTGCCTGGGTGATGGATTCGTCAATGGGTACTTTGAAAGGTTTAGGACAGGCTTTACCAGCTGCTCAGGATGCTCGATCTTTATTAGATTTAACTAGGGCCTTAGCGGGATTACAGAAGTAAGTTCTTTCCTTAAAGCAAGAGAACCTGGAGTTGCACACTGAACTCCAGCGGTATAAACCACAAGACACCCCCTGGGGAGGAGTCAAACTAAAACAAAGATCTCCAATACTCAGGCCCCTCAGTTTGACCCGTATTATCATGTTCCTAGACCCGATTCAGGCCCACTGACTTCCAGAACACAACCCATGCAAGTAATGGTCATAACACCAACCCCTGTGCCCTTAGCTACTCCAGAAAGGTTTTTTGGAGATAGTGCCAAGTTCAACAGTTTTTGTGTTGGGCAGCTGCATTCCCCAACAATGCTGCAAAGGTAGCTTTTATTATCTCTTATTTGGGAGGCAATGCAGCTTATTGTTCTATCCTGCTGGTGGAGCGCAATGACCCTATACTGTATGATTTCAACCGGTTCAAGGAAGCCTTGCGGAAACTGTTCGCCAAACACCTCTTCGTGCAAGCCAGTGACAATGAGTTGCTGAATTTGCACCAGGGAAACAAGGATCTACTGTCCTAGATCACCTCTTTCAATCAGTTGGTGGCAGAGACTGAGTGGCCCGAGGAGAAGAGGACCTCCCTCTTCTATCGTGGCCTTCGGGACGATCTTAAGGATGTTCTAGCCCAAATTGTGGAACCTCCTACAGAGTGTTCCGAGTTCATTGACCTGGTGGTACGATTGGATCACCGCTTGAGTGAACGTAAGGGAGAAACATTCTGGGGTGACACACGCTTAGTGGTGCTCAAAACTGAGAAAAAGGAGTCCACCATTCTCACTCATGATACACCTGAGCCCATGCAGATTGTCAGTGTGTGGGGCCCATTATCTAAGGAAGAGAAAGAACGTAGGAAAAAATTGAAACTGTGTTTATACTGCGGTAAGGCAGGGCATTTTGCTCGGGAATGTCCTAACAAGCCTACTGCTCCAAAGAAAGCATTCGGAGTGGTAACAGGGCCTAAATTCTCTCTTCCTGACCAGGCGGAAAACTAACTGGCTCGATAACTTCTGAAACCATTTTATCGAGTGCTTCTTTCAATATGGTCTCAAATCTTCTTCCTAATACCACCATTCCAGTACCTCAACATCTAACTCTTATTGTGATGTTAGTGTTGTCCCCTCAGGTTCGTAAGGTCATTCCCATATTGCTCGACTCTGGGGCTACCAGAAACTTTTAGACTTGGGTTTGGCTAAAACCATAAATATTACGACTGTCAGAAAAGATGTCCCTGAACTAGTCAGAGCCGTGGATGACTCAGAATTGTCCTCCGGGCTTATCGTTTATCAAACAACACCCTTGTCCATGCTTTGTGCAAACAGCCATACAGAACAAATTCAGTTTGACCTCATAGATACCCCAGTATTTGGAGCCATTTTGGGGATTCCCTGGCTTCAGTTACACAATCACAAAATTGACTGGGCAGCAAGGACAGTGACATTAGACTCATTGCTGGCACTCCTGTTACCAAGACAAACCATTACTAGTGACACCCTTGCATTGTGGGTCCACACATAGTACGGCTATCAAGCCGGACAACACACTGGCCATTCCTGCACCGTATAAAGACTTCCATGATGTCTTTAGTGAACAGAAGGCCACCCAGATGCCGCCACGTAGGTCATACGATTATCGTATAGACTTGATTCCAGGGGCAACGCTACCATGTAGTAGGGTGTATGCTCTTTCTGAGCCTGAGAATCGATACCTGCGAGACTACCTTGATGGTCTATTGGCTAAGGGTTTCATTTGTCATTCAACGTCACCAGTATCGTTGTCTTTGTTCTTCGTACCCAAGAAGAATTGCGAGCTGCGCGCCTGTATAGATTATCGCGCAGTGAACAAAGTGACCATAAAGAATTGGTATCCTCTTCCGTTGATCCCGGTACTTTTAGATTAGGTACATCAGTCAACCACTTATACTAAACTCGACCTCCGGGGTGCCTACCACTTGATCAGAGTGATGAAGGGGGATGAGTGGAAGACGGCGTTCTGAACTAAATTCAGACTCTTCGAGTACACAGTGATGCCCTTCGGGTTATGTAACGCTCCTGCAGCGTTTCAATTTTTCATCAATGAAGTGCTGCAGGAGTTCCTGGATATCTGTGTAGTAGTCTACATAGACAACATTTTGATCTATTCGTCTTCCACTGAGGAACATATAGGGCATGTAAGAGCGGTTTTACAACGGCTTGGTGAGCATCATCTCTTCACCAAGCTGGAAAAATGTGTTTTTCACGCTACAACTGTAGAATTCCTGGGATATGTGATCACTCCTGATGGAATTTCCATCAATAGGTTCAAGGTACAGGCCATCCTGGATTGGGTAGCCCCAAGATCCATCAAGGAAGTGCAACAGTTTTTGGGCTTTGCAAATTTTTATCGGAGATTTATACCCCACTTTTCTACCGTGGTATCTCCCATACCTCATCTCCTACGAAAGGGGGTTAAGTTCCTCTGGGATGCAGAAGCTGAGAAAGCCTTCCAACATCTTAAAAACACATTCACTGAAGCACCCATTCTCCATCATCCCGACCCGGCTCAGCCATTTTTTGTGGAAGCAGACGCTTCCCAAATGGCAGTGGGTGGTTTCTTGTCTCAACGAGATCCTGAGTCTGGGCATTTCCATCCAGTAGCCTACTTCTCAAATAAATCGCTACCTGCAGAGCAAAATTACACGGTGGCGGAGCGGGAACTTCTGGCCATTAAGCTTGCCTTCTAGGAATGGCATCACCACCTACTAGGAGCTAAACACACTGTAACTATTTACACAGATCACCATAATTTACAGTTTTTTCAAGCGACCAAGGCCCTGACACCTCGTCAATTATGCTGGCTTCTATTCTTTAACGAGTTTGACTTCGTAATCACCTATAGGCCAGGTAGTACACAACAAAAGGCAGACATGTTGTCTTGGATGGGTTTGTCCTCTGATGTTGCGCTAGAACAGGTCAGAAGCATTATACCCCCAGAAAAAATCGTGGCTGTGTGCACTTCCCAAGAGTTCCTTGAGAAAATACAGGTAGCCCAACACAAGGTTCCCTGTTCAACTGATGTGTATGAAAAAGAGGGTTTACTATTCCATGCTGATCAGTTGTACGTCCCGACCAAAGAATTACGGGAAACAGTGTTACACTGGGAACATGATTCTGTCCTCGCAGGTCACCCGGGTGAGAAAAAGATGTTAGATCTCTGTCAAAGATGGTTTTGGTGGCACACACTTGTGCAGGATGTCAGAAGCTACGTCCAGACTTGTTCCACCTGTGTTCGGGCTAAAACCCCACATACTCCAGCCACAGGATTGTTACTTCCCATGCCAATTCCAGTGGCCCCATGGCATACCATAAGTATGGATTTTATTTCTGATCTCCCAGCTTCCAATGGACACACTGTCATATGGGTGGTTGTAGATTACCTAACTAAAATGGCAAATTTTGTTCCATTAAAATGCTTCCCTACGGCTTCCAAGCTCTCTGATTTGTTTGTCCAACACATTGTACGGCTTCATGGGTTGTCCACCACAATTGTTTCCGATCGTGGCCCCCAATTTATATCACGGTTTTGGCGTAGCTTCTGTTCCTCTGTCGGTATGGACGTCCGCTTGTCCTCTGCATATCATCCACAAACGAATGGGCAGACGGAACGTGCCAACCAATCACTGGAGCAAATCCTGAGATGTTACCTTGACACATGGTCTACTGAGTGGGATAAGGCTTTACCTCTTGTTGAATTTGTATATAACAACAGTGTCCACATGGCTACAGGAGTAGCCTTATTTTACTGTTTGTTTGGTCTGCACCTAAGAATGCTACTTATAACTGGGCTCCAAACATCCACAAGAGTCCCATCAGTACAGACACACCATAAAGAGTTACAGGAGATTCAAAAACAAGTACAATACCATTTAAAACTCTACCAAGCTCAAGTAAAAAAACAAGCAGACAAAAGAAGGAGACCTGCTCCCTCTTATCAGATAGGAGATCAGGTGTGGCTCTCATCAAAAAATCTCCATCTTGCAGGATCCAGAAAATTAAACCCCCGATTTCTAGGCCCATTTCCTATTGCCAAAATCATCAATCCTGTGGTAGTAGAACTGACATTGCCAGATGATTTCAAGGAACACCCTGTGTTTCTTGTGTTGTTATTCTGTCCCTATTCCCCTGATACCCGCAATGCCCCACCACCTACCACGGTAAAAGTACACGGGCAATGGGAATTTGAAGTGGCCAAAATTCTTGACTCCAGGCGCGTCCGTGGTGTCCTACACTATTTATTGGCTTGGAAAGGCGATGGGCCTGAGGACAATTCCTGGGAACCCACATTCACAGTTTATGCTCCACGCCTTACTAAAAAATTCCATCTCCTGCACCCTTCCAAGCCCCGCCCTTTGAGAGGGTCCTTGGTGGGGAGGACTGTCAGGAATCCCCAAGGTGCCTCCTGCGTTATCTGTCAGCATCCCCAGGGATTAGGGTTAAATCATATCTCTGTTCTTGGTTAAACCTTCATGTTTCTAAGTAAACATAGGGGGTTATTCCAACTTTGGAGGAAGTGGTAATCCGTCCCAAAAGTGACGGTAAAGTGACGGATATACCACCAGCCGTATTACGAGTCCATTATATCCTATGGAACTCGTAATACGGCTGGTGGTAAATCCATCACATTTGGGACGGATTACCACCTCCTCCAAAGTTGGAATAACCCCCATAATGTGCTGTGTTACACAATTGGTTTTATCAATGCTTGTTTTACCAATGCTTGTTCGCTAATGTGAGCAGGTGTAGACATGTGCTTCTAATTGGGTGTGGTGTAGACATGTGCTTCTAATTTGGTGTGGTGACTCATCCACATGTGAAAACTCAACTGCTTTCCTGATTGGCTATAAATAGCAGAGTGAAGCATGCCTCCCTGCTTGGCTTTGTTTTGCTTCCTGATCTCAGCATCTGATTTGGCAGTCCAGCCCCTGCTGTCATCCTTGTATTCAGGACTTTTGAGACAATTATTTTCTTCGTTCCTGATAAGTGCAACAACAGTTCTAATTGTAGTGTGCAACAGTGAATCTCGGTGAAGCCAGCCCTAGTGTCGCAGTACTTATTGTTATGGTACTCAGTTTGGGTTTTTGGTAATGCAGTGTTAGTAATTGTGCCAACAGTTATTATTATCCAAGAAAAGTGCTGGAGCATCCCGGTGTTCTTCTACCGCTCCCGTGCCCATATCAGAAAGAGAGATTCAGTTTCAAGGAAGTTGAGTGCACTAACTCTACTATCACTCTGTCAACAACGACCTGCCCCCCGAAGATACAGGGTGCCTGGCTGGACCGGCAAGATGTGGCAGTGTTTTATCTCTTTCTCTTCCATTCCCCCTTTCTTTTTGGAACACCTGCAGGGGTTTCTGTGTCCACCAGGAAGTGCTGAGAGGTGTTCCAGGAGGTCGGGGGCATACCATCGCCCCTGCAGACATCCTGCTTTTCAGGTGAGAGGCCCCGTCTCGACAAGGCGGGGGGATCTGTGAACTCATTGATGACTGAGAAGAGTTCCTTAGAGTTGTGTGTGGAGGAGTTGATGCGTTCCCAGAGTGTGTCCTTCCTTGCGTTCTTGATTTTTCATCAGTGGGCGGCGGTTGCGGCTCTAAATGAGGCGAGGTCTTTGCTGGATTAGCTGTTCCTCCATTTTTTCTTTAAACATCTGCGGGTACACTTTGATTCTTGGAGTTCAGTGGTGAACCAGCTGGGTTTCTTAGGTACACGTTTGGCCGATGTCAGCCGGAGAGGGGCTAGAGTGTCGGCGCATTCGGTGATCCATGTGTTGAGATTGTGCGCTGCTGTGTAGGTGTCGTCAGAAGGGGGAGGAAGGGATTTGGTGAGCGATGAGTTGCTCGTTGGTGATTGTGTTCCATTTCCTGTGGGGGGTCCTGGAGGTGTGGGTGCGGCTGCTGAGTGCGGCGATTGTGAAATGTATGCAGCGGTGATCGGTCCAGTCTGAGGTGGAGATGGTCTTGATGGTGATCCAGTTGCTTGAGGTGAAGATGGGGTCCAGTGTGTCCTGTGATGTTTGTGGGTGTGGAGACCAACTGTCTGAGGCCGAGGGTGGCGAGGTTGTCGAGTAGCGCGGCTGTGTTTTGGTTGGTGCAGTCCTCGAGGTGGGAATTCAGGTCACCGAGGAGGAGGTAGTCGACTGACGCCAGGAGCCGGGGGTAGCGCTGTCTATGACATCATTTATGAAAGCTGGGCGGGGGTGTGTGGCCTGTACACCAGAGTGCCGCGGATGGAGGAGATGTAGTTGGAGTGGACCAGAAAGTGAAGGTGTTCCATGGTGGTGCAGTGTTCTTCTGGGACGGCCTTGACACGTAGTGAGGACTTGTGTACGATGGCCAGTCCTCCGCCCGGGCGGGAGGACCGGTCCCTCCTTAGGATGCTGTAACCGTTGGGAATGGCGATGGCGATGTCTGGACCCGAGGTGGGGTTGGTTCAGGTCTTGGTAAGGAAGGTGATGTCTGGGCGGGCAGTGTCGATCAGGTCCCAAAGTTCTGTGGCGTGTTTGTGGAGGGAGCGGATGTTTGGGAGCAGGCAGTTGATGGGGTTGTGGAGGTTGTTGGTATCTTTGTGTGCAGAGAGTACCTTTGGTTTGTTGAGGCTGGCGCTGAAGTTGCAGTTCCTGCCGGTGAAAGGTCCGCAAATGTCCTTGGGAGAGATGGTGCAGCAGTTATTGAGACGTCTGGTGTTGAGGCGGAGGAGGGTCTCGGAGTCGTAACGGAGGCAGTCCAGGGGGTGGTTTAACAGAGATCCAGGGTTCCTGGTGCTGGGTGCGGTCCAGGCGTGGATGGGTGCAGACGGGCTTGCCTTCGGTGCGCCAGCAGTGCGGCCACCATTAAGAAGGCGAGGGGGTGGGGAGAGCAGTCAGCTGGGAGGCAGGAGGGCGGGAAAGATGATTTGTGGGTGGGGGCAGAGGAAAGAGGGAAGAAAGGAAAAAGGGATCGAGAAAAACGAGGGATGATAGAAAAAAAGGCAGAAAAAGCAAGAGTGAAGGAGCGACAGAGAGAAAGAAAAAGAAAACGAAATACTTACTTGTGATGGCCACTAGACCACCAGGGATGAGGTGCAGGGACAAGCCTGCGGGTGGAGGAAGGCCTCGAACTGAGAGTCAGGAGACTCTCAGTTGGTCCCGGCAAAAGGCAACAGCAGCCAGAGGAGCTGGGGAGGGCAGCAGACCAGGAGGTCAACTTGCGGTAGAATGAAGGCTAGGTGCACTGGCGATTATGTTAAGAAACTGCAAGTAGTCTCAGCTCTCAATTGAGGATTAGTTGGATGAATATGGGAAAAAGACCACATTTGAATACTCAAATGAGTGAACGTCAGGCCTGAAGGATTTGAAAGGCCTTGTTCTTTTCTGACTACAATATGTGTGTTGGCAACACACATGTTGTAATCAGCATAAAAGTAGAGTGGACTTTGTGTCCATCCTTGCTCACAATTCGATGGCTTTCTTGTCTATTTCATTTGTATGCTTCTGAAGGCTCGTCTCCCTATTCTTGTGTTTGTCCCACTGAGCAGCACTTTCGTCTCACTGTGTGTTGACAAGATGAGTTGTATCCTTCCACTGCTGTTGTCACAAGGGACTATTTTCTCTCCCTCTTTTCTTCTTCTACCCGCAGTGCTTTTCATTTTTTGTCCCTGCTCTTTTTAATTTAAAAATGAAGGCCCTGATTTAAGAAAAGTGGCACTGGACCCAGTGCAGCGCCACTTTTCTTGCGCCCCCTTTGCTCCCCCTAATGCCACCATGTGTGCGCTGTATCTAAGATACGGCGAACCATGGCGGTAGATAGGGGACCTAGCGTCACATTTCTTGACGCTAGTTCAGGGCTTTGCAGGATTGGTGTCAAAAATGTTGACGCTAATCCTGCAAAGTCCATTGAGGCCCACTGCAAACAATGGTGTGCCTCCTTTTAACGCCTGCTCTGAGCAGGCGTTAAAAGTGCCGAAATAAATGACGCAAAGAAATCTTTTCGATTTCTTTGCACCATTTGTTTTGCCCCTCCAACAGGGGAACACTCCCCTTTGCATACATTATGCTTGGCACAGGCATAATGTAGCGCAAAGGGTTACAAAGTGGTGCAATGCAAGCATTGTGCCACTTTTTAAATCTAACGATTTTGGCCTCATTGGGCCACATTAGCATAAAAAAATGACACTAATGTGGCGCAAGGAGTTGCTAGGGGCTCTTAAATCAGCCTCTAAGTTCCCTCTATCACCCACTGCACTCAGTCCATTGCAGCAGATGCATTAGAAAGCCATCTTTTAATGATTTTTGACCACTTCAGTATGGTTGCCTATTTGTGCCCATTTGCGCACATGTGTTTGCTTGCACTGCAGTTGTATTGGAATACCTTTTATTTTACTTTAAGGAAAATGTTTCCAAGATGGCCACCCATGCCTAGCCATGCACAACTGCCATCATTAGATGGTTATCGTAAAGCAAAAGAATAAACGTTTGAAGATGGCTGCCATGTCACTGTAGATTTGGACACTCATGAAGACCAACTTGAAATTAATTTTCTTTTGCTTTCTGTAAAACTCTTTGAAGATGGCTGCCGCACGTGCACACACTAGAATGCAGAGGGGCAGGGATGCACTTTGCAATGTTTTTTCTTCTGCTTTAAGAGAAAACATTCTAAGGTAGCTACTGTTCCTGAACATCCATTTTACAGCGGATTACCATAATTGATAGCAAAGCCACAAAGCAGTGGTAAAGCCAATTGGTTATGCCCTGAAGTCACAGACGAGACCTATTGGCTTTCACAATGGTTGTGACACAGATGTGAAAGAATATTAAATAATGGTTAATTGTCTGTTTGTGTGCAGGTTTCTATTTGATAAATATTTTAGGATGTGACTATAAGCGCCGAACAGTTCCAAAGTTTTGCACCACTGTAGCTGAAAATGAGCCCACCGAGCTTGTTTTCTTTATTTTTGACACTCATACCATGGCCATAGGCAGATTGGCGGCGACTTACAATTGAGTAATTGTGTTATGGCTTCATGTATACTATGATGTCATATGGTTCTTTGGGGAAGCGAGATGGAGTGGAATGCGATGACGAGAGGATTCCGAGAGAGACGGTTGGAGAAGTCTGAGGAGAAGAAGGAGAGGGGAAGTGCGACGGACTTTCCCGGTGGATGTCGATATGATTATTGAAGTTGCTTTGATGTAATAAAGATATCTGAAATACATCTTGGCATTTGGCGACGAGGTGTTCGACATCCACATTTGAATCCACGCTGAGCAGAACTGAGCAGGCTGCCAGTAGAAGGAAGAATTGCTGTTG
This sequence comes from Pleurodeles waltl, assembly GCF_031143425.1. Taxonomy (NCBI): domain Eukaryota; kingdom Metazoa; phylum Chordata; class Amphibia; order Caudata; family Salamandridae; genus Pleurodeles; species Pleurodeles waltl. The sequence continues at coordinate 159,664,546 of NC_090441.1, forward strand.
ATTTTCCATCAACTGGCGGAGACACGGCGGACACCGGTGTGGGCGTCGCGATCTTTAAAAGAAGAGCGGTTATTTTTTTTCTTCCATGGCTGCCTAACGCAAGAAGACGGGAACAGGCAGAAAGTCGGGGGACACTGGCGCGAACGCCGAATTTTTTTTTTTTTTTTTTGGTTTCTTTCCCCAGCAGCGCCACTCACCTCAGTCACTGGGTTTCTTTAGGGCGGCCGGCAGCAGGATTCCTGGTTCCAGGAACACTTCTTTCTCTGGGAGGCTCCTGTTCACGCTGGAGTTGACGCTGTGCTGACGCTGCACGCTGTGTGTGGAGCACTTAACTGGGAGTGTGCTCACCGGATTTTGCTCGCAGGAAGTAGGAAATAAGGAAAAAAAACCTACTAAGATATCTAGATATCTAGAGTGCTAACTTTACGTGGATGAACTATAGCAACTAGAGTGCTGACTTGTACTAGAACTTTAGGACATTATAAGGACATGAGACAATGTATAATAACTATAGTTAATTAATATTTTCTTTATTGGTTTCATTCATTTCAGTACGCAGTTTATTATGTCTCATCATTCTCCCCTCAGTATGTCCCAACCTCCACAATTTTTATCAGAACGTGGTGAACCAATTTTGCCATGGAAGAAATGGATAAACTTATTTGACTCATATTTGATTGGTATTGGTGGTGAAAAGTTCTCACCAGCAAGGAAACAAGGAATTTTACTGCACAATTTGGGAATTGAGGGGCGTAATATTTATGATAGTCTTGACCTTATAAGCATTGGCACTGCTGAAGGTGAACCGAGAGACATTTATGAGATGTCTCTCATGATGCTTAAGAAGCATTTTGACGGTCGCATCAATGTTGTTATGGAAAGGCACAAATTTTTCATGAGATCTCAGGCAAAAGATGAGAGGGTTACTAATTATATTGCAGCACTTAAAACGTTAGCTCAGACATGTGATTTTGCAGATGTAACTGAATCTCTTATACGGGACCAATTGGTACGTTGTACGAACAATCCCAGAGTTCAGGAAAAGTTATTGGCTAAAAATCCTACGTTAAAGGAAGCAATTATAATTGCAGAAAGCATTGAACATGCTATTCTTTGGGTCAAGGAGATAAAGGATGTGAACACAGGTTCTCATATGGACTCGGGATACACAGCTATGTCAGCTGCAATCTCAACTTTTGATGATGAGTGTGGGAATGAGTTAGTACATAGAGTTTCGGAGAAAATGAGGGTCAGCAATGATGTACAGAAAGACTCTAAGATCAGATGTTTTAAGTGTGGGAATGCTGGTCACTTGGCAAACAATCCTAAGTGTTTTGCAAGAAATGTTAATTGTAGGAAATGTGGGAAGAAAGGACACTTTGCGAAAGTTTGCAGAAGTTCTAAGATAAATTTGGTGGGAGAATCTTCTGCTGATCAACAAATTGTATTGTGTATTAATAATACGTGTGCTGGAGATTTGCAATCTGATGGGTGTTCAGAGGATAAACTAGTCATGCCGCAGTGTGATGTTAATATTGGGGAGAAAACTGTTGCAGTGCTTGCTGATTCGGGATCCCCGTTTACATTGATTGGTGATAAAAATTGGGAAAGAATTTTTGGTGATGATAATATCAAATTGATTCCACCTGATATTTCTCCGGTTGGTTATGGGGGGCAAAAAATTGATTTGTTTGGCTACTCCATAATGTCAATTAAATTTAAAGGAAGAGAGACTGTGGGTAAAATATATGTAGCAAAACGTGGCAATAATCTTTTGGGGTGGCGTCATCAGAGAGATTTGGGAATAATTTTAAATCCAAACGCCCCTGACCAAGTTCTTTCTGTTACCAGTATGAGTGATGATGCAGGATTTGCCAGTGAGTTTCCTGAAGTTTTCAGTGACAAATTAGGTTTACTAAGGAATTTTAAACATAAGATTATTTTGAAAGCAGGTGCGAAACCAATTGTGTACAAAGTTAGGAAAGTTCCTCATTTGATGTTACAACCATTGCAAGAGGAACTTAATAGACTGTTGGAATTAAAGGTCATAGAGGAAATTGAAGCATCTGAATGGTTGGCCCCCATAGTTTTGGTCCCCAAGGACAATGGAAAAAAAATAAGGTTATGTGTTGACCTCAGGGGCCTTAATCAGTCTATATGGGTAGACCGTCAACCTTTACCAAATATTAGTGAGACGTTGACCATGCTGACTAATGCCAAAGTATTCAGTGTTATGGACTTATCAGCAGCATATCATCAAGTCATGCTTCATGAGGAGTCAAGACACCTTACCTCTTTTGTTACTCCTTTGGGTGCGTTCAGATTTCTCAGGATGCCGTTTGGGCTAGCCTCAGCTGCGGCTTGTTTCCAGAGGGTTATGAGAGAAGTACTTAAAGGTTTCGATTCAATCTTGTTTTTTCAAGATGATATTTTGGTGTATGGTGAAGACACAGCAAAACATGATGAGGTTTTAAGATCTGTATTAGAGAGACTAAAAAATAATGGGTTGACGTTGAAGAGGGAAAAGTGCATATTTAGAGTAAATTCTGTCTCATTTCTTGGACACACTATTTCTGGGGATGGCATAAAACCCAAATTGGAATTGGCCAGATCAATTCTGGTTGCGCCAACACCTACTGATAAGGATCAAGTAAGATCGTTCCTTGGGCTTGCTGAATACTACTCGAAGTTTGTTAGAAACTTTGCAAGTGTAATTCAACCTTTAAGAGTAATTTTAAAGAAAGGAGTGCGTTTTGAGTGGTCTTCAGAGTGTGATGAAGCATTTAAATCAGTGAAAAATGACATTGGTAAAATGCCCACTTTAGGTCACTTTGATGTCAAACGCAAGACCATTTTGTCTACGGATGCTAGTTTGAAGGGTTTGGGTGCCGTACTTTCTCAATTAGTTGATGGTGAGGAGAGAGTGGTAGCATTTGCTTCCCGTTCACTTAAAGGAGCAGAAGAACGATATTCAGTAATTGAGCGTGAAGCATTGGCTTGTACTTGGGCAATAACCCATTTCAAGTTCTATTTGTGGGGTTTACCTTTTACTCTCAGAAGTGACCATAGACCTTTGGTACAATTGTTTGCATGTAGAAATAATGAGAACACCACACCTAGGATTAAACGTTGGGTTGAAAGTTTGTGGGATTTTAATTTTTCATTGGAATATTATCCGGGGAAGAAGAATATTCCTGCGGATTTCCTTTCTAGATTGTCGGTTTTGGATCCAGGCATGATTGAGCATCCTCCTATTTTGTGGGTTAAAGAAACTGCTTTTGGTGTAGGAGAATGGAGTGAAGAATGTGATAAAGATATTGTCCGCAGTTCAGTTATGAATTTTGTGGTGCATGGGTGGCCGTGTTTGAAGGAATGTTTAATTGATGTTGGAGCGTTCTGGTGTGTTAAAGATGAACTTAGTATTATAGAAGGTAACCTGTATAGAGGAGATAGATTAGTTCCACCTGCGGGATTGTATAAAAAATTGATCAACTTGGCTCATGATGGACATTTGGGTAGAAATCTTACCAAATCTAGCATTAGGGAACGTTATTGGTGGCCGGGATTGGACAAACAAGTTGAAGCTGTGGTAAAGGAGTGTTTCCAATGTGCCAGTAATGACAAATCTAAAATAGTGCGAACTGCTCCTTTGTCTCCGATATCTGTTCCAGATGTGCCATGGGTCAAGTTAGGTTTAGACTTGGTTGGACCTTTTGAGCTATTACCTCCTGGTGAGAAATTTGTAATTGTTCTTGTTGATTACACTTCCAAATGGGTTACTGCTAGTTGTGTGAGTTCCATCACCACAAGAAATGTGATTGAGTTTTTAACTGATGTATTTGCATGTGAAGGTATCCCCAAGGTGGTTATTACGGATAATGGTGTACAATTCACTTCTTTGGAAATGAGGAATTTTCTTAATAATTTGGCAATTTCCCATCATCGAACTGCGTTATATGCTCCACAAGCAAATGGTTTAGTGGAAAAGATGAATCAGTTAGTGAGAGCGAGTGCTCAGGTGGCCCTTGAACATAGGATAAGTTTGAAAGTGGTTCTGAGAGAGAAGTTATGGGCTCATAGGAATGCACCTAATGTTATCACAGGAATGTCTCCTTTTCGAATTTTGAAGGGTAGATTGGCGGGTTCCAAATTGAATCCTTCTTGGTTGCATTCTGGATTACAAAATCTGAAAGAGTCACTTATTTCTAAATCTGTTCGTGCCAGAGTAATTGAGAATCAAAATAGGTACAAGAAAAGGTTTGATGAGAGGAAGTGTGTAAAACAGAGGGATTGGTCTAAAGGGGATTTGGTGTTTATAAAAAAACCAGTATGGTGTAATAAAGGTGTTTCCAAATTTATAGGGCCAAAGAAAATTGTTGAAATAAGGAAAAATGTTGTGGTACTTGAGGATGGTGAAGTTTGGAGTATGTCTCGCTTAGCCAAGTGTTCTAATGGGAAGGAATTGAGTAACACAGTACCTGATTCAGAGATGAGTGAGAAGCTAAGAAGGAGTGTGAGGAACAGAATTTTTCCAAAGCACCTATCTGACTTTGTGAAGTAAATTTTGAAAGTCATATTTTGTTGTGTATATAATTAGAATTAATTAATTGTTTTTTGTTTGGGTTATGTTTTGTTCTCTTAATTGATACAATGTTGAATTATCGTCTTAAACATTCCGATATGTATTTAGATTGTATTATAGTTTTATGCAATATTATTTTGTTATATTTTGTGAATTGTAAGGGGGAAGATGTGTTATGGCTTCATGTATACTATGATGTCATATGGTTCTTTGGGGAAGCGAGATGGAGTGGAATGCGATGACGAGAGGATTCCGAGAGAGACGGTTGGAGAAGTCTGAGGAGAAGAAGGAGAGGGGAAGTGCGACGGACTTTCCCGGTGGATGTCGATATGATTATTGAAGTTGCTTTGATGTAATAAAGATATCTGAAATACATCTTGGCAAATTGCATTTAAAGTGGCCTGGATCCAGAAAGCTCGGTAAAAAAATGCTTATTGCCGTTTCATATAAAGCACTTTCCGTCCCTACACAGGGGACCGCCTAGTAACCCCTTTCATTTTCACACACATTCCCTTGAAAAAGAAGATGCTGCGTGCCAGGTGATGGGTAATTGCTCCTGGCTCTGTGTGAAGGAATGGAATGTAAACATGTAGTGAGATTCGCAATAACCGGGGTGTGGAACACCGAGGGCCCGGGGCCGGATTCATACAAAGACACTTCAGTACATTCCACGCAGGAGGCAGGCACGCTCTTTCAGATCTTTGTTGAAAAAAAGTTTAATCCCTCAAGACCTTCTCTGCTGAGTCCCCCTACACCTGGCTCTCACAAGGAATGCACCATCAATGGATTGGGCAAGTGTGAAGATTATGCAATCTGGAAATGCCTTGGGTATATCCAGGAGTGAAACAACTATATGTTATGTTATGCTAAATGCATTTACTATAGCGCTGCGAATTACCCCTCAAAGGGGTATCTCGGCGCAGAGGCGCAAACCCATTAAAGGGAATGGATGAATAATGTGAATTAGAAAAGCCATTTGTGGTATTCTAAGTTAGAATGATTGTGAGAATGATTGTTAGAACGAGGGGGTCTCCCAGGAGACAACAACAGTTGGAGGGCAGAAGAGGCAGAAGGAGAACGGGGAGAGTATCGTCTGTGGGCTGAGGTGTTTTACTATTACAAGCAGCTTATGAATAAACCGTTGTTTGACTTGAAGAAGTTGGATTCCTACCATCATTTCACCATGTTTTAAGAAGTTTTTTTTAAACGGATAAAGTCAAGACAAGTGCAATGTCCCTTATATACAACCCACCAAAGTCTCAAAACAACTGATGTTAGAATTGCCCATTAGGTAGGCCCTCATTGTGTTGCCCTTAGAAGAATGATGTGTGGTTACCTGTCCAGGCAGTAACTAAACCTGTCACCTTCTGGTTCCAGGCATTTCTCTGCAGCAGGTGCACTGATTCACTGAGCTAATTTATCACATCTGCGTATGAGATGGAAGTGAGAATCCATCTCTGTTTGCATTCACCGGTCATGTGAGTTTCACTGATCCACTACTAAGGGCCTGATTACAAGTTTAGGTGTATTTAATGCACCTGATAAATAACAATGACCTGGTACGTTATTTAAAAATGAACACCTATTACAAGCCTTTGGGGTTTAACACACCAAAATCTGCACAATATGGTTAATACCATATGATTTCCCTTGTTAAATTTAGGCAGGTTTGACCTGCCAAAACTTAAACAAAGGTTGAGTTATTCAACACATCTGATAATTATCTGATGTATTAAATACCTTCAAACTCGTAATTCCAACCCATGTTAAACAGTGGTTTAAGCATGGGCCGTAATTAACTTACCCACTCGTAATCAGGCCCCTGAAGTTATATTTCTGACCACGAGAATCCACCAAAGTCATGAAAACAGGATCATAAATCAGCCCTTCTGCGCCCATCTTTGGAGAAGATTTACATTTTTTGTGGAATTCACAAAGGTTTCCAGGCGTGCTCTGGGAAGCTTGTTGCTTTCACAGTTTTCCAAGGATCACTCCTGTTTTCCATTTCACACAACCAAATATGTATAATCGCTAGTGTGAAAATGCAGGAGTGAGTACAAGCACCCTTGATATTATTTACTATGCAGTGGAACCATTTCCCCAAAGAGAAACCTCTTCCTATACAGCCCCACCAGCAGTGCTTAATTTGATCCAGCGGTTGCCCACCTGCACTAATTTTTGAGTACTAAGATTAATATTTTCCTCATCAGACAATTCACAAGAACAAGAGAAGGAGTAATACAGAAAGGAGAAGAAGGAGGAAGACAGAAAAACTGACACAAAGGGAGAAGGAAACCTGCAGGAGTGATGCAAAGTGGCAATGAGTGTCTAGTAGTGGATTAAAGAGGCGTGAGATACATTCCAGACTATGCAGCCCTGGTATTCACCAGCCGCGGGCTTCTGCAGAGCTTCCTCCAGCAGAGCTTTGGGCACCAGCATCTATTCTTCTGCAAATTAAGCACTACCCATCAGTTTTTCTATCACCTTCAAATCCTGGGGAAGGATCTACAGCTGCCCTGAGCGAGAGTAATTCTTTGAGTATTTCCAAGATGGGTGTGAGTCAAGGACAACTTTGTGACCACCCACAAACATGATAATTTGTAGCTGTGGACAAATCTTCCAGGGCAGTCCCATCCTAAACCTCCCCTGCCTGCCCTGAGATTAGATTTATTTGCATGAAAATCTTTGCGAATAATATTTGTACAAGTACAAAATCACCTTTTATGAATGTTGGAAGGGGCTCAGTACTCCTAACAATGGTTGATGGCAATTGTTAGCCAACTCCACATCTGCAATTACCTTTGTAAATCGTGCCCTAAACACTTTAACCTCCTTTTCTCATGTCCAACCTTCTCTTCTCTCCAGGCAGGTTAATGCGTATTTGAAGAAACAGATGAGTGAGGCTCCACTCAGTACTTGGGCCCTCAGTGGATAATGATTGTGAGAGGTATTCGTCATTGGGTAGTCGTGATGGTGGCCCAGAATATGGAGATTGAGAAGGATCTGTGTCAGAGTGAAGTAAGTACGAGTTTAGTGGTCCCCAGATATTTCTAAGGCCCTCATTCCCGCCAAGCGGAAACCGCCATTTGGCCGCTCCGCGGTCAAAAGACCGCGGAGGCCATTCTTTCCCGCTGGGCCGGCGTGCTCCCGCCAAAGGAGCGCCCGCCGGCCCAGCGGGAAAGGCCCTGCAACAATGAAGCCGGCTCCGAATGGAGCCGGCGGAGTTGCAGGGGTGCGACGGGTGCAGCTGCACCCATCGCGATTTTCACTGTCTGCAATGCAGACAGTGAAAATCTTTATGGGGCCCTGTTAGGGGGCCCCTGCACTGCCCATGCCAGTGGCCCCACAACACCCGTTCCCGCCATCCTGTTCCTGGCGGTAAAAACCGCCAGGAACAGGATGGCGGGAAGGGGGCCGGAATCTCCATGGCGGCGCTGCTTGCAGCGCCGCCATGGAGATTCAGCCCAAGCAGGGGAAATCCACCGCCAGCCTGTTGGCGGTGCTTCCGTGCTTTCTTGGACCGCCAGGGTCGGAATGACCCCCTAAGTCTGGACGCGCGGGGATAATTATTTGGTAAATTTTCAGTTTCCCATTGCAGCACACTAGTTCTTCCAACCATTGATTAGTAGTGTGGATCAGTCTTTACCCCCAAACCCAAGCTCACTGTCCGTTGGCTAGCATGGACCACAGAGGAATCATTGGTGAGATGTTGGAGATACCTTCTGCCAGCAAAACTCAACGGACGGACAAATCCAGGCAAGGTGAAGGAATTCAGTTTTTTCTGGTCCAAAGGGAGTTATCCCTGAGACCGTGTTTCCATAGGCGCAGTGGGGGCTGATAGAATCTAGGGGTACATTTAAAACAAATTAGTCTGAGTGTAGGAAGCTGGTTCTCTATATACTATATCAAAGTAAGGTACAGTGTCCACTGGATCCTCAGAGGATTAACAGAGGCTAAAGCAGATAATACTAATGCTCTCTTTTGTGGTAGTGTGGTCGAGCAGTTAGGCTTATCAGAGGGTAGTGCAAATCATTTGTTGTACACACACAGACAACAGAAGAAACACACACTCAATGACAACTCCAAACCAATGTTTTTTATATAGCAAAAATATATTTTCGTAATTTATTTTTAGAACCACAAGATTTAAGTTGCAGGTAAGTACTTCAATAGATTCACATTTCATACATTTATCAACAGTACTTTGTTTGTAAACGATAAGTTACACAGTTTTTGAAATATTGGCAATAATCTGTTTTTTTAAAGTGTGCACTCAGTGCAATTTTCAGGAACAGTTCCCTGGGGGAAGAAATGTTAGATCTTTTTACAGGTAAGTACAACACTTACAGTTTCAGTCTCTGGGTTTTAGGAAGTCCACCAGCTGGGGTTCAAGTTAACCCCAAACATCCGCCACCAGCAGTACAGGGCCGGCCGGGTGCAGAGGTCAAAGATGAGCAAATTTAACGTGGGCTCCTATGGAGACCGGGGGTACTTGGAATCAGGTCTGCCTGCAAGTAAGTACCCGCGACTCGAAAGGCAGACCAGGAGGGATTAGAGGAGCACTGGAGGGGCCACAAGTAGGCACCAAACACACACCCTCAGCGGCACAGGGTGGCCGGGTGCAAACAGGATGTTGGCTTTCCAATGCTGGTCTATGAGGGGACCCCAGGGGTCACTTAAAGGCTGCAGGCGAGGTCCATGGAGGTGTCTCGGGCACACCACCGGTTGGACAGAGAGGAGGGCTGCCTGATAAACATGGCTGCACTGGGTTTCCATTTCTCCAAGACCTGGGGGCTACGGGTGCAGTGGGTCCTTTGGCATTGGGTATCTTTGTCTGGAGCTTTCGCGGTCAGGAGGGTCCTTGGGATTCCCTCTGCAAGCGTCGTCGTGGAGGGGTGGAGAGGTCAACCTAGGGTGGGTACTTGCTAAGAATCACCTGGGGACCCTCTCTAGCTGGATGGGCCACCTGGACATGGGCACACGGGTGCAGGGTGGTCAGGACTTATGCATTTGAAGTGAGGTGGGAGTCCTTAGTTGTTGGTTTCTTCTTGGACAGGGCCACTGTTTACAGGAGTTCTTGGTCCTTTTGGGTGAAGGCAGTCCTCTGGAACTTGGCAGAGGTCGCTGGTCTCGCTGGATGCATTGCTGTTTTTTTGCAGGTTCTTTGAAGCAGGAGACAGGCAAATATGGCTAGGGCCAAAGCACTTGTCAACTTCCTTCTTCTCTACTGGGGGTTTCAGCTTAGCAGTTCTTCTTGTTAGGTTAGCAGGTATCTGGTGAGTTGGGTTCAGGGAAGCCCTTAAATAAGATTTAGGGGCGTTACAGGGGTCAGAGGGCAGTAGTCAATGGCTACTGTCCCTGAGGGTGGCTACATCCTCCTTGTGTCCACTCCCTTTGGGAAGGGGGGCATATTCCTATCCCTATTGGACATGTCCTCCCAACCAAGATGGAGGATTCTGCAGGGAGGGGGTCTCTTAAGCTCTGGACACCTTAGGGGTGGGCCCAGCTGAAATGGTCACTCCTCCTTGTTTTTCTTAAGTTTCCTGACGAACTGGCTGCCAAAAGTAGGGGCTTGTCTTGGGATCGGGCATCTCCACCAGCTGGAGTGCCCTGGGGCACTGTAACATGAGGCCTGAGCCTTTGAGACTCACCGCCAGGTGTTACAGTTCCGGCAGGGGGGATGTGTGAAGCACCTCCACCCAGAACAGGCTTTGTTTCTGGCCTAAGGGAGCACAAAGACCCCATGGGGTCAGAAACACGTCTGCTAGTAGCAGGCTGGCACAGACCAGTCAGTCCTACTCTAGAGTATAGGGTAAAATACAGGGAGCATGTCTAAGATGCCCTCTGTGTGTATTTTTTAATAAATCACACATGCACATCAGTTGGGGTTTATTGTGCTGAGAAGTTTGATACCAAACTTCGCAGTATTCAGTGAAGCCATTATGCAACTGTGGAGTTCATATAAACTCCCAGACCATATACTTAATATGGCCACATTGCACTTACAATGTCTAAGAATGAACTTAGACACTGTAGGGGCATATTGCTCAAGCAGCTATGCCCTCACCTGTGGTATAGTGCACCCTGCCTTAGGGCTGTAAGGCCTGCAAGAGGGGTGACTTACCTATGTGACAGGCAGTGTTCTGTGGGCATGGCACCCTGAGAGGGATGCCCTGTCGACTATGCCTTTTTCTCCCCACCAACACACACAATCTGCAATGGCAGTGTGCATGCGTTAGGTGATGGGGTCCCTTAGGGTGGCACAACACATGTTGCAGCCCTTAGCCAAAGGAGCGCCCGCCGGCCCAGCGGGAAAGGCCCTGCAACAATGAAGCCGGCTCCGAATGGAGCCGGCGGAGTTGCAGGGGTGCGACGGGTGCAGTTGCACCCGTCGCGATTTTCACTGTCTGCATTGCAGACAGTGAAAATCTTTATGGGGCCCTGTTAGGGGGCCCCTGCACTGCCCATGCCAGTGGCCCCACGACACCCGTTCCCGCCATCCTGTTCCTGGCGGTAAAAACCGCCAGGAACAGAATGGCGGGAAGGGGGTCGGAATCTCCATGGCGGCGCTGCTTGCAGCGCCGCCATGGAGATTCAGCCCAAGCAGGGGAAATCGGCGGGAAACCGCCGGATTCCCTTTTCTGACCGCGGCTTTAACGCCGCGGTCAGAATGGGCATTGAAGCACCGCCAGCCTGTTGGCGGTGCTTCCGTGGGCCCCGGCTCTGGCGGTCTTGGACCGCCAGGGTCGGAATGACCCCCTAAGTCTGGACGCGCGGGGATAATTATTTGGTAAATTTTCAGTTTCCCATTGCAGCACACTAGTTCTTCCAACCATTGATTAGTAGTGTGGATCAGTCTTTACCCCCAAACCCAAGCTCACTGTCTGTTGGCTAGCATGGACCACAGAGGAATCATTGGTGAGATGTTGGAGATACCTTGTGCCAGCAAAACTCAACGGACGGACAAATCCAGGAAAGGTGAAGGAATTCAGTTTTTTCTGGTCCAAAGGGAGTTATCCCTGAGACCGTGTTTCCATAGGCGCAGTGGGGGCTGATAGAATCTAGGGGTACATTTAAAACAAATTAGTCTGAGTGTAGGAAGCTGGTTCTGTATATACTATATCAAAGTAAGGTACAGTGTCCACTGGATCCTCAGAGGATTAACAGAGGCTAAAGCAGATAATACTAATGCTCTCTTTTGTGGTAGTGTGGTCGAGCAGTTAGGCTTATCAGAGGGTAGTGCAAAGCATTTGTTGTACACACACAGACAACAGAAGAAACACACACTCAATGACAACTCCAAACCAATGTTTTTTATATAGCAAAAATATATTTTCTTAATTTATTTTTAGAACCACAAGATTTAAGTTGCAGGTAAGTACTTCAATAGATTCACATTTCATACATTTATCAACAGTACTTTGTTTGAAAACGATAAGTTACACAGTTTTTGAAATATTGGCAATAATCTGTTTTTTTAAAGTGGGCACTCGGTGCAATTTTCAGGAACAGTTCCTTGGGGGAAGAAATGTTAGATCTTTTTACAGGTAAGTACAACACTTACAGTTTCAGTCTCTGGGTTTTAGGAAGTCCACCGGCTGGGGTTCAAGTTAACCCCAAACATCCGCCACCAGCAGTACCGGGTGCAGAGGTCAAAGATGAGCAAATTTAACGTGGGCTCCTATGGAGACCGGGGGTACTTGGAATCAGGTCTGCCTGCAAGTAAGTACCCGCGACTCGAAAGGCAGACCAGGAGGGATTAGAGGAGCACTGGAGGGGCCACAAGTAGGCACCAAACACACACCCTCAGCGGCACAGGGTGGCCGGGTGCAAACAGGATGTTGGCTTTCCAATGCTGGTCTATGAGGGGACCCCAGGGGTCACTTAAAGGCTGCAGGCGAGGTCCATGGAGGTGTCTCGGGCACACCACCGGTTGGACAGAGAGGAGGGCTGCCTGATAAACATGGCTGCACTGGGTTTCCATTTCTCCAAGACCTGGGGGCTACGGGTGCAGTGGGTCCTTTGGCATTGGGTATCTTTGTCTGGAGCTTTCGCGGTCAGGAGGGTCCTTGGGATTCCCTCTGCAAGCGTCGTCGTGGAGGGGTGGAGAGGTCAACCTAGGGTGGGTACTTGCTAAGAATCACCTGGGGACCCTCTCTAGCTGGATGGGCCACCTGGACATGGGCACACGGGTGCAGGGTGGTCAGGACTTATGCATTTGAAGTGAGGTGGGAGTCCTTAGTTGTTGGTTTCTTCTTGGACAGGGCCACTGTTTATAGGAGTTCTTGGTCCTTTTGGGTGAAGGCAGTCCTCTGGAACTTGGCAGAGGTCGCTGGTCTCGCTGGATGCATTGCTGTTTTTTTGCAGGTTCTTTGAAGCAGGAGACAGGCCAATATGGCTAGGGCCAAAGCACTTGTCAACTTCCTTCTTCTCTACCGGGGGTTTCAGCTTAGCAGTTCTTCTTGTTAGGTTAGCAGGTATCTGGTGAGTTGGGTTCAGGGAAGCCCTTAAATAAGATTTAGGGGCGTTACAGGGGTCAGAGGGCAGTAGTCAATGGCTACTGTCCCTGAGGGTGGCTACATCCTCCTTGTGTCCACTCCCTTTGGGAAGGGGGGCATATTCCTATCCCTATTGGGCATGTCCTCCCAACCAAGATGGAGGATTCTGCAGGGAGGGGGTCTCTTAAGCTCTGGACACCTTAGGGGTGGGCCCAGCTGAAATGGTCACTCCTCCTTGTTTTTCTTAAGTTTCCTGACGAACTGGCTGCCAAAAGTAGGGGCTTGTCTTGGGGGCGGGCATCTCCACCAGCTGGAGTGCCCTGGGGCACTGTAACATGAGGCCTGAGCCTTTGAGACTCACCGCCAGGTGTTACAGTTCCGGCAGGGGGGATGTGTGAAGCACCTCCACCCAGAACAGGCTTTGTTTCTGGCCTAAGGGAGCACAAAGACCCCATGGGGTCAGAAACACGTCTGCTAGTAGCAGGCTGGCACAGACCAGTCAGTCCTACTCTAGAGTATAGGGTAAAATACAGGGGGCATGTCTAAGATGCCCTCTGTGTGTATTTTTTAATAAATCACCACATCAGTTGGGGTTTATTGTGCTGAGAAGTTTGATACCAAACTTCGCAGTATTCAGTGAAGCCATTATGCAACTGTGGAGTTCATATAAACTCCCAGACCATATACTTAATATGGCCACATTGCACTTACAATGTCTAAGAATGAACTTAGACACTGTAGGGGCATATTGCTCAAGCAGCTATGCCCTCACCTGTGGTATAGTGCACCCTGCCTTAGGGCTGTAAGGCCTGCAAGAGGGGTGACTTACCTATGTGACAGGCAGTGTTCTGTGGGCATGGCACCCTGAGAGGGATGCCCTGTCGACTATGCCTTTTTCTCCCCACCAACACACACAATCTGCAATGGCAGTGTGTATGTGTTAGGTGATGGGGTCCCTTAGGGTGGCACAACACATGTTGCAGCCCTTAGGGACCCTCCCTGATCACTGCCCTTGGTACCACTGGTAGCTTTTACAAGGGACTTATCTACGCGCCAGAGGGGTGCCAATTGTGGAAACAATGGTAAATTTTTAGGGAAAGAACACTGTTGCTGGGACCTAGTTTGCAGGATCCCAGCACACTCTCAGTCAAGTCAGCATCAATATCAGGCAAAAAGTGGTGGTGTAACTGCAACAAATGCCAGTTTCCTACACTAGGGTTTCCAGTAAGGATGCAGCAAAACCTCCATCCATCATCAGTGATCTGGTGATGTAAGTTTGTGGACCACTTACCTTTCACAGAGGGAGTGATAACTGGTGCTTCCGCTTGCATGGAGTTTCAACATGTGAGGCTTCCTGTGAGAATGAGCAGAACTCTTTCCCATATAAAGCACATAATTTATAATATACAAACATAGCCTACAGGGGGTGTGGTTGGGTTTGTCTGGGATACATTATGTTTCCGCTGTCTGTCTATAGGTCTCCAGGCTTTGTTATCCCTAGTTTATGTAATAGCATAATTCCTAAGTCAGGGATAGAGCAAGACGATTTGTAAGGTTGCTGTCTTTTTTTGCTGACCTCCATAAAAACTGGCCAGGCTCGTAAACACCAGCTGAGATGGCAACCCTAGATTTGTGAGGGGTAGTTTTGGCGAATGTACAATTGTCAAAGTGTATCTGGAACGTAGCCTGGCCCATGCATGCGCTCTTCATGCACCGTGGAGTGGGCCTGCATGTCATCGAAGTAAGTGGCATGGGAAATATATGATTTTTTTCCCGATATTAATGAGTGATAGTTGTCGGTATGACTCGCATAGGTCAGGTGGTTTTCGTGGCTTTGAAAGCGTCATTTGGCAGCCACATGTCGTGATGGGTTGAGAGTTTCTGCCATACGTGCTTCATTGACCACTCCCAACAACCGCGGCACAAGAATTTGGGTAAATTCTTTATACAATTTGCCGGATATCCCGTCTCTGCCTGACCCTTTACCACTAGTTAAGCTGAGGATTACAGCTTTGATTTCTTCAGTTGTAATTGGCTGGCCAAGATACTCACTGTGTGACGTCTTTAACCAGACAATGTTATTGGTTCATAGTATTGAATGAAACAAGACAGGCTGTGCTTGCTTTGGAGGTGCAGAGTTCTCATTAAAAAGTGGAAAACTCATTCGACATGGTGGATTGCTCGTGCTTCTGAATTTTGTATGTTAATGCAGTTGTTTGATGCCCAAGGATGTCGGATCAATTTAACAAGCACCTTGCTAGGGCGCTCACCCTCTCCATGGGGTCTGGTGGAAGTGTTTTTAACCAAATACTTGGACTCTCTTACTGCAGTATCTTTGTGAACAGCCAGTATCTTTGTGATGGTAGCTGGTGGAGCAGTACAATTCAGACTCCATCCTTCTTGTTGCTCAATTACGCATTTATTTCTGGTATTATATTTACTGTGTGCCCTAATAATATAAATGTGTGTGAACATTTAAACACATTAATAAAATGTAACCACAGAGGAACTGAAGCACTAAAATGTGTGCACTAATGTTAATTTACATTTCTTTCATGTATTCATTATTCACGTTTGATATTTACACTTCAAGTTGCATTTGCAGAATTAATATGCATTTATTTTATGTATGTTTTGCATTTATTTTGAAAGTTGTACGTGTGCATGTATAAACGTATTCAACATGCACATTTAGTGCTTGCTTGAAGTTGGTGTGACTAAAGGCCTTATTTGAAGTGCATTTTGCTTGATTAGTGTGTTCTTCCTTTTGCAGGTGCGTTCTCCTGATTTCATTAGCTAGAGAAAAGGAGTATTGTATGTGTTAGATTACTGATAGTGAGGTATGAGAAGAGAAATCTTGTCAAGGAACGTAGGAGTCCTAATAAGCAGATGAAGCCTCCTACTCATCAGGTACCAGGAACAGGAGAAGCTGAAGGTTGCAGTAGCTGTCCAAGTTCTGTGGGATAGGAAATTCAGGTGATGTTGCAAATTCACACCACAAGAAGTGAAATCATTGGTTCCTGGCAGGGTGGGAAGAGATCTGATTGTTGCTGAAGTTTCTGCTTGTTATTATTAATTAATGTTTACTTAATCTGAAGTTAGAGCGGATTCCTTTAGGCTCTGAGGGGTACAGACCTCTCTGCTTTCTTTATTCTTTCAAGTTTGAGGCTTTATTCTAAACACTTAGGGCCAGATGTACCAAAGGAGTTTACCCATTCTGTGTCTATGGGAAAAAGCTTTCGTACATATGGCCCTTAGACCCAAATTTAAGAGGATATAGCACCTCCCTGTGCCACGTTAGTGTCATTTTTTGTGATTCTAATGTGGCCCAATGAGGCCAAATTCGCTGCACCAGATTTACAAAGTGGTGCAATGAATGCATTGCTCCACTTTGTAACCCCTTGCGCCACATTATGCCTGAATCAGGCATAATGTATGCAACATGGGCATTCCCCCATTAGGAGATTCCACTGTGCCATTTTTAGTGGCTATTTTTAATGCCTGCACAGAGCAGGTGTTAAGACGGGACACACCATTGTTTTCAATGGGCCCCTATGTACCTTGCAGGATTAGCACCAATATTTTGGCACTAATCCTGCACAGTACATCAATAGTGTCAAAAATGTTGACGCTATTGCCTCTACCCGGCGCCATGCTGCGCAGTATATTAAATACGGCGCACACATGGTGGTGGTAGGGGGTGCTAAGGGGTGCAGGAAAAGTGGCGCTGCATTTAATGCAGCACCACTTTTCTTACATTTGGCCCTAAGGCCCATATTTAAGAAAAAGTGGTTAATCAAAGCTGATTCACCACTTTTTCTGCGCCCCCCTACCGGCACCTAACAACTCCATGGGTGCGCCATTTTTATAATACAATGCCCCATGGTGGTCGTTAACACAACAGCGTCAATATTTCTGACACTATTGTGGAGCTTTGAGACACTAGTGTCAAAAATTTCGATGCTAGTGTACTAAAGTGCAAGGAGGCCCATAGGTTTATATGTGAGTGTCATTTTAATGCCTGCTCTGAGCAGCTGTAAAAAATGATGCCAAAAATGGTGCAGCAAAATCTGTTAAATTTCACAGCATCATTTTTGCAGGTCTTCTACCCCTGGAATGCCCCCTTGCATACATTATGCCTGTCGCATGCATAATGTGGCACAAGGGTTTACAAAGTGGCGTACTGCATGCATTGCACCACTTTGTGAATATGGCGCGTGGAAAAAGCTACTTTAGCATAAAAAATGATGCTATGGAGGCACTAAGGTGGTGGCTCTTAAATATGCCCCTAATTCTTAAACTGGAAGACTTCTACTGGAGGCTTCACTATTCGAACAGCGTCACATGTTTCCGACTTTTCTTGAGATTATACTTAACCATCCTCATACTTTAAATTAGACCCTAGATTAGATAACTTCAGAACTTATTCATGTTTGGAGGAAAAATCAGAGTTTCTTTATGGAACACCTATTTCTAATTCTCAGTTTCTGTGTTGCTGTGACTATTTTGTATCTTGTCCCGTTGAGACTGAACCTACTGCAATATTTGCCAGCTATAATCATGTATTGTTTGAGTATTCTTTAGACATGCTTATATACTAGATTGATTTTTAATTGGTAATAAAATTACTTCATTAATTCCTGGTCCCTATTGTGTGCCTAAATGGGCTTCACGAAAATTGAAATGTTTTATTATTGTTAACTCCCTCTACAGTCCAACCAACCTGAAAAGATCCATCAGACAAGAGATTGTAAATCATGTATCTGTGTGCTCTCAATCAATCAATCAATCATAAGATTTGTAAAGTGCAGCTTTTCACCCCAAGGGTATCCAGGAACTGAGGGTTGTCATTGTGACTGGTAGCTTTTCAACAAAGAGCCATGTATTGACCTTCCTTCTGAAGTCGAGGAGGGTGTGGGTGGAATGCAGATGGGGGGGGCTGGTTCCAGATCTTGGAGGTGAGGTAGGAGAAGAAGCACCCATCGCTGCGGCTGCAACAAACTCTTGGGAATAGGGTGAGGGTAGTGGAACGGCGTTCCCTGGTGGGCCGGTGGAAGGAGAGTTTGTGGTTGATGAGACTGGGTCCAATGTTGTGGAGGGCTTTGTATGCGAGGGGGAGAACCTTGATTTTGCACCTCTTGTTCACGGGCAGCCAGTGGAGACTTCTGAGGTGGGGGTGATGCAGGTCCACCTGGGGAGGTCCATGATGAGTCTATACGCTGAGTTCTGGATGGTCTGGAGGCGATGGAGGAGCTGGGCAGGAAGTCGGACGTAAAGGGCGTTTCCATAGTCTAGTCTGCTGGTGATGATGGCTTGGGTTACCGTCTTTCTGGTTTCAATGGGGATCCATCTGAGAATCTCAAGTAGCAGGCGGAGGTTGTGGAAGCTGGCAGAGGTCACTGCGTTTATCTGTCATTTGAAGGTGAGTTTGCTGTTGATGATGATGCTGGGGTTGCGAACGTGGTTGGACTGGGTTGGGGTTGTCCAAGCGTGAAGGGCCACCAGGAGTCCTCCCGGGGGGGAGGTGTCTTTTCCAAAGATGATCACCTCTGTCTTGTCTGAGTTCAGTTTCAAGCAGTTGGATCTCATCCATTCGGCAACGTGGGTCACGGCGTTGCAGAAGATATCTCTAGGGGTGGTATGGTCGTCGGAAAGGGAGAGAATGAGTTGAGTGTCCTCTGCACAATGAGATGATGTTGAGTCCCTGGGAGTGTCACGTAGGTGTTGAACAGGGTGGGACTGAGGGAGGCCCCCTGGGGGGCGCTGCATGTGATGCTCTTTGGTTTCGAGGTGAAAGGTGGGAGGTGGACTCTCTGGGTGCATCCTGTGAGAAAGGCATGGATCCATTTGAGGGCATTGCTTTGGATCCAGATGTCTGGAGGTGAGGGTTTAGTGGGAGATGGTGTTGAATGCAGCACAGAGGTCGAGAACGATCAGGGACGCCTTCTCTCCGTGGTCGAGGAAGGACCTGATGTCGTCTGTTGCGGTGATAAGGGCGGTCTCGGTGCTGTCGTTGATACGGAAGCTACATTGGGAGGAGTCCAGTAGATTGTGTCTTTCCAGGAGTTCGGAGAGCTGTTGATTGATGGCTCTTTCCAGAACCTTAGCTGCGAAGGGGAGCAGAGAAATAGGGTGGTAATTTTTGAGTTTGCTAGGTTCTACAGATTTTTTTTAAGGACAAGCTTCACATCAGTCCTGATGGAGGTGTTGAGGATGGGGGCGAGGAAACTGCTGATTTCCTTCTGGCCCCGGTTGAAGATGTAGTGGGGGCATAGGTCGCTGGATGAGCTGGAATGGGTCACACTCATGAGGGCAGCTGTTTCCTGGATGGAGAGAGGCTTCCAGTTAGTGATCAGGTGGCTGGGAGAGTCGCGTGATGGGGTCAGGAGGTTGTCAATACTGGTGGGCTGGGGTGAAAGTTTGTGTAGATGGCTGTGATTTTGTCGTGGAAGTAGTCAGATAGTGAGTCGCAGAGGGTCTACGAAGGTTGGATTGTGTTTTCAGTGTATGCAGGGCAGGAGAACTCTTTGACATCTTGAAGAGTTCCTTCGGGCTGTGGTGCTTTTCTCGATGCCGCTGAGTAGGATGACATTTTTAGCTTCTCTAAAGGCGGAGATGATATTTGTTCAATGCTTCTTTGAAGGTTGTGCGGTCTGCTTGGTCTCTGCTGCTGCCCCATTGCCTTTTTAGCCATTTGCATTCTCTCTTGAGTGTGCAGAGTTCTAGAATGTATCACCTTGCAAGCTTGCCGGATCATCTCGCTGTGGAGTTCCTTGTGGGGGTGACTTTTTTTGCACCTTTGAGGTTCCATTCAGATAGATTACAGGTGGCTTGCTCGAGGTTGCCGGAGAGGATGTGTTTACTGGAGTGGAGGGTGGTGGTCCATTGGCTCTCTGTGATTTTTTTCCCATCTGCGGAGGGGGGAGGTGGGGGTGTGGTGAAAGGCTCCAGTCTGTTGGTTATGGAGAAGTGTACATGGTGGTGGTAGGTCCATGTGAGCTCCGTTGTGTGGGAGAACTTATTTTTATCGCTGGCGGTAAAGATGGGGTCTAGGATGTGTCCTGTGGTGTGTATGGGGCTGGTGACTAGTTGTTTGAGTCCGATGTTGCTTAGGTTCTCCAGGAGGTTGAAGGAGTTTTGGTCATTGGGGTCATCTAGGTGGAATTTGAGATCTCCTAAGAACATGTAGTGTGTCGAATTGATCGCCAGAGGGGCGAGGAAGTTGACGATGGCGTGGCATAAGGCAGGGCGAGGCCCCGGGGGTCTGAACACGAGGTTGCCCCTGATTGCTGTTCTAGAGTCAATTTGGATAAGGAAGTTGACTTGTTCCATGACGTTGGACGTCTCTTCCTCAAAGATGGTAAAGGGGAGGTTGTCCTTGTGCATGATGATGAAACCTCCTCCATGTGTGTTGTAGTGGTCTTTGTGAATCATCTTGTAGCCCTGCGAGGTGGTGCAGGTGATGTCGGGGGCCGACACAGGTGTGAGCCAGATCTCGGTGATGAACATCAGGTCCGGGTTGAGGGTGGTTATGGAGTCCCATATTTCCATGGTGTGTTTGCAGAGACAGCGATCTAGCGATGAGCAGTAGGCAGCAGAGTTGTTTCTCAGGCCTGGAGGGTGGCAATATCGATGTTGCAGGTGAAGTGGCATTGGGGGCAGGTGAAGGGTCCAACCGTGGTCCGGGGGGGGAGGTGATACAGAAGTTGTTGTCTTGGTTCCTCGGGTCCAGGTCCCAGAGCTCGGTGGCAGAGTATCGGAGGATAGTGGGGAGCCAGGGTTCATGGTGCTGGGCACGGTCCAGGAGCAGTTGGGCACAGATGGGCTTGCCTTCCGTACGCTGGTGGCGTGCCCGCTGGGCGGTTGCACTGCAACCACCATTAAGGAGGTCCTGCGGTGGGAGGGGTCTAGTGGGAGGAGGGTGGGTGGTAAAAAAAAGTGGGCAAAATGGGAGTTAGGATGAGGGCGGAGATGGGAGCACAAAGGGTCACCCAGAGGGTGAAAGGGTCAACCTGCAACCAGCTGCCTACTCAGGCACAGCAAGAAGAGAAAGGTAGAGGCAACCAGGCAGTGGGGGAGCTGGTGCAAGGACTCTCACTAGAGAGGTGGGATCGCAGGTGATCATGCATTTGGATTCTAGGTTGCAGAGCTCGTGCTCTCATCTATTTAAGTGAACATGGAGCACTGTGAGAATGCCACTCTGTTTCATAAAATAAATACCATGGATGAAAACTTTGAAGACTTCCCAGAATACAAAGCAAAATACAAACGCTGTGGGATAGCGTAACTGGATGGACGGAATGCGGAACCAATCAAACATTCACCCCCAGTCACAGATCTGGGTTTAATCCATCCATTATTTTGCTCACCATGCCACCCCAGTTTGAACCCAGCCATATGCAAATCAGTCTTGACCCTGTTCCACAAGTGAACAGTCCAGCCCGAACTGCCAGGCCAGGTTCTCCCTGGACCGGAAACAAGCATCCTGGGACCGGTTTCGGGGTTTCACCCCTCTTCAGCCAGGCTAGCTTGAATCCAGTGGCACAGTGAGCCCGGGACCCACGTCTGGGCATACCCGGCGCACTTAGGGCGGCAAAAGCAAAGCAAAATACAAACGCTGTGGGATAGCGTAACTGGATGGACGGAATGCGGAACCAATCAAACATTCACCCCCAGTCACAGATCTGGGTTTAATCCATCCATTATTTTGCTCACCATGCCACCCCAGTTTGAACCCAGCCATATGCAAATCAGTCTTGACCCTGTTCCACAAGTGAACAGTCCAGCCCGAACTGCCAGGCCAGGTTCTCCCTGGACCGGAAACAAGCATCCTGGGACTGGTTTCGGGGTTTCACCCCTCTTCAGCCAGGCTAGCTTGAATCCAGTGGCACAGTGAGCCCGGGACCCACGTCTGGGCATACCCGGCGCACTTAGGGCGGCAAAAGCAAAGCAAAATACAAACGCTGTGGGATAGCGTAACTGGATGGACGGAATGCGGAACCAATCAAACATTCACCCCCAGTCACAGATCTGGGTTTAATCCATCCATTATTTTGCTCACCATGCCACCCCAGTTTGAACCCAGCCATATGCAAATCAGTCTTGACCCTGTTCCACAAGTGAACAGTCCAGCCCGAACTGCCAGGCCAGGTTCTCCCTGGACCGGAAACAAGCATCCTGGGACCGGTTTCGGGGTTTCACCCCTCTTCAGCCAGGCTAGCTTGAATCCAGTGGCACAGTGAGCCCGGGACCCACGTCTGGGCATACCCGGCGCACTTAGGGCGGCAAAAGCAAAGCAAAATACAAACGCTGTGGGATAGCGTAACTGGATGGACGGAATGCGGAACCAATCAAACATTCACCCCCAGTCACAGATCTGGGTTTAATCCATCCATTATTTTGCTCACCATGCCACCCCAGTTTGAACCCAGCCATATGCAAATCAGTCTTGACCCTGTTCCACAAGTGAACAGTCCAGCCCGAACTGCCAGGCCAGGTTCTCCCTGGACCGGAAACAAGCATCCTGGGACCGGTTTCGGGGTTTCACCCCTCTTCAGCCAGGCTAGCTTGAATCCAGTGGCACAGTGAGCCCGGGACCCACGTCTGGGCATACCCGGCGCACTTAGGGCGGCAAAAGCAAAGCAAAATACAAACGCTGTGGGATAGCGTAACTGGATGGACGGAATGCGGAACCAATCAAACATTCACCCCCAGTCACAGATCTGGGTTTAATCCATCCATTATTTTGCTCACCATGCCACCCCAGTTTGAACCCAGCCATATGCAAATCAGTCTTGACCCTGTTCCACAAGTGAACAGTCCAGCCCGAACTGCCAGGCCAGGTTCTCCCTGGACCGGAAACAAGCATCCTGGGACTGGTTTCGGGGTTTCACCCCTCTTCAGCCAGGCTAGCTTGAATCCAGTGGCACAGTGAGCCCGGGACCCACGTCTGGGCATACCCGGCGCACTTAGGGCGGCAAAAGCAAAGCAAAATACAAACGCTGTGGGATAGCGTAACTGGATGGACGGAATGCGGAACCAATCAAACATTCACCCCCAGTCACAGATCTGGGTTTAATCCATCCATTATTTTGCTCACCATGCCACCCCAGTTTGAACCCAGCCATATGCAAATCAGTCTTGACCCTGTTCCACAAGTGAACAGTCCAGCCCGAACTGCCAGGCCAGGTTCTCCCTGGACCGGAAACAAGCATCCTGGGACCGGTTTCGGGGTTTCACCCCTCTTCAGCCAGGCTAGCTTGAATCCAGTGGCACAGTGAGCCCGGGACCCACGTCTGGGCATACCCGGCGCACTTAGGGCGGCAAAAGCAAAGCAAAATACAAACGCTGTGGGATAGCGTAACTGGATGGACGGAATGCGGAACCAATCAAACATTCACCCCCAGTCACAGATCTGGGTTTAATCCATCCATTATTTTGCTCACCATGCCACCCCAGTTTGAACCCAGCCATATGCAAATCAGTCTTGACCCTGTTCCACAAGTGAACAGTCCAGCCCGAACTGCCAGGCCAGGTTCTCCCTGGACCGGAAACAAGCATCCTGGGACTGGTTTCGGGGTTTCACCCCTCTTCAGCCAGGCTAGCTTGAATCCAGTGGCACAGTGAGCCCGGGACCCACGTCTGGGCATACCCGGCGCACTTAGGGCGGCAAAAGCAAAGCAAAATACAAACGCTGTGGGATAGCGTAACTGGATGGACGGAATGCGGAACCAATCAAACATTCACCCCCAGTCACAGATCTGGGTTTAATCCATCCATTATTTTGCTCACCATGCCACCCCAGTTTGAACCCAGCCATATGCAAATCAGTCTTGACCCTGTTCCACAAGTGAACAGTCCAGCCCGAACTGCCAGGCCAGGTTCTCCCTGGACCGGAAACAAGCATCCTGGGACCGGTTTCGGGGTTTCACCTCTCTTCAGCCAGGCTAGCTTGAATCCAGTGGCACAGTGAGCCCGGGACCCACGTCTGGGCATACCCGGCGCACTTAGGGCGGCAAAAGCAAAGCAAAATACAAACGCTGTGGGATAGCGTAACTGGATGGACGGAATGCGGAACCAATCAAACATTCACCCCCAGTCACAGATCTGGGTTTAATCCATCCATTATTTTGCTCACCATGCCACCCTAGTTTGAACCCAGCCATATGCAAATCAGTCTTGACCCTGTTCCACAAGTGAACAGTCCAGCCCGAACTGCCAGGCCAGGTTCTCCCTGGACCGGAAACAAGCATCCTGGGACCGGTTTCGGGGTTTCACCCCTCTTCAGCCAGGCTAGCTTGAATCCAGTGGCACAGTGAGCCCGGGACCCACGTCTGGGCATACCCGGCGCACTTAGGGCGGCAAAAGCAAAGCAAAATACAAACGCTGTGGGATAGCGTAACTGGATGGACGGAATGCGGAACCAATCAAACATTCACCCCCAGTCACAGATCTGGGTTTAATCCATCCATTATTTTGCTCACCATGCCACCCCAGTTTGAACCCAGCCATATGCAAATCAGTCTTGACCCTGTTCCACAAGTGAACAGTCCAGCCCGAACTGCCAGGCCAGGTTCTCCGTGGACCGGAAACAAGCATCCTGGGACCGGTTTCGGGGTTTCACCCCTCTTCAGCCAGGCTAGCTTGAATCCAGTGGCACAGTGAGCCCGGGACCCACGTCTGGGCATACCCGGCGCACTTAGGGCGGCAAAAGCAAAGCAAAATACAAACGCTGTGGGATAGCGTAACTGGATGGACGGAATGCGGAACCAATCAAACATTCACCCCCAGTCACAGATCTGGGTTTAATCCATCCATTATTTTGCTCACCATGCCACCCCAGTTTGAACCCAGCCATATGCAAATCAGTCTTGACCCTGTTCCACAAGTGAACAGTCCAGC
The DNA here is from genome assembly GCF_031143425.1 of Pleurodeles waltl. Classification (NCBI taxonomy): domain Eukaryota; kingdom Metazoa; phylum Chordata; class Amphibia; order Caudata; family Salamandridae; genus Pleurodeles; species Pleurodeles waltl. Next base: position 159,689,527 of record NC_090441.1, read on the forward strand.
CCGAACTGCCAGGCCAGGTTCTCCCTGGACCGGAAACAAGCATCCTGGGACCGGTTTCGGGGTTTCACCCCTCTTCAGCCAGGCTAGCTTGAATCCAGTGGCACAGTGAGCCCGGGACCCACGTCTGGGCATACCCGGCGCACTTAGGGCGGCAAGCGTAACTGGATGGACGGAATGCGGAACCAATCAAACATTCACCCCCAGTCACAGATCTGGGTTTAATCCATCCATTATTTTGCTCACCATGCCACCCCAGTTTGAACCCAGCCATATGCAAATCAGTCTTGACCCTGTTCCACAAGTGAACAGTCCAGCCCGAACTGCCAGGCCAGGTTCTCCCTGGACCGGAAACAAGCATCCTGGGACCGGTTTCGGGGTTTCACCCCTCTTCAGCCAGGCTAGCTTGAATCCAGTGGCACAGTGAGCCCGGGACCCACGTCTGGGCATACCCGGCGCACTTAGGGCGGCAAAAGCAAAGCAAAATACAAACGCTGTGGGATAGCGTAACTGGATGGACGGAATGCGGAACCAATCAAACATTCACCCCCAGTCACAGATCTGGGTTTAATCCATCCATTATTTTGCTCACCATGCCACCCCAGTTTGAACCCAGCCATATGCAAATCAGTCTTGACCCTGTTCCACAAGTGAACAGTCCAGCCCGAACTGCCAGGCCAGGTTCTCCCTGGACCGGAAACAAGCATCCTGGGACCGGTTTCGGGGTTTCACCCCTCTTCAGCCAGGCTAGCTTGAATCCAGTGGCACAGTGAGCCCGGGACCCACGTCTGGGCATGGGTCCCGTGCTTCCCATGCCACTGGATTCAAGCTAGCCTGGCTGATGAGGGGTGAAACCCCAAAACCGGTCCCAGGATGCTTGTTTCCACTCCAGGGAAGACCTGGCCTGGCAGTTCGGGCTGGACTGTTCCCATGGGGGACAGGGTCAAGACTGATTTGCATATGGCTGGGTCCAAACTGGAATGGCATGGGCAGCTAAAAAACGATGGATTAAACCCAGATCTGTGACTGGGGGTGAGTGTTTGCATTGTCAGCACTCCGTCCATCATTCTTTTGTGTTGTTAATGTCGCCCTAAGTGGGAAGGGTTTGCCCAGACGTGGGTCCCGTGCTTCCCATGCCACTGGATTCAAGCTAGCCTGGCTGATGAGGGGTGAAACCCCGAAACCGGTCCCAGGATGCTTGTTTCCACTCCAGGGAAGACCTGGCCTGGCAGTTCGGACTGGACTGTTCCCATGGGGGACAGGGTCAAGACTGATTTGCATATGGCTGGGTCCAAACTGGAATGGCATGGGCAGCAAAAAAACGATGGATTAAACCCAGATCTGTGACTGGGGGTGAGTGTTTGCATTGTCAGCACTCCGTCCATCATTCTTTTGTGTTGTTAATGTCGCCCTAAGTGGGAAGGGTATGCCCAGACGTGGGTCCCGTGCTTCCCATGCCACTGGATTCAAGCTAGCCTGGCTGATGAGGGGCGAAACCCCGAAACCGGTCCCAGGATGCTTGTTTCCACTCCAGGGAAGACCTGGCCTGGCAGTTCGGGCTGGACTGTTCCCATGGGGGACAGGGTCAAGACTGATTTGCATATGGCTGGGTCCAAACTGGAATGGCATGGGCAGCAAAAAAACGATGGATTAAACCCAGATCTGTGACTGGGGGTGAGTGTTTGCATTGTCAGCACTCCGTCCATCATTCTTTTGTGTTGTTAATGTCGCCCTAAGTGGGAAGGGTATGCCCAGACGTGGGTCCCGTGCTTCCCATGCCACTGGATTCAAGCTAGCCTGGCTGATGAGGGGCGAAACCCCGAAACCGGTCCCAGGATGCTTGTTTCCACTCCAGGGAAGACCTGGCCTGGCAGTTCGGGCTGGACTGTTCCCATGGGGGACAGGGTCAAGACTGATTTGCATATGGCTGGGTCCAAACTGGAATGGCATGGGCAGCAAAAAAACGATGGATTAAACCCAGATCTGTGACTGGGGGTGAGTGTTTGCATTGTCAGCACTCCGTCCATCATTCTTTTGTGTTGTTAATGTCGCCCTAAGTGGGAAGGGTATGCCCAGACGTGGGTCCCGTGCTTCCCATGCCACTGGATTCAAGCTAGCCTGGCTGATGAGGGGCGAAACCCTGAAACCGGTCCCAGGATGCTTGTTTCCACTCCAGGGAAGACCTGGCCTGGCAGTTCGGGCTGGACTGTTCCCATGGGGGACAGGGTCAAGACTGATTTGCATATGGCTGGGTCCAAACTGGAATGGCATGGGCAGCAAAAAAACGATGGATTAAACCCAGATCTGTGACTGGGGGTGAGTGTTTGCATTGTCAGCACTCCGTCCATCATTCTTTTGTGTTGTTAATGTCGCCCTAAGTGGGAAGGGTATGCCCAGACGTGGGTCCCGTGCTTCCCATGCCACTGGATTCAAGCTAGCCTGGCTGATGAGGGGCGAAACCCCGAAACCGGTCCCAGGATGCTTGTTTCCACTCCAGGGAAGACCTGGCCTGGCAGTTCGGGCTGGACTGTTCCCATGGGGGACAGGGTCAAGACTGATTTGCATATGGCTGGGTCCAAACTGGAATGGCATGGGCAGCAAAAAAACGATGGATTAAACCCAGATCTGTGACTGGGGGTGAGTGTTTGCATTGTCAGCACTCCGTCCATCATTCTTTTGTGTTGTTAATGACTTCCCAGAATACGCCAGTGATGTCTGTGGACTTCTCATCAGTTGAAGCATATTCAGAGATCGCCTTGCCTGCTACTTCTTCAAACACAGGATCTTGTGGAGCTCCAGTCGGGAGTTGCCAGCTGTATGCTTTGTCTTGCGATGCCAGGAGGCGTACAGTGAGCAATACCAGGGAGTGGTCTGATATTGTGCATGCTAAGTGGTCAACTGATTGGAACCAGGCACATATATCCTTCGTGACACCATTAAAGTCAAGTCTATTCCATGTATTGTATGCTGTACAAATGCAAGCGGCCTCACGAATAGCGGGATGACTAACACGCTTAGTTTCTGTGCTGAAACTATAGTGGCAAAGAGAGAAAAGATTCTAATGGTATAGTGTAGATCCAATGTGAATTTAAAGTCTCCTCCCCAGATTATAGTTTGGGGTAGGGTGAGAGGCACTTGCTCCAGACTTCTTGGATATATCTAGGATCATCTATGTTAGAGGAATATATGTGAGTAAACGTTATGCAATGCCCCTCAAGTTAACCTTAGACAATAGTAAATTGACCCAGGGTATTATTAATCGATTGTAAGGGTCAGGAATTCATGTTATTTAAAAAAAAAAAAAAAAGAATAGCGCCGCCACTAGTGTATGAAAAGAAAGTGGATGTGTATTTATAAGCATACCTTCTGGTTGAGCAAGTCTCTTAGAAGAGACCTATGTCTACTCCATGGATGTTGATATAAGACAGAACCCTCATGGTTTTGAGTGGATTATTCAGAACCTGATGAGAGCAGGTGGTGCGGTTTTGGCATGCTAAGAAGTAATGAAGGATAACGCATGGGAGCTGTCATGTGGACTCATTTTGTGAAATCCTAATTTAAGTGCACCTTGTGTTCAAAGCATCAATTTAGCTTCAACTTGCCCCTCCGCCTCACACACTAGAGACCCCAAATTCCAATGAATTCAAGATATCCACCCATTCCATCCAGACCATCCCCAAGAACACGAGTAGAAGGAAGTGTCCATCTAGTTAACAATGTATAACTGCATTGGGTTCCACCTAGGGGGATGACCTGAAGTGCAGGCCACCTCATGTCATCTATCAGGAGGTGCTAGCCCGGGGGAATTCTATGTCAATAGTGTCCACATGTTGGTTTAATCCTGTCTTGCAAAATGATTTTAAATAGTTTTGATATACATTATAATTAAATATGGTCATGCATTATGTCTTGGCTCTCTTCTGCAATGAGATGCTGCAGGTGGCAGAGTCTCCCAAGAACCATCAAGGAGTCATTTGATTTTGCTGAGCTGTGTCTCCTGTGATGCATTTTTGGGAGACTGTTGTAGGGATGAACTTTACAGTTTTTTCTTGATGATGGTAGATGCTTGCTGTGGATTCTAGAAGACATGAGGTTTCTCTCAATTGGCGTTTTTCTGGCTCACTGGGTACAGCATGGCACAGGGGATGCTTGCACGTTACAGCTGATTGGAAGAAGTTTGCACTGTGCCTCTTCCACTGCTATAAGGAAGTCAGGAAAAAGTATGATAGAGCTGCTGTCATAAGACATTTTACGTTTTTCCATCGCAAGTGACAGGGCCACATTTCAGTATTTCAAGTTGGGCATTGATGGTTCGTGAAGGTTCCAGGAAGTGCCTTGGGGCCAGAGAATGGTGAGTGTGTCCCATCCTAAATAAACAATAGCGGTTCTGAAGCCTACACAGGCTGGAGACCATGGATTCAACATAGTCTTCCATCTTGCGCTCCTATGGGACCCCTAGAATGTGCAAGTTTTTTCTATAGGAGCGCACCTTCAAATCTTCGTTTTTAACTTAACGTTTTTCCACGTTCAGCAGTATTTTATTCCCAGTTTTAGTTTGGTTTTCGATGGTGGAGATATAGTGTTGGCAGATTCAAGCCTGTCTTTCTGATTGTCAAACTTGGCCTTCATCAGGTCCATCCTGCTAGTGAGTGGGTCAACTTGTTGTTGATGGTGGTAAGCCTTTTCTGCATGGTGATGAGCGTGTTAAGGTCAAGTTCATACAGTGGAGAGGTGGGTCTCTGTGGGCCGTCTATTATTGAGGGGCCCCCTAGTTCTCTCATTCTAATGGGGCTTTTAGAGTGGAAGGATAGGTTAGGCTATTTTTGGTTGCTTTTCTTCATTTTGAAAGCATTTTGAGAATGCTACTATGTTTTGAAATATAGACACCATGGATGAAAGCCTTGAAAGCTTCCCAGAATATGCCAGCGATGTCTCCGGAGTTCTCATTAGTTAAAGCGCATTCAGAGATTGCCTTGCCAGCTCCTTCTTCAAACACAGGGTCTTGTAGAGCTCTAGTCGGGAGTTGTTGGCTATATGTTTTGTCTTGCGATGCCAAGAGGAATACAGTGAGTGGTCCAATATTGTGCATGCTAAGTGGTCGAATGATTGCAATTTGACACATACAGCCTTCGTGATGCCCCAGAAGTCGAGTTTGGGCCATATATTGTATGCTGTACAAATGCAAGCGGCCTGACGAATAGATGAATGACTAACACGCCTAGTTTCTGTGCTGAAGCTATAGTGGCAAAGAGAGATAGGGTGTGAGTGGTTATGTCAGTTCTTGCTTTGAAGCCAGGAAGGCAATTGTGGGCTTGATGAGGAAGCACACCTGCCATGTTGATGCAGTCGCTGTGCAGATGTGAGCAGCTGGAGAAGTGCTGTGCACTGTATCAGTCTTGTGTTCCAAAGATACCCATTCCAGAGCAGCAGTCTTGGCATGCAGGGTATATCATGTTCACTTGTTTAGGTTTGTATTTATGGAGTAGAGTTGCATGTGCCTTGTTTGGTGGCATTGGGAAAAGCTGCATCTGAGCGATTGTTATCTGTGTAGAACTCACCCCCACTGCACTGGGTTTCCTGATGCCATGGGTATGGGTCTGGCCTATCTTGCACAGTAATAGTACAGTGCATTTTTCACTTCGGTGTGCATTATGACATTGCCTCCAATTTCCATTGTTCTGTCCTGGAGCAAGATCAATATGTAGCATTATATGGAGGAGGAACCTGGTACAGCCATGCCCCTGGCAGTAGACGGACGGCGAAGGGTGCGAGTAGGTCCTTAGGACACAGAATTCCAAATTCTCTGAGTTGCTGCTGGAAAGGGAGCTAAACCAGGGCAGGCCGGTAAATGTCACCCCGGCCACTATCTACATGCCTATTGACTATTTCTTGTCACTGCTGCTAGTGGTGTCCCAGCACTGGAGACACAGGGGCATATTTATGATGCCCCTAGTGCCACCTTGTGACACACACGCATCATTTTTTTGACGCAAATGTGGCTTTAAGGTGGCATTTCCCATGCGCCATATTAACAAAGTGTTGCAATGCAAGCACTGTGCCACTTTGTAAATGCTAACGCCACATTATGCCTGTGACAGGCATAATGTATGCAAGGGGGGGGCGTTCCCACGTAGGGAGGCCCAGGAAAATGGGGCAGTGAAACTTACTAGATTTCACTGCGACATTTTTAACGTCATTATTAACACCTGCCGGGTGTTGAGATGACACTCCCATTGAAAACAATGGGCCTCCCTGTGCTTTGCTGCATTAGCACCATCATTTATGACACTAATGTGGACACGACTACCATGGTGCGCCCTATTGTAAATACTGTACACACATGCTGTTGCTAGGGGGACACAATGGGGAGCTAGAAAAAGTGGCTCATCATGAATGATGCGCCACTTTTCAATAAATATGCGCCACAGTCTGATGTGGCGCCATTGGGTGGCACCGATCATTCCGGACTGTGGTAGATCGTCAGTCCAAGTCACAGGCTGCTGTCCATAGTGCTCCGCAATCTATAGCGTGTTGCGGGTCAGGCGAAGGAAGTATCACTAAGTGCACTGGTGTCTCTCTGACAGCGGGCTGTCCATCATTGTTAGAGCCAGAGCCCCAGTGATTGAAGTGGCCTCTGGTGCTGATGCGCCAGCGTCTGTCCCAGATAGCCCCAAGCCAGAGAGGCTGCGCAGAGAGGCCCGCCTGAAAGAAGAAGTATTGAGGCTCAGTCAATGCTGCATGAGTGGTGATCTCACGTTGAGTCGAGGTGTCCCCTAAACCTGCACTGATCAAGCAGCAGGACAGTTGAGTGAGGATGGGTGACGTTGGCTGATTATTTCCCCTGGCTCAAAGAGCCTCATGCAAGTGTGTCCGTACTGTAGCCTTGCACTCTGGTGCCCCCATTGGCTTCAAGGGGTTGATTGTTTTGTATTTATGTATGAGTGTTTGCTAGATTAGTTACAAATCTAGCCTTTCAGGAAGGATGTTGTAAGAAATTGGAGTACTGGTTGTAGGGTGGGGTAGGTACCCACCTCTGGTAATAATTTCACTCCTTGCTGGGGTGAATCATTAAAGTCACTAAATTAACCTGAGCTCCACCCCCTGGTAGCTATGGTACATGGAAGGCAGGCTTAACTTAAAAGCAATGTGCACAGTATGTTTTCAGTACTAAAACAGTAGTAAAGTCAAAATGCAAAAAAATAGAAAATGGCTAAACAAATTGGAACAATTGAGTGACATTTAAGTAAAATTTAATAAAGAAAATGATATAAAATGAGAAAAATCCAGTAAGGGGAAATGAGACACGAATGTTTAAAGTTTATAGTAGAAATAGCGCCAAGATGCACAAAACGGTAATGACAGTCAATGGTCAAGGTAGGGCAGGACCTACTCATGATTTGGTGCTGATTGTGATGGAGAGCAGGTCGAATACACCAACCAAGTTCAGCCTAGGCAAAAGATTTTACCTTATGACTTGGGGCCCTCTTTATAATTTGGCTGTCGGACTGTCCTCCACCTCGTCAAGGGAGTAATTTTCTCTGTTGCCTTGGCAGAGGTCCCGACTACCAAATTATGAAGTGTCTATCAACCCTACGGGCCTTTAAAGCACTCACAGGAACCGTGGATCAGGGTGGTGAATGTATTGGAACTTTGCTATATGACTCCGTCAAACATGATGGACCCATATAGCAAAGGTTTCCAAGTTTTTTACATTTTATAAAACAAAACCCCAAAATGGGCTTTTGTTTTGGAAAATAAACCCCCACTCTCCATGGGAGTTCCTTGTTTTTACTGCTCCTTATCATCTGGCGGTGATGGGCAGTAAAAAACTGCAATATATGTCCGCCATCCAAATTGTGCGGGCGGATATATAGCCAATTCTCCAATGGCCTAACAGAGTATGTAGTGTCTACCGTGGCCAAACTATGGTACGCCCAGTTCTAAATGTGGTTGGTGGACCATTATGTTGGCAGTAAGCATACTATGTCGCCATTGCGACGGAGCATGCTTACCACCAACATATAAATAGGCCCCCTTAATCTTTTAAGTCTACATCCACCACAGGAGTACACTTCTAAAGTGCCCCAAGTCCTCATGGCAAGCAGTAAGAGACTCATGGGTTGTCAGGTAGAAGCCAACAGTAGGGTCTAGTCCAGGTCCAGTTACCCGTGGCCAGGTGGTAAGTTGCGGGAAAGTCCTCTTGTAGCTTGTATCCCTGTAGCTTAAACAGGAAGTCAGCCTTCTGAACTTTGGAGTCCACTTTTTTGTTCTGGTTACAAGTGGGAGAGCAGGTGAGGTCCTTTAGGGCTCTTCTCATGCCTCAGACAGCGAGTCCAGTCCCCTTCTGTTCTTCCACAAGTGCAGTAATGTTCTTAAGTGGGTGCCTGGAGATGCCACATTTATGCCTGGCACAAACTAGTGAGAATGACTCCTGGGCATGCCCTAATCATTGGGGTAAATTTTTCTAGGGCTAACCCTATCCACCACAGACATTTTCAATATGGTGAAAGTCATTGGCCACACTAAACCTGGGCTCTGAGCGCTTGGTGTGTGTAAGGAGAGTACTACAGTAATTCTAGTGCCCTCCCACATCTAACACTAACATATAGTTTAAAGCAGGTCTCGTACCCACAACAAACTCAGAGACAGGTAGAACAATCGCTTAGTTTTCCAGCAGCCAGACAGTGAATACACAATAATTGTTTTGACATCCTCTTTCTCTCCTTTGAACCCTGTCCCAAGGGTTATTGTAAACACAGCAGAATGGTGAAGCAAGCTTTGACACGTAATATAAAAAAGAGGTCCTCTGTGATTGAAACCTGCCTGGCTGGGCTTCAAAAGAAGGGCTCTGCCCACGTGTCTGCTAACAATTGCCTGTAATATTGGAGGCCTATTTGATGTGCACCCCATGTATGGTATGAAAAAGACCGGTGTATCAGGCAAGCTAGATTTGAAATTCAAGCAGAATTCAACCCTCTAATGTCAAAAAGGATGCTCACAGCCCCACCCGGCATATTCTGTCAAGTTCAGAGGAGTGATCTCTGCTCATTCATGTCAGCCTATTGTTTGCTCTGTCATGTGGTTCCTATTATGGTAATAAGACTGCGTGGTTTAGGGCGGCATCTCCACCGAGTGTGGATGACTTAGGCACTTTGGAAGCTGTCGGCCTAACTCCTGGCTAGCCCCCAGTGCCTCACCAGACCCTAGAAGGGAAGAGGTGATTTGTGGCAACCTGAACCTGACACTCTGACTCCTCAGGGAAAATCATGGTGAATAGATCACACCCCTTTTGCTCAGTTACTCAGAGACTCACAAATGCCAAGGCAGGACACAGGATGCAAACTGGATTTTAATGCATTTATTGAAGCAATTAACAAGCCTCACTAAAAAACAGAAACATGAAATAAAATGTGTCAGAGAGTTATAGGCAAAAACAATTGGCCTAATGCTAAAATAAGGCTGTGCAACCCCGGCACTAAGGAGAATCCACAACAGCTCCTGGGAAGCACTTCACACCCATTTACACCTATTCAAATGCTAATTATTGGCTAGAATAAGTGGGAGAGCAAGATGCAGATTAGGCTTCAAGAATTTCAGGCACAGCAAAGATAACTTTCTACAAGTTATGCTCCCTTAATATTTAGTAAACACCTGACTTTGCCACTGAATTGTTAATACGTATTAAAAATAGTTATTTTTCTAACTAGTCCCATTCTCAAGATACAGCATTAGTATTTAATATTGCACCCCAGCATTTTCCTATCGAACAGCCAACCTTGCTACAGTGAAAATAGCTTTTGGGAACGTTTCACTGTAAGGGCATGTATAACATTAAATATTTACATGTCCTACTCTCAGATACCATGCACCCTGCTTTATTGGCAATAAAGCCTACATAGGGGTGACTTATAAACATTTATAAGGAAGGTTTTGACTTGTCAAAAAGGGTGATTTAGACAGGTCTAATTTGTTGTTAAAAACTGCAACAGCTATTCTACAAATGGTAGGCATGCGGTCATGTTTGTACTACAGTGTCACTGTAGTGGATGGCACAATTGGTGCTGCAGTCCACTAGTGACAGTTAACACACAGGCCCTGGGTACGTTATGTACCATATACTAGGGACTCATAGGTAAGTTAAATATGCATATGAGGAGTATCCCAATTTTACCACGCTGAATGGAAGAGCACAAGCACTTTATCCCTGGTTAGTAGGGGTAAAGTGTTCAGAGTTATACTGCCAGGAGAAATACAGGGGCCAGCAAAAGGTGAAAATTCTGGAGTGACATTGCAGAAAAGGCAGATTTCCCACCAATGTTTCATAGCACTTGGAATTGATTGGCTAAGAACCAGTGTTCACAAATACATGATTAGGGACATTGGCTTGCACAATGTGACACAGCGCTGGAAAGAAGCTTTCAGAACTTTAGAAAACCTGTACATTGATGGTAAAGTGAGACGCTTGCACTCTGCTATCAGGACAAATAATAAATAGAAACTACCAATGTGGGGCTAAAGTAGTATGAAGGTGATGGATGGTGGTGAAGAACAGGAAGACAGATGATGGTGGGGAAAAGGCAGACTGATAGAGTATGTGTTTCTCAAGGGTCTGGGTCAGGGCCAGTGACATTAGAAAACACTTGATCTTTGCTCTAGAAGTAGGGTGAGTGAGATGACATATTCTGCCTAATCAGCACATGGGCTCTTCAAGGCTGACCCTTCTCCAAGGCTGCTGCCAGCTTCCATCTCTATGGGAGTAGAGCAGAAATGTTCCCTTTAATGAGAGTGGTCTTCAAGCTGGTAGGGTTGAGTGAAGGAAGGTCAAGGGGGCTGGAAGCTCTGAGCAGGAGGAGCCCTCTCCGGTGGACTTTAATTTCACAGATTCATAATTGAATAAAAGAAAAGTATGTCTACATCTAGATAATAAGCAGGGTAAGGGACAACAATGAGGGCCCCAGTGAGTGGACTTTGTGCAGTGCAAGGTGTGCTTGGGACTTTGCCTTGGCAGGTAGGGTCTATGTGTGATGCCAAGCAATGTCAGTCCATCCAGTACCCTTGTGTATCTTTCAATGAAGAGGTTTTCCAGATGTCAAGATGTGCTGTCACTGGTGCCCTTTTTATGCCTCACTATAAAGATATTACATAACATCATGAGCCAATTTGTTAATAATTTTGGAAATTACTCTAATGAGGACTCTGTTTCAGATTCACAAGTAAGGGGTTCCATATTCTCAGACCATAAATCGAGAAAAGTCTGTCAGTTATGGCTACAATATTAGATCTGGCAACAGCAACTCAAGTCTGATCAGCATAAGGCAAACGTTATTGCTCAACATAGCCCCCACCTTGGAGGTCAGTGATTCCCCTCCAAGTTAGCACCCAGTGCGGCCGCACTTGTTGCACTGCCCTAAAGCCAGTCCAAGGCTGCATGTGCCTGCCAGCGTACACTCCCTTCACCAGAGTGCAAGAGTGTGGGCATTCAATTACTATTATTTTTTGGATGGGGGCCCTTTCAGTTCAAAAACTATCCTTTCAACTCTTTTCCTACTTGTAGTGCCTTCCCCAGCCTGGGTACCCGCCAGTGACTAGGCCACGCACAGAGCTGTGTACCTGTGAACTCCAACATTCTCACCCAAACTTTCATTCCATTCCATCTAGTGATTACATCACGCTGATATGGAGTCTGCTGGGAGCCAGAAAGGTTCTCTTCTAAGTGTTCTAATTCATGCAAGACACTACATCTCCCTCTCTATTAATTGGAAAAATGTTTTTTTAGAAAATCTTTAGTCATACACATTTATATAGAAACATATACAATTATATCTCTTTAATCAATCCTCTTGGCGCTTTTATCATCTAAGCCGATCTGGTTACTGGAAGCTGTAGACTGTCATCTTCAGGGTCAGAGATTAAAGATGGTAAGGAATCAGCAACAATCACTGATTTTTCAGAATCAGTTTTTCTTTCACCATCTCAAGTTGAAGACTGATGAAACACAGGGCTGAACTGTGAAGATTCTCTGGTAATAGACTTCCCAGGGCGCTTGACAGTAACCATGTGTCCTTTGGTAGACACCACTTGAAAAGGTTCAGCATCATAAGGAGCATCAGATTGTCTTTTGCATATCTTTTGAGCGATCACCACATCTCCTTTTCTGAACAAGGACTTTTGCATGTTGCCTCTTGACTGCATAATTTTCATTTTCTGTTTGTTAACAAGTCCCTTGTATGAATCATGTTTTAATTTTTTTCTGTTATGGTGGTCCACTGGGGTAACTTGGTTAAACATAAAAGTTGCAGGACTTTCACCTTTGTTTGAGTTTCTCAATAGTTGCATGCTAAACTGCTTTCTTTAGTGTACTCATAAAACGCTAGACAAGTCCATTGGCCTGTGGCCATAAGGGTGTGACCTTTTGATGCTTTATGTCCAGATGCTCTAAAATTCTTTACATTTTTTACTGCTAAAGGGAAGACCACTGTCAGACTTTACAATGGCTGGTATGCCCCATTTTGCAAAGATGCTATCAAGTTTTTTGATTACTTGTTCATTAGTGGTGGATGAGAGATCTTCAACCAAAGGAATCCTTGAGTATTCATCTACAATCACCAATAAATGATGTTCATTATCAAGTGGACCAAAGAAGATGGTTATTCTCTCCTAAACATGTTTAGGGAGTTATGACATGTTTAGAGCACGTTTAGTAACTTTGGTTGACAGACAATTGCATATTTGACAGGCCTTAAGTTCTTTTTCAACTTTTTCGTCTAATGTATGGAAACCAAACTCGATCTCTGAGAGTTCTGTTTTTTGGCAACAATACTCCGATGTCCTTCGTGAGCCACTTCAATCACTTTTTGTAGCAGACTCTCCGGAATCAGGATCCTCTCAATATAACTCCTTCCTAAGTTATGGACAATTCATCAATGACATTTTTGTATTTTTGATATTCACCATCCTTACTGAGAGGTTGAATGTGTTTGTTCCACGACTGACGTGTAATTATGTCTTTTAACTTCATCAGGTCACTATCATGACTCACGGCGGTGACAATCTGGGCTAATGATCCAGCAGCTGGTGTCCTTGACTTGGCAAAGACTTTGATGTAGGTCCCAGCCGTCTTGGATGGAGTACCATGACCTTGTATGGGTACTCTCGAAAAGTAGTCAGCAGGATTCTGACCCTTACCTGGACGATGCACATTTGAATAATCGTACTCTTGCAATCTCAATCCCCATCGTTCAATTGGAGGAGGCATCTTGGCGTGTGGATTGCCAAAGAGGGTCAGCAAAGCTTGATGATCAGTCACCAATGTAAATGACTTTCCATACAGGAACACATGGAAATGTTCACAAGCCCATATCACAGCCAAACTTTCTTTCTTAAGCTGTAAGCAAGCATATTCTACTTGAGACAAGCTTCTACTAGTGTGGAATCCCATTTTACAGTTCTTAGGGATGCTATGCCTACTGGCCCCTGTGATACACAATGACAATCTCTGCACAGGCCTAGCATTAAGTAAAGAGGCCTACCAATGTAATTCGCTACTGCTAGGAACGCATTATGTTGCAAGGCTTGCCCTCTGAACAGCCATCATGAAATATCATCGTCATTGCATGCTAGCTGAAGCAATCTCCCTTCTGGAAAGTACCAGTCTGAGTACGTGATGTTCTCAAGTTCTGTCACAAGATGGACCATGTGATATTAGGCACGTAGGCCACCTTGTGTAAAACCCTTTTCTATGCTTTTGTTACTATATATGGTATGATAGGAAAAACGACCTCAGCCGTAATGGAGAAGTACTATAAAAGATCATGTATTACTTCCTTGTATTAGGCTGCTCGAGTGTACACTAGTACAGAGCATCCTCCATGTACATGTCTTTCTATTCTATCCCTAATAAATTCATTATGTTTATCTAGAAGAGCTGGCTAACGGTCGTTTGTATCCTGAATGGGTGCTGAATAATTAGGCTTCTACACTAGCACAATATGCCATCTAGCATTTGGGCATCCACTGTGCTGTGTAAGTATTGCACCTAACCCAACCGGGCTAGCTTCAACCACAATCTCTGTATGAAGCTTTGGATTAAAGTACGCCATTTCCATAGCATTTTTAAAGGCAATATTGATTCTCTTGAAATTTCCTCACATTCTTTTGACCATTGAAACTAAATGTTTGTCTTTGTCAACTCTCATAATGGAGCACTAACACTGGTAAAGTCTTGCATGTATCTTAAACGGTAACTGGCCATTTCAAGAAAAGAATGCACCATTGAAACATCTTGTAGGGACTCAGCATTTCTCAAAGCTTATTCTTTTGCAGGATCAGGCGCCAGCCCCCATCGGAAAAGATATGCCCAAAGAATTTTAATTGTGTCTTATTGAACTCACATGTGTCGCATTCAAAGTCAAACCGACGTCACAGAGTAATTTACATACTTGTGTGAGAGCTCTATTGTGCTCTTTCCGTGTAGCTCCAAAAACGAATATGTCATTGTAATAATTGAATTCATTCAAACAGGATGTATGACACGTCAAATGACATCTTGGAAAAGTTCTGCAGCTGATAAGACAACAAAACTAAGTGACTTATTTAGATTTCGACAGACGGGTCAGTCACAATGGTGACGGATACCCAGTCTGCTAAAATATAAATCCTATTATTTCCAATGGGATTTATATTTTGGCGGATGGGATATCGGTCACCGTTGTGTAACCCATCCGTCGAAATCTAAATCAGGCCCTAAGTCTTGTATGACTAAACAAACCAACAGAAAAGGTAGTAATATACCTGCAACTTTCTTCAATTTCCAATTGATGATAACCTTTCTTCACATCAAGCCAAGAGAAGACCTTGGCACCATTTAATTGCATTATCATGTCAGCAGTGTGCAGACCTGGATGTTGTTCTCGTTCAGCCACTTTGTTTGCCTGGCACATGTCAATGCATATGCATACAGCTCCCTCACGGTCCTTTTTGGGCACTACTACTATGGGAGAAACCCATGGTGTTGGCCCAGTGGAACATTCAATATTATGCTAAAGTAACGGTACAAGTTATTTTCCAACAGCTTCTTGTAAATCAAAGCAACTCGTCTGTGTCTCTGAGCAGCAGGACAGACACTCTCATTAATATGCAGCTTTACTTTCATAGTCTTTAACTTTCCTAAACCATTAAACAATGAAGGGAATTGACTTACTATTTCATGATGAGCATTCATGTTGTAATTCACAGAAATCGGTCCCATTTCAGTAGCTGTGTTGAAACTGAGCAAACAGGCAGTTGCTGCTGTACCTTGAAGCACATGGATCTGTGCTTGTACCTTTGTTTGGTTTCTTATGTTTCACTGTCGTTACAAATTAACCTCTTATTGGGTGTCGATACAGCCCAGGTACACACTTTGGTCTTTGACGGCATAAACTGCAGTAACAGAGACAGTTCATTGTACTGCTCTTCAGGCATTATATTTATTGATACACCACTATCGATAATGAAAGGTTTTGAACATCCAGTTATTTTCAATGTAATCTTTGGACAGTGATTGTGTGATTTTGCTTTGCCATGTCGATTTTTCTTTGACTGACTTTTCTCTTCACATGTGACCAGTCCAACATGTGGACATTTTTCTGAGGTTAACATAGACATGGCACAATCACTTTCGTCACTTTCACTTATTATCGAGGCGGCAGAACTGTTTGACGATGAGTTAGATGATGATCAACTTTGTTTAGTATCTATTTGCCTCAACTGATGTCGCTGCTTGATCTTGTGTGCGAGTGTTGAATGTTGCTTCTGGAACATTGTGGTGGCCATTTTGTCTTCGCACCGTGACGCACTTACTTTTTCCTTCTCTTTACTCGTTACCGCAGCCTCTGCATTTTTGTCCAGCTGCGGGACACTTTCCTTTGTGTGGAAATGAAAATCCATATCTGAAACACAACTTCTTTTACGTGTAGACTTCACTTTGTGTCCTTCAGTCTTTTGTTTCGAATTGCTTTTCACACTCATGACTGACTTGCTCTGGGCACTTTTGGGCTCAATGTCAGTAGCTTTTTTCTCAGCACGTTCCTCACCTCTGGCAGCCATCATCACTCGCTCCAGACTAAAAGTTACTCTCAGCATTCATCATCTGAATGAAACAGACAAGAATCCATCAATATCTCTAAGCCTCTTGGCTTCTTCATCGTTAAAGTCATTGAACTTATAGTGTCTGATGAGTGTATTGCGTCTTTCCACAAATTAATTGATTATATCACCAACTCTTTGACATTCCCGACTGAAAATGTATCGTTCATAATCAACGTTTGGTATTGGATTGAATTTGAGATTCTGCACATTCTTAATCTGATGGTACGTGGCTTCTTTGTCAGTTCTTGGCATTTTCATTATGACTTCTTTCAAACCACCACCAGCAAGATTTCTGAGGTATTTGATAATCTTTCTGTTATCAGCCTGTTCAAGTGTATCAATGTAATATTCAAATATCTCTATCTTCGCAGTCGATCTATCGTCAATATTTTGCCTTTTAGCAATATTGAAAGGTGGTGGTGGATTCAGGAAAGCAGCAGCATTGTAAAGGGACAGGGAAGTGGCTGACGCTGAGGGTGGAGCTCTGTCAGATGCTGTTGGTTTTCCCTGGGAATCTGCTTCATCACGGAGGCCCGACAATAGTTCAGCTTCTGGGCCACCCAGGACAGTCTTTGAAGTTTTGACCTTCTTGGTCTCCATCAGAGCCCTGTCATTCATGGAGACCGAAGGAGTTGTTCTGAGCCGCCACCTGGCAGCTTTGATGGTGCGCCGCTTGAGGTATAGGACAGTTCAGTAAGCACAACCCCAGTGCTTCTTATTGGGTCCCCTGCTCGGTGCTGAGGTCATAATGCTCCACCAATCAAGACTCAGGTAAGACTAATAGCAGTATGCTTCCTTTTGACTTGTTCCGTCAGCCAGCGCTATTATTCGTAACAATCTATAGCAAATTACAAATGTCTTTAACTGCACTTTGTCAGCATGGTTGAATCCGCCTTCAGCATTAACGCTCTGTACCACATGTAACTTTATTTTGCGTGGCAGCGTGGTATCTTTTTGTATGATCTTGGTCGTAACTGACAAATGATGCATAGATTTCTTAGAGAAGCTTTCTTTCCATTCATACACTGTTCCACTTTGACTCCACATACGCCAACCACCGACTCTGCACTTTGACGAAGGCACACGTGGCAAGCAGAAGCAATTTGCTTGTACCAGGACAAACTCTCCAGGAGAGCACTTTCTTCTTTGAGTTACTTACCCCCCTATCTCGTCGACAGTTATAGCACCTTCCCCAGCCTGGCTACCTGTCAATGACTAGGCCACACGCAGAGCTGTAAATCACACATCTTTCTTCCTCTGCGTGTACCTGTGAACTCCAACATTGTAAGCCAAGCGTTCATTGCATTACATTCTAGCGGTTACATCACACTGATATGGAGTCTGCTGAGAGTCATAAAGGTTCTGTTCTAAATCAGGCAAGACACTACACTGCTTAGTATGTGTGCTGTCCAGTGCAGCATGCGTGCAAAGTAGGTAAAATGGGGGAGAAAGAAAAACATTTTTCCTTGTTCCGTCTGCCTAGAGGAGGCTTAAGATATTAACACAAATGCCTGTCTACAAATGTCTGTAGATACAGACTGTCCATGCACCACCCATCAAACGCCCCCTTCAGACAAAGTAATGCAAAGCAGCACATAGCGCAACTTAGCTTTACTATGGGAAACTGTCGAACACACACCATCATTTGTGTAGGATATTAAATTCCAGCATAACACTTTGTGTCAGGTTTGTATTAGAAAACAAATGCAAACCAGGCTCAAAATGTAAGTAAATCTGGGTCTGAGTGCTCTCAACTGGCAGTGAATGGATTTAAGCAATTTGGGTGCAGGCTGATGCTAGAAAAAAAACAAAAGTCAATCCTGCAGCAGCATTCTGGACTTTCTGAAGCCTGTGAACAAGGTGTTTGATAAACCCATATGCAACGCTCTCCATTTAATCAAGGCCACGTTCACAAGCACCCCTCTTACCCCAGACACGTTCCGGATGGGAGTCTTTGTGGGGTTTATGGCACATCTTCCACTTTCTGGTTATGTTATTGTTATCGACAAACCCCAGCACCTTTCTTTGTAATAGTTTACATCTGTGTCCACTTGTCTGTCCACACCACACCCGAGACATCGGCACTTAGGGTTCTAAGCTGGGATTCCCAAGCTGCAGTTGGTATTTGATTTGTGCAGTAGAGATTCTGTTTTGCAGCCTTGCTGCTATTTTTCAAAAATATTTAGCATCAGGAGACCCAGTTGGTCTATTGGTCAAGACTGTTGACAGGCCTATGAGTAATTGACCTACTGATGGCCTGGAATCCTGAGGCCTGGGGGCCTGGACTGCTACCAGCTATGGCTTCGATGTGACAGCTGCACAGGCCTTCAGCGGCCCCACACTGATGCTAGCAGCAAGCAATTGTCAGCTTGGCATGAGTCAGTGTAACAGGACTGCTGGCAGCTGCTCATGCCAGTCTAACCAGAGATGTTTTAAGGCATTGGCATAGTGGCCCCCACCTTCCAAGGGCCCCCTATTTATCTAGCTGTCAGCCTCTCTCTTTGCCCAGGGGCATCTTGGGGGTTTTTAAGTTTGTTTGGCATCATGTAGGCTTCAGTTGATAAAATGGGCAGTAAAATTATGAACAGCGGCCCCAAAATATGTCCTGCCCGGAGCCCCAGAATTCCTTAAAACCTTTTCTGAGTCTGTCTATACATTGGTGAAGTGGACTGGAATGCTGCTTGCATAAGGGCAGAGCTTGTAAGGTGTGCAATACGGTGCTCCCATGTGCTTGGCAAAGCTGGGGATGTTGAAAGAGCTTTGGGTGTTTTCTGTGGGTTCATTATTGTGTATTTCCATCCCCCGGCCTTGGCAAGGCTGTGGAGCTGGGGATGGCTCATCCCAGCCCTTCAGCAGGGTTAGGGAGCTTGCAAGAGGCATGGGTGACGGGGCATCCACGCTGCCAGGTGTTCTGCCCCTCTGCACCTGCACCACGCAGGAAAGCATCATTTAACACTTACCCATCTCCCCTGGGGCACGCGCTGGGTTATTTCTGGCCAACCTGCCCCAACATGGACCTCCTGACAAGCATGGTTTATCCCAGAGGGTTGGCAGCCCATTAATCAAATATAAATATATTTATTTGCATAGTCATTTAAAACCATTACAAAAAACTTTCAAAAATGGACATTATGGCAAAACATAAAATTGTCTTTACAAATTCACATCATAAAACTGATATAAAACCAAAAAATTCATTGAAAACAATAAAGGCAAAGAGTCCTCCTAATCATTGTTATCTCTGCTCTGTAACACAGAAAATAAAAGAATTGTAATCACGGTTTGCATCCATTGTAATTGCTTAAGAAATACTACCATTAAGTTGATGCTGTGCAGTGACTTGACAACTGAAGTTGCTCGCAGCTTTATTTGTAGTAATGTCTTCCATAATCAACTTCCATAAACTTTGCAAATCTGGAGCCAGATTTACTAACAATCAGCGCACCGCAGCACAGTGCAGCAGGCAAAGTTGCTGCGGTTCGTTGCGTTAGCTGGAGACAGCAGAACTGCACCACATCTTCAAAGAAATGATATAAATCTACTCTATCCATGCGCTTGTGCACTGTGTGCTGCCTAACGCCAACACAGACACCCTTGTGCCATGACGCAAGGCCGCGTCCATTGTGGTCTGGATAGTTTTTATGTTGGAAGGCGTATCAAACTATAATTTGAGACTATTTCCTCTTTCGATGTGGACTGCAGAATGCAGCACCCATGCAAGGAAGAAATACCCAGGAGAAATACAAATTTGTCTTCTCGTTACGCTCCTGGTGCTAATCCATGTCTACGTGTCATTATTGTTATGGGTTTGCATCACAATTCATAGGTGAATGCAAGCAAACATCCATGCACCACCCATGGAACAAAACGATTCCCTGGTGCAAAGTAATGCAAATAGCCATTTGTTTTGCTTTGTAAATACCAAAAGGATTTTGCACCACGTCTGTGTTATAAAAGTAACACAAACCCAACGTAAAACTTTGTAAATGTGAACCCCAGATGTCAGGTGTGGGTGTCTACTGCTCAGACAGAGTGCCTGTCAAGTCTGTCAACAGTTGGGGACTGCCATGCAGTTCAAAGGGCCACAGAGCCATCTCTTAGAGACTGAAGACATGCAGAACTGACTCATGCTTGTAGTTGCTCAGCCTTCACCTTGTTACCACCATTTCTTAATCAAATGCAGCACAAAATCAATTCGAGATTAGGAGTGGGTGGAACTTGCAGAGTTTCACTCCTTGGAATTCCGCATAGTTACATGAGAACTCTGCGAGATTCTGTGGAGTTCTGCAAGCGGGCAGAAATTGAGACACCATGCTACCAACTCTGTTTTTTTAGCGCTGAAAGCTTGTTCCGTGCTAAAAAATCAGCACAATTGGCACCATTCGGCAAGCCAGAGGGCCCTGTTTCTCTAGTTGATTTTTCTGCAGCTGGAGTGAATTTTCTGCTTGAGTGGCAGCTTTCTCAATGCGAACTGTTGGGACCGCCCGCATTGAGAAAATCTTGCTAGGTGCTCTCCTAGCGCCCCAAAATCACGGTAGGAGATGCCAATTCTCGCATGCGCTTGCCAACTTACCGTAGGAGAGCTGAATGTGAGAAAAACTCCACCATGTGGCAGTCGGCGGAATTTGCCCAGAACTCCACATTACATGTGTAACGTGGAGTGGCCAAAACTCCACCAACTCCACCAGCAGAGTGTAGCTTATTGCCCACCTCTAGTAAGAATATGACACACAAATGAAGTAAAGATGCAATTAACAGCACAATGGTTCCACTTTAAGTAGCACCTGGTACCTGCACACAAGGTAAAGTATTAGGAAAGGGCGGTATACTCACCTGCATTTCCAAAGCATGGTGGAAGGAGCTCCAGTGCAGATGGCTCACCTGAGCAAGCCTTGCCCAGCTTCATAAGCACTGACTCCAAGAGGCTCTCAAGGCACTAGAAAATAATAACCCTTTCCCTTGGACATTTATAAACTTATACACCAAATTGTAATAAACAACAGTACCAAGGTGCCAGCAACCCAGAGCAATTCACAATAATGCTAATTAAATAAACATGTGGTTTGTTATCTAATGTCTGGATGCCACCATGCCACGGCTGTGCAGTCTTGATTCCACCTCATGCCACTTTAATCCTCTACCAGACACTCCTTGCCCTTTTAGCTCACTCCTGCAGGTTCCTGCCTCATTTTCTTATTCCTGTAGGTTCCTGCTATCTGCCTTTGATGCTTTCTTTCCATCTTTCTCTTACTCCTTCTTTACCTGTTTTGTGTTTCACTCTCTTGCTGTGGGTCAAATTCTGATGAGGTGTGGTGTGCGTGTTGTTCTTTATGGAATGAGGTTGCATCAGGAGATTCTTCTTTCTGATGCAGTCTCGTTCCAATCCGTTTTGGAATGTTTTCTTATGTTTACCGGGTAAGAGGCAGTTACGCTGAACTTCTCACCTTACCCGGCACTTGGCCGTGACTCTCTGCGCTCTTATACTTATTTAATTCAATAAACCTTCAACTTGGAAAATTTACCGAGGGCTTCTCTTCTTCTGTTACCCAATGCTACATTTTGGTACCAGGAGTGGGGTAACCCTTCATTTTGCTCCATTACTCTGAGAGAAGCTGAAGCTATTAGTTCTTACCGCTGAGAGTCACAGGCTCTGTTCCTGCTCACCGCATCGTTCGTGTTCCCACAACCTTCAAAAAAGGTGCGTCATACTGCCGCAAGTCTACATTTGTTTGCTGCCGGCTTGTCATTTCTGGTTCTGCGACCGTTGCTGCCATTATCCTCCGGTTCCTGCTCGTGCTGCCTCTCGCTCTACTTCCTCCTCACGTGCTTTCCTCCACACGCGCAGCATGCTTCCCTGACGTTCTTTTCAATGAGCCCTACCTCCCTCAGAAAACGGGTGGACTACTTACGTCGCTTCACGCTAGAGCAGCCATTTTGGAGGTTTGGGATGTTTTGACCTCCTTCCAATGCAAATACGATGTTTGACTTTTCCCGAACTACTGGTATTTCGTTGTTTGGATCTCGCATAAGGGGAATTTGAAAATAAATAACTAAGGACACTATAACTTACATTTTTACATGGCGACGTTACAAAATGCCATCAATCCACCACCATTTTGATCAAATCCTGGCAAACCTGAAGTACCATGGAAACGTTGGGGGCGCAATTTAGAAAATTATTTGACAGCTATAGATGGCCTCTTATATGATCCACCCAGGAAGTTTGCCTTGTTATTCAATCATTTAGGCATAGCGGGTCAAAAGGTTTTTGACAATCTTCCACAAGTACCCGCTCCCAGTGGGGATTGTGTCTGGAATGTCTATACTGAAGCTATTGAAAGACTTAGAAAACAATTTGCTGAGGAGTCTAGCGTTTTGTTGGAAAGACACAGTTTTTTAAAACGTAAACAGTCCAGTGATGAGTCTGTGGAGGAGTATATTGCTGCCTTGCGTATTTTAGCAGCACCATGTGAGTTTGAGAACTCTGTCGACACATACATCAGGGATCAATTTGTTTTCAATTGTTTCTCAAAAAAGATGCAAGAAAGGTTACTTACCTGCAGGATTCCTTCTCTTTCTGAGGTTATGGACATTGCTAAGAGTATCAATAGATCATTAATTTCCACGCAAGCTCTTAGCGATCGAGGTGGTTCCTCACCGATTTCCTACATTTCAAATGAACATACAGTTGCCAATATTAGAAGTGTCAAAGAGAGGAAAAAATCTGTTTGTTACAGATGTGGTTCACGCAACCACTTGGGGAACTTTTCATTGTGTCCGGCGATAGGTAAGAAATGCATGAAGTGCAGGAAGATTGGACATTTTCAGGCAGTTTGTAGGTCCCTACCTGCAAGTCCAAATGTTGGAATACATAACATTGATATTAGCGCTCCTCAAAGCGCTATGGATAATTTTACTGCTCAAG
The DNA here is from genome assembly GCF_031143425.1 of Pleurodeles waltl. Classification (NCBI taxonomy): domain Eukaryota; kingdom Metazoa; phylum Chordata; class Amphibia; order Caudata; family Salamandridae; genus Pleurodeles; species Pleurodeles waltl. The sequence goes on from NC_090441.1 coordinate 159,712,577, forward strand.
TTCATGATTGTTCAGACAGATTGGCTAATGTTGTGCTTACTGTTGATAGTGATCTACCACATTGCAGCTTTAAGGGACCAACATGTGCAGCTGTCAGTCTGTCAGTCATGGCTGACTCTGGTGCTCCCATCACCATTTTGGCTGACAGCACTTTTAACTCTCTTTGGCCAACCACTTTTCAGTTAGAAAGCCCAGACATTAGTCCTAAAGCGTTTGGTGACAAAGAGATTGAATTATTGGGTTATTTTTACGCACATCTACAAATTCTTGGCAGAAGCATCTGGACTAAAATCTACATTGCAGTCAAGGGTAGAAACATTGTGGGTTGGTTGGATTTGGCCAGGTTGGGTGTTCATCTAAAGCCTGTTCAGGTTGATCCACTTGTTTTGGGGGATTCACCAGTGTTATCCATTGAGGCACACTTTGATGCTTTATCTTCTATGGTCTTCAAGTTCCCAGCTGTTTTCAAGTCTGAAATTGGAACTGTTTTGGGTTTCCAACACAAAATCAAATTGAAACCCATTGCTAGGCCAATTTCTCACAAGGTAAGACCAGTACCAATCATTGTTTGCGAAGACTTGAAGAAGCTACTGGTAAATTTAGAACGAGAAGGTGTCATAACTCCTACCGAATCATCTGAATGGGTCTCTCCCATTGTTCTAGCTAAAAATAAATCTGGAGAGCTCCGCTTATGTGTGGATCTTAGAACTCTTAAGAACAATATTCTTGTGGATTGTCATCCTTTGCCTCGCTTACATGAAATGTTGACCAATATAGGGATATCCAAATACTTTTCTTTGATTGATCTACATGCTGCCTACCATCAGATAACTTTAAGTACTGAATTGCAAGATCTCACCACATTTATCACACCTTTTGGAGCGTATAAGTACCTGAGATTACCTTTTGGGCTTGCATCAGCAGCTAGTGTTTTTCAGAGGCTAATGGATATACTGTTCAGAGATTTACGTAATGTGCAAGCATTTCAAGATGACATCTTGATTTTCACGGAAACCAAAGATAAGCATCTTATTATTTTGGAGAAAGTCCTCAAAATTCTGAATGATAGGGGGATTACTATCAGACCTCAGAAATGCAAATTTTTGACACAACATATTGATTATCTGGGTCATTCTATTTCTCCAGAGGGCATCAAGCCAACATTTTGCAATGTGGAAGCCATACTTAAAGCCCCTGCACCCACTGACAAAGATGCTCTAAAATCATTTTTGGGTTTATGTGAGTACTACGCTCATTTTGTTCCCAATTATGCTTCCGTTGTTCAACCTTTGAGAGATTTACTCAAAAAGGGTGCCAAATTTACTTGGTCAACTGATGTGGATGAAGCCTTTACCAACGCCAAGAATTTAATACTTAAGGCTCCCGTCTTGAGTCCTTTCCTTCATGGCAAAAAGTGCTTCATCAATGTTGATGCCAGTTTAAAGGGTCTGGGAGCTGTATTCGGTCAAATGTTGAATGACAAACAAACCACCACTGCTTTTGCCTCAAGAAGTATTTCAGACTCTGAAAAAGGAACTACAGCACGATTGAAAGGGAGGCACTGGCCTGCGTCTGGGCTGTCCAGAAGTTCAAGACCTATTTATGGGGAAATTCCTTTGAACTGTATACTGATCACAAACCCCTTGTCTATTTACTTCAAGGAGACAGGCTGGGCAAAGCATCTGCTTGCCTCGTGCGCTTACTTTCCAAGCTGCAGGAGTACAATTTTTCCATTCATTACATTCAAGGTGGTAAGAATTTCAGTGCTGATTGTTTGTCGCGGTTGTCTCTTCCGGTTGTTGGTGAAGCCAGCGAGGATAATGAGTGTGCTGTTGCTACGACTGATGCTGTGTCTGAGTCTCATGGCGCCATATCTGAAAGAGAGTGGTTGGAAGCCACTTCACAGGATGACATCTTGCTGAAAGTTCTAACATTCACAAAAAAGGGGTGGCCACCCATTCGTAATCTTGCAGTTGTGTTAAAACCTTTTGCCCAAATCTCCTCTGAACTATCGTGAGAAAATGGCATCTGCACTAGAGGTCGATGTTTCATTCCTCCTACTAGATTGAGAGAGAAACTAATTTCCTTGGCACATGAGGGCCATTAGGGAATCACTGCCACCTGCAGGAAAATAAGGGAACACTATTGGTGGCCTGGTATCAGTTGCCAAGTCGCTTCCTTTGTCAATCTGTGCCCCCAATGCATTGTCTCTGACGAACATAGGAAGACAGTTGAAAAGCCTCTTGATCCTTGCTCCATTTCCTGATCGACCATGGGAAAAACTAGCTTTGGACTTCATGGGTCCTCTTAGTATGCTTACCCCTAGTAACAAGTTCTTGATAGTTCTTGTTGACTACTTCTCCAAGTGGGTTTATTACTCTTTTGTGGGTTCAGCAAATACTAAATCTGTCATTTTCTTTCTTGAAAATGTTTTTTCCATCGAAGGGATTCCTAAGGAAATTGTGACAGATAACTGCACACATTTTGTTTCCAGTGAAATTAGTCATTTCCTCACTAAGTATGGCATAAAACACCTGCAAGTAGCTTTGTACAGTCCTTCAGCAAATGGTTTGGTCGAGAGAGTGAATTGTTTTCTTTAGGAAGGCATTCAATCTGCTCTCTCTTCGAGCACGGATGTGTTTAATTTCTTAAGGCACAAACTTAATGCTTATCACACCACCCCTTATTCTACAACTGGTGTTTCTCCCTTTGAGTTGTTAAGGGGAAGGTGATGTGCGTCAAAAGTGCTTCCTAATTGGTTGGAATACAAACGTAAATGATCTTTGTTCTACTGTGTGTTCAGGAAAAGGTGTGGTCTAAACAAGCTCAACAAAAACAATACCTTGATTCTCTGAACCGTGTCACTGAGAAACAGTTTGATGTGGGGCAATGGGTGCTCATCAAAAAACCCTACAAGGTCACAAAAGGGTTGTCTCAGTTCTCACCTCCATTGAGGATTGAGCGCGTCTCTAATAGTGCTGTTCTTTTAACAGGTAAAGGCTGGTGTAATAAAAACAGAGTGGTACACATCTCTGAGGCACACAAATATATTTATTATGATACGTAGGTTTTTCCAAGAGAGGATTCCATAATTTTCAAAGAAGAGAGGCAAGGGAATGTTGCACTGCTGATGGTTCTTCCAGCGAAATGAGTCCAGAAACATCTATTGAGTCAAAAGACAGTTCTGGCAATAGTGATGTGCATGTTGACAACTCTTCTGTGTTATCTTCACAGGACATTGTTGCTTCTAAAAGGGTTTCTAAGTTACCAAAGAAGTTGTTGGACTATGACCTTAGTTAATTTTGTGAAGAGAGGGAGATGATGTGGTGTGCGTGTTGTTCTTTATGGAATTAGGTTGCATCAGGAGATTCTTCTTTCTGATGCAGTCTCTTTCCAATCCGTTTTGGAATGTTTTCTTATGTTTACCGGGGGAGAGGCAGTTACGCTGAACCTCTCACCTGGACCGGCGCTTGGCCGTGACTCTCCGCGCTCTTATACCTATTTAATTCAGTAAACCTTCAACTTGGAAAATTTACAGAGGGCTTCTCTTCTTCCATTACCCAATGCTACATGAGGACACATAAATGCTGGTCCCCAAAAATGAGTGCCGGTGGCCCCCACTATTAGCCAACTGGCCAAATTAAGCACTGAGAATACCCTGAAAGTTTCACCATGTGCAGTTTTTCAGCTGTACTCTTTAGAATGTAACCTGACATTGCTGGTGTTGCTGTTTTCCCATTGCAGAACTGCACGCAGGGTTCACATCCATAGGGCAAAGAAGGCCCGGATAAGCAATTGCACATTTACTCCAACTCTAAACAGGTGAAATCTCCCACCGTTTGTAGGAGGATGAAAGGGGCCGACATGAGTAAAATGTTTATCAGGTTGCAGAGCCCCTTCGCCCCCTAATTATTCTCTTGGAAAGTTGGGCGGCTATCTTTGGTGAGGAGGGATGCGCTCACATGGAAATCACAAACCGGTTCTGAACAGTGATTACCAGCATTTACATCATCATCATCATCATGTGATCTAAAAGAAAAACTGATTACAGCTTGAAACCGTTCGTAAGTAAAACACTCAGATTTCCATTAGGTTTAGTCTGCACTATGTAAAATTCCAAAAACAAACAAGCATTTGCAATGCAATAGGTCTCAGATATTAAGAACAAGTTAATTGTCATCTTTTGACAACAGCGCCCACGAGCAAAAACAAAGGAAAACATGATTGGAAACTGAGAAAAGATGACTTGGCAAGTTAAAAGAAAGATAGCTTTGAATAATAAAACTTTGCAATTATGTTTGTCCTGCTGGGTAGGTTTTTACCAGTCACAAACCTTATGTTTGCAGGGCACTAAAGGTTAAAAAGAACAAATAGTTACTCAATCACATCTGGAACAGACGATGGACATTAATTAAGTTGAATCAATTAGTGCTTGATCGCTGCTCCACACAGAGAAAGGGAAATTATGCTAGGCATGCCTTGAACAATTACATGGCTGTGAAAAAGAGTGCCACGCAAACCAACAAATGGTGAGCGACAGGCGGGCTATAAGCCCTTTACTGTAGACAACTGAGTCTCACAAGCGAGATGCATTCGCTAGCGCATGCACTTGCAGGCTCGATCCTAAAAATAAAGAGGAGATTGTGAACGTCTGCAATCTTACAGGTATGTGGACATCCACAAACTCACAAAGCAAACCAGGATTTGGTCCTCCCACTTTCTGCACTCAGCATAGGAGTAAATCTCTTTATAGCTGATAGGGCACTTTCTAAAAACTTTGAAGTTATACATCCTGCCAGTTGCACTGGTAATTCTGATTAATGAGCACAAATGCTTTGAGAAATGGGTCCTAATTCCTCTACCACACGGTTGTTCATGGATCATAATAATATTATTGCTAGGACAACAGAGCCTGCAGGTACTGCAAATCCTTGCAGGATACCACTCCCAAAGACACTGCAAGAGACACACACTGAAGTGATGGAAGATTATGCAAACATCGACAGCCTGACAACCCTTCACCAATAACCTACTGCAACACTCCACAACCTGCTCTCCATGGTGTGTTTTTTGGCCAGTGCAACCAATGTCCTCAGCAGGCTTGCGTGAGAACATGGCATGATTTAGCCAGGAAGTTGGTAAAGAAAATTGCTCCTATTAGTGATCTAGCTATAGGTGCCACCTATATGAGTGAATGCAGACAACTGCACCCAACTGATATGACCTCAATGCAGACAGTAGTGACCTTATCCAAGTGCCCCCCATACTAGGTTTGTGGCATTGGTGTAGACGTTAACTTTACATGCTTGTAAATTGTCTCCTGTTAACATAACATATATCCATCCTTATGCTGTATGTAAAATTATCTTTGGCTCTGTGTCCAGTTGGAAAATGCTGAGGTTTCCTTCACCTGTACAAAGACAACACTACTGTTGGTGAAGGACCTTACTCTGAAGGTACATAGCTTCTCTCAGCAGTATCGTTGTTCTGCTTTCACGGCTCTGGCCCTTCCTTCACCAGCTCTGTACTCATCATGGCCATGTGCTGCAAGTTGATTACAATCCTCATCAGACCCTTTCAGTGGAGTTAATTCAGGTTGGTAAGATGGCACATTGGATGAAGATGTAATATTTGCTTTCTGTTATTTATTTTGTTGGGGTGTTGGAGTTAGTGCTCAGTGTGAGAAAATAATTAGTATTCATGCTTTGCATGGGTGGGAATTGGTGTCTGTGCCTTGTTTGGGTGTGAGTTTGTCAGGGCGTAGCTTGGTCAGTAGGATGGCGGGGTGAGCTACAGATTTTGAACAATCATACTGGCATGTAGGGCCTCATTAGGAGTTCGGTAAACGGTTTGCACCGTCCTCCGAACTTCAGATGGGGAGGTTGCCACCACACTGGCTACCTCCCCGCCAGACCCATTAAGAGTGTCCAGTTGGGCTGGTGGGCAGAAACCGAGGTTTCCGCCCGCCAGCCTAGCAGGAAACAGGTGGCAGCATTGTCTCTGGCTCGTAATCGAGCCGGCAGCAATGCTGCAGCCGCAGGGTGCACCAGCACCTTTGCAATGTTCAGAACATTGCGATGGTGCTGGGCAGAAAGACCCCTGCACTGCCCATGCCAAATGCCTGGCAGAGAACAAGGTCGTAATCAGCACCACGACCGCCAGGCTGTCGGGATCATGGATCCCGGCAGTGCTGGCGGTACCCTGGTGGTCTAACTGCCAGGGGCCTAATGTGGCGGTTGGACTGCCACTGCAGAGGTGGTCCTGACCACCACCACGAGGCTGGTGCTCTTAAGACTGCCAGCCTTGTAATGAGTGCCATAATGTTAAAATATATCATACGCCAAACAGGACGCATGAGAGGGGCTAAGGGACCTGTGAAAAAGAAGGCAAATGTGGATACTTAGGAGTATCAAGGGGGCAAAAATGTAATATTCTGTAAAATAAACACCATTTTGTAGAACTTTCAGAGCAGGGAGAGGGAGAGAGTGTGTGTGCGTTTTTGTCTCTGTGTACGTAAACATCCTTGGTGAAATCCGACAGACACCACACAAAACCCGACTGAAAGCACCTGTACCCAACTATTTATGAGAAAGTACATTTATTGGGGGTGTAAAACCCCAAACGCCCCCCACCCCCGGAAGCTAGGCCCCTGGAGTTTGTGTTTGTACTCTGTGTGTGAGTAGATTATTTTTAGTGTTATGTGTTGTGCATTACTCAAGGCACATCAAGAAAGATTACATGACTACCATGCCTTTTGTCATCTTCTCCACAAAAGAACATGGCACAACCACAGACTGCCTGTACAGACCAATCAAGCTTCCTACGCTCCCATCAAGGATGGTATTGGTCTATTGTTGTGTGGGTGGGGAAAAGGTACTTGTTCCCTTTGTGGGTGGAGAGCAAGAGAGCGTGGATCTAGAAGACTTATGAAGGAAGAGGTATGCATGGGTGGGATGTATTGTGGTTTACTGCAGGTTGCCTTGAGGTTTGGCTTTGTTTCTGTTTCATTGTTGTGAGCGTGGTATTTTCATGAACTCGTGTTGGCTCTTTCCATTTATGTTACCGGTTGGAAAGAAGGGCGTTGCCAGTGCTCAATTTGTAAGAGGAAAACAGACCTTCCAACTCACACGGTGCAACGTGTGACACACGATATTGGGTCCCCTCACACGGTCTCCCTGGTGGCACATGGTGGCAAGGAAAACCACTGTGAACAGTGGTTTTCAGCTCGTTTTCTGAGGCTTTGACCTACCGATGTCCATTAATGGGTGTGCAAACACCCCAAGACATTGGCAGCTGCCTCAGCAAGATTTTGATTTTTTTTGTTAGAGGACGGGGTTTGGGATCAGGGTGGGGGCAAAAGAGCCTCTAAGGTGCTTCTTGGCACAAGACCATGCCCCCTCCAAGGCCCGCCCCTCCTCACACTGTGGGATTTTATGGGAAGTTGGCAGGTCTGGGCAAACGTGCCGGCGCCCAGGACTGGTGCAATGAAATGTCGGCAGCTGAATACCATGGATCCGTAGCCCTGAATGCACCGCAGGCCCCTTTAACCCATTGCCAGGCACTCCCTCCTCCTTCATCTCACCACTCCAGATCCCAGCTTTCTCCCTTTGTGTCACTTTTCCATTTTTTCTCTTCACCCATCTTTCCCGTTTGTGTGTGTTTTCCCTCTCTTGCCCTTAGCAAACGTCAATCAGGAAAAATAATTGCCGGTGGCCCCCACCAGCAAGCATCAGTTTAAATTAAGCTCTGGGTGGCGCCTCGTGTCCTTCATTATATTTTACGGCCTGCATGCACTGCCTTTAGCGTGTGCCACAGTGTGGACCTGTGGTGTTGTCTGCTGTGTGCTCTGTAAATGTCTATTGGACAGAAACCAGTGGGCTGGCCATGAAGGATCATCACATCTCCTATCAGGGCTATGCCTGGGATCTACGCGTGTTACTTGGCGTAACGTGATGCAACTGAACATCTTATAGTTAATTACGAATAAATCAGTAGAACAGGTCCAGCTATGTTATTGGCCTTTCAGACTTCCCTACGGAGTACTGTTGAAAAAGTACAAAAATGTTAGCTTTCCAGATGTAGGCCTGTTCCTTTGACCTATTCCTGCCGATGATCGACAGTCAGATAATCTAATCGTTCAGGATTAAGAAAAGTTTGCATTTTTCACATATTGTTTCGGTTTTTTCCCCATTAGAAAACAATCCAAGTTTAGAATTTCCTTTTCCTTCAAACCATAGAAAAATCATGGCGCACCCATACCTTAAATGCACGCCTATACACCCTTTTTGTGAGCATATTTGCAGGCAAATGTGGGGGTGAAATGTTCTCCCGAATGTATGTAACACTACCTGTGATTGGAAAGAAAAAGACATGGGTGGTCATTCTGACCCTGGCGGTCTTTGACCGCCAGGGCGGAGGACCACGGGAGCACCGCCGACAGGCCGGCGGTGCTCCAATGGGGATTCCGACCGCGGCGGTAAAGCCGCGGTCGGACCGGCACCACTGGCGGGGTCCCGCCAGTGTACCGCGGCCCCATTGAATCCTCCGCGGCGGCGCAGCTTGCTGCACCGCCGCGGGGATTCCGACCCCCCCTACCGCCATCCAGATCCCGGCGGTCGGACCGCCGAGATCCGGATGGCGGTAGGGGGGGTCGCGGGGCCCCTGGGGGCCCCTGCAGTGCCCATGCCACTGGCATGGGCATTGCAGGGGCCCCCGTAAGAGGGCCCCTAAATGTATTTCACTGTCTGCTGCGCAGACAGTGAAATACGCGACGGGTGCAACTGCACCCGTCGCACAGCTTCCACTCCGCCGGCTCGATTCCGAGCCGGCTTCATCGTGGAAGCCTCTTTCCCGCTGGGCTGGCTGGCGGTCTGAAGGCGACCGCCCGCCAGCCCAGCGGGAAAGTCAGAATTACCGCCGCGGTCTTTCGACCGTGGAACGGTAACCTGACGGCGGGACTTTGGCGGTCGGCCTCCGCCGCCCGCCAAGGTCAGAATGAGGGCCATGGTCAGGTAAATTGCTCTAAAATTGTAGGGATGGCAGACGTGACGTCACGCGTCCTTAGGTACTGCCGGTCGATGACGTCACAAGGCGAGACATGGCACAGTCTTTGACCCTGATGACAGTCTAGTGGATGTTTTTCCAAACAATCCCTACTGGAAACTCGAAGCTGCAGATTACCCATAAACAGTAATTGACAATGGACACAAAAATATCCCTTGCAACTAGCAAGAAGTGCTGTGCCAACAGTTTGCTTAAAATGATGGAATACACATTTTTTGTGGTTGCCCTGTGGGATCCATCATCATAATAAGCGAAACGTAGCAAACAATCCGGTTTCTGAACAGATTAAAATATAAAGTGCTGGACGCGCACCTCTGAGTCGGGGAGATGTAGCCCATCACAGGTGCTGAAACTGGAAACAGATGGGAGCACCCGGCCTAACACTCCAGCATGCAGTCAGCCCCATTGCATCATGGTAAATGCAGTACTAATTCGTTTTTACTCCATAAAGTAGTCTATAGTTTTTCACCTTAGTAGGTGCAGCTACTGCTGTATATATCTGGACACGTGTTTCTGGGTTTAGCCTTTCATCAGCAGAGAGCAGCTTTGTCTGTGGGGTTGCTGAGATGCTGCAAAAAGTCGTCTCAGAGATATACAGCACTAGCTCCAGCTACTAAGGTGAAAAACTACAGACTAATTTATGGAGTAAAAACAAACTCGTACTGCACTTACCATGATGCAATGGGGCTGACTGTATGCTGGAGTGTGAGGCAGGGTACTCCCGTCTGTTTACAGTTGCTGAAACTACAGACCCTACATCAATTCTTAGCTAAATATAACCAACAAGTCAATACAGTGCTCTGTAGTTAGAGCCTTTTGATTGGCTGCTGGCAGCTCATCCACAGTAACCCTATCACTGCCCGCTCAACCTGTCATACGTGTTTCCAGTGCCTGGGAAGGAGACGTATACCCCAGAAATGGAAGATTTTCTTCAGGAGTTGCTTTCACCTGCCAAAGTAAAATTTGTTGCCAAGATGTGCTAGCAGAGACGAACGAAGAGATCACAATAGTGACTAAGGGCCACATGTAGCAAACTCCGAGATTGCGACTCGGAAATTGCGAGTCTGTCCGACTCGCAATTTCCGAGTCGCAATCTCGGATGCAGAACGGTGTCTCAGACACCGTATGCGACTCGCTATGGGGTCGCAAAGACCCACCTCATCAATATTAATGAGGTGGGTCGCATTTTGCGACCCCATAGCGAGTCCCTGCACTCACAGGGATGGTGGCCTGCTGAAGACCGCAGACCTCCATGTCTGTGACTGCTTTTTAAATAAAGCAGTTTTTTTTTTTTCATTTTGCAGCCCGTTTTCCTTAAAGGAAAACGAGTTGCAAAATGAAAAAAATACCGAAACCATTTGGTTTCGTTTTTTCAGTGTAGGCAGCGGTCCATTGGACCACTGCCTGCTCTGAAAAAACATTCTGGGCAACATTCACAAAAGGGAAGGGGTCCCTTGGGGACCCCTTCCCTTTTGCAAATGTTAACTGCGAGTTGCTTTGCGACCGCATTTGCGGTCACAAAGCAATTCTGAATTGCGATGCAAGTCGCAAATAGGAAGGGAACACCCCTTCCTATTTGCGAGTCGCATTCACAAATTGCGAATCGGTACCGACTCGCAATTTGTGAATGTGCATCGCGTTAGGCCGTTTGCATGCGCAAACTGTGATTTTCGCAGTTTGCACGATGCAAACGGCTTCCTACATCTGGCCCTAATTTCGTTGAAATTTGGTGGCTACAAAGCATTCCACTGAGGTTTCAAACTGCTGTCCCTTAATACAACCATGGTTAGGTAGAGAGTGGAACATTTACTCTTCCCAGGCTGCATTTATTGGTTGTGTTTTACAAGGCATTGTCCTCCTTATCCTATCCTGTCCTATACCTTTCCTACTGCATTCAGTCCTATCTGATCCAATCCCATCCTTATTCTAACTTATCCTTTTCCTAACATATCCTGTTGTATCCAGTCCTATCTGAGCCTATCCTTTTCCTGTAATATCCTATGTTTTGCTATCCTATCCTATCATATCTGGTCCTAGCCTATCCTATCCTATCATTGTTCGACAGTATCCTACCCTATCCTATCATATCCTATCCTATCGTACCCTATCCTACCCTATCCAATCCTTTTCCTACCAAATCCAGTCCTATCTGATCTTATCCTCCCTTTCTTATTCTAATCTATCCTTTTCCTAACATATCCTATCCTACTTGTTTCCTGTTGTATCCAGTCCTATCGGAGCCTATCCTGTTCCTGTTATATCCTGTCTTTTGCTATCCTATCCTATCATATCCTGTCCTAGCCTATCCTATCCTATCGTTGTTTGACGGTATCCTACCCTATCCTATCCTAGCCTATACTACCCTATCCTATCCCATCCTATCCTACCCTATCTGATCCTTTTCCTACCATAGCCAGTCCTATCTGAATTTATCCTCCCTTTCTTATTCTAATCTATCCTTTTCCTAACATATCCTATCCTACTTGTTTCCTGTTGTATCCAGTCCTATCTGAGCCTATCCTTTTCCTGTTATATCCTATCTTTTGCTATCCTATCCTGTCATATCCGGTCCTAGCCTATCCTATCCTATCGTTGTTCGGCGGTATCCTACCCTATCCTATCCTAGCCTATACTACCCTATCCTATCCCATCCTATCCTACCCTATCCAATCCTTTTCCTACCAAATCCAGTCCTATCTGATCTTATCCTCCCTTTCTTATTCTAATCTATCCTTTTCCTTACATATCCTATCCTACTTGTTTCCTGTTGTATCCAGTCCTATCTGAGCCTATCCTTTTCCTGTTCTATCCTATCTTTTGCTATCCTATCCTATCATATCCGGTCCTAGCCTATCCTATCCTATCATTGTTCGACAGTATCCTACCCTATCCTATCATATCCTACCCTATAGTACCCTATCCTACCCTATCCAATCCTTTTCCTACCAAATCCAGTCCTATCTGATCTTATCCTCCCTTTCTTATTCTAATCTATCCTTTTCCTAACATATCCTATCCTACTTGTTTCCTGTTGTATCCAGTCCTATCTGAGCCTATCCTTTTCCTGTTATATCCTGTCTTTTGCTATCCTATCCTATCATATCCGGTCCTAGCCTATCCTATCCTATCCTATTGTTGTTCGGCGGTATCCTACCCTATCCTATCCTAGCCTATACTACCCTATCCTATCCCATCCTATCCTACCCTATCTGATCCTTTTCCTACCATAGCCAGTCCTATCTGATCCTATCCTCCCTTTCCTATTCTAATCTATCCTTTTCCGAACATATCCTGTCCTACTTGTTTCCTGTTGTATCCAGTCCTATCCGAGCCTATCCTTTTTCTGTTACATCCTATCTTTAGCTATCCTATCCTATCATATCCTGTCCTAGCCTATCCTATCCTATTGTTGTTCGACTGTATCCTATCCTATCCTAGCCTATCCTATCCCATCCGATCCTTTTCCTACCATATCCAGTCCTATCTGATCCTATCCTCCCTTTCCTATTCTAATCTATCCTTTTCCTAATTTATCCTATCCTACCTGTTTACTGTCGCATCCAATTCTGAGTCTATCCTTTTCCTATTAGGGCCTATCATTGTTCTATCCTATCCCACCTTACCTTACCTTATCTCACCCTATCCAACCTTACCTTATCCCAACCCATCCAACCTTACCTTACCTTACCTTATCCCATCCTATCCTATCCTATTAAATATCGAAAAGTAATAATTGGATGTAAAGGTGACCCAATTTCATGAGCAAGCGATACTTTTTCTGGAGTGTGTGTGCACCTATCATTACAGAGCTACAAACAGGGCATTAACTGTGCACATAGATCAGTGGATAGAGGGAACGGTCTTAAAATTAAACACATTGTAGACAGAGATCTTGGTGGTTTAATTCTAGTCTATGGAAATCTGTCCTATCCCTGTAGGTCATGTTCTCTTGAAGAAACCGGGATTCATGAAGTGTAAGGGGCTGACTCTGGCCTCTAAATAGAAAACGTGGTCAAACACATCTTTTTACACCTGTGCCTAATTAGAAGGATTGTTCCTATCCTGACCTTCCCACAAAGGACCAAGGTGGTGTTAGCCTCAGTGTTATCAATGTAACAATCAGCCAATGGGAGGAACTTAGGTCTGCCTTGGAAGTGGGTAAAATGCTTCCATATGGTCTAATCTACAGAAGCATGATCTCTGCTTGACTCGAAACACTGGGAGCTCCTTCTTTAGGCTGGACTGCTGGACTGGCTGCAAGCGAAGCAAAGGTTCCAGTTCAAGGTAGCTTAGTGCATAGAAACTGCACATTTAAAGGAGGGGTGTGCAAAGTTGCAAAGATTTCCTCTGCAAAATCTGCAAACTTTTTAAAACCTTCACAAAGTTTTCAAAGTTTAGAGTGGAACAAAAAATCTGCAAAAGAAAATTTGTTGAAACGATCATAGCAAAAACTCATTTTTAGTGACAATAGTCTTTTCCCAGAAAGGGGTGTCATAAATACATCCATCCACAAAATGTATTTGTGCAAGACGTTTTGCCAGCAAGCGAAGTTTTGTGGAGTTTGCAACATTTCTCAATTTTCACAAAATGCAAAGTTTGCAAATTACCTACAACTTTGAAGTTGAAACTTAAATTTAGCCCACACCTAAAAACCCTCTTCACCTCTTTCAGTTACCAACCAACAAGACTGCTTTGTTGTGAAATGGCATCACATTGCAGGTAACTTCAGTTCAGGAACATAAAATCTTGAAGAGGAAATTAAAGGTATTTTTCAGGGTAACATTGGGTACAGCTACAGGTACCTTATCATCCAGTAGTCTTTTGTCTGAGTAATTTATTCAGTCCCACGAAGCCTCTTTGGGGAGCATATAGAGCACTATGGGCCAGATGAAAAAAAATTCAATTTTGCATTTCTTAACCTCTTAGCTGCTGGGCCTCCAACAAAGGGTTTCTGGTGCTGAAATCACCATCTTCCCACCTTTCAGGAACAGGCAGACTTGAATCAGAAAACCACTTTTTTCAAAACAAATTTGGCATTTTACTGGGACATACCCCATTTTTACTATTTTTGGTGCTTTCAGCCTCCTTCCAGTTAGTGACAGGAATGGGTGTGAAACCAATGCTGGATCCCGGAAAGCTAAACATTTCTGAAAACTAGACAAAATTCTGAATTCAGCAAAGGGGTCATTTGTGTAGATCCTACAAGGTTTTCCTACAGAAAATAACAGCTGAAATAAAAAAAAAATTGAAATTGAGCTGAAAGCAACAGCCATTTTTCTTTATGTTTTACTCTGTAACTTTTTCCTGCAATGTCAGATTTTGGAAAGCAATATACCGTTATGTGTGCTGGACTCTTCTGGTTGCGGGGATATAAAGGGCCTGTAGGTTCATCAAGAACCCTAGGTACCCAGAGCCAATAAATGAGCTGCACCCTGCAGTTGGTTTTCATTCTATACTGGGTATACAGCAATTCATTTGCTGAAATATGAAGAGTGAAAAATAGGTATCAAGAAAACCTTTGCATTTCCAAAATGGGCTCAAGATAAGGTTTTGAGGAGCAGTGGTTATTTGCACATCTCTGAATTCCGGGGTGCCCATACTAGCATGTGAATTGCAGGGCAATTCTCAAATAGACGTCTTTTTTACACTCTCTCTTATATTTGGAAGGAAAAAATGTAGAGAAAGATAAGGGGCAATAACACTTGTTTTGCTATTCTATGTTCCCCCAAGCCTCCCGATAAAAATGATACCTCACTTGTGTGGGTAGGCCTAGCGCCCGTGACAGGAAATGCCCCAAAACACAACGTGGACACATCCCATTTTTTTGACAGAAAACAGAGCTGTTTTTTGCAAAGTGTCTAGCTGTGGATTTTGGCCTCTAGCTCAGCCGGCACCTAGGGAAACCTACCAACCCTGTGCATTTTTGAAAACTAGAGACCTAGGGGAATCCAAGATGGGGTGCCTTGTGGGGCTCTGATCAGGTTCTGTTACCCAGAATCCTTTGCAAACCTCAAAATGTGGCTAAAAAAACACGTTTTCCTCTCATTTCGGTGACAGAAAGTTCTGGAATCTGAGAGGAGCCACAAATTTCCTTCCACCCAGCGTTCCCCCAAGTCTCCCGATAAAAATGATACCTCACTTGTGTAGGTAGGCCTAGCGCCCGCGACAAGAAATGCCCCAAAACACAACGTGGACACATCCCATTTTTTTGACAGAAAACAGAGCTGTTTTTTGCAAAGTGCCTACCTGTAGATTTTGGCCTCTAGCTCAGCCGGCACCTAGGGAAACCTACCAAACCTGTGCATTTTTGAAAACTAGAGACCTAGGGGAATCCAAGATGGGGTGACTTGTGGGGCTCTGACCAGGTTCTGTTACCCAGAATCCTTTGCAAACCTCAAAATGTAGCAAAAAAAATCACGTTTTCCTCTCATTTCGGTGACAGAACCTTCTGGAATCTGAGAGGAGCCACAAATTTCCTTCCACCAAGCGTTCCCCCAAGTCTCCCGATAAAAATGATACCTCACTTGTGTGGGTAGGCCTAGCGCCCGTGACAGGAAATGCCCCAAAACACAACGTGGACACATCCAATTTTTTGACAGAAAACAGAGCTGTTTTTTGCAAAGTGCCTAGCTGTGGATTTTGGCCTCTAGCTCAGCCGGCACATAGGGAAACCTACCAAACCTGTGCATTTTTTAAAACTAGAGACCTAGGGGAATCCAAGATGGGGTGACTTGTGGGGCTCTGACCAGGTTCTGTTACCCAGAATCCTTTGCAAACCTCAAAACGTGGCTAAAAAAACACGTTTTCCTCACATTTCAGTGACAGAAAGTTCTGGAATCTGAGAGGAGCCACAAATTTCCTTCAACCCAGCGTTCCCCCAATTCTCCCGATAAAAATGATACCTCACTTGTGTGGGTAGGCCTAGCGCCCGCGACAGGAAATGCCCCAAAACACAGCGTGGACACATCCCATTTGTTTGCCAGAAAACAGAGCTGTTTTTTGCAAAGTACCTAGCTGTGGATTTTGGCCTCTAGCTCAGCCGGCACATAGGGAAACCTACCAACCCTGTGCATTTTTGAAAACTAGAGACCTAGGGGAATCCAAGATTGGGTGACTTGTGGGGCTCTGACCAGGTTCTGTTACCCAGAATCCTTGAAAACCTCAAAATGTGGCTAAAAAAACACGTTTTCCTCTCATTTCGGTGACAGAAAGTTCTGGAATCTGAGAGGAGCCACAAATTTCCTTCCACCCAGCGTTCCCCCAAGTCTCCCGATAAAAATGATACCTCACTTGTGTGGGTAGGCCTAGCGCCCGCGACAGGAAATGCCCCAAAACACAACGTGGACACATCCCATTTTTTGGACAGAAAACAGAGCTGTTTTTTGCAAAGTGCCTAGCTGTGGATTTTGGCCTCTAGCTCAGCCGGCACATAGGGAAACCTACCAACCCTGTGCATTTTTGAAAACTAGAGACCTAGGGGAATCCAAGATGGGGTGACTTGTGGGGATCTGACCAGGGTCTGTTACCCAGAATCCTTTGCAAACCTCAAAATGTGGCTAAAAAAACACGTTTTCCTCTCATTTCGGTGACAGAAAGTTCTGGAATCTGAGAGGAGCCACAAATTTCCTTCCACCCAGCGTTCCCCCAAGTCTCCCGATAAAAATGATACCTCACTTGTGTAGGTAGGCCTAGCGCCCGCGACAAGAAATGCCCCAAAACACAACGTGGACACATCCCATTTTTTTGACAGAAAACAGAGCTGTTTTTTGCAAAGTGCCTACCTGTAGATTTTGGCCTCTAGCTCAGCCGGCACCTAGGGAAACCTACCAAACCTGTGCATTTTTGAAAACTAGAGACCTAGGGGAATCCAAGATGGGGTGACTTGTGGGGCTCTGACCAGGTTCTGTTACCCAGAATCCTTTGCAAACCTCAAAATGTAGCAAAAAAAATCACGTTTTCCTCTCATTTCGGTGACAGAACCTTCTGGAATCTGAGAGGAGCCACAAATTTCCTTCCACCAAGCGTTCCCCCAAGTCTCCCGATAAAAATGATACCTCACTTGTGTGGGTAGGCCTAGCGCCCGTGACAGGAAATGCCCCAAAACACAACGTGGACACATCCAATTTTTTGACAGAAAACAGAGCTGTTTTTTGCAAAGTGCCTAGCTGTGGATTTTGGCCTCTAGCTCAGCCGGCACATAGGGAAACCTACCAAACCTGTGCATTTTTTAAAACTAGAGACCTAGGGGAATCCAAGATGGGGTGACTTGTGGGGCTCTGACCAGGTTCTGTTACCCAGAATCCTTTGCAAACCTCAAAACGTGGCTAAAAAAACACGTTTTCCTCACATTTCAGTGACAGAAAGTTCTGGAATCTGAGAGGAGCCACAAATTTCCTTCAACCCAGCGTTCCCCCAATTCTCCCGATAAAAATGATACCTCACTTGTGTGGGTAGGCCTAGCGCCCGCGACAGGAAATGCCCCAAAACACAGCGTGGACACATCCCATTTGTTTGCCAGAAAACAGAGCTGTTTTTTGCAAAGTACCTAGCTGTGGATTTTGGCCTCTAGCTCAGCCGGCACATAGGGAAACCTACCAACCCTGTGCATTTTTGAAAACTAGAGACCTAGGGGAATCCAAGATTGGGTGACTTGTGGGGCTCTGACCAGGTTCTGTTACCCAGAATCCTTGCAAACCTCAAAATGTGGCTAAAAAAACACGTTTTCCTCTCATTTCGGTGACAGAAAGTTCTGGAATCTGAGAGGAGCCACAAATTTCCTTCCACCCAGCGTTCCCCCAAGTCTCCCGATAAAAATGATACCTCACTTGTGTGGGTAGGCCTAGCGCCCGCGACAGGAAATGCCCCAAAACACAACGTGGACACATCCCATTTTTTGGACAGAAAACAGAGCTGTTTTTTGCAAAGTGCCTAGCTGTGGATTTTGGCCTCTAGCTCAGCCGGCACATAGGGAAACCTACCAACCCTGTGCATTTTTGAAAACTAGAGACCTAGGGGAATCCAAGATGGGGTGACTTGTGGGGATCTGACCAGGGTCTGTTACCCAGAATCCTTTGCAAACCTCAAAATGTGGCTAAAAAAACAAGTTTTCCTCACATTTTAGTGAAAGAAAGTTCTGGAATCTGAGAGGAGCCACAAATTTCTTTCCACCCAGCGTTCCCCCAAGTCTCCCGATAAAAATGATTCCTCACTTGTGTGGGTAGGCCTAGCACCCGTGACTGAAAATGCCCCAAAACACAACGTGGACACATCCCATTTTTTGACAGAAACAGAGCTGTTTTTTGCAAAGTGCCTACCTGCAGATTTTGGCCTCTAGCTCAGCCAGCACCTAGGGAAACCTACCAAACCTGTGCATTTTTGAAAACTAGAGACCTGGGGGAATCCAAGATGGGGTGACTTGTGGGGCTCTGACCAGGTTCTGTTACCAAGAATCCTTTGCAAACCTCAAAATGTGGCTAAAAAAACACATTTTCGTCTCATTTCGGTGACAGAAAGTTCTGGAATCTGAGAGGAGCCACAAATTTCCTTCCACCCAGCGTTCCCCCAAGTCTCCCGATAAAAATGACACCTCACTTGTGTGGGTAGGCCTAGCGCCCGTGACAGGAAATGCCCCAAAACACAACGTGGACACATCCCATTTTTTGACAGAAAACAGAGCTGTTTTTTGCAAAGTGCCTACCTGTAGATTTTGGCCTCTAGCTCAGCCGGCACCTAAGGAAACCTACCAAACCTGTGCATTTATGAAAACTAGAGACCTAGGGGAATCCAAGATGGGGTGACTTGTGGGGCTCTGACCAGGTTCTGTTACCCAGAATCCTTTGCAAACCTCAAAATGTAGCTAAAAAAATCACGTTTTCCTCTCATTTCGGTGACAGAACGTTCTGGAATCTGAGAGGAGCCACAAATCTCCTTCCACCCAGCGTTCCCCCAAGTCTCCTGATAAAAATGATACCTCACCTGTGTGGGTAGGCCTAGCGCCCGCGACAGGAAATGCCCCAAAACACAACGTGGACACATCCCATTTTTTTGACAGAAAACAGAGCTGTTTTTTGCAAAGTGCCTAGCTGTGGATTTTGGCCTCTAGCTCAGCCGGCACATAGGGAAACCTACCAACCCTGTGCATTTATGAAAACTAGAGACCTAGGGGAATCCAAGATGGGGTGACTTGTGGGGATCTGACCAGGGTCTGTTACCCAGAATCCTTTGCAAACCTCAAAATGTGGCTAAAAAAACACGTTTTCCTCACATTTCAGTGAAAGAAAGTTCTGGAATCTGAGAGGAGCCACAAATTTCCTTCCACCCAGCGTTCCCCCAAGTCTCCCGATAAAAATGATACCTCACTTGTGTGGGTAGGCCTAGCGCCCGCGACACAAAATGCCCCAAAACACAACGTGGACACATCCCATTTTTTGACAGAAAACAGAGCTATTTTTTGCAAAGTGCCTACCTGCAGATTTTGGCCTTTAGCTCAGCCAGCACCTAGGGAAACCTACCAA
Organism: Pleurodeles waltl; assembly: GCF_031143425.1. Taxonomy (NCBI): domain Eukaryota; kingdom Metazoa; phylum Chordata; class Amphibia; order Caudata; family Salamandridae; genus Pleurodeles; species Pleurodeles waltl. The sequence goes on from NC_090441.1 coordinate 159,732,154, forward strand.
ACCTGTGCATTTTTGAAAACTAGAGACCTGGGGGAATCCAAGATGGGGTGACTTGTGGGGCTCTGACCAGGTTCTGTTACCCAGAATCCTTTGCAAACCTCAAAATGTGGCTAAAAAAACACATTTTCGTCTCATTTCGGTGACAGAAAGTTCTGGAATCTGAGAGGAGCCACAAATTTCCTTCCACCCAGCGTTCCCCCAAGTCTCCCGATAAAAATGACACCTCACTTGTGTGGGTAGGCCTAGCGCCCGCGACAAGAAATGCCCCAAAACACAACGTGGACCCATCCCATTTTTTGACAGAAAACAGAGCTGTTTTTTGCAAAGTGCCTACCTGTAGATTTTGGCCTCTAGCTCAGCCGGCACCTAAGGAAACCTACCAAACCTGTGCATTTTTTAAAACTAGAGACCTAGGGGAATCCAAGATGGGGTGACTTGTGAGGCTCTGACTAGGTTCTGTTACCCAGAATCCTTTGCAAACCTCAAAATGTGGCTAACAAAACACATTTTCCTCACATTTCGGTGACAGAAAGTTCTGGAATCTGAGAGGAGCCACAAATTTCCTTCCACTCAGCGTTTCCCAAAGTCTCCCGATAAAAATGATACCTCACTTGTGTGGGTAGGCCTAGCGCCCGCGACAGGAAATGCCCCAAAACACAACATGGACACATCCCATTTTTTGACAGAAAACAGAGCTGTTTTTTGCAAAGTGCCTACCTGTAGATGTTGGCCTCTAGCTCAGCCGGCACCTAGGGAAACCTACCAAACCTGTGCATTTTTTAAAACTAGAGACCTAGGGGAATCCAGGATGGGGTGACTTGTGGGGCTCTGACCAGGTTCTGTTACCCAGAATCCTTTGCAAACCTCAAAATGTAGCTAAAAAAATCACGTTTTCCTCTCATTTCGGTGACAGAACGTTCTGGAATCTGAGAGGAGCCACAAATTTCCTTCCACCAAGCGTTCCCCCAAGTCTCACGATAAAAATGATACCTCACTTGTGTGGGTAGGCCTAGCGCCCGTGACAGGAAATGCCCCAAAACACAACGTGGACACATCCAATTTTTTGACAGAAAACAGAGCTGTTTTTTGCAAAGTGCCTAGCTGTGGATTTTGGCCTCTAGCTCGGCCGGCACATAGGGAAACCTACCAAACCTGTGCATTTTTGAAAACTAGAGACCTAGGGGAATCCAAGATGGGGTGACTTGTGGGGCTCTGAACAGGTTCTGTTACCCAGAATCCTTTGCAAACCTCAAAACGTGGCTAAAAAAACAGGTTTTCCTCACATTTCAGTGACAGAAAGTTCTGGAATCTGAGAGGAGCCACAAATTTCCTTCCACCCAGCGTTCCCCCAATTCTCCCGATAAAAATGATACCTCACTTGTGTGGGTAGGCCTAGCGTCCGCGACAGGAAATGCCCCAAAACACAGCGTGGACACATCCCATTTTTTTGCCAGAAAACAGAGCTGTTTTTTGCAAAGTGCCTAGCTGTGGATTTTGGCCTCTAGCTCAGCCGGCACATAGGGAAACCTACCAACCCTGTGCATTTTTGAAAACTAGACACCTAGGGGAATCCAAGATGGGGTGACTTGTGGGGCTCTGACCAGGTTCTGTTACCCACAATCCTTGCAAACCTCAAAACGTGGCTAAAAAAACACGTTTTCCTCTCATTTCGGTGACAGAAAGTTCTGGAATCTGAGAGGAGCCACAAATGTCCTTCCACCCAGCGTTCCCCCAAGTCTCCCGATAAAAATGATACCTCACTTGTGTGGGTAGGCCTAGCGCCCGCGACAGGAAATGCCCCAAAACACAACGTGGACACATCCCATTTTTTTGACAGAAAACAGAGCTGTTTTTTGCAAAGTGCCTAGCTGTGGATTTTGGCCTCTAGCTCAGCCGGCACATATGGAAACCTACCAACCCTGTGCATTTTTTAAAACTAGAGACCTAGGGGAATCCAAGATGGGGTGACTTGTGGGGATCTGACCAGGGTCTGTTACCCAGAATCCTTTGCAAACCTCAAAATGTGGCGAAAAAAACACGTTTTCCTCACATTTCAGTGAAAGAAAGTTCTGGAATCTGAGAGGAGCCACAAATTTCCTTCCACCCAGCGTTCCCCCAAGTCTCCCGATAAAATGATACCTCACTTGTGTGGGTAGGCCTAGCGCCCGCGACAGAAAATGCCCCAAAACACAACGTGGACACATCCCATTTTTTGACAGAAAACAGAGTTGTTTTTTGCAAAGTGCCTACCTGCAGATTTTGGCCTCTAGCTCAGCCAGCACCTAGGGAAACCTACCAAACCTGTGCATTTTTGAAAACTAGAGACCTGGGGGAATCCAAGATGGGGTGACTTGTGGGGCTCTGACCAGGTTCTGTTACCCAGAATCCTTTGCAAACCTCAAAATGTGGCTAAAAAAACACATTTTCCTCTCATTTCGGTGACAGAAAGTTCTGGAATCTAAGAGGAGCCACAAATTTCCTTCCACCCAGCGTTCCCCCAAGTCTCCCGATAAAAATGACACCTCACTTGTGTGGGTAGGCCTAGCGCCCGCGACAGGAAATGCCCCAAAACACAACGTGGACACATCCCATTTTTTTACAGAAAACAGAGCTGTTTTTTGCAAAGTGCCTACCTGTAAATTTTGGCCTCTAGCTCAGCCGGCACCTAAGGAAACCTACCAAACCTGTGCATTTTTCAAAACTAGAGACCTAGGGGAATCCAAGATGGGGTGACTTGTGAGGCTCTGACCAGGTTCTGTTACGCAGAATCCTTTGCAAACCTCAAAATGTGGCTAACAAAACACGTTTTCCTCACATTTCGGTGACAGAAAGTTCTGGAATCTGAGAGGAGCCACAAATTTCCTTCCACTCAGCGTTCCCCCAAGTCTCCTTTTCCTAACATATCCTGTTGTATCCAGTCCTATCTGAGCCTATCCTTTTCCTGTAATATCCTATCTTTTGCTATCCTATCCTATCATATCTGGTCCTAGCCTATCCTATCCTATCATTGTTCGACAGTATCCTACCCTATCCTATCATATCCTATCCTATCGTACCCTATCCTACCCTATCCAATCCTTTTCCTACCAAATCCAGTCCTATCTGATCTTATCCTCCCTTTCTTATTCTAATCTATCCTTTTCCTAACATATCCTATCCTACTTGTTTCCTGTTGTATCCAGTCCTATCTGAGCCTATCCTTTTCCTGTTATATCCTATCTTTTGCTATCCTATCCTGTCATATCCGGTCCTAGCCTATCCTATCCTATCCTATCGTTGTTCGGCGGTATCCTACCCTATCCTATCCTAGCCTATACTACCCTATCCTATCCCATCCTATCCTACCATATCCAATCCTTTTCCTACCAAATCCAGTCCTATCTGATCTTATCCTCCCTTTCTTATTCTAATCTATCCTTTTCCTTACATATCCTATCCTACTTGTTTCCTGTTGTATCCAGTCCTATCTGAGCCTATCCTTTTCCTTTTCTATCCTATCTTTTGCTATCCTATCCTATCATATCCGGTCCTAGCCTATCCTATCCTAGCATTGTTCGACAGTATCCTACCCTATCCTATCATATCCTACCCTATAGTACCCTATCCTACCCTATCCAATCCTTTTCCTACCAAATCCAGTCCTATCTGATCTCATCCTTCTGGAATCTGAGAGGAGCCACAAATTTCCTTCCACCCAGCGTTCCCCCAAGTCTCCCGATAAAAATGGTACCTCACTTGTGTGGGTAGGCCTGGTGCCCGCGACAGGAATAGATCACACAACGGTCAATGTTGGTCCTTACATGAGGCAGCTGTTGACCCTGGGGTGATCCATTCCTGACGCAGGCACTAGGTGTAGGCACTCAAGTGGGGTAGTGTTTTTATCAGGACAGGTGAGGAATCACTGGGTGGTAGGAATTTTGTGGATCCAGCATATTCCTGTAGTTTGTGTGACAGAAATGCGAGAAAAATATGTATGTATGGAGGTATTTGTAGAGCGCATTCCGGCCCGGGGGCATCGAAGCACCGACTAAGGGAGAGCGGCAATGTCAGAGAAAGAAATCAGACAATTATCGAGGGAACAGCCAAGCCTTGACCCGTTTCCTAAAGATCAGATAGTTATGCTCTTTCCTCAGCTCCAGCGGACGAGAATTCCAAGTCCTCGCAGCCGCTATAGTGGAGGCTTTATCCCCCCACTTCACCTTCTTAGTGCGGGGCACCTGGATGAGAAAGGTATTGGCCGACCGCAGCAACCGTGTGGGTCGGTGCCAATGAAGTTTAGTAGTAAGATACTTGGGCCCAATCCCGTGCACGGCTTTATGGGAAATACAGAGCGCCTTAAAGGATATCCGTTGGGCTATTGGAAGCCAATGAAGATTTTTAAGGCTTTCCTTAGCAGAGGCAGATCGTGGCAGATTCAGAATTAGTCTAGCAGCTGTGTTCTGTATCAGCTGCAGTCTTTTAAGAGATTTTTTATCCAAGTTAAGCAGAAGGGCATTACCATAGTCCAATCTGGATCCGACCAACGCCAAAGTAGCCGTCACTCTCCATTCTTTAGTTAGAAAAGGGAACATTTTCTTCAGCTTCCTCAACGTTCACAAGCAGGTTTTTATAGTCAGATTAACTTGCGGTTGGAAAGACAAATGATCATCGAAAAGAAATCCTAGGTTTCTGGATGTAGAACCCGGTAGGGGCAAAGTGCCGCACTCTTTAGGCCACCAACTAGGGGACCATAGTGCCTTACTTGTCCCAAAACAGAGAACTTCTGTCTTCTCGCAGTTCAATTTCAGCCAGTTGGCCTTCATCCAACTGCTTACCGCTGACATACAGGTGATAAACCGAGCCGCGGCTATCTCCCCATCATTGTTGATAGGAATAATAATCTGCGTGTCGTCTGCATATAAGGTGGGGGTGAAACCAAAAGAACGTCTAAGTTCTGCCAGAGGGGCCACATAAACATTAGGACTAGGTGAGCGCGTTTCTGTCCGTGTACACATTTATTTTTAACTTGCACATTTTTAACTTTTAATACTCTGTTAACTCTGCTAATTTAAAGGTATTCTGGGTAAGAAAACTTTGGGGAATCCACACAAGTCACACCTCTGTGGACTCCCCCGAATGTCTAGTTTCCAGAAATGTTTGGGTTTAGTATGTTTCTCTATATGGCCGCCGAACCCAGGACCAAAAACACAGGTGCCTGCCTTACAAAACCAGTTTGTTTTGCAATAGATCATTTTGATGTCTCCACAATACGATTTGGGCGGTGAAATTTGGGGCTGAACTAAATTGGGGAGCTCCCAAGAGAGCACTCTCTCTCTCTCTCTCTGCTTGCCGCCGCATTCACCTGCTCTCTGGGTTGGGCTAACCCACTATTACCCAGTTGCACAGACTGCTTGCGAAGGGACAGCAGGACTGTCCTCATCACCTCCCTCATAATGTACTGGAAGAGGAGTTATCGAATGGGACTCCTCCGACTGAAAAATCACTCCCAGAGTCTGCGCCATTGTCCTATCCCTCAGATGCTGTCTCAGTATCTGATGTCTCAGTCTCTGATCCTATGTCAGAGCTGTCCTCTATAACCCGAGTGCCGGCAGCAGTCATCCATCCAGTTGCCATCTCTGCTATTGGCTAGCCTACGTAGACAGTCACAAAATCGATGGTGTGTGTGAGATACGTGCAACAGTAGAGTCCACCTTACCAGCGCTTCTTCCCTCAATCAGCACGTTCTTTCAAGACACTCAAAAAACACCTTGTCACATACCATTCGTCACAGTCTTTAGCACCTCCTGCGCCCAGTCCAACAATCATTATTGGTGCTCCCACTCCCTCCTCCTCAGATTCCCTCATTACCACCCAGCAAAAGTGCCCTTCATCTCTCCATAGCCGCCCCGCACATACATTTCATTTGTATTATAGCGCAGGTAATGGCTGACTTTACTAATGTACTCAGCTATTGACATAAAATACAGATTTGCTCTTTGCAGTAGGCATATAAACCTTCTGCGCTTCTTTATGGCACTAAAACTGCCACTAGACAAAAGTCTGATCCTTTCGTAGCAGAAACATAATCACAATACTTACTTGACTTTTTTATTGCTGCCTAAAAGCTACAGGTGAAATGCGTCAGTTGAAGTATGTGCATTGCTTTGAAGACGCAAGCTGCAACTGCAAGACAACTGGTGGCAAATCTATATATAAATATATATATATATATATATATATATATATATATATATATCACTTTTATATGTGGGTCTGGTTTTCCTGGGGGCCGATCACAGCCCCCAGGGAAACCACACACATATTGACAAAAGTGATATATATATATATATATATCTCTATATATATATCTATCTACATAGATATATCTATAGATAGATCTATATATATATCTATAGATCTATCTATAGATATATCCATGTACATAGATATATCTACATATATAGATCTATATATATATAGTGTATATATATATAGAGAGAGAGAGAGAGATCTATTTTTTTTGTTGTTGTATGGTTTCCTTGGGGGCCAAAATGGGCGACCCCCTGGCATTTAAAAAAAAAAAAAAAAAAAAATGTTGCCCCGGGGGGGGGGGGGGGGGGGGGGGGGGGGGCGCGATCGCGCCCCCCCCCCCCCCAGGGGGCACCTACCTTTAAAAAAAAAAAAAAATGCCCCCGGGGGGGGCGGCTTGGCGTATTCCAAGGGGGGGGGCCGGCTTGTTTTCCAAGGGGGCCGACCCCCCAAAGTGAAATCCCTGGCGTCTAGTGGTGTTTCCTGGCCCCCGATCGCAGCTGTGCTTTTGAGTCAATGGGCCAGTTTTGCTTTTCCTAAGGAACGATTTCTTATTAAGGCCAGGGATGGCAATGGGACAAAAAATAGGGGTGCAACTGTAGAGCACCCATATGCCTAAGCGGCATATGTGTATTCTATTGCAATTATAAAAAAAGCACCCTGGGGTGCTTTTTCAAAATTACATCTGGTTACCACCAACTTCAAGTTGATGGTAACTGCATCTCCAAAATGTCCAAATTTCAATTTGAAATGCATGGTACGTCAGAATGGGAAATGCAAATAGGAAATCCTTATTTTCGTTTTCTATTCTCGGATGCGATTCCTCAAAGGGCTTTGTACATTGGAAAAGCCCAGTTTGCATTTCTTAATGGCCTGAAATACCGATTCGGACTGTTAAGAAATGCAAACAGGCTTCGTACATCTCGCTACTATAACCTAGAGTGGGCACTTCAGTATTATAAGTATAGGCATATCAATCCCAGCATGCTTTGTGGTATTGCCTGAAAACAGGACTGGGCCAGGTGGTGGCTGTGAGTGCTAAATTCAGAAAGGTCCCCATTCCAGGACTTCTAAGTCCTTATTACTGGGTGTGGCCCATATAGAGCACGAACTTGTGCTAAGTAAGAAGTGAATTTCCCTTGGCTAGTGCAGCCTGGTAATAGCTCTCGGGCTTCTTGGTGCGTGTAAAGTATTTTCTTTGACAACATTTCACATCAGTAATTAAATATAATTACTACAATTATTGCTTTTAATTAAATAAAATGTTAAATTCCTGGAGTAATAGCTGTCGGTACTGAACACTTATTAATGCGATCATCATTGTGATTGCTAGAGCTGGGAAACACTCCCTTGGGTTAAAAGATGAAAAGATACATTTTTATAGGGTGAGGATTAAAAGTCTGGTGTGATGCTTAGGGACAGCAAATGCCTCCTGTTTGCAGTAAAGGGTGGTTATGGTTCACTCTCGCTCCATGGTGAGATCTTTGCTGGACGCTGTTTCCAGGGTATACTAACGTTCTTCCTGCACTCTTTGATCCCCTATTTCAGTGGTTCCCAACTTGTGACCCTGGCGGCCTGCGACTGCTTGGAAAATTAAATAATAGTCACAGATTAATAAAGGGTATATAAATTTTAAAAAGCAAAATGTAAACCTGAACATTTTAAAATGTTCTATAAATGAGAAGGAATTTTAAAATGGAGGCTAAAAATTAAAGCTCACGTTTATGAAGTGTTTGCGCCACCTTAGCGTCATTTTTTCCGCTAAAGCGGCGCAAACATTTCTCCATATTAATATTTTGATGCTAGACACGTCTAGCATCAAAATATTGGAGTTAGCGCCATTTGTAGGAAGCCCCAACCCACCTTGCGTCAATGACATGCAAGGTAGGTGTTCTCTTCCTAAAAATGACGCTAGCCCCCTAGCGCTATATTTAACACCCAATACAGAAACGACGCGCAACTGGGAAGCGGGCTAAATAATGACGCTAAGCCCGCTTAGTGTCATTATTTAACGCTTGGTCACACCAGGCGTTAGAGTGTAGGTAGGCACATTTCCATGGGAAAAGACCATGGAATGGGCACAAAGATGCCCACCCCAAGCCCCTAGCAACACCAACACCCACACCACAGGGACACTACAGCGGGAGGGAGCCTATCCCAGGTAAGTTGCAGGTAAGTGTTTGTGTATGTGTGTGATGTGCCATTGGGAGCCCCTTACATGGCCCCCCCTGCCTGGCACTGGCTATGTAGGACGTGCCCAGGGGACACTGGTCCCCTGTGGTGGGCATTGGAGTTGTGGGAATGACTCCTGTCTATGCTTAGACAGGAGTCATTTTTTGGCTGCTTGTGAGTCAAAAAATGACTCTAGGCTGACTAGTGAGAGATGTTTTGCCACTAACCAGCCTAGCATCATTTTTGACCCACTAGCACCATTTCCCCTAACGCCATCCCTCACCGGCTAGTGTCTTGTTGAGACACAAGCCATTCCTTAGGACCATCGTGCGTCATTTTATAAATATGACTCAAGGATGGCGTTAGGCAATGGCGTCATCTGGCGTTAAAAAAATATCATCCTAAGTTGGGGTCCTCATTTTGATTTGTGGAAGCAGTAAAAGTGCATCAAACAGAATGTAGTATGGATGACTAGTGGCTTCAAATGAAGTTAGAAAAGGTCTAACCTTCCCATTAAAATTCAGTTTTTTTCAATATTGTTTGTGTATTAAATAAATGACTAAATATTTTGTGTATTTGTTTGAAAAATGCTTGTTTCTGTATTTTTATGTATGGTTTTGAGGTTGAAATCATCAAAAATGCTTAGGCTGGGGTCTTCTGCTTCTAGCAATGACTAGCGATTCATTGGGCATCCTTGGGTACCAGTAATGATTAAGTGGGGTCCAGAAGAGTCAAAAGGTTGAGAATCACTGCCCTATTTCATTCCCCTCCTTCCCTCTCTCATCGTGCTTTTTACTCTGCTTTTCTCTTCCTCCTTTACTGTGTCTGTGCCACAAAGTGACTGTAACACACACAATTGAGATTTTCCTAGCCTTGGTGTCAGAAAGGCTAGATTTTATTAAAGACACGGAGGCGAGTAGTATGCCTAACTTTTCTTACTTTATCAAATAGCTGCCAAGAACTACAAATCACAGAAACCCTGGGAGAAAAAACTATAAAACAACATCACAATGGGGCTGACCAATCCCACGTCGAGCCTCCACATAACAATCTTGACTGAGAGCAACAAGCCCTCTTTTCTTGCAATAGTTAGTCCAAAGTAGAATCCAAGAGGAACCACAGAACAACATATAAAGTCAGAATAGCGGAGAAGAAATCCTTGCAGAAATCCATGAGGAACTGAGAGGAACAAACTGGAGAGTAAGAACGTCCGCATGAAGCTTCCAGGCCAGGAGAAACTGGAAGAAGATCAACCGGAAGCGGCGGAGTTGGTTGAAGATGTGGCCACAGCAGAAAAGAAACAGGGAGGGTTAAAGAAATGTGGTGGGATAATACTCGCCTCCGTGTCTTTAATAAAATCTAGCCTTTCTGACACCAAGGCTAGGAAAATCTCAATTTTATTACAAGACCGGAGGCTCATATTATGCTTGTTTAAAGCAATGAAATAACAGTGTCCAGTGGATGTTCAATAGGTTTACAATAAAAAGTTCTAAACGTACTAATGTTTGACCAATCTGCAGATCTGAGGATATCCCGTAAACTAGCCCCTGCCCAGAAGGCTCGAGAAGCCGTAGCTCCTTTCACCGAATGAGCACCATAAGAGAGGGTAGAATCACCAGCCAAGGACATGAGCCACCCAACGAGCCAAGGTGGGAGCTGAGACAGGTTTGTGTGGTTTCTGAAAGGAAATAAGCAATTGAGACGAGGAGGGAACCCTGAGATCTGCAGTTCGAGAAACATACGTTTTCAAACAATTACCCACACACAATTTAGGTTGCAAATGAAAAAAGGGATAAAGGACAGTCGAAAAATTAGTCTTGGTATGTCTAAATACTTGAAAATAAACATCTAAAGCAGAAAAATGAAAGGAGGAAACATCCAGCGCTTTAGCATCTGAAACACGTTTGATAGAGACTAAACACAGGAGCATAGTCAATTTTGCAGACCAAATGTTTCAACAATAAATCAGCATTATCCAGCCATGAGAGTAGTAATCGAAGAGCCAAGTCAACATCCCACATCACATTGTATTTTGGACCCGGTTGTTTGGAACTGGAGGGTACTCCCTTTAAAAGTCGGCAAACCAATGGGTGTTACCCAACTGGTCTTCCATCCATCCTGACATGTTCTGAAGAGATTGCAGATCTGTAAGTATTTACCATACGATATGCTTTTCCTTGTGAAGCTAAGGAAGCCAAAAAAATTACCACTAAGGTGACATCAGCTGAAAAGGGATCTGAATCCCTGCCCACACACACCAGCTACACCAAACCGACCAACTGGATCGGTAGACTCTTGAAGTACCCGGAGCCCAGGATTGCTGGATGAACTGGACAGCCTCCTCTGAAATTCCTGGGGTTCCCCAGGAAGCCCCAAAATTCTCCACGCTATGAGATAAAGGGAGCCCTCTAAAATTAGATTGTGAGGAAGACCATGAGGGTTCAAGAGAAGATTGGGAAAAGGAGGTATCAATACTGGAAGGTCTGAGGAAACATCCAACAAGGTTGGAAACCAAGTCTGGGACTGCCAGAGTGGAGTGATAAGAACCAGGGAGGAATGCTGTCTGCAGGCTTGCGCTAGTACCCAGGCAATAAACAGGAAGGGAGGAAAGGCGTACAGAAGAGAGGGAGCCCATACTTGTAGGAAAGCGTCCGTGGCCAATGCTAACGGATCCGGCCTCCAACTGAAGAAGGCAGGAAGTTGAGAGTTGATCCTTGAAGCAAAGAGGTCTATCGACATAGCTCCGAAGAGTGAAGAAAGATTAATGAATATGGAAGGGTGAAGTTTCCAATCACTTTAGTCGTAAGTATGCCTGGAAAAACAATCCGCTTCTACGTTCAGCTTGCCTGGAAGGTATTCTGCCTTGACCGAGATATTTCTTGGGAGACAAAACTCCCACAAACTCCTGGCCAAGAAAGCCAAACGTTTGGATCTCGTTCCGCCTAAACGGTTTATATACCTGACTGCAGACAGGTTGTCCATTTTCAGAAGAATTTAACACTTTACCCTGTCTTTTATAAAGGACTGGATGGCAAAGGAACCTGCAAGCATCTCTAAACAGTTGATGTGCAGTGAGGACTCTTGAATGGACCATGGACCCCCAGTCGAGAGTTGACCACATCTTGCGCCCCAACCTGTCAGACTTGCATCTGACTCAAGACAAGATCTGGGGTGGCAGAGAAAATTGTTCTCCCGTTCCAAGCATCTAAGTGACTCATCCACCAGGAAAGCTGTTCCCTGGACTAGGTATCTAGAACGACCGATCTGAGTAGGCCAGACCTTTGCGAAGATGACAGATTTGTAACCTCTGAAGAGCCCTGTAATGAAGGGGACCTGGAAAGATGACCTGAATGGAGAAAGAAAAAAGTCCTACCAAATGAGCCAGAGATCTAAGGGAACAGTGAGGGAGAGATAAAGCGTGGTGAATCTCTTTCTTTATCAGAGACACCTTGTGTTGAAGAAGTTGAAGCACCAACTCTACAGTGTTCACTATGAAACCAAGAAATGCGAGACATTGGGAAGGGATTAAAATGGCCTTTTGAAGATTTATGAGAAACCCCAGTCATGACAAGAGATCCCGACAAAGGTTTAATTGTTCTATGAGGCAAGACTTGTCCTGTGCCATGATAAGGAAATCGTCACGATAGACGATGAGTCTTATCCCTTGACCTTTGAGGAAGGCTACTACTGGTTTGAGGATCTTGGTGAAACACCAAGGGGCCAATGAAAGGCCGAAAGGAAGAGTTTTGAACTGAAAGAAGGAGGTCCCCCACTGGAACTGAAGAAACTTCATGAAGGAGGGATGAACGGGCACCGAAAGATAGGCGTCTTGAAGATCCAAGCAGACCAACCAATCTTTGTGAAGTAGAAGATCCCTGAGATGGAGAATAGTCTCCATCTTGAAATGATGGTATACTACGAAATTGTTGAAATCTTTCAGATGTATAACCGGACGATGTTTTTTGTTCTTCTTCTGAACCAGAAAAATGGTACTGAGAAACCCGGAAGGGTCGTAAACAACTTTTTCTATAGCCTGTTTTGTTCACCCTGAACCAGAAGGAATTGATCTAGTGAAAAAAGGAGAGGTCGAGGAAGATGAATCTGCCAAGGCACCTGATACAACTCTATGCAATAACCTTGAACCGTCTGGATATCCCCAGGATCTGAGGTTATAGATAGCCAAGCGTTTAAACACAACCCCAGTCTGCCTCCTACAGGAGGAAGGCCAGAACTGGAAATCCTTACCTACAAGTTGGTCTCCTTTGGATCTGTATCTCCTGTTACAGCCTCCACGGAAACGACAGGGATAGAATTGGGTTTTGTACCCCTGATAGAACTCCTGTTGGTTGCCTTGAGTGATGGAGCCTCTGCCGAGGGATTGCCCTCTTGAAGAATAATGGCCGGCAAATCGACCCCTTCCTTTGCCGGCCTTACAAAAACACGTTGGGAAAAATTATTTTCATTGAAAAATGTGCCTTGTCCAAAGAAGTAAATGCAGAGACATATCTGCTCATCTTCTTTATAAAAGAATCACCAAGGAGAAGGCCATGCGCAATAGGGCCTTTCTCTTTGGTTGCCAAAGAACTGAGTTTGGGGTAAATTTTGAGCAAAAGACTTTTGCACCGCTCCTGAGAGATGTAAGCGTTGGCATTGCCTAACATGCATATTGCTCTCTGAGACCACTTTGAGAGTATCTCGGGATCCACTTGATTGCACCCCCATCTTTGCCTCTTCGGCCAAATCAAAAATCCTAGTTAAAGGCCCAACTAGGTCCAAATGTCTATCCTGGCAATTTGACCAGGCTCGATCAACCCCTTTCTTGGGATCCTTCCCAAATTTAGTGAAAAATAATAACATATTGGGGTTAATAGAGGGGGTATCAGCCACCTTAAAAGAAAGAGAAGGTCTAGGGCATTCAGACTTTAACTTGTTTCTAGACGCTTTATCAAGCGCATGCCTCAAATAAAAAGAGACATAGGCCCTCATTATGAACACGGCGGTGTTAACCGCCGTGTTCATGCTGGCGATCATTTAACTGACCACCAGCCCCCCTGGGACCCTGCCGGCCACATAAAGAACATTCTGCTGGGCCGGCGGGCGGAAACATTGTTTCCGCCCGTCCACCGGCCCAGCAGAATGCATGGCCGGGACATTGCCGACGGTTCCACATGGAGCCGCCGTCAATGCCTCTGTGCGGCGGGTGCACCTGCACCTATCGCGCAGATCACTGCCCGTAAATCAGGCAGTGACCTGCACAATGGGGCAATGCACAGGGGCCCCCTGCACTGCCCATGCCAAGTGCATGGGCAGTGCAGGGGTCCCCAGGGGGCCCTGGAGCACCCCTTCCGCCAGCATTTTTCTGACGGGGGAACCCGCTAGGGAAAGGCTGGTGCCAGAAGGGTTCATTATCAGAGGGGCAGCAGCGCTGCCCTGTCGGATAATGATTCCCTCCACCGTCAGGTTGCCTGTCGGCAGCAGCCTGGCAGTGGAGGAGGGCCGCCTATGGCAGCCCCCACTGTGTTGTTTATATGGCAATTCAGAGCGCCATGCCGGTGGGCGTCTTTTCCACCGTCGCCGGCATGGCGGTCTGAACGGCCGTGTTCATAATGAGGGCCATAATGGAAACCATTCCGAAGAGTTTGGGTGGTGAATCGAAATAGGGTCGAACATGGATTCACGATCATGATCAACCAAATCATCAGACACTAAATGAGGGGAATTTACAGAGGGAGAAACTTATTGCGTTTTCTTCAAAGGCCCATTATCATAAAGATCATCATTTATGGTGTCTTGTAAGACATCATCCCCATCACTGTCCGTGTCTCTAAGGTTTATAATATTAAGGGGGGAGGAAGGGAGCCCCGAAGCACTCGCCTCTCGAGAAGGAGGCCTAAACTTAACAGAAACGCATTTGGGAGGTACATATGGGGGTGCCGCACGTTTCCTTCCTCTTTTAGGAGGATTATCTTTGAGGTTCTGTAACATTCTAGATATAGAGGCTTCTAAATTGTTTGAAATATCCAGCATAGAAACAGAAACTGCATGCTGGATCAAGTCTTTAATGAAGGATTTTAAATTGTCCTTGATAGACTGGGTCTGTTCATCCCCAGACTGGTTCAGGTCCTGAACTCGCCCCTCACGACCGCAGCACCAACCTGCTGCCTTCTGCCTCTGCCCCACGACCACGCTGCCGTCTGCGTGTTCGAGGCCCTCCTCCACCCGCAGGCATCCTCCTGCGCCTCATCCCTGGTGGCTAGTGGGCTCACTTGACCCGAGTGCCGCTTCCGCCGTCCCATAAGTTTGTTTTTCAGCTTTTTTCCGCTTTTCTGCGCCTCGCCGCCGGCGCTTTTTGCCCCATTGTGCCCCCCTGATTGCTGTCTCCCCGATCGTATTTAGTGCCAGTATTGTGTCCATATTGTGTTTTTTCCTGCATTTGTGACTGTTTTTGCCCGATCTCTGTGCCTTTCGCCCCTTGTGCGCTCCTCGACCCCAGCCGCTGCTTCCCTGCGGCCCCGCCCCCCTCGCGCCCCCATTTGCCGCTCCCTCCCGCCTCCCGCCTCCCAGCTGCTCCTCCCTCCCCCCTCCCTTCTTAATGGCTGGCGCTGCGCGTCGCCAGTGAGCGAGTTCGGACCTGGTTCAGGTCCTGAACTCGCCCCTCACGACCGCAGCGCCAACCTGCTGCCTTCTGCCTCTGCCCCACGACCACGCTGCCGTCTGCGTGTTCGAGGCCCTCCTCCACCCGCAGGCATCCTCCTGCGCCTCATCCCTGGTGGCTAGTGGGCTCACTTGACCCGAGTGCCGCTTCCGCCGTCCCGTAAGTTTGTTTTTCAGCTTTTTTCCGCTTTTCTGCGCCTCGCCGCCGGCGCGTTTTGCCCCATTGTGCCCCCCTGATTGCTGTCTCCTCGATCGTATTTAGTGCCAGTATTGTGTCCATATTGTGTTTTTTCCTGCATTTGTGACTGTTTTTGCCCGATTTCTGTGCCTTTCGCCCCTTGTGCGCTCCTCGACCCCAGCCGCTGCTTCCCTGCGGCCCCGCCCCCCTCGCGCCCCCATTTGCCGCTCCCTCCCGCCTCCCGCCTCCCGCCTCCCAGCTGCTCCTCCCTCCCCCCTCCCTTCTTAATGGCTGGCGCTGCGCGTCGCCAGTGAGCGAGTTCGGACCTGGTTCAGGTCCTGAACTCGCCCCTCACGACCGCAGCACCAACCTGCTGCCTTCTGCCTCTGCCCCACGACCACGCTGCCGTCTGCGTGTTCGAGGCCCTCCTCCACCCGCAGGCATCCTCCTGCGCCTCATCCCTGGTGGCTAGTGGGCTCACTTGACCCGAGTGCCGCTTCCGCCGTCCCGTAAGTTTGTTTTTCAGCTTTTTTCCGCTTTTCTGCGCCTCGCCGCCGGCGCTTTTTGCCCCATTGTGCCCCCCTGATTGCTGTCTCCCCGATCGTATTTAGTGCCAGTATTGTGTCCATATTGTGTTTTTTCCTGCATTTGTGACTGTTTTTGCCCGATTTCTGTGCCTTTCGCCCCTTGTGCGCTCCTCGACCCCAGCCGCTGCTTCCCTGCGGCCCCGCCCCCCTCGCGCCCCCATTTGCCGCTCCCTCCCGCCTCCCGCCTCCCAGCTGCTCCTCCCTCCCCCCTCCCTCCTCCCTTCTTAATGGCTGGTGCTGCGCGTCCGCGCGCGGCGGGCGCGCCGCTGGCGCGCCGGAGGCGCGCCAGAGGCAAGCCCGTCTGCGCCCGTCTGCGCCCGTCCGCGCCTGGACCGCGCCCAGCGCCACCCCCCCTGGTCCTCGCGCCTCCCGCGCCCACTTCTCGGCCGAAGAGCTCCGCGCCCTCAACCCCGGGCCCTCCACTGAATGCTTCCGGGCATCCCCGAAGCTCACTAAAGGACCTTTCTCCTGTCACATTCAGAAGGCTCCTCAAGACCTGGCTCTTCGACCGCTAAACAGCCTCTCCACCCCCCCCCCCCCACCTCAGCGCCTCGAAACCCTAACGGGTACATAGCGCGCTTTATAAATACTATGATTGATTGATTGATTGAGACATATTTACAATAAACTAAAATTGTTAAAATGTGACAAAAGCAGGTTAAAATAAAAATAAGCTGAAAATAACCTGCAAATCTGGAAAAAACGCGACCTAAAGGGTTAAAAGAAAGCTGAACATCTAAAACAGAGGGCCCAAGTGAAAGGGGGCTGGCTAGGGGCGTGTTCAGGTTGGAACTCAGACCGAACGAAGGGCAACAAGAAAAGCCCTCACCGAACGATAATTCCAGCTGACTCTAGTCAAAGAAGAAGGGGGGCAGCAAGGTCACTCCGAGCCGTGATGAGCAGGAGTTCTCATGGAGGAGCAACGGCGTCAATACGAGGTTGGAATACCTCATTAAATACAGAACGAGCGTTAAAGAACGTTTGGATAAGGCCGCACACGTGCGTATGCAAAAGCGCGTTATGAGAAGGAAGCGCATGAGGCCCAGCGCTAAAAACCTGACAGCATAAACTTGAAATACATAATGCTATAACACTGTATAATTAAATACATATGAGAAATAACACCATATAACTAAATAACCATTAAATAAATATTAGATAAAGATAACAGCGAGCAGAGTACTTATCTTGACTACGAGCAGCAAGAAAAGAGGGCTTGTTGCTCTCAGTCAAGATTGTTATATGGAGGCTCGACGTGAGATTGGTCAGCCCCATTGTGATGTTGTTTTGCAGTTTTTAATTCCAGGGTTTCTGGGATTTGTAGTTCTTGGCTGCTATTTAGAAAAGTTAGGCATAATATGAGCCTCCGGTCTTGTAATAAAATTTGATCCCTGTAGCATAGAAAATGCAGCTACTGCAGTCGGACACGGTTAACCTATGCAATATTAAAGGTTGAGAGGCCAAAAATCCAACATGCGTTTAATGCAAAAATAGCGACCAGCCAAGCGACACAACAAGAAATAATTGTCAATACAATGGAATAGAGCATCCGCTCAAAATCCAGTTGGAACATATAATGCTAATTTCTATTCAATTTAGACAGTTTTTATACACTTTTTTTTTTTAACGATATTTTATTATCATTTTATTCTCATACTTTGATAATACAATTTTAACTTGTACATTAGACAGCATCAATCAATTCCAATAGACATTATACTGTTCCGATTCGTAGGCAGTGTCTGCTTGAGCGTGTTCATAATCTATGTAACTTCTTAACAGATATTCTATAGAACTATTTACATGATGGTGATTAACTTGAGATGAGTATTAGTAGTCGGGTGAAATAGAAACTAGTCATGTGGGGTTGCAGTTGTCTTACAATGTTCTCACTTTAAATTGAGTCTGCTCGGGGATTATTTTAGTCAAGTGGGTGGGTGCTTGGTGTGATTCTTGGTCAAGCTTGTCCAGTGTCTACTACATCCAGGTAGGTGCTGCCTTCCTCGCCTACTGTTTACTTGGCGTTGAAGTCCCTCGTACTTTCCCTCCGGGTATTAGCGTTGCGTTTAAGTGTACCTGTCAGCTTTACTATTCCTAGCTGGTGGGTGTCCTGGCTAATCCCGGTGTATTTCCTTGCCACTATCTCGAGATTCCCATCTTTCTAAAATTCCTTCCCATAAGGGGGCGATGGGTTTCTGGCGCAGTCCTTTCATTTCTTCGTGCCCCAGGACCTGAAGTTCTGCTCTAGCCCATTTCGTAACTTCGCGACGCCACACCTCCAGTGGGGGGCATCCAGGAGCTTTCCAGTTTAGTGCTATTTGTCTCCTATAGAGTGCTAATGCCAAATCCAGAAACCGGGTAGATACAGTACCCGCCGCTAGCCCTGAGCGAAGACCCTGCAGGCGCAGCGATGGGGTCTGTGCCAGTTTGACACCCAGTGGTCTTTCCAGTTCGCGCAGGACCTCCTCCCAGGACCACCGGATGCCCGGGCAGTGCCACAGCATATGGTCCAAGTCTGCATCCAGCTCATTGCATCTGGGACATGTTCTGGAGTCACCCCCATAGATGATGTTTAGTCTACGCGGTGTGAGATACGTTCTGTACAAATAGTTAAATTGTATGTATCTCAATCGTGTGTTCCTGGATACCGTCCTAGGGCATGCCATGACTTTCTTCCACTCCGCCTCTGTCAGGGTACTATCTAGTGTCTTTTCCCATCTCTCTCGTAGCGTCTGAAGGGGGTCAGTGTGCTCTCGTTTTGGGCCATTTACAGCTTAGCGACCAGGTGGGTATCCTCGCCCATGGTCAGGAGGATATGCCGAATATTATGTGTCTCTGGTTCTGCATTAATCGTTCCCCAGTGTGTTTTAATACGGTGAGTCAGGTGCTGGTAAGTTAAGAACTGCCCAGTCGGTACTTTATTCATTTCAGCTAAGTCCGTGAATGATCTTAATACTCCGCCCTGAAAGAAATCACCGAGAGTCTTAACCCCTTTACTCACCCAGATCCCTAGGCCACTGCCAGTCTTTGACCCGTTTGATGGGTGAAATACCAGCCACTCTAATGGAAGAGCCGGGGAATATGCTGTCCCTATTCCCACTCGACGTGAGCATCGCTTCCAGCAATCTAATGCAATTTTCAGTAGCGTATTCTCTACATTGCGTGTTCCTGCCCGGGTGAGCATGAGTGTGAGTATCCAGTTTCCGTCTCTCTCCCCACTAGCAGTGAGTCTATCCATGCAGCCTCCCCCTGCAAACCATCAAGCAACCCACTCTAACTGACAGGCCAAGTAATAGGATTCGAAATCTGGGAAACTGAGGCCTCCCATGATCGCTGGCCTTCAGAGGACGTGAAGCGAGGCACGCCTGCGGCCTCCGTCCCATATAAGATCTCTGAGTAGGGTGTTTAACTCGTGGAACCATGTCGAGGGCACCGCTACTGGTAAGTTGGTGAAGAAATAAAGGAGGCGTGGGAGCATTATCAACTTTGACAGGGATATCCTAGCCGAGATGGTCAGTTCTAGGGATCTCCAAAAACCCATCGAAGAGTGGAGCGCTCGAAGTGCCTTACCTACATTACCCTCCCATAAGTCTCTTAGGTCATGGAACACCTGAATGCCCAGATATTTAAAGGTGTGCGGAGCCCACACGACATCCACAGGGCATGTCGATGGGCGTGTTCCGCCCGCGTCCAGTGGGGAGACAAATGTTTTATATTTAATCGGAGCTCCGAAAGGGTTCCGAAATTGTCAGATGCCTCCAATGCCCTGGGTAGGCCTGTCTCACCATCCCTCAAATATATTAGGACGTCATCTGCGTAGAGCGAGATAATATTTTCTGTCTGTCCCAGCACTATCCCTCTGCCCAATCCGGCAGATCGGATCTGGGCGGCCAGGGGCTCAATAGCCAGGGCAAATAATAGTGGGGACAATGGACATCCTTGTCTAGTGCCCCTGTAGATTGGGTATGCCTCCGAGACCGACTTTCCGGTCTTCACTCTTGCTAGGGGGGATGCATATAACAGATCCACCCAGCGTACCCAGTTTGCTCCCAGCCCCATTCGGAGCATCACTGTCCGCAGAAAGTCCCATCTTAGGGAGTCAAATGCCTTCTCGAAGTCTATTGCCAGGAGGGTTCCCCCTGGGGGTTTCTCAGTGTGTGGCATGTGCAAGATGGAGAACAGGCGTCTCAGATTCAAGGATGTGTTCCGTGCCGGGATAAACCCGTTTTGATCTTGGTGTATCAAATTAGGGATATGATGAAGGATTCGATTGGCCATAAGTTTACTGAGAATTTTAAAGTCACAGTTTAGCATTGACAATGGGCGAAAGTCGATCACCGAGAGATCACCTGTGTCCCGCATGGGCAGGGGGACTACCAGGGCCTCCCTCATTGAGCCGGGGACCATACCCTGTTGAAATGCCTCTGTGAATATTTCTACTAGTCTGGGAGCTAGCAGTGTCGAGTACTTTTTCTAGAAGTCTATCGGTAGACCATCAGTACCTGAGGTTTTCCCGGCCGCTAATTGCGATATGGCTTCCTGCACCTCTTCTAGCGACACCGGGCCCCCCAGGACATCCCTGTCGCTATCTGTCAGTGTGGGTGATGGTAATGGGTGTATATATGCCTGGACCTGCTCTAACTCAATCGGATCTGGTTGTCTGTATAGAAAAGTATAGTACTCTAGGAAGGCCCCATTAACTTCTTTAGGTGTATGGTGAAGCTTCCCCTTCATGTCACGCACATTTAGGTGCACCTTCGCCTCCAGGTCTCACCAGCCAAGCCAGCATTTTCCCAGATCTACCCTCTTCTGCTTGCTCTGAGTCCCAATATCTTCGCGTGCTATGTATTCTCAACTGTTCCTCAATACGGGAATGCGAAGACCTTGCCTCCTTTAATCTGTCACCTCCTGTTCCTGTACCATTACCGTTCCTTTCTTCTTCATGGATGGTCTTTTCTAACTCAACCAGTTCCCTTTCTAGTGTGTGTTGGATTCCAGCCGTCTGACTCATGCAATGGCCTCTCACTGCTACTTTAAGGGTTTCCCATTCTATGCCCCTAGATGACGCTGAACTAGTGTTAACAGTGATATGTTCTGTGAGATGGGAGCGGAGTCACTCCCGGTATGCTTGGTCCTCTAAGGTAGCTGGTCGTAGTCTCCATAACGGGATGGGGGGCCTGTCCTCAGTTGCCTTCCATACGAGTAATAAAGGGTTATGATCGGACAGGATGCGCCCTAAGTATTCCGTGTGAGTTACATTTTGTGCGGCTTGTGCAGAACATAGAATCTTGTCTATCCTAGTGTGTAGTCGGTGCAGGCTAGAGTAGTATGAATAGTCTCTGTCTGCCGGATGTTGAGCGCGCCAGGCATCTGTCAGTCCCCAACTCAGCATCCATTCTCGGGAATAGTTGGCTATTTTATGTGTTATCGCCCCCTTAAGTAGCGGGGTGGAGCGGTCCATGTCCACGTCCACTACACTATTAAAATCTCCTCCGATGAATAACTCCTCCCCACTCCTACGTGTGAGATGACCAGACAGTTGCTGTAAAAAGGGGATCTGGTCCTGATTGGGGGCGTATATACTACATAGGGTGGTTGGGACTCCGTGGAGGAGGCCCCCCACTATCACAAATCTGCCCTCATGGTCAATATTGGTGGACTTAACCTCAAAAGGAACCCCCGCCCTTATCCACACTAGTGCTCCCCTGGCATAGGCTGAATATTTGGTAGCGAAGACCTGACCCCTCCATCTGCGCCTCAGTTTGTCTATTTCAGTAGCAGTAAGATGGGTTTCTTGCAATAGGCCGACATGCACCCCCCTCCGTTTCAAGTACGAGAGTACATGATGCCTCTTAGAGGTTGAACCCAGTCCCCTAACGTTCCAAGTCAGGAATTAATAGTTAGCCATTTCGGGGTATGGTAAACCGTCTGATTCTCCCCTTCCCTCCAATGTCTGAGTTCCTCACCCATCTCGTTGAGCTTAATGTGGGTAATTCGTAACCCCAGTGTCACCATCAAAACATGTAGTTGTAAACCCCAACGCCCAAACCCCGGGGCACCTCTCAAACTACAGGTTGCCCAGCAAACATTGCAACAGTGCAGTAATAACAACAAGTCAGTTTGAGTTCTCGCCATTCCAATTGAATGGCCGAGAAACCGGTTGAGGGTGTGGCTGCGAGGTCGTCGAGGCCTCTTCAACAATCCTTCCTTCTCCTCCGGGGTCGGCCGGGAAGATACCTAGCCCAGTTCATCCCACGTTTGGGGAGTCACTCTAGGGGCATCTGCGACATAGTTGGAGTCCCCCTCTGAAGAGACAGACGCTCTGTCCGAGTCTTTTGCACTATTGCCCAGCGAGGGCGCGCTCCCGCACATGGAGGCCGCCGCGTCTAGGGCCTCCTTTTTTGCTAACTCTTTTTGGGCCCTGGTTGGCCACTTGGGTGGCCGGTCTCTGTTGCGCTGTCTCTTCCTTCCTCCGTGATACGTGCAGGCAGCCCGTCCATTCTGGCCGTGGCGGTCTTCCGCTATGCCCTTCGATTCCAACCATTCCCATGCTTCTTCTGGGGATTGTAGGAACACCGTTTTGCCGTCCAGGATCACTCGTAATTTGGCCGGGAAGAGGAGTGAGTATTGGATTCCTGCTTCGCGGAGGGCTTTCTTCACGTTTAAGAATGAAGCACGTTTCAGGTGGACTTCCAAGGTGAAATCGGGTAATAGCGTCACCGCTCCATTTTCCACCTCAAAGGGTCCAGCTTCTCTGGCTCTCCGAAGCAGACAGTCCCTGTCTCTATAATGCATTAACTTTGCTACCACCACCCGTGGTGGTCTCCCTGGTGCCAGAGGTCTCGAGGGGACTCGGTGTGCTCTCTCCAGGGAAAAAAACGCCGTAAGGTGGTCCGGTGCCACGACTGTGCGTAGCCATCCTTCAAGGAATTCTACCATGTTGGAACCCACCGCTCCCTCCGGGAGGCCCACCGCCCGGATGTTGTTCCTGCGATTCCTACCTTCTGCATCTTCCATGCGGCGTTCTAGGCGGTGTACACGGTCTGTCAGATGCAGGACTGAAGCTGTAAGGTTTTCGTGCTTCGGAGTGAGTTCTAATATTGATGCTTCTGTTACTTTCACTCTGTCTGCCAACTTGTGATGGTCTGCCCTCAGTAACCCCAGCTCTACTGCCACTTGGTTGATATCCTGTCGTAAGGTGATTTGTGTGTCTTCGATGGCCCCTAGGATCTTCTCGAGGGTTGCCTGAACTGTTGGTTGCGTGAAATCTCTCATGGTCTCTTTCTGATGTGTACTTATAGGGTTACGATGCAGTGCTTTGCTTCTGGTCTTACCTTTGGAAGACATTCGGGACTCGTGTTACTGTGGACTAGGTGTCGAACAGAGCAGTGAGCTACTCACCGACGGGGTATTGGTGCATTCGTTCTCCCAACGAGCCCAGTTTGTTAATTCTGCAGCCACAGGACCGGGTTGGGTGATTTCTTTAGTAGGAGGGGGGGGATACAGGGGAGCACTAGGATCCAAATAAAATGTTTGCTGTGTGCTATTTTGTGCAAGATTAGTTCCAGTTGGTGTACTCAGCAGGTAGGAACCATGTAAGGTTGTAGGTTACAGGTATTCTCTACATTAAGCACTGATAGCTGGATTCACTACAGTTCCCCTCGAGGACCTGTCCCTCCTAGCATCTGTGGGCCCCCAGTTTGACCGGTACCAATCGGAGCATCCGTGTCACCACCCTGGTCCAAGAGCGTCCAGAGACCAACAATGTACATCACGTCGTATGTCCCATCCGAGTCCCGCAATCTGGTCCTCTCTGGGTCGCCCTGGCCCAGTTCGTCCTACTTGTCACCTTAGGATCCAGTGTATTTGAAAGTTGGAGCGATCCCTCATTCCGGTGCTGAGGTGGTGTATACTTTCCTCCAGGACGCTGTCTACCCCCTCGGGTAAGCTCGAGCTGCGTCCCTCCGTCGGGCAGGGAGGCGGTCTTTCAGTCTCCGCCGGTGAGGACCACCACCGGCCGGCCCCAGATTCGGTGGGGCGGGCACTCACAGCCTAGCGGCCCCCAGCCACCGGAGCCCTCTCGTGCCGGGGCCGCGTCAGAGTCCGTTCGCGGTGTTCTCCAGCGCGCCTCCTCTTCCTGCGGCCCGCAGATTAGACCCCTCCGGGGTCTTCCCGTCAGGCCTCTTTCCGGCGGTCCCGGCAGTCGGGTCGCCACTCCCCAGGAGCAACCGGGGGAGCTCCACGTCCCCACGGCAGCAGGCAGCACGCAGCTCCAGCCACGCCCGGAGTCACTCTCTGGTGCCTTACTCTCCTCACCTCTGCCCAACGCTACTTGCGTAGCGTAACTCGGGTCCGGCCTAGTCCGGGTCCTGGCACGCGCCGGGTCTCGGGCGCCAGCTTTCGTCCTTGCCTCTCCTCGTCACGATCTGGTGATCCCGGCGGGAAGCCTAGATCCTCGGCATCAAGATCGCACCCCCGGCTCCCAGGAAAATGCCGATTGTCGCAGGATTAATTAAAGCCTCAACAGAGCTCTAAGTATCCACCATGTTGGCCCGATCAGCCACGCCCGACAGTTGTTATACATTTCACTCCCCATACAAATCAATGGGAACATGAAAATGTGATAGAAACTGTTACCACAACAAAACTAACAGATTCTGAGCAAGAGGCAGGATCCTCTTATGGGAAGAATGCAAGGAGTCCTTGAGTTGCAGATAAAGATGCATAAACATACTGCTGATTTCACTGGTTTTTAAAAATCATGCGTATGATCGCCAGTATTCAAAGCAAGACTTCACTTTGTTATGAGAAGCAGAAAATGTAGAAACATACAACACTAATTACAATTGCTTCTGGGCCTGATGCATGTTAAGGCTACTAGACACTTCAGGTTAATCCAAGAACGACATTAAAACTTGGTTATGCAGTATATCAGTGCAAATTAAGGCATACATGTGTAGAGAAGTATTGGTATGAAGGCAGCAAGTATGCACAAGCCTGCATTCGCACCTACTCTGGGGTAAATTCATGCAGATTTTTGCAAAGTCTAGTGAAATACAAAAGTGTACAAATCGACTTCTGGTGGCAGCCGGCACGGGTGCCCAACTCAACATAGCCAGTCTGCTCATGAATATGAAGGAGCTGGCTGCCACCCAGTTTCCTGTTCATTGGGCTTCCATGACCACATTCAGAAGGCCAAAATCTGTATGACTTATGTGAAATGGCCTATGTTGTGGCATCATCTGGATTTTTTATTCGGTAACATAATATAGGCAGCTTGGAGGATGTTCATCACCATGAGATTATTGCCTTCCACCCACATTCGGGCCCCTGTGCTGAAGGGAAGGAAGCATAGCATGGGTGAAAGGAAATGAATTGATAAAGCTGGCTCTCACAGGTCCTAGGGCTATAAGAACATGGTTTGGGGTATTGGTTGATACTTTGAGATTCCCCAAAACTTGCTTTGTCCGTCCTCTTCCTCTCTCCCTTGCTCTCTGTCCTCAACTGATATCAGATGCCGGGGGAAGGGTGGATCCTCCTGCAGTAAGATCCATTGGGGTGTAAAGCACCAGCTCGCTCCTCCTCGATCCCACTGAATTACTGTTGCTGCGGACTGTTGTGCACCACAGAGCAAGGTTCCCGCTACAGTGGTCATTACTACTTCATTCCTCTTCCTTGTTCCAGTTCCTATTTCATGAGGGTGATCAGTCCTCCAGGTTCCTTCCCCCATCCTTCACAAAGGCTGTGGAGTACTGGTGATGATGATGACAGCTTGCCTCCTACTCATTTTGCCCATGATTGTTTATTGGAGGGTCACCCTCTTGCATCCTCTCCAGATGAGGGAGAGAAGTTAATATGTTTTGTAAGTAGGTAACTCTGGTGCCTGCCTCAGCTGGTAAGTTGCACTACTGACTTAAGGACATTGGGGCACTGAATAGCTTTGTGCCACAACTGGCTTCATCAGTGCCCTCGATTTGGTCACACCCCTACAGAATGCAGCTACTGACTCTGGATGCCCATCTAGATTCACCTCTACAAATGTCTCAATACATTTTAGAAAATGTCTGCATTTCCACAAATCAGTCCATCAATTACAGTATGGTGGTAGATCAGATATGCAACAGAACCAAAATTTCCACCAGAAAAAGAGCACAGCAACCGAGAGGAAGGCTGCATGCGGTGTAGGTTACCCTATGAGATGCCATTCGACAGTGAACTACATGTTCCAGGATTGCCAGCAATCTCACAAGGCCCGGGGATGGTGGTGGCCATCTTGGAAATTTGAGTATAACTTTCAGCATGTTTCACAGTCCTCACTAGGAAGCCGAGCTTTGAAGTTACTGCAGCCAAGGCCTTGCTTCATTGGTTCTTGGTTCAAGTTGTGTGATGATCTTTTACTGCAGAATATGAGACCAGTGGTGTGCAGTGAAACTGAGCAAGCATGGTTGCTAGGGAACAATTGTTGCAACTGAACAGCAGAGCATGTGCGGGGGCGTAGCTTGGTCAGTATCATTGGGGGGGGGGGTGAGCTTCAGATTTCCCAACAATCACGCTGGAGCATTGTGTTAAAACAAATGATATGATAAGCAGAGGGGGCATAAGCGGCAGTGGAAAGAGAGGAATGCAATTGTTAGGGGTACTTAAAACGCAATTATTTTTAAACAAATAAACATTTTGTAAGGCCTTCAAAACATAGACAGGAGAGTGTGTGTGCTTTTTGGCAGTGTGGGCATGTGAAAGTCCCAGGTGAAAGTCTAGAGACACTTCACATTACCCGACTGAATGCACTTGCACCCAACTATTTCCTGCAGAATACGTTTTTAGGGGGATGTAACACCCCACAAACCCGCCCTGGAACTACACCCATGAGCATGTGGTGGCCAAAAAAGAGTGAATGCAAAAGATTATCAAAGGAAGAAAAGGGCCATTTCAAAAGGTAAAGTTCAGGTTTGGGTGCAGAACAATGGGGCAAGATGCACAGAACTCCAATTGCAGAATACGACCAGTATTTTTGTAACCAGTGCAGAACTGTGTAAAGTAACCTATTTACTAACGGGTCAGTTCACACATTTGTGAATCATAGTGGATCACAAAACAAACTACCTAATCAATATTTATGTGGTAGGCTGCAAATTGCTACTCATTACGATCGGTGGCCTTCACATGGATGGTGACCTGCTACGGTTTACTACGTCTGTGATTTCTTTTTATTATTTTTGTTAATGCATCTCGTTTTCTGTAACGGAAACTGGGCTGAGATTAAAAAAAGATTTACATTTTTTTAATGTTTATTTGAGCATAGACGGTGGTCCCTTGGGCCAATGTCTACTCCCCAACAAACATTTATCTTATAGCCACAAAGTGGAAGGGGTCCAAAGTGGACCATTTCTCTTTTCTGAATGTTAATCACTCTCACTTGGGGGTCGTAACTTTTCAGTGATTTACAACCCCAATTTTGGTCCTAAACTATTAATACATATGGATAGGAATCTCTATTTGGAAGGAATGCTAACAGCACATCTCTTCCAAATATTGATTCCATATCCATTTTTAAAGCCATATTGACTCCTAAAATAACTTTAATATATTGCAAAAAGCATTTTTGCAGTCATAAACTCCAAATCAGAATTGCTTCTACCACAAACATGCTTTTTACAGAAGGCCTCATGTGCTAATCCAGACTTCGTTAAGGGGATGTTGTAACAGACGATGCAAAGGGGTGGCTGTAATGGAAAACTTGCATTTCAAAGATGACTCTGCGAGATGCTATAAGCAGAAGTGAGAAGGTGCTGGAAAGCTGCACTGACCGGCTAAGACACCCTTATCCTTTGCCCCTAGATGTGGTGCACGTACTCACCACACCACAGAAGAAGTCATCTGCCATCGAAGTTCTAGGAACAACAAAGCTTTATCCCCAGGTGGTGATCTTCAAGCTTTTTCTTCTGTGGCTCACCCTTTACATATGTCAAAACTCCTCCCAAACCAACACTGAAGCACTCAGAGCCAGTGTCCATAGTAATCCTGACTGCAGAGGGTTTGCATACAATTCCCGATGACCGGCCCTTCTAGAAACCTAAATGCTTTGTGTTGGTCCCACAAAAATGATTGAGATAGACAGCGAGTGCAAGAGGTCCACACTTGTGTACAGTTAGCAGGACTCATAGCATGCATAGCCGCTGGAAAGTGGCAAGTGTAATTATCAATAATTACAGAAAGGGGCATCTGTAGACGTTAAGGTTTAGCACAAGAAGTTCTTAGAGGACTTCCTAGTCCATATACATGTAGCCACCTGCTGTGTACATGAGAATAAAAGATCACCATGCACAGGGCGGCTTTAGCACTGGTGGTGCCAAGTGCGACAATTAATTTTGGCGCCCTCCCTGTGGCCTCGTTCTCTACGGATTGCCCCACTCTCACCCTCCACCAGCACCCCTCATGTCTCCATAACCCCTCTCTCACGTACATTTCAGTTGTTTTAAATCGCTAGTTGGGGTTGACTTTACTAATACAAATGTATTTCTACCCAAAGAAACTCTTTACAGCAACATTAGGAATACATAATGAAAGGCAAGGGAAAAAAATGTAGGCCCATATTTATACTTTTTTAGCGCCGCATATGCGTCATTTTTGGATGCAAAAACGGCACATACTTACAAAATTCCATGATATTTCGCAAGTTTGCACCGGTTTTGCATCAAAAAATGACGCAAATGAAGTGCTAAAAAAAGTATAAATATGGGTCTTAAAGTCCTAACCCATACTATTCAGTTTGCATGAAGCTCTTTGATGACAGTTCATAGCCCACTGTGCTATACTAGGATTGTAACTGATGAACTGCAAGTAACAAAAGGATTTATGTGACAAAAGCAGTAACCCACTGAGCTGTGCACATAAAATTCAGTTCTGTGATGCACAGCACATGTTTTTCTCTGCCCTTGCTGTATGATGAGTCAAACTGCCACTAGACAAAAGTCCGATCTCTCTCCTGCAGGAAAAATAATCACATGAGCAGGGGTCTTCAGACTGGGAGGCGGGCCCCCCTAGGTGGCCTCAAGTGATCCCAAGGGGGGCGCCAGTCTCTTCCCAAAAGAAGCCTTATGATGCTAATAGTGCTGTGGTATAAGCAGAAAAAAATTAGCTGCAGTAAACTGCTCTGTAATGGGCAATACCTAACATGGTTTGTCATTTATATCCTGGTTGGAAGAAGGCTTCGGGGGAAGGAGCTCCAAATAGTCTTCAGAATTTCCATCCCCATTTCTAATAATCACTATGTCCATAATTTACACGATGGTAATGCCTGCCTGACTAGAACAGTATGTTTGGCAATCAACTTTTTGATTGCATTTTTAAAACTGTAACAGACCTGAACTGCAAAGTTTAAATAAGTCTAGACAAATTTAAAAATTGTCAATTGCCACTGTGATCGGATAATTGTGAAAAGTTTGAGTGGGGGCCCGATGATTTTTTTTTCTTTGAAGACCACTGCACTAGAGTTATCTTGACATTTTTTTCTTGCCTGAAATCTGTTGGACACACAGGAAACACTGCAGCCGGTACTTGTAAATCCATAGTTGTTTTAAAAACAGCGCTCCCGCCACCCCTCAGGTCAGCGCTAGGTGCGACTGCACCCATTGCACTGCCCAAAACATGGCCCTCATCATCGGGTGCCCCTGTGTATACCAGCCCGCAGACCTAGAATCCTGGGCACACAGTGGTGCGGGAACACTTTTCAGAGTGGGGGGGGCTGGTCATGCAGCTTTGATTGTACATTGCGTGCTGCTCACACATATTGTGAGATATTTGTATGTTACTTTGTAAAGCAAGCACATCTTTATTTGCATATGTCTTAGAAACCCTCTGGAAGACTGTTGCCTTCTCCTTTCACCTGTACACCAACAAAAGTATCTACTAATTACAATACTGGAACCTGCAGTCAGAGAAAGAAGTAGTAACAACAGATCCCCATGCTCATTAGCACTAAGCTGCCTGTCTTGAGACAGTGTGTATTTGAATCTGTAGTAAATGCTTCAAGACTACTAATTAAAGGATCATTTTGTTAATTCTCCATCTGAAGTCCTTCAAAGATGTGTGGGGGGTTTGCAGCACCCCCTGCACACCCTACTTCCAGTGCCACTGTTTAAGCTTCCAGTCAGCCCAAGCCCATAGAACTATTGCTGTGGCCATTCCAGGTGCAGTCATAGAAACCCAGATGTGGAGAGCTCAAGAGCATCTCCTGTAGTAACAGAAGCATTTCCTGTAGCATCCCTGGACAACAGAATAAGGGTGACTGCAGAGCTACCCATGGCATCCCCTGACCGACCAAAATAAGCTTTGGCAAAGCCATTAGGTTTTGCCTATGCAAGACCTATTGTCTTTGTCAATTTTTTTTAGAGATGTTGCACAGTAGCAGAGCTAATGTACAACATGACTGAAAGTAAATAAAAACAAAGAGCTATGAGCGGGCAGTGCCGCACTCCAATACCTTTGGTCGAGTTTGCTCTATATATAAAAGAAATACTGCAAAAAAACTACATAGGCAACAACAAAGCGGGAGGGGATGGAGGGACAAGGAAAACAATGAGGATGAGAGAGGGGGTAGAGAGGGCCTGCAAACACATGCATTCTCAAAGAATGCTAGATTAAAAAAAGAGAAAGCAAGTGCCTCTGCCAGCAGCAGCAGTGGAAGGACACTGGCCTCAGAGACAGGAAACTGTACTTGTTGAAGCTCCATGGACGACCAGACCACCGAAGAAGAGAAAGTGGAAGCAGGAGGATGTCCTAACCAATGAGAACAAGGAACTGAAAGTGATGTGGAAGCCAACCAATGGTAAGTAATGGTAAGTATGGGGTGGGCTGCATGCCCCTGTTTTTAAGCTTTTTTTTTTATTCACAATAGCTTTTGCTGACAGCAGATGCGCGCTGCAGGCAAAACCTAAAAACAGCCGTGGAACAAAGCTTCCATATGAGCTCGAGGTCATAGAATTAGAAGAAGGACCATGGAGTCTTTCTTGGTGAATATCCAGTCCACAGCAATTAGAAGCCAGTCAGAGACAGCCTGCAAGCAGCGCCTGAAACGGCATAGACACTTCTTGGAGGCTCACCAGTCCGCAGAAATATCGAACTACAGCTCATGAGCCCCGTTCCACAGAAATAGGAGGAGGAGCCGCTAATTATGCCATTTTCACCAACAGAAATAGAAAAGGAAGGAAAGGAGCGGTCAGGACTAGTTCCCGCCTGATCCCTGGACCCCTATAAGGAACGTGCAGCTTCCCAGGGTCACCCTCAATGCACATCAGCAGAAGTGCAACAAAGGACAGCTCGTGAGCCGCTATCAAGGCGCTCCCGCTCATAGAGCCGACAAGAACGTGGCCATAGAAATAAAAGAAGGAAGACAGCTGGCCAGCACTTCCCATAGAGGATCATAGAAGTAGGGGGGTCAGCAAATAATTTCCCCCCGTGCAGCTCCATACACATAAATAGAATAGTAATTAGGGCCAGCTCATGTGCAGGTCTTGTAGGAGCCGTAGGTCACAGACCATAGACCCAGGACAAACGTGTAGAGATCTTCTGTAGGCTTTGAGCTCAAAGTCCGAATCAGGGACAGCTCGAGACCAGTTGATATATAGTAGCGACAGCCCTTGGAACTAGAAACGTGAGCAAATCGCCTCCTATGTGCTGATTCCAAGCACAGAAATAGAAGAGCAGGCAGGGACGACTCGCGAGCAGCTGATGTGGGAGTCAGTGGCATAACAACACCTTGAAAACGTGAGGGGGGCCCCCTACAAAGTACACAGAGTGGGCCCCCCCTACCAGGCCCACCACCTGCCAGTTTTGCTGAGAGGGTCCCCACACTGCTAGTGCTGCGGGGACTTATGTTACGCCACTGTTTGGAGTTACTCGTCATGGCAATATAAACATGAGCACAGCGCCTCCTATGTGCCATTTCCAAGTATAGTAACAGAGGGGCAGTCAGGGACAGCTCGTGAGCAGGTGATGTACAACTCACAGTTTGTGGCTTTCGAAATATGAACACAGCACCTCCTATGTGCCTATTCCACAAGCATAGAACTATAAGGGTGGTGGGGCACAGGTCATGGAGCAAGCACCACCCCATAGAATGTGATGTACAGGGGACTATGATCACCTATCGAGCACAGCAAAAGAAGAGCCATATTCACAAGAAAGTGGTGCATCACAAGTGATGCGCCACTTTTCTTGCAGGCCCCTTGTGTCCCCTAACACCACCATGGTAGCGCAGTATTTACAATACGTAATAGCGTCATTTGTTTTTGCGTTATTGTAACGCTATACTGGATTAGCGTAAAAAAAAAAAAAATTACACTAATCCAGTATAGTGTTAAGAGGCCCATTGAAATCAATGGGAGCCTCATTGTAAGGCCTGCTTTAAGCAGGTGTTAAAAATGACGCTAGAAAAGGTGCAATGGAATCTTGTAGATTCCATTGCACCATTTTTAGCGACCCTTTAATGAGGGAACGCCCCTTTTGCATACATCATGCATATATTATTCTTGATGTATCGCAAAAGGTTTAAATATGGCGCTATGGTAGTGGCCCGTGAGCGTCACATTTGCAGCAAAAATTTGCTGCACATGTGGTGCTAAGTGGCGCAAGGGCCTTGGAAATCTGTCCTGAAGTGTCTCAAAGGATAACCTCCAAGCAGCTCCCTCAGACCCACCACTCCTTATTACTACTATAAAGAAGGAACTGTGGTGACCATTCAAAGCTTAGCGACAGAGCGGCAACAAAGGACAGCTTGAGAGCAAGTCCTATAGGAACCTGGCAGGGATTATATGAGCCCTTGGCATTTGTTTGTGCATTAGAAATGATATACACTACAATACGAGGAACACAGCACCCTTTCCGCCCATAGCAACAGAAAAACTCTGTTCTATGCAGGTTCAGCTCGTGATTGGCTCAGAGAAGTAGAAGGTTGAATAGGGTTGCTTCAACCCATAGGAAGAGAAATGGGAAGCAAAGACAGCTACACCCACAGAACTAGTCATGAACACAAACCCTCCATGACAACCATTCCAGATGGTGAACTAGCCAGGGCGTTCCAGGGCAGCGCGTGAGCAGCTCCCGTCCGTCCCGCAGAGTAAAGGGATGAGTATGGATCGGCCAATGGCTCATATCAAGTCACAGAACTAGGAGGGTACCCGGAGTGAGCTCGTGGACATCTTCCGTAGGTGCCCCGGCCCATGGTGCCAGCAGGAATGCGGTGCTCCTTCCATCCACAGAAAGGGAGTCTGGACACTCTTGTGAGCTCCTCTAAAAGAAGTCAATGGTTGATGGACCTGACTGGCAAAAAAGGGGCTTCTCAAGGCACCACTTCCATCCACAAGGCCAAAGGCGTCTCTCATTCGAGCTTCAAAAAATGAAATGAATGCACTGGTTCAGGGCAGCGCTGTCGGTGATGCCAGTGACGGCACCCAGTGTGTCTCCTAGTGACACCCACGTGTCTTCCTAACAGAGGAGTCACGTGACGCTCTGAGAAGGAGGCCCTCTGCGCCTCCGTAGCTTCTTTTTATTTCTATTCCATAATGGTTATTTGCCTGTGTTTTTCCACTCTCCCTGTTTATCGCCTGTGCCTGGGTTTTCTGGAATGCAGTGTGGCCCTGGAAGGCACGGGCTCATTAGAGCGCTGGGATTTAATTTAAAAGGGATTAATTCTCGAGGCTTCTGTTATGCTGCATTAGTCACTGCCTTTTCTCAGACACGAGCCTGGGAGGGGTATGGAAGGCAAAAAACACACTCTCCTCGTCCCATTGGTCGAGCAACCCTGAAATATCGGCTCTCACCTCCGCTGTGTCTCTTCTGGGTGCAGCGCGTGTCCCCTCAGGTCCCTCTGATCTCTGAGCCTGTCAGTGATAATCCACTCTTGGATGCGCCACCTTGTCAAGGATGGACAGACTCCCCATCACACAGGTCTTTAAAGGCTCATCTCCCCCAAGCCACCTCCAAGGGAATCCCCTTGGCAAGATTGATGAGAACTGTGTCGTCGTTCAACTTATCAACTTTATGACCTGTATTAAGTTCATAAAATCTCCTCCACCACAGCTTCCCTCCTAACCCCCACCGCCCTCCAGCTTCTTACAGTCACGGCTCCCCAGGTACGTGCAGACCTGCACGAAGCATGGCTTGCTGTTTCCCATCAGCTGTTTTCAGGTTCAGAGACAGGCCCTTTTCTAATCAGAGGTTGGCAGATACAGTCCACGCAGTGGTCATCATAAGCCTTGGCACGCAATGGTCATCATAGGCCTTGGGACAGTTGTGTCGGTGGACCTCAGAGGAGACCCCGCATAGGCCTTGCGACAGTTGTCTCAGCCAAGTTTCCCAGGTACATGCGTGATATGCAGCACCAGTTCAGGTTTTTTCAGAGAATTTTTGAATTGTAGGACTTGTAGTCCTGTTTTATAATGCAATAAACAAGACTACAATTCCCAGAGTTCAAAGAATGAACCCGGACTGGAGCAGCACATCACGCATGGACCTGGGAAACTTGGCAGGCTGTTGTCTTGGTGGACCTCGGAGGAGGCCCTGCATAGGTCTTAGGACAGTTGTCTTGTTGGAACTCAGAAGAGACCCTGCATAGGCCTTAGGACAGTTGTCTTGGTGGACCTCTGAGGAGACCCCGCATAGGCCTTGGAACAGCTATCTTGGTGGACCTTGAAGGAGGCCCTGCATAGGCCTTAGGACAGTTGTCTTGGTGAACCTCAGAGGAGACCTGGCATGGGTGGACCTCGAAGGAGACCGGGCATAGGCCCGCACAGGCCTTAGGACAGTTGTCTTGGTTGAGGAGACCCTGCATAAGCCTTGGAACAGTTATCTTGGTGGACCTTGAAGGAGGCCTCGCATAGCCCTTAGGACAGTTGTCTTGGTGGACCTCAGGGGAGACCCCACATAGGCCTTGGGATAGTTGTCTTGGTGGACCTTGGAGGAGAACCCACAATTCTTAATCTGCGTATAAGTGATTTTGCAATCTAAGCTTCATAGTATCAACCTTGACCTTTGGAATCTGCCTTGGCTTCTCAGGTGGTAGTGATTCAAAACTCTATAACAATCAAAATCCCAACACCGCTCACAGGGGCTCCAGATACTTGGCTGAAGGGTTCCTTCTCCGTGAACCAACTGGACTTCATCCTTCTCCTCCTGTTGAGATATTCCTCGTCCTCTCACCCTGCTCATCCAAGTTATGTATCTGGCAATCACTCCAAAATCATTCCGTGTTCATCCATTGATTTTTTTGCCTGTGGACTTCGAGGTCTGTGCATTCACCCTACATGCCAAAACCCTTTGATCAGGTGGGAAACTATCTTTTTTGAAAGTCCAAAATGGCCTTATTGTACCTTTCTCACACCAAAATTGGTACCACTTCAATGGAAAAAATACATTCCGCCGATACATTTTTTCAAAATGTCATTTTTTGTGTCCAAAAGTTGCCATGTATGCCTCACTTCCGCGTCCTGACCTGTCACGTGGCTGCGTGAGTGTGGCGTCACGCGTGGGGATCTTCATTCACTTCTGGCTCTCCCGAGGCATGTATGTGCATCAAGTGACTTATATGCACAGTTCATGTGCATGTATGGCCAGCACACAGAGTGGCTTTGAGTAGGTTAGAAGTACTCTGGACACGTAGGCAGCTCTGTTCACTTCCTCTACCCGGCATGCAGCATTTGAGAGGAAATACAGGAGCAGCTCAGCTTCTTCGGTTAGCAGCCTCAGGAATACCTTCCCTGACCTGTGCAAACACCTCCTAGCAAAAGATACCGGGTGTTACCTATATGTGCCACACCAGTCAGGGAATCCCGGTCATTCCCCTTTTTAACTGAGTTGTAATCAGTGGTGTAACGAAATTTGAGGGGGTCCACCTGCAAAGTACATGGAGCCCTCCCTCCAGACTCACTCTTGAGCTCTCATGGCCCCCTTCGGACTCACTCTGGAGCTCTCATGGCCCCCTCCGGACTCACTCTGGAGCTCTCATGGCCCCCTCCGGACTCACTCTGGAGCTCTCATGGCCCCCTCCGGACTCACTCTTGAGCTCTCATGCCAAGTTACTATGCTGAGGGGGTCCTGTGGGGCTTGGGGGCGCCCCCCACTGCAGGGGCTGCGGGGCCTTTGGTACTCATCTGGTTGGAATATTAGTGAAAGTAATCCTACTGATTACCAAGTTACCCCTATTACTTGCAGTGATAGGGGCAGTCTTCCCCACCCCACTACCGTGATTGTGGCCCTAAACCATTGATACATATGGACAGGCTCTCTGTTTCGAAGGGAATGCCAACAACACTTCCTTTCCAAATAGTGATTCCTTATCTATCTTTAAAGCCATTTTAGGAGTCAGTAAAAACCTATCACTTCCTAAAATGGTTTTTAACATTTCCCCCTGACCTGCCGCACATGTACGCGTGGGATCCAACGCCATTCAGACTTCATTCTTCATCCCTGCTTGACCATGGTAGCAATGTGTCTGAGTGTACCACCCCTGATTCAAACATGGCACTAGGTAGGCAGGGCCTGGCCGGAGGTAGTGATCCCAGTGCCCATTTGGCAGTATCCCTACCACTGCGCCTGGTCCACAACTGTAGGCTGGGATTGGCCGGCAGGACATTAGCGAGTAGCCTTTTTCCTTGGTCCAAATCGAGGCCTTCGAATATTGTGACATTTTAGAATTTAGTGCAATTGAAATTAGCATCAAGAGTTTCCACATACACCTACACATTTAACTTATGGATGTATTGATGTGTAGAATATTAGCCCATATAGGATTTTACTTCATTTTCCATACTACCCAATGCAGTAACCTGGCACATTTCCTCCATGTAATTAATACCATCCAAAATCATGTGGTGAACATTTGACACTTTCAATAAAAGTAAATGGGAGCTCCCAAATCACGTGGGTGTGCTTGTTACTGACAGCAAATGACACTATAACTGCTCTTGTACATGTCTTTTTCAACAAACAAAACACGCACTAACAAAGCCAATAGGTCTTGCCTTTATAATTCGAGTGACAAGCTATTGGCTTTGCCAGATCTTGTGTTTGAAAAATAAAAGGAAACCAATTGAAAATGCTGCAGGAAAAGGAAACAGATATGTTAATGCTACCTTGAAACTAAACTTTGAATTCAGTATTTTGAACCTTTATAAACAAAATATTTTGATTTTTAAAAACTTTTCACACAGGAAGCTCTGAAAAAATGTAAAAAGCCTTTTGCTCATCATCCAGCTCAAATAACACAGATGGCTTAAAAGAACTTAGCAGCTGTTTGATACTGTCTACAAGGAAGTGTCAGAATTTAAAGGGAAACACTTACCATAGGCTAATTTACTTTCCACTGCACTGGAACTAATTTCAGGTCCATTGGTGAAGTAGCATAGAAAGCAGATTTATCAGGGCGGCTCCTCCACAGTGGCGGAGGGGTGTCACCCCCCCCCCCCGGCTGCGCCAGCAGATGAAAAATAAAAATAAAATGATAGCTTGTTATCATTTTATTTTTATTTTTCATCTGCTGACTGCGCCAGAAGGTGCAGGAAGGGGCAGAGCTGGGTCATGGGGAGATGGGGGGAGGAGGGTAGAGTGCACTAAGTGCGCATGTGTGTTGGGCTGGCCGTCTGAGGCATGGAAGGAAAGCTATTGAATCAGAAGCAAGCAAATCAGATTGACCAGAAAGTCAACCAGTGTAAGAAACTGGCTGACCAAAAGAACAGTATAAGCACTGGTGAGATTCACAGAACTTCTTTAACTAAAGGCAGCTGCAAGCTGTCCGTAGGTGAGATCTGAGAACGGATGGAATGGGACGTGTCGTAGACTAATTATCTGCAATTAATTCAAGCATTCCACCCATCACTTCTCTTTTTGTTTTTAATAATACAGCAGCATCACAACTCCGTTGCTATAACAATTATGATGAAAGAACATATCAAAGTGTTGATGTGACAACACCTGCGGGGTGGCTCAGTGAGCTAACTTCTCACACTCAGTAGGATCAGCTCTACCTTCCATCCTTCTGAGGCTGGTGAACAGAAAGTAACTAAAAACAGGTAATGATCACACGTGCTTCTTACAGCGATTAGAAACAACAGAAGTGTGGTATAAAATTATACTTAAAATAAGTTAATATAACAACATCCTTCCAGTTGGATCACACTTCTTGAAATGAGTTACTGCACACTCAAACATAACTGGGTGCAAACTTATTTTGGAGTTTGTGATTAATACAGTGAAAAAACAGTATATTACTCGTGCATTTTTTGGCTTTTTTTTTTACTTTTTCAGTCACAGCAACTGGGATGAGGAGAGGAATCACATGTGATAGAATGAGCTACGGCTGCTAGGTTTTTAAAGAGAAGAGGTTGGAAAAGTCCCTCAATAGCTGCACTAACAAATGAAGAAATATGTTACAGTTAAGTCAGACATTTATGAAAATACAGCTTTTCTCCAGTTGCACAGAGGAGGGTGTAGATACTAGGGGGCAGATTTACGAGAAAGTGGCGCATTGGTCCTGATGCACCACTTTTCTTGCGTCCCCCTTGCCCACCTAACAACACTATAGTTGCACCATATTTACAATACGCCGCACCATGGTGGTCATTATCACAAGAGTGCCAAAAAAATGACGCACTTGTGGAGCTTTGCTGCACTTGCGTCAAAAGTTTTGATGGTTGTGCCACAAAGCATAGGGAGGCCCATATGTTATTATGGGTGATTCACTTAAATGCCCGCCCTGAGCAGGCGCTAAACATGATGAAAAAAATGGTGCAGGAAATCTTGTAAATTTCACTGCGCCATTTTTTCGTGCGTTGCGGCGTGCGAACACCCCCACTTGTATACATTATGCCTTGCGCCGGCATAATGTGGCACAAGGGGTTGCAAAGTGGCGCAATGCATGCATTGCAACACTTAGAAAATATTGAGTGGGGGAAAAGCCACCTCAGTGCCTCGTTAGGGTAAAAAGAATTATGCTATGGCGGCGCAAGGCGGCGCTAGGGGCTTGTAAATCTGCCCCAAAGTATTGCTGCAGGTGAGTGGCAACGTGATGAGGATCTCCTGAAAACAAGAAACCTGGCAACCTTTTAAAAACAGGTCAACCTAGCATTTAAATATGGAGGAAAACAACAGAAGCATCCAGCCACACTAAACTCTCTAAGGCCCCTTCAAATAAACATAATTATAAAAGTAGAAGAAACAGTGACGTGCAAAGGGTGAGCAGTGACGGAAGAGCTCCTGTCGGCTGGTTAGAGTTGGTCGGATATCAGC
Organism: Pleurodeles waltl; assembly: GCF_031143425.1. Taxonomy (NCBI): domain Eukaryota; kingdom Metazoa; phylum Chordata; class Amphibia; order Caudata; family Salamandridae; genus Pleurodeles; species Pleurodeles waltl. The sequence goes on from NC_090441.1 coordinate 159,771,313, forward strand.
CTCACAGGAGAAGCCAAACACTCGCGTCACAACCTGGCTGCAAAGGGGCCTGTAAGCAAAGAGGACAGGGCCAGGCGCTGACTCAGCAGGGTGACAAAGGGACGGAAGTACCGCTTTCAGTGCAGCGAAGCGGGCGAGCACCAGGCACCCGTGTCCAGCCGAAGAGACTCCAGCCAATCAGCGAGCAGAGCAGTATCCGGGGCCTCTGCAGGAGCATCTCAAAGCCTCCCAGTCTGCAGTGGCTGTGACAAACAAAACGACTCAAAATAGTGTAAAGAGATGTTCGACAAGATCAAAAATTCAGCATATATTATTTTTCACAGCATATTTTGTCTAATTAAGCTAAGCACGAGATATCCGACTTAAACTAACATCTGAATTCATGTTAATGTAAAATGGATAGAATTGCAGTTTCTAATAATGGGCACTGAAGCATGCCTGTGAATTTGTTACACCTTCAGGCAAATAAAAAAACCACACAGAATGCTTCAAGAAAACTATAACATCGCCCAATAATCTTTAAAAGTCTGACAGCACTTACTAGCCGAGGCAGACCAGTATAGTATCATTGTAGCACTGTCCTGCAGTGAAAAAAGACCACTGAGGAGAGCTGGAAACCCGATGAACTCTCGTGGAATACTTAAGCAAAAAGGACAAAAGGAGTTCATTCAAAAAAGAGAGCAGTCTAAGGGTAGAACGCCAGCCAATCAGAAAGATGGAAACAGGCTATGCTCCAAGGGAGGGACAAAGACAGGATGGGAAACCCGGGACAAAGGAAAGCCACTGAATATGAAGCAAGCAAATGAGAGTGACAAAGTAGCCAATCAATGGTTAGAGGCGGGTAGCCTCTAAGCCCCTGTGAGTGCTTGGTAATCCCACAATAGGTGTTTTGCAACCAGACAGCTTGCAGTGTCTGGCAAGCTTGATCTAAAAAAGACACAAAGGAAGGCTTGAATTATTCTCATCCACTTACAGGCGCTCGTTTCTGCCCTCTATGACTCACTCGTCGGAATTCAGCCATATGCAAATCAGTTGATCCTGCTCTAATAGGAATAGCCCAGCCCAAACAGACTAGTTTAACTTAACCTTGAGGTCTGTGGCAAAGTGATCAAGGGACCAAGGGCCATATGTACGAAAGCTTTTTCCATAGACACAGAATGGGTAAAATCCTTTGGTACATCTGGCCCCAAATCCTGGGCCAGCCTATCGCACTTAAGGCATCTTCTGTAACAACAAAGAGATGGAGAGAATGCTTAAATCAACCTCCGCCACGGGCAGTCACTTGGGCCGCATTCCATGCCATCATTTTTCGACCACCATGCCACTCTAGACAGAGGCCTTCAGTCTTGGCCATGCTCCTCATGAGAACAGTCCAGCCTGAACTGCCAGGACCTGTTGTCCCCCCCAGGAACCCCAAGCCTGCTTCAGCTTACTTAAGTTATAATATCATCATGGTATTTTTAAAGTGTGTTTGAATTCACTATTTACCCTCTGAAGTCTCGCACTAAATACCAACTTTAAAGCTTACAGTTATGAAGTTATGAAAATTCTCAGCTTCACAAAAGCTTTATTGCAACTGAAATTACCTGTGAGTTGGGTGAAGTTATCGTCTCTGCCAGGCTGTGCTGCAGATTTTTGGTATACTGCCACAAATCTGCAACATTAAAGCCAGCAAAGTTTATAAAAGCAAAACCAAACTGGGGTTTAAAAAGTGGTCTTGGACTGAGCTGGGAGCTGCTTGTCTTAATGCAGCCTCACACTCTGTCTCCAAACTGTCACCCCTACTGCCAGGCGATGCCAGGGCAGGACTTCCAGCAGCACGGAAAATAAGTCATGTGCTGAACCTCAACCATTGTCCCAACATTAGTTTTTAACTTCATTTTTAGGAATTGAATTCTTGTCCCAAAGTAGCTTTAGTAGGGTTTTCTCCACAAAATCATTCACCTTTTTCTTCTTTAAAGGTGGGATTTAGACCTGTTTTACACTGAGTTAGTAATTTCCTTCACCATACGAATAGTGACTGAGGAAAACCTGCTGGTGAGTTCTTTACCAGGCTTAGCAATTGCTCCAAAAATTGGAGATTTTTCCATTGCCATCCAACTCTAAACCCAGCTGTTAAGCTCTCTTTTCATGTTACAGCTCTCTCTTCAACCTGCATGGCATACAACTCCTTTCTTTCTCCCAGCTTGTGGACACTTCGGCCCATATTTTTAGTTTTTTAGCGCCGCATTTGCGTCGTTTTTGACGCAAAAGCAGCGCAAACTTACAAAATACGGCGCAAAAAAGTATAAATATGGGCCTTCATGTGGCCTTGTGACATGTACGCACCTTTTCGCCTTCGTGCAAAGGTGTGTTTGTGATGTCAAGCATAGGTTTTGTACCAGAAGGACACCCTTCCAGTACAAAACTTTATACGTAGACACACTTCACAACTTTTCCATGTTTCTATCTGTACTCTATAGTGCAGCACACATGCAAAGTTGGAAAAGTGTGAATAAAGAAAACTTTCCTCCAACATTATGCTGACCCCGAGGAGGCATACATTTTTGGTTCAAAGCCTTGCCTACTTTTTTAGTAGATAGGCCTTTGTGCCAAACACCGTGGGTGGTTGTGTGGGAACGTCTGCGTACCACACATGGGGCGGCTCCTTGAGTTAAAGTAGCACATGGTGCACAACTTTCCGTTACTTTAAGAAAACTTACCAGCACACAAGTTTTCACTGGAAAGTAAAGCCAACTTCTACACTTTGCACTAGTTTGCATAACTTTGTGATAAAAACCTGACAGAAAGTGTTAGTAAATTTGGCTATTTATGTTCCATTCAAGTCTTGGTGCACTAGGAAAAATTACAAAAAAGACTCCTGGGGTTGAGATTTCAACATGTTCAATGTGTGTGGACCTAGGAAGCTCGATTGGCAATGGGAGTGAACCACGCAAGGCTAGTGCAAACACGTCACCATTAAGGAGCCGGTATAGTTCAGCTATCAAGGACCCCATATATGGGCTGTGCCTTTGCCGACCTTTTCTGTTGCCTTTCAGAATATCACAAACCCAGGCAGCATATATATTATATTATATATATATATATATATATATATATATACGTGCAGCGTTTCTCTTTCAACTTTGTATATATATATATAAATATATATATATATATAGCTGTCGTAAATTAATACAGTGCAGCCTTTCATATAATGCTTCCACCGTTCACGCAGGCAGTCATCTGTGGGCTGGTTTATGTGTCCAATTTTACAGCACGTGGTTTTCAATGGGTGCTCGAAGGTAGAATTTTACCGTATTATCTTATTTGCACCAGTGTTGGGCATTTTCACAACACACTGGCCGCAGAATCAGGCTGGGACAGAAAATAGGCCCTGCACCAAAGTAAAAGTGTCCCCCATTAGCAAATCAGTTAGATAAAAAAAAGTTACCCACATTTGCAAATTGGGGCAGTTTTGAAATTGTGAAGACATGATAAGTGTTTTGCAAGGTGTGGGGGACTGTTTGCATTTGTGCTTGCTGCACTCAATATTTGTACCTGGCCACAAGACCATAAAAAGGCCCTCAAACAGCCAAAAAACAAACCCACATACTGAACTTTCCGACCAGCTCTTTGGGAACTGCCAGCCTGCTCTATAGGACAATCTGACCCTGGCTGTCCGTGTGCCTCTACGGTCCTGCGAGAACCTCGAGAATGACTCCACGCCCCACTCCCATCCCCCATGAGGACCGAACTGTCCTTTTATCAGTTCACCTTCACGGCCTCGCCTCCTTCCTTACCCCTTTCTTACCCACCAGCAACGCTGTGTGTATTCTTGTATGTATGGGATATATTTGTATAGCACAAACCTAGCCAAAGGCAGCAGAGCACTGTACAGGGTCAAAGACAAGAACACAGGCAATAGACTGCACATGCGCTTCTTGTGGCTTCGTTTGTTAATTCGCAGGGGGCTCCGATGTGCAAAGGTGTTACACACACAATGTCCAGTCCAAGACTCTGCGCCTTGCTATGCAGGTGGGAGTCAGAGTGCGTCACTTCCTTGATAGCCTTAGACCGTGGACATGTTGGTACCTTGTATTGTCCATCACAGATACACACTATCGACACTCCAAGGACAACAAGGAGCGCTGGTCACATTGGGATTCACAACACAACCAGGAATTATTTATTTTAGAGTCTTTTAGGGCTCCTGGAAGAGACATAGTACAATGGCTGCCACCTGGTCTCAGAACTGATGGTTTACTTACAGGGATGGCATTAACGTAACAATACCATTGATTGAGGATTTGCAGGTAAATGTATCAGGTGGTACGAAGAGGGTTCCTTGTTTTTAAACCGGTCAAGGCAGCTGGCTGCTCTGTGCTGAAGCCTGGCGCGTTCCTCTATGGTCCACAAAGCAAGTCAGTGGCTCTCATTGCCAGGTTCTCTTCCTGTTCCTAGAATTCATAAGTCACTGGGTCTTAGCGCTAGATTTTGAAAGGTTAGGACCCAGTAGTGTTCACTGAAACATACGTGATCGTTTGAGTGTGATACCTACACGGAAAAAGGTAGGGAGGCTGAATCTCTTAATTTACACTCCAGTCATTGAGCGGTCTCTTGGCTTACATAGACCTAGCCAGGCATCAACATGAAGAGATCTGGAGGGAAAGATGAGGGTGGATTGATGCAGCTCTTCCTTCGAAGAGGAGCAGCATTTAGGGGTATTGGAACAGAAGGGAAACAACATTCAGGAACCTCGCCTTTAGTCCATTACCAAGACTGTGGAATTAAGATTGTCAGGTGAGTGATTAAGGTCATATGGTCGTGGCAGGTCTGCCTGGAATGGAGGGCTTGGTTTCTTTTTTCCAAGGAGGGCACAATTGACCCTTTACTGAAGCCAGTCTTCTCTGTAGACTTAGGCTCGAGGTACGAGAGGACCAGTGGGAACCGCCATGGAGCACATCACCAGCATCTCTGACAAAGGAAATGGCATAAGACAGAATTTAAGTAACATATGTACGGCTTACCTTCTAAATTCTGCACCGGCACTACACTAACCGCTTACCAATACCTTGACATTGCTAGGGCAGGATTTAAAACTGTAAATTTGCCAGGTCTAGGTAATGACCTTTCCGAGGTGGCAGAAATATTAGTATGTTTAAAGAATATCAAACATGATAATAGGAGTTTTGTGTTTTGTTTGAATTGTGTCCTTCATATTTCTCCCCAAATAATTTAATTAATGTCTTTTTTATACCCAGAAATATGCACAAGATAAGAGCTTGGTCAAGTTTACACAGTTTTGGAAGGGGAAGATGTCTCCAACTCAGTAGTGTTAAGCATGTTGCCACATGCCGCACCATATTGAGAGCAGGACCTTCTCATTGTTGGACTCACTCTGGGACCTCTGCACTGGTGTGAACTTGGAGCAATCTCCAGGAGGTAGCTGATGGAGGCACGTAACCGCAAAGCATGCAGAACATAAAACGTAGGGCCAGATATTGCCAGACGAGTTACTCCGTCACAATGCTGACGGATATCCTGTGCACCGAAAAATAAATACCATTACATCCTATGGGATTTAGATTTCAGCAGAAGGGATATCTGTGACCGTTGTGACAATGTAACTTGTCCGCCAGTATCTAAATCAGGCCCTTAGTCTTATTTGCAGAGTCACAAATGCAGGTGCTCCTTGACAAGGGCGAAGTTTGACCATATGAATTGCCCAGTCCAAGATGATGATTTCCCCATTGGGAGACATTGGAATTTCAAAATCCATGATGTGGCAGAATCTCTTCCTATGAGGTCAGTATCTGTTTAGGCATAGAAAAGGCGGTGTTTGAAAAAGCAAGATGCGTCACAATGCATTCATTCCCTGATTTTTTTGTTGCGCTGTTCACACCTTTGCTAAACATCTTTCTTCCTGATTTTTGTCTGCAAACTTCATTCTTCCTTTTCAGCTATCCACATTCTTCTGCCTCCTTTTTTAGCATCTTTTGCTATTGTTACCCTTTCCCCTAATGCAATATGGACGAATATGCTGGTGGATCTTCTGTTTAGACCCGTATCTTCTGCTCTTTTCTCCTTCCTCATGTGACTGTGAGTTTTGTGTCTTGCTGATTTTGTCAAATCTGTTTACTTCTTCAATTACGAACTACATAGATCTACAAAGGAAGTTATGTTCCCCTTTGTGGGGTTTTCTTCTAACTGTGACCCTCTAAAGGAGAATCTGTCACTTTTCTAAGTATAATAGTCTGTTCAGGAGACACCAAGGGGCAAATATAAGAGCCCCTAGCACCTCCTTGCGCCACATTAGCGTAATTTATTTTACGCTAATGTGGCCCAACGAGGCCAAAATCGCCACACCAGATTTACAAAGTGCCGCAATGCATGCATTGTGCCACTGTGTAACCCCTTGCACCACATTATGCCTGCGTCAGACATAATGTATGCAAGGTGGGCGTTCCCCTGTTAGGGGGGCTGAAAAAAATGGGTGCAGCGCTACTTTCCTTAAATCTGCCCCCAAGGCTTCTGAGAAAAATCTCCCTTTCACTGGGCAAACTTGATGTACCTACTTTGTGTCCAGACCTTTACATCTTTTTTCAGACCCACTGGGTAGAGGAAGTCAACATTTCCCCTTTTATCCAATATGCCTCTCACTCGAGCCCTTTACTTCATTATTCATGTCAAATAAAACACATTATGCATTAAACAGTAAAATGTCATCGATACTTACATGAATACAAATGTACCCAGCTACTGTCATTGAACAGCAAGTGTTGGGTCCACTGCCTTAGCTTATTCACCTGTTACTGTTAACTCTTATACTCTACCTAGATCTGTATGGGGAGTTGTTGATTACCCCATCCAAATATTATTGTGTGTACCAGGCTAAAGATAACTGTGCATATGCTAAATGTGGCTTATCTTCCTATGTTCTCAGTGAGCCCCAAATGTTATACTTTTTGGAAAGAAGTAAGATCAATATAGTTAGAAAGGTTTCTTCTCCCTTTTTAATTCTTGCTTTCTTTTTTAGGAGGGGCTCATTATTTATGGAGACATGACATATTACTTGGTAAATTGATTGACATGCTATTAGGTGTTGTTTTGTAAGTTATCATTTCCAATTGCAAGTCAGGTGACCATGTTATTGTTAAGTATGTGTGTGATCTTGTTTACTATAACCACAATAACCACAGATTAGACAGATACGCATTTAACTCTTTACAGTTACCTATTAGACTCCTGTCACTAACTACCTATTTAAATGTCCTGCAACAACTGGTACCAATGCTGTAAGTCATTTATCCTCTGGTTATTTGCAGTTTTAGTAATCTGTGTACTTATCAGGTAGTCGTCGTTGATAGTTTATACATTGTAGTACAGAGTTTTGCATTAGCTAAAATACTTTCTTTCTCTAATCAAAGGTTTGTGCACCCTTTTTTCATTTTTCTTTCCTTCCTTCCACTCTTTCTTTTCATTCTCTGTTTCTCTATCCGTTTCCAGGTTTCTCTTTCTTCTTTGTCTTTCTGTTATTAAATATTTACAATGTCGAGTTGGAATATATTAAGTAAATCAATGTTGTTTATTAAATATAATATCATTATTGATATCTGAAGTTAGTTAATTATTCTGGATGAGTAGGCTTCACCTTGTCTCAGACCCACAAATTTCTTGAAATGTTACGATAAATATTTTCTTCAATCAAAATTTTAAACTCCATATGGTATTTTTGTGATTTTAGCTTGTGCTGTAAGGGTGACAATTCCAAATGGAAATACATTGTCCTTTGGTCCTTGACACTCGTCTCCAGTGCAGACCAAGGCCAGTACCAGAGAGCTCCTGAGTTAGGCAGATGCCTCTCAGCATACATCTTTTCAAGCCCTATGACTCTCTGAACTCTGGCCTTGCCCTAGAGAAAGACCTTGGACCTTCAATCAATGGCACTCAGCTGGTCAGGGAAGCGGTACACCGGTTCCAGAGCCCGATGGCCAAGACCAGGACAAGATGTAAACCATGTAGACATGTTGGACACAATTAACTCCTTATCCAACTGCCATATCAAGTGGAAGATCTGAAATACAAATGGAACAACTTGAGATGGAAGGGGCGGGAACTGTTGATAAGCAGCACAGTGAGACTAGAGCCAGGCCACAAGAGAATGGTCAACAGACCACTGGAAGAAAGGTCCTTCAGCATATAAGACCTGATAGGAGTCATAGTGGTCCAGTGGGGCATCTCAGCCTGCAGAAGGTGTGTGTCTTAAGAGTAGCAGCAACCACATGCCAACCAGTACCCGTCACCAGAAGACTCCACCATTACACCAAAGCAAAGTTACTACATACGTGTGGCGCACCACCAATGAGGCACCATCCCACAGGTAGCGGGAATCCAGCAATGTAGAGGAGAATAGCATACCTGACAGACAGAGTCCACCACTGACATTGTCTGCAATTTGGGGGCACAGTCTCCATTATCCCTGCTCAAGAAGGGTAGACTGAGTATGGGGACTGGTGTTGGGATGTATTGGTGTTGGGGTGGGGGTAAACATGATTGTTCTTTGTAGTTTTTAGGTTAGGAAGGGAGGGTTGTCTAAGGGTGATAATAGAGGTTTTGAAATTAGGGAGGCAGTAAAGTTTTTTCTAAAATAGTCAATGTTTTAGTTTCGACATTCATACTCCCACACCACATGCAATGCGTATGACCGCAGAATATGATTCCCAAAAAGTAACAACACTTAAAGCAAAATATAATTAAGTCATAAAACATACTCAGAACAATACATGATACTGCATACATAGTTATATCTTTTATAGTGTTAAGGGTAATATGATCTGTAATCTCATCTGTACGAATATTAACACCATTTGGAATTGCCTCAGTTTCATTAACGGTGTGGTCATGAACATTCCAACTAGGGTGAGAGTTTTTGTTTGCCTGTCTGTCGTGTGAGTCGCCAAGATTCCGTCAACTTCACGGGTGGAACTGAAGATTCCACTGACTCCCCATCAGAATTTCCATAGAAAAGCAATTTTTAGGTCTCGCCGGTGACAGTGCATGTGCTGTCGTTTGCAAGACATTTGGGGGCATATTTATGAGCCCCTAGCAACACCAGAGAGTCACTCTTCGTGACCCTCCGGTGGCACTAAGCACTGCACCGTATTTACAAGGTGGCGTTAAGCCACTTTTTGTGGCTTAATGCCACCTTGTAAATACAGCCCTTTGCATGGAAGGGGCGTGCAATGTGTGTTGCTGTGGGCCTGCCACGGCAACACCCATTGCATATTGACCCTGCCTCAGATTTACAAGTTTTCCCCGGGGTGGCGTTAGCAGGGCACAACGAGGAGGAATATGTTGTGTTCCAGTAACGCAGACGAAGCGAATCTCGGTAAATAGGTAAGTTTAATCGGGAACAAACAGGAGCCACTCTCAGCGCGTCCTCCACACCCTCCGCCAACCGCCGACCCAGCGCGTCCGTCCCAACATTCTACATCCCACCATTCTACCACCCCGCGCCCACCGTTCCACCTGATAACAAGAGAAATACATAACATAGCATCTCTCCCCTATAAAACACAACAAAACAAAACAAAAAAAACACAAAACAAAACAACAAAAAAAAATAATAGAGAACATAACATATAAAACTTAAAACCCATCAAATCTCAACTTCCATGGTAAAAACTTTTCCCTGGAAGATCTACGCAGAGACCTTTCCAAAGGATTCATAGCTGAACTCTGACCATCAGACTCACACGAGCTCTGGACCTGCACTCTCGACCTCCCGCTATTACATACCTCTCCACCACCACTAAGATGGCAGGGACCAGGAGATGGGTCCTCCGACACCTTAACAATCTTTGCCACATTCCACCACTGTCCACCATCGACCATGACCGCCGTTCCACATACCTTTCTCACTCTAACTGGATTGCTGAACCCCGTATCTCCTTTCTTGACAAAAAAACTTTTTTTTATACGTACTAAATCACCCGGACAGAACATACACAACTTAGTAGCTTTGACCTTATCGTATCTATTCTTCATGTGCTGCTGACCAGACTTCACCATTTTCCAGTTTATCCCACCATCCAATACTCTCATTCCTTTACCCTTCAAAGAACTCGCTAACCATGAAGGAAATAAACAGGAAGTAGGTTTGCGACCTCTCAATGCTTCAAATGGAGATACCTTTGTGAGAGAATGAGGTGTGGAACGATAGACCCATAGCATGGTGTTGACCGCCTCTTGTATATCATAATTATTATGCCTGGCCCATTTTATACAGTCCCCCACTACTCTATTCATTCTTTCGACCAACCCATTAGTTTGGGGATGATATAACGAGCTTTTTAGATGTTTAATATTTGCTTGCTGTAAGAAACACTCCATCTCGGAATTTATAAATTGTACTCCATTGTCAGATATGATGGTGTCAGGGAATCCCTCACGCCTAAAAACGTCTTTAAGAAAATTAACTGCCTTAGATGCAGAAAGGGTGGCACAAAAATTGACCTCTGGCCATCTGCTATGATAGTCCATGAGAACAAAAGCATAACGCAAGTTATGAGGAAGAAAATTAAAAGGCCCGATCACGTCAATCCCAAGTTTCGACCAAGCTCTATCCGGAACTTGTATAGGCTGTAGCGGAGGCGTACACACTTTGAGACCTTTCTCCGCAGAACTACAAATTGTACATCCACTAATAACAGCATCCACATCCTTGTCCATGGATGGCCACCAATAACTCTCTCTTAGTCTCCTTTTCGTCATAGTCACCCCAAAATGACCGTCGTGTGCTGAATTAATCAAACCTGAACGAATACCAAAAGGCGGAATACATCTCTCACCCCTCAAAATTATCTGGTCTTCAATAGAAATTTCATCAGCAACTTTACAAAAGGGTTGAAGAGGTAACAGCACACTTTTCTCTTTCGGCCAACCATTGGTCACAAATTCCTTTACCTGAACTAGAATTGGATCCTCATGAACTGCAGATTCCCAATCCATTTTGCTGTAAGCCTTAAATACTGGAAGATCCACACTAGCAACAAAACAATCTTCTCTATCATCTTCCGAATCACAAATATCTGGGTCCTCTATGGGAAACCTAGAGAGAAAATCCGCTCTCACATTAAGTTTACCAGGTAAAAATTTAACCTCAATATCGTATTGCAGCAACTTAGTAGTAAGACGAGCAATACGTGGAGTGGTATAATTAGTTTTGTCTCCACTAAGAATATACATCAGAGGCTTGTGATCAGTAACCAACACAAACTTCCTTCCCCAAACATAGCTCCTGAATTTCTCACTAGCCCAGACACACGCCAACAACTCCTTTTCAATGACAGAATAATTCAACTCTGCCTCTCTCAACACTCTAGAAGCATAACTGACGGTCACTTCACCTCGCTTGGAATCTTGGACGAGAACAGCACCTAAACCATATTTGCTGGCATCGACCATAATCTTACATATTGACTGAGGATCATAAGGGTGTAGCGCTCTAGCATTGGTCATTTCCATTTTCACCAAATCGAATGTGTCTTGGCAATTCTCGTTCCAAGAGAATCCCACATTTTTCTTCATCATGTTAGACAAACACTTCATCTTAGAAGCGTAATTAGGAATGAACCTAGAATAGAATTCACACAGACCTATGAACGAGCGTAGTTCATCCTTATTTTTAGGAGGAGGACAGTTCCTGACAGCATCAACAAGACCAGGTCTTGGTTTGACCCCTTCAGATGACACAACATGACCCAAAAACTCAATCTCTCTCTTCCAAAACTCACACTTTTGCTCCTTCACCACAACTCCGCTCTCCTTGAACACTTTCAGCACTAACTTAAGTATTGTGTCATGTTCAGTCAAATGTTTAGCAAAAACAAGTACATCATCCTGGAACACTATTACACCCTCGATATCCCTCAAAAGATGTGACATAATGCGCTGGAAAACTGATGCAGCTGACGCAAGGCCAATCGGCATCCTTCTAAACTGAAAAGTACCAAAGGGTGTGTTAAAAGCTGTGCAATGTTTGGAATCTTCTTCCAGAACAACTTGATGGTATGCCGAGGCCAAGTCAACTTTGGAGAACCATTGAGCTCCATTGAGTTTACCCAACAGATCATTTATTCTGGGAAGAGGAAAAGAATCGACCCAAATCTCCTTGTTCAAACTCCTCAAGTCCACACAAAGGCGCATTTCACCACTACGCTTGCGAGCAACTACAATGGGGGATAACCACAAACTAGACTCAATCGGTTGAATGACTCCTGTCGATTGTAACTTTTCTAATTCTAATTTAAGATCATCTCTCAGACTGAAGGGAATCGCTCTCAGTTTGTGCTTAATGGGAATGGCGCCTTGTTTGATTTTAATTTTATGTTTGAACCCCTTAATGCATCCCAATTTATTCTCAAACACCTCAGGGAACTGTTCATGTAAAGACAGCATATTTAAACTACTACTATCTTTAACGACCATGACTTGTTCAGCAGTACCTGGCCTCAGTACCATACCAAAGAGGCCTTGGTGGTACCATCCTAATATGTTAAGACCCTTCACAGCCACATACACTTTACCCAGGATTCTGCGCCCCTTGAATTCCAAAAAATCCTCAATGAACCCTTCAAGTTCGATCTTTCTCCCTTCATAGGAGACAGGAGCTCTGTCAGGAGGAAGTAATGCTCTGGAGCCCCAAGTTTTCCTAAACAAGTCCAATGTCACCATAGTGATACGTGCACCAGAATCAACCAGTAAATGGAGCATCTTGCCCCCCACATTAATGTCTACATAGGGGTCAACACATTCTTCAGAAATACCCGACAGAACTCTGTCATCCGTGACTACAACAATCATATCGCGGAACTGACTTTCCACATCTTGTTCATTCACTAGAGGGGGATCACACACACTGTTAACCTTGACATACTTGCTCCCTACACTCTGACAAACTTTAGCAAAATGCCCCAACCGGCCACACTTATGGCACACCACATTCTTAGCAGGGCACCCCTTAGAGTCTTTCGCATGTGGTAAATTACCACATCTAAAGCAAATATTAGTTCGTTTAAAAAACCCGTTCATCGATTTCTGTTCCTTGCGTGAAGAGACAACGTTAATAAAAGTTTTTTCTTCTTCCTTGCGCTGAGTTGCAAGTTCCTTAAGTGATGCCTGTGCCGTTTCTATGCTCTTAGCTTGCTTGATAACATCTTCAAGTGAAGGGTCCCCCATAGTGAGAAGTCTTTGCTGAATATGCTTGTCAAAACAATGACCTATCAACTGATCTCTAATCAGTTGATCACGGAAAGTACTAAACTGGCATTGCGCACAAAGCTTGCGAAGTGCACTGACAAAGTCGTCAATAGATTCATTTTGTAATTGACTCCTCTTAAAAAACTTGTGGCGTAAGACAACTAGACTAAGCTGTCTATCAAATCTCAGAGTCAACTTCTTAACAGCTTCTTGGTATTCATCCAACTCTTCATTATCCTGTAAAACAATATCTGGAAGATGTTTCAGAATTTCACGGCCTTCAAAACCCAAAGAGTGTAATAACAAAAATCTTTTCCTTTCCGGTCTAAAGCGAGACGCTCCAATCGCACCTAAATACGTCTCGAAAGCGTCGAACCATTGAGACCATAACACAGCTGGTTCACCTGGTGTTTCCAAAAAAGGTGGTGGAGCAGATACAGATTGCATTATACACTGCACATTCAAAATCACCCAGGAATCAAGAGTTCAACTTGTTCACTAAATAAAAGGCAGCTACAGGACAGAATTGACCAGATATGTCCCAGAGCAATAACCAAAATCCAGGCAGTCACGCGTTAAAAAATAAACAACAGATTTTCTCGAAAAACAAACGTAATAGAAAGTGAGTAATCCACTTGTCAAGTTTCAGCGTCTACGGACGTGCACAACCACCTCCGTAATCACCTGATGGTTGCCTGGATACAGACGCTCGAATTCCCTCTGTAATCACGTTCTGCGCTTCACCGTGTTGATGCTAAACGGTTGCTAGGAGATATGTATACGTGAATACCGACGTGCGCGCGTCATCTTTCTCTCGCGCTTCACAACTGAATACCTCTCCAAAACTCTCCGGTTTGTATGCGTACTCAAACCTCCAACTTTGAAATTAAAGCCGGAAACATGTCACCTTGACTATACGATCCCATCCTCGTCGCCAAAATTATGTTGTGTTCCAGTAACGCAGACGAAGCGAATCTCGGTAAATAGGTAAGTTTAATCGGGAACAAACAGGAGCCACTCTCAGCGCGTCCTCCACACCCTCCGCCAACCGCCGACCCAGCGCGTCCGTCCCAACATTCTACATCCCACCATTCTACCACCCCGCGCCCACCGTTCCACCTGATAACAAGAGAAATACATAACAGAATGCTTTTATTCCTCCTCGTTTTTTGCTTTTTCTATGTGTGCTGCATTCTGCATCACACATATGAAGAGCAAAATGCCAGAAATTATTGTTTATGTGCGGGAGGGTGTCCCTTCCTGCACATAAACAATCATTTCAAAATGATGCTTTGGCACTTCTGTGTGTGCTACATTCTGCAGCACACACAGAAGTGCCAAATCTCCATTAGTGATTGTTTATGTGCAGGAAGGGACACCTTCCCGCACATAAACAATCAAACCCCTCAACTCAGACATTCTTGCTTGATGGTGCAAGAATGCCTGCGTTGGCTCAATTTAACACCAGTGCAGGGGACAACACAAGGGTGAGCCATATTCAATTAAATACGGCGCATCCCTGCATTGTGAAAATGACGGAGAGCGGCACTGCCAATTTTGGCGCAGCGTTGCACTCCATTATTTTCATTTAAATATGGGCCTTTGTTTACATTCAATGGGCTTATTGGCCACCCATTGCTTAGCATTGGTTGCCTCTACTGTCACTCTCATTTGCTTGGTTGACATCTGTTAGTTTGTGTGGGCTTGCCTTCTGCCTCTTTTGTGTGTCCCTTACTGGCAGCATGGACAAAGTACTTGTGTCCTTCCACTGCTCCCTTAATCAGGTGCTCCTTTTTTCTTCTTGTCTTTTTCAGCAGTCTCCCTTAAGTACTTGCTTTCCGTGTTCCTTGACCCTCTACCCGCCATGTTGCTTTGACGTCCGTGTTACTTGCCCTATGTGTTCCTTACCCCCACGTGCCATATTTCTTTGCCCTCTGTGTTACTTCAACACCCCACACGCCCTCCGTTTTGCTTTGCTTCTGTCCTCCCTCTGTATTGCTTTGGCCCCCCACCAACACTCAGTGTTACTTTCATTCCCCACTATGTTGCTTGTACACAGTGTTGCTTGCCCCCACCTGCATGGCTTGGCCTGGTAGAGTCTGGGGTTGCACAAATCTGAAATACAAATCTCTCACCTAGACAACCCCGCAGCCCAGTTAGTTCAGTTGAGCAGCTACTATGTGTAGCCATCTGCACCCCTTCCACAGCTAGCTCATGCCCGACCACTACCAGGTGAGAGAGACACAAGTGCCACCAGGCGAGAGTTTCCTTTTCTAACGCCATGTAGGCAGTTTCACAGAGGGAGGGCGCAAGGATGTTGATTTAGCACAATACCAGGTGTAGCGGAAATGACATCACGCTCCTTAATGCCACCCATTATGACTTCATAGGAAGTGACCTCACATGACCTTTGACCATGATGACCTCACAGGAAGTTATGTTACATGACCGTTGACACTGTTGATATTACAAGAACTGACATCACAACTTCGAAAACACAAATCATAAAAGCAACATAAATGAAATGAAGATGAAAGACACTAAAACAAAAAAAGCTCTAGCACTCTCCACAGAGTGCTGCCATGGTATGGCAATAGTGCAGACATGATAGAAGTAGTTCATGGCAACTGTTGGCCAGCAGTGCTACCATCATATTCCCAAGTACAACCTCCTTTCACAACCATCATTTGCTCAGGAGCAGTTATAGCATCACATGCCCAATTGCAGCCGCTAAGGAGCATGCATGCAGGGGGTTCTCCCTCTCACAGATAGTCTATGCACAGGTTAAAGGGCCCTCAGGTCTCACAGCATGAGATATCCTGTGCATTCTGCCCCAACAACTGATGGGTATACCACAGACATACAACCTGTTTCGATGATTATGATACCGTGGTGTGACATACACTATATCCTGCTGGCATGCATATCACATACACCACCACTAATAATGTATTTTATATGCACTAAACATCACCACATCCTAAACTGCTGACTGTGGATTTATTTATAGTAGTATGATGAGTGAGATGTAGAGAGTTTGCAATTGTGACAGAAGTTAACCCACTGAGCTATTCTCCCACCAACAAAGTTCTAGAATTTTTGCCAAAATACGACAGAAAGGGTCATACTTAAAAACAGAGGCCCATTGTTATGGAAAGTTAGCGTTGCCTTAGCGTCATTTATTTTTACGCTAAAGTGGCGCTAACTTAACTCCATATTTATATTTTGCCGCTAGACATGTCTAGCGTCAAAATATTGGAGTTAGCGCGTTTTCTAGGAAGCGCCAACCCACCTTGCGTCAATGAGATGCAAGTTAGGCGTTTCCTTCCAAACAATTATGCTAGCCCCCCAGCGCCATATTTAACACTTGGCGCTGAAACGACTCGCAACTAGGGAGCAGGCCTAAATAATGGCGCTAAGCCTGATTAGCATCATTATTTAATGCCTAGTCAGACTAGGCGTTATTGTGCTGGTAGGGCCACTTCCATGGGGAAACACCATGGATTGGGCACAAAGATGCCAACCCCAACCCCCAGCTTCACCACCACCCATACCACAGGGACACTACAAGAGGAGGGAGACCATCACAGGTAAGTTGCAGGTAAGTGTCCGTGTGTAAGTGTTGTGTGCCATTGGGGGCCACTTACATGGGTCAACCTGGCTGGCACTTGGTATGTTGGGCTTGTCTTGGGGACTCTGGCCCCCAGTGGTGGGCATTGGGGTTGTGGGAATAAGTCCTGTCTATAACTAGACAGCAGTCATTTTTGGCTGCTTGTGCATCAAAAACTGACGCTAGGCTGACTAGCGGCAGATTCTTTGCCGCTAATCAGCCTACCATCATTTTTGACCCACTAGCGCCATTTCCCCTAATGCCATCCCTCACCGGCTAGCATCTTTTTTTCAGACGCTAGCCATTCCTTATCGCCATTTCTCAAATATGGTGCACGGATGCCATTAGGGAATGGCGTTAGCTTGCGTAAAAAAAAATGATGCACAACTGCGCTAGAACAGTTGTGTGCCATTTTTCATAAATATGGGTCAGAGTACTCACAGTAATTTCCTAAAGGTCTGAACTGCAGGGCTCCTCATGGCTCCGGCCACTTAAGAGTCATGAAGCACAGGGCAAAGTGTAGTTTCAGTACATTGCATGCAAAGCAGCCCACGTGTAAAAAGTGACTTTTAGGTTAACGCATCATCAATCACTGTTAGAAAACTGATGCAGCAAAGTTATTAGCAAGTATGTGCACCAGACAGTTGAGGAGTGGAGAACCTTTCTCCAAAGACAGTTGGTTAAAATATCATGAGAAGGGGGTATTTTATGTTTTTGAAACCTTGTGAATGGAGAATTCAAAAGGTGTACAAAGAAACAGGTAGAAATGACAAGTGAAACAAAAATATACTCACAACTATGCAGCTGTATGTATTTAAAAATTACCGTATGCCCAAGATGGCCCAAAAAACACGTAATCCATATTGATAAACATAACATGTCAGGAGCTTGTTCTGGAGAAATGAAGAGGTAGATTCCCTGGGTTTTCTGGCAGCGCAGTAACCACTTGTGTGCTGGGTTGGGGGAAAACGAAAAGAGCACAACAGCACCATATTTACTTTGATATGGCACTTTTGTGCTGTTCTCCAGTGCTGGCGTACCTTTGGCTGCCTTGCACCAATGCACACACCCTTGAACCGTAGCTTAAGGGTGTACATGCGAAGACAAGCATGGGTTTTATAATGGAAGGATTCCTTTCCAGCACCATGTTCCATGCTTTGGCAAAGTTTAACACTTTGCCATTTTGCATCTGTGCTGTACAGTGCAGCCCACATACAAAAATGGAAATGTTTGGAATAAATAAATCTTTTCTCCAGCTTTACACCTGCATTGGGGAGGCATCATGTTTTCATGCAAATCCCTTTCTACAAAAGTCAGAAGGTAGGAATTAATGTCCAAATCCATGGATAGGTGCACGGGTGCATCCTTGTGCCAACCATGCTGTGCCTCCTCGACGCAACATAGTGCATGTCGCTAGTTCATGTTACTTCAGGACCACTTTCCAACACTATACAGGATTTGCACTGGAAAGTAAACCCCAAACGACACAGGGTTGAAACACTTTTGTGAAGCAAACCAAGTGCAGAGTGTTAGTAATTCTGCCCCATAAACTCAGGGTGTGAACCTTAACACAATACAAGGATCGGGGGTGGCACACTTATAACATTGTATTACTACCCCTAAAGAAGCCCTTTTAAAAAAAATATCGAATAAAGATTGAAGAAACAAACAATAAGGTTCTAAACCTATGCCTTGCAAGCAGTTTGCATGTAGTGCTTTGATGCATTTCATAACCCACTGAGCTATCTACATTAAATACAAATCTGTAATCTGCCGGTGGCAGGACCGTTAACCCTTGCTGCTACTTTATCATGAATCACTGGGACTAGATAAATCACAGATCTCTCCATCAAGTGTATTAACCACCAGAGTTATCTGGCCGTTGTTATTATACCCTGAAAAATGCTAAGCTTCTAATATCTCACTAAGCCTGTCATGTAAAGGGCACCCCTTGAGCTTGCCAATCAGTGGGCAGCACCATGTTGCATTGCCCTAAAGTGGGCAAAATTGAAACCAAAGCCAGACCTAAATACATGCAAAGGAAAACTATAAATATATCCCTTCAGATAACACAGAGGCAGTGAAAAAAAGCTTAAGTCTTTATTAAGTATTTTAAAGATAAGCTGTTCTGCGGTTTTGTTTTTCAGAAAATGAATATTGCTTACTGAACTCTTTCTGGCTGCTTATGTGAAGCCAGGGGTAGCAGGGCCACTGCCAGGGGTCGTAGGGAGCAGGCCAGGGGTCGCTACTGAGACTGCTGGCGACCTCTAAATGACCTTTATTGGAGAGCAGAGGCTAAGCACATGCCCCATATTACTGAAAATCTGGGGCTTTTTCAAGGCTTGGTGAACTCTGTCCTAGACTATAATGTCATCAGAATTTTTAGTATGTGCATGGGATTGAGCCCTGAACCCATATGTTACTTGGATGAAATATTTGCTACACTTGATTGGACTTTTGGATATGACCGAGTTTACCAAGCCTTGAAAAAGCCCCAGGTTTTCAACCATGTAAAGGGTGAAACACGTGCCGGCTGTGTCTTTTCAAATTATTAAAAAGATATTTGGATGAACAATATGACTACGACCATGCTTGGAATGTTGTTGAACATTTGATTTGACGAAATTGCCTTAACACATCATCCAAGAGTGATATGAAAATTCAACTTTGGGTGGTCTCACCTATTCTTTGGTAGTAATGATTACTTTACATATGACCAATAACTTTTAAGGTAACTTCGCCATTTGCATGAATGTATGCGCTAAAATCACACAAAGTAAAATTGCTTGAATAACTTCTTGTGCTGATACTGAAGTACTATAAATCAGTAAATGTGGAATATATGTACATACACCAGATGTGGCTGTCACTCTCCAGCTCCATTTGTTACCCTTGTTTGAAATTTAGCATACACTGCCTGTATTAAATATCCCAGTGAGGCATTCTTCAGTGACCCAGGTGTATAATCAGGTATGTAGTTACTAACTCACATGTCCAAATTCTGGTGGGGTTGGCTGAGTCTTTCCTCCTTCTGAGGTTGATAAGGTGAGTGCCACAGTGTTGGTTACTAGTAACATTTGTAAATGAAGTAGCCCAAGGCCTCCACCCAGAATCATTTTAAACATTTTCAGCCCCTGCCCCCAATAGAGCCAGCTCTGTACTGCAGAGTCTTGTCCTGATGTACTTGAATAACTGCGCTATTAAAAATACGTGTTAAGATATCGTTTCCCTTGAATTTATTTTTGATGTGTGTCAGACATTTTGAAAAGAAATGTTGTGTTTATTTTTCATGCAACATCCATAAAAAAAATTATTTTAGTTCCAAACATGGAGCTTAACATTTGAGAATTTTGAGGGTGTCACAGAGATTATTTGCAGTAATATTAGTAAGCTGCTGCTGTGTTATATTAATAAAAGAGCATTTCACTATCCCTGAATATTATATGTAAACAAATTTAGAATGTGGACATGCCTGTGCCAAAGAGGGCATAAAAGACCTGAAATTGGATCATACATTCAAAGCTTTTTCTGAACCATAAATACGTTTGGCCCTGGCCCCCCAAAATCCTTAAGATGTCCCTGCTGCTAGGGCCACCAGACATGTATGCCTGGTTAAGTCAGCTCGGGCCTGTTTTACTCGCCCAGGCTTCAGTTAGTTCTGCTCAGCCAGGCACCTCCCCGTGCGGAGTGAGGCCTTTCCGCGGGCATTTTATGGGGCATGCATTGAAATGTTTTTTCCTGGAAGTTTATGAGTGGGCCTGCCTGCCTTCAAGGTCGGAATACATTAATCCGTAGTCACTTAAAACACTCTCCTGGGTCTGTAGAAAACCAGTAAAGAGTTTTACCAAAGCTGTGCGGGGTTATAGGTATCAACCCACAATCAAATTGGTGGCCATCTGTACTCTGTTTATGTATTGATTTTGGTGATTTATGCAACACTGGCATCTCGTGTTACAGTCACCTCCAGGCGGCATGCACATATTATCATAGGGGGTGGTGGGATGATGGCTGTATGCGCCGAGGTTGAAGTTGGTGGGAACTGTGGGGATCGGGGCCCATACTTTTCTAGTTTAACAAAAACAAGGTAACCGCATGATAGAGCGAATCCCAACAGTGGAGATGCCTTTGCTGAAAGGGAGGGGTCTCCTGTGCTGTGGAGTTTTACAGGTGGGACAGAGAGCTAAAGAAGAAACACGCCTTGTCGCCATCATGCGAGCTCACCATAGGCCCCACCGTTGGGCGGTGGTGGTGCCAGGGGTGAAAATGGTGTGGGGCCAACCACCCGATTTAAATTGACTGGTGCATCATTTCCAGCTGTGGCACATCTGTGCAAGTCCATCAGGCAAACCGCAGCCACCTTCTACGCATGCATGCGTTTCTGACTTGGCCTTAGAAAACTCCCAGCACGTCATGGACACTTGTAATGTGGGGACTGACACTGTAGCCCCATTTTGTGAGCACATTTTCAAAGTGGCGTCTCTAGAAGACATTTTTAGGGGGAGCACACAATCAGCCACAGATAAAACTGTTGGGGCCACCTGTAAAGGGCAATCGTGAAAGGTGTGTATGTGCAGAGATGTTTTATGGCATGGGTAAAGTGGGCGATTGCCGAGGGGCCCCAACTTCAAGGGGCCCATGGGAAATTATTCTATCTAGCTCACCTCTGTCTGATTCCATACCTGTTACTCTGGCACGGTCTATCTTTGCAACGTGGCAGCTTAAGGATTTTGGGAGTCTTAGAAAGACATATTTCAACTTTTTGTGTGAACCTTGTTTCTGAAAGTTTGTTTTGTATTACTAGGGTATCACTTAGCTAAACATGGGCAATAAAATTCAAAGTTGTCCTGAAGAGCAGCCACAAAATATGTCTTGCCCAGGGCCCCAAAAATCCTTAAGAAGACCCTGTGTGTCTTTATATCTATAAATGCACAAATATATTCAATGTTTGCTTGAAGTGTTTAAGTATGACTTCCTAAGTATGTTTGCATACATGTAAACATAGAAAGCCACTTAAATATTTTAAGTAAACATGTAGGCTTATATATTGCCACAAACTATTGCTGCTGTGAAGTGAAAGGCAGCTACACAAAAATGTTTGTCAGGGTGACATTTTAGTTTTTTCTGTGTTGGCTTCCTGCACAGGTGACTTTCACCAACTTTGAGGGTGGAGCCCAAGAGGAGTGGGTGAGGGGGAGGAGGGGGGGGGGGGGGGGCAGGATGCAGATTTTCAGCACCAACATTTCTGGATGTGGTAAATTCCATGACAGAGTTTTCCCTTTGAGAAGGCTTCTGCCTTGGCAGACGGGGGGCATTGTGGGGAAAAACCCGCTATTGTGGCGGCAACCTTTTAATATGGTGGACCAACAGCTACTGGTACACACCTGGTCTGCCTGCGGCTGGAAACATGTTAAATGATGTCCTTAGTTTAAATGAATGTCTACTCATCCATCTAGATTACCTAGAATATCGGCTGACTGGAATAAATGCAGATCATACATTGGTCCTTCAGTCAGGAGAAATTAATGCACAATCTAACGTAGGTGGGCAGGTACTGTCCGGGACTGAGTACCTGAACTTCTTTAATTTGAAAGGGAGAGTACCTGCACTTCTGCTGTACATTTCATTAGAGAGTACGCACACATCTCCGCAGCAAACAGGTACCCCGGATAGTGGGCACCAGCACTTCTATATTTCCATTTCAAGCTCTGGCACACACCATGGTGCACGGGTGTCTGCGTTCCCCATACCATAGGTATTGTATTGAAAGAGACCCCTTCCAGTACAAATACTATCCTTTAATACTTTTCCCATTTTGTGTGTGTGTTGTGCAATGCAGCACACATGCAAAGTTGGAAAAATAAGGAGAAAAAAACACATTTGTCATTATTACATTTGCCTGGAAGAGGCAAAAAGTTTTGGTGCAAATCCCTGCCCACCAATGTTAATAGGTAGAGATTTACGCAAAAACCCATGGACTACCCATGGTACCCACACATAACGCAACTTTGTATTACTTTAGGATACTTTCCAATGAAAATCCTGGTTTGTGTTGGATAGTGAGCCCACCCCATCACTGTGCACTGGGTTTGTATGTTAAAAGTAACACAGATTAGGTGCAAAGCATTAATGAATGTGGGTTTATGTGTCCTTTGAGGTTGAGGCAGTTTCAGGTGGGGGGTCCTGTTGCCAGACCAAGGGCCCGGGCAGCTGGGAAGAAGGCACTCCTTGATGAGGAAGGTCAATAGCCCCCTGACCGCCATGACTGACCGTGCAAACCTCTTTTCTGTCCTGCTGCATACACTGATTATCTACACCAAGGTATTACAGCTATAGGAACACTGCCTTCATCTCCATGGTCAATGTTAAAATTAGGTTTGTCATCAATTTACTCCTTTAATTCCGTGATCATTTCTTACTTCCCTCCCTGCAAGTATTGTCCATGTTCCCAGCATGTCTTACAAAACTGGCTTTTTCAGAAATGCATCAACTAAACACTCCTCTCATTACCCGAAGTCCTAATATGGCTTTTGGGAGCTTTATTGGAGAGTGACGCCTAAGGTGGTGTGCTTTCTTTCAAGGGCATCCTCAAGTGTCCAATAGCAGCCTGCTCCGGGGGCGGGGTGAGGGGCTGCGGGGGCACAGAAACTGCCCCATCTTAATATTTGAATAGCTGGTGCCATCTAGTGGTGGATATTACTCTTTATCGATAAACATGGCAGCCTGGCTTCAAAATCCATTAATAATTTTGGCAGCACTAGACAGGGGCCCCGACAAAAGTGTGGGGCCTAGGAATAATACTGACTCTGCCCTCTCTTCCCTGGGATCGAGGGATGAGAAGACATCACAGAGGAGTGAGGGATGAGGAGTGAGTTTTGAGGGACTGATGGGTAAGAGATGAGGAGTGATACAGGATGAATAAAGGGTGATAACTGATGAGTCAGGCAAGATGGAGGCACGCTGAGGTGAGGAGTGAGGGCAAGTAATGACTGGTGACTAGGAGGAGTGAGGGCTGATGGATGAGCCACTGATTGGACTGAGCAGTGAGGGCTTAAAGATGAGGTATCAGGGCTGAGGACTCGGAGATGAGGAGAGAGGAATGAGGTGCGAGGCATGAAAGATGAGAAAAGTGGAATGGAAAGTGATGGATGAACAGTGAGGAGTAAGGGATGAGAAAGGAAGGGTGAGACGTGATAGATATGGCGTGAGGAATGAGAATGGCTGGGTGAGAAGTATTAGATGAGGAGTGAGGAGCAAGGGATTGGTAAGGAAGAGTGAGACGTGACAAATGAGGGATGCAGGATTGTAAGAGAAGTTTGAGGAGGGGAGCGGAGTGAGGGATGTGAAACGCAAGTAATGGATAAGGAGTGATGGTGAGTAATGACATTAGAAATGCATAAATGCCCTATTGAGACCGGAGACTATTGATTTCAAGTCCAGACTCCTGCCTCCCAATTTCTGCGAGCAGAAACCGGGTTCGAAGTTTTGTAAAGCTGCCAAAATTAAAATGTTATACCTGTCAAGCACGCTCCAATCTCTCCCTCAAAGAATTACCTCTGACATCAAGGGCTAACGCTTTCTCCTTAATGCTTGGAAGGGGGGATTAGAGCATGTGACAGGCCTCAACATTTTATTTTTGGCAGTTTTGCATAGCGCAAACAAAAACAGAGTTCAGAACTTTGTTTTTGTTTGCCAGAGTTTAGAACTCTGTTCTTGTTTGCGCTATGTTATTAAACTGCCAAAAATGCAATGCTGATTGTCTGCCACCATATATACCATTAGCCCCGATTCAGGCAGTTTGCCTCTGCTTCAATATAACTCACTGGGGAAAATACATTCTCCCAGCTATTTCTTTTTTAAATCTCCCGCTTGCCTGCTCAGAAATGTTGGCATGTATGGAAATGAGAGAGAGAGGGAGTGAAGAAAGAGGATTTTCGAAATTGGGTGTTGTATACATGCCATACTAATCCCTGAAAGGTGTGTGTATGTGTATATATATATATATATATATATATATATATATATATAATATATACTCACTGAAAAAAACAAAGGTTACAAGGACGTTATAGTTGGGTTCTGAATTTACTCGTACAAAACCGTAGAAATTCAGCAGTTATGGGTACCTCAGCTAACTATAACTGGCGCTCCCGTAATGCACTGCTTATGACCTCACATATTACATCAATCATGACACGGTCAGTGATATCACTGATGAAATCTCATATGACATCATTGATGACATCATCCAGTGAGTGCAAGTGTTGTATCAATGTGTGAGTGTGTCTATGGGTGAATGAGTGGTTAAATAATTTGCTGTATGGGAGACTGAATGGATGTGTAAGTTGCTGTATAGGTGAGCAAGTGACTGTGTGAGCAGCTGCACTACAGTTAGTAAGTGGGTCTGTGGGTGGCTGCGTGTGAGTAGGTGTCAGAGTGGTTGTCTGGGTAAGTGAATGGGTGTCACTGTATTGGTGGGTGACATGGTGAGTTTAATTCTATTTCATAACTATAACATCCCTGTAACCTTTGTTTTTTTCCAGTGAATTTCTATTTTTTTTTAGCGTATAGTCATTTGAATTACTATACGCTAACCTAACAGCCGCAGCGCACAGCCTTTGGCCATGCACAGCGGCGTGCCTGGCCCTGAGGCCAACCCTCTATAAGCACCCAACCGTGCACGTTATTCACCCATGCACAGAGGAGGTTGCCCGCAAGACCTGGCCTGCAGCCAGACCCTGTAGCCAACACTCCCCAACCACCTAAACACACGCTGTGTACAGCCCTTTCGCTGTGCGCGGCAGGAGTTCGCCTCGGCTTATCTGGGTGTGAGAATAGATGTGAGAGGGTGTATCTGGGCGTGAGAGGGGCTGTCAGATTCTCTGGGTGTGAGAGTGCGTACATCAGTGTTTTAGTAGGTGCGTCAGTCTGTGCGCAGATCTCTGGGTGGCTGCATGAGGGTATCAGTTGGTCTGTGAGTGGGTGCGTGAGTGTCTGAGTGGGTGTGTGAGAAATTGATTGAAAGAGAGACAGAAAAGGAAAAAGAAAGTGAGAGAGAAAGCAAGATTTTTTTTAGGCTTTAATATCTCATATACTTAGAATGAGATATTTTTGTTAGATTTAACAAAAAAGTATTTACTATATTTTAAAAAGTACAATCTTTTTAATCTAAAACAAAAAACAAACAAAAAAAAGGATAATGAGTCCAGTTGGACCCGAACCCCCAAAGTTCAGTGGGCTTTCTATTTTTTTTTAACCCTTTGTGGGCTTTGTAGTGAAAACAAATATTAAAAAGTAGGGACGGCGGGGGGAGCCCTACTTTTTTTTTTTTAGAACAATGCCCTGACAGCATCTCCCTGCTTGCTGAAGCATTTCATCTCTGTCCTTTGCACACGTGCAGGAGATAGAAATTAAATCTTCAGATTTTGACAACAGGATCTGCTTTAAAGGTCCCGCTGTCAAAATCCAAAGTATTTGCTGTGGAATTGGCTAAGCGACAGCAAAGAAGCTATGTCTCTGGGGGTGGGCACCCCAGGACATAGCAGGAGCCGGCCCTGGGGAGTGGCGGTCCCCAGGGCCATCAGAGGCTCCTTGGGGGGGCCACTTGGCCCCCCTCCAACTAGATCTTAGACCAGGGGTGGTGGTCCCCAGAGTGCGGGGGTCCTATAGGGACCGCCTTTATTTTTTTTAAACTTTTGCCCCAGGGGCTAGTGGTCCCTGGCGCAGGGGGGCACATGGGCTCCCTGCTCCAACTACAGTCTTGCCTCAGGGGTGGTGGTCCCCAGGGCAGCAGGGGGGCCACAGGGCCCCCGCTTTAATTACAAGATAGCCCAGGGGATGTGGTGGTCCCTGGGGCAGAGGGAGGGGCCCAGGAGGCCCCCCATATTACAATAATGCTCTGGGGAGGTGACGGTCCCCAGGGCCCCCGCGCATTAATAAAAAGAGCTCCTGGGAGGTGGTGGTCCCCGGGGCAGCAGGAGAGGGCCAGGAGGCGTCCCCTGCTATTTTTTAAAAAAACGCGGGTCTTGGCTCACCCGGGGGCATTACACTAACGAAGTGCTGGAGCCCACGCTTCGTTTTTTTGTTGTGATTTTATGAGCGGATTCGCGTATTCGAGGCTCCACCGCTTCTCTGCTCGTAAAATCAACAAAAAATGCTTTTTAGCCTGGAGAGGGTCCCTTTGGAACCCCACCACCAGAGCTAAGGGGTCAGGGTGTTCGTACCCTGGCCCCTTTTGGTTTTTCTGTAACTTCTGTTTTGGGACTTGGCTGAAGCCGAGTCCCAAGATGGCTGACATCACTTCAACAGCTTCTGTTGTTGAAGGGTTATCAGCCAATCAGATCTCAACACGAGATCGTTGGGGGATGCGAATACTTCACATCCCTAGATATATAAATTTGTATTCCCCTTAATTTCTCAAAAACTACTGGATGGAATTCCACCAAAACAAAAAAAACACTCTTTCTGGACCAGGACCTATCTTCCTGCCAAATTTGGTGTAATTCTGTTTATTAGTTTTTGCGCTATCGCTGTTCAAAATCCCATTGGAAAAATAAATGGGGAAAACATGTTTTGGGACCACCCTTTTTTTCTCGGCCCCCCTCCTCCCCAGATGGATCATCCCAAATCTTTCCAGGTAGCAGCTGACATATATATATATATATATATATATATATATATATATATATATCTATAGATATAGATATGTATAACTTTGTGGCAGTCACCACTAGGTGGTTATAGTTAGGACCATATTTCCATAGAAAAAGCGTTTTTTGACTTGCCAATATCTTTGCCACCGTTTGACAAATCTTCACAAAATTTTCGAAAAAAAGTGTTGCAGTGATTCTTGTTGCGCACCAAAGGTTTCAGGGTGATCCGTCAAGCAGGGGCATAAAAAAAGGGGGGGGTGAAAAAAGTTGTGTTCCACGCTTTAATTCCCATAGGATCTTTAGACACATCTACAGCCCGAACCGCTGGACTGAATAACACCAAACTTGGCAGAAAGCTAGCTTTCGGTGGGCAGATCACTCTTTCACTTATTTTGTGTAAATCCATTCAGTAGTTTTTGAGATGTTAAAGAGAAAATAAATGTGAATATCTCTGGCCGCGAAGTATTGGCGAAAAATTTGCAAATTGTTTGCAAATACGTGTGTCAAAAGAAGCGTTGAAATTGGCTGACCGCAACCTGACTAGAAAGTTGCGGCCGCCATTTTATTTCACAGGACACAGTCTCTGGGGGTGAAAATCCAAACTGAAAGTGGCATAAGGGGTCAGGGTGAAGGTACCCTGACCCAAGGGGTGTGATATAAGTGTGGTTTAGGGGCAAATTATGGGTTTAAAATAATTTTGCGTCACCATGCTTGATATTCGTGAAAATTCACAAAATTTCACAAATTATTTGTGAATATGGAAAAATGTGAAAGAAAAACCACATACTCATTCATATACTAATTCATCCACTCATACATGCACTCAGAGACTCATGTGCCCACTCACACACCCACTCATGCACCCACTCACACCCACTCAGACTCACACACCCACTTCCAGACCCACTCACACACCCACTCACAGATCCACTGAGAGAGACAGGCCCAGTGGCCAACCTGTGCTGCCCACAGCCAAAGTACGTATAGATAACTATAACTCGCGCCTTCGCCTTGCACAGCTAATTACTTCACATATTATATCATTGATGAGATCTTGTATGGCATCTTTGATATTATCACTGCAACATTTGCAATAAAATTATTGATAAGAAAACTGTGCATGGCAAGGGAGCAAGTTATAGTTACTTATGGCGCAAGTTATAGTTACTTAAAAGAACTCTAACTATAACTGTTGAATTTCTATGGTTTTGTACGAGCAAATTCAGAACCTAACTATAACGCCCCTCTAATACAGGGTTGTTATAGTTAGGCTCACATGTCTATGCTAACTTTAACTCGCGCCCTTGCCATGCACATTTTTTCCGTCAAAACATTTACTGCAAATATTTCATTAATATTATCAATGATGTTATCAAAGGTGTCATGAGTGCCGTAATTTGTGGGATAATAAGCAATGCATGGTGCGGGCGCAATTTATAGTTACCTTGGAGCACGAGTTATAGTTACTTGAGATAGCAATAACAGGTGAATTTCTATGGTATTGTACGTTTAAAATGTGAGCCTAATTATAACATCCCTGTGACCTTTGGTTTTTTAAGTGAATTTTTAAGTGAATTTCTATGTTTTTTAAAATTCTATTTCCTAACTATAACGTCCCTGTAACCGTTGTTTTTTTCAGTGAATTTCAACGTTTTTTTAACGTACAGTAATTTTTAATACTTTTCATTAATCCAACCGGCCTAAGGCCGTGCGCGGCAGCAGTTGGCCGCAGGTCATGGCCTGCATTCAGGCACTGAGCCCAACCCCCCTAGAAGTACCCCACTTTGTGCCGTGCACAGCCTTTGGCTGTGCTCGGCAGGGGTTAGCTGCAAGGCCAGGGCTGCGGGCAGACCCTACAGCCAACCCCCCTAACCTCCCACCCCATGCTGAGCACAGCCCTTTGGCCGTGCGCGCCAGGAGTTGGCCACTACATGTCTCTCTGGGTGTGAGAATAGGTGTCAGAGGGTGTATCTGGGAGTTAGAGTGGCTGTGGGAGTGTCGGTCTGGGTGTGATGGGGGTGTTTTAGTGGGTGCATCAGTGTCTGTGTGGGTCTGTGAGTGGGTGCATGTGGGCTTCAGAGGGTCTGTGAGAAGATGTGTGAAAGTCTGAGTAGGTCTGTGAGTGGGTGTGTGTGTCTGAGTGGGTTTGTGAGTGGCTGCAGGAGTGTCTGAGTGGGACTGTGAGTGGGTGCAAGAGGGTCTGAGTGGGTCTGTGAGTGGGTGTGTGAGTGTCTAAGTGGGTCTGTGAGTGGGTGGGTAAGGGTCTGAATGGGTGTGTGAGTGGAAGAAAGAGATTGAAAAAGAGAAATTGAGAGAGGGAGAGAAAGAGGTTGAGAGGGAGAGAGATAGAGAGTTTTTTTTGGCTTTGATAAATGATATACTTAGAATGAGATATTTCAAGACAAATCAGAAAGAAAAATGTATCTGTCAATTAAAAAGAGTTAGATCACCTTTCCATATGAACCTTAAACTTTCGAAGTTTATAAGTAATTAAAGAAGTAAAATGACAACGGACACACCGGAATCGAACCTCAACTTTCAGTGCAAGGGTTTGTGACCTTAACCTTTAGGCCATAGGTGACTCCTTCCTGTGATTCTTTCTCTCTTCCATCCCCTAAGGATAAGAGAGTGAGAGATAGAGAGAGTGACAGGACTGCGGGGGGAGCCTCAAGGACCAACGGTCCTAGTCAGATCGCCACGTCCTGCGGGAGCCGGAACTGCTCCCACAAGCAGGGGACTGCTCTAAAAAACAGCTCCCTGCTTGTGGGTGCACTGTTTTCATCTGTTTCCCTGCACGCATACTTGTGTGCAGGGAAACAGATGAAAACTGTGCTTTCTGATCATGGTAGCTGTTTGACAACTCCCGCTGTTAGAAAGTGGACTTTGTTTGCTTTTGCTTGGTGGGAGCTTGCCAGCTCCTACCAAGCAAAAGCAAACAGCTACGTCACGGGGTGGGTACCCCGAGACATAGCAGGAGCTGGCCCTGGGGGTGGTTGTCCCCAGGGCCATCATTGGCTCCTCCAAGGTTCAATTTGCCCCGGGGAGGTGGCAGACCTTGGGGAAGGGGGATTGAAATGCCCCCCCTGATTATTTCATTTCAGCCCTTGGGAGGTGGTAGTCCCTGGGGCTGCAGGGGGGGCAGGGCGAGTGCCTCCCCTCCTGCATTGCAGTGTAACACTGCCCGGGGGAGGAGGCAGTCCCTGGTGAAGGGGGTCCGTAATGGACCCTCCCGGATTATTTCATTTTTGGCCGGGGAGGTGGTGGTCCCCCGCACTGCAGTACAACATTGCCCCGGGGAGGTGGTGGTCTCTGAGGCCCAAAACGGACCCCCCTGGATTATTTCATTTTAGCTCTGGGAAGGAGATGGTCCTGAGCGCCCCCCACATTGTAGTATAACATTGCCCTGGGGATGTGGCAGTCCACTACTATCGTCTGAAACGGACCCCCCCTAATTTCATTTTAGCCCCGGAAAGGTGGTGGTCCCCGGGGCTGCAGGTGGAGCCACGTGGGCCCATCCCTGCATAGAATAATAAGTTAACCCCGGGGAGGTGGCGGCCCCGGGGCTGTGGCAAGCCCAGGAGGGGGGCCTCGTGCACCCCCCCTCCTAAATTTTTTCTCATGTACTGGGGACTCGGCCCGTCCGGGGGCTTCATGAAAAGGTTGGGAAGTGCCTGTTTTTTTTAAACGTTGGGAAAATCTGCAGATCTGGATCCGCTGATTTTTCGGACGTTTTTTTTTTTTTTTTAATGCTTTTAAGACCTGGCGTGGTCCCTCTGGGACCGCAGCACCAGAACTAAGGGGTCAGGGTGTCCCTACCCTAGCCCCTTTTTTTTTTTTTTACTTTTACCGAGTCCCAAGATGGCTGCAAACACTTCCTTGTTGAAGTGTTGGCAGCCAATCAAATATCTGCACGGGGACAGTCGGCTCTGATGATGATCCGCGCCCTTAGATATCTATATTTTTTTAGCTTTAATTTATCCTAAACTACTGAACGGATTTACACCAAATCACAAAAGGCACAATCTGTGCAACAAAATCTACTGTCCTGCCAAATTTGCTGTCATTCTGTTCAGCACTTTGTAGGCGTGTCTAAAGACTCTATGGAAAAATGAATGGGAATATGTGTTTTGGGAGCCCCCCTTTTTCTCTGCCCCTGCTTGACGGATCACCCCGAAACTTCAAAGACAGCAGCTGAACTGACCAAAGTATAAGTTTGGAAAATTTTGTGAAGATTCGTCAAGTGGCGCCAAAGTTATTGGCAAAACAAAAAACTCTCCATCTACGGAAACTAGGTCTTAACAATAACTACTTAGTGGCGACCGCCGCTAGTACATATATATATATATATATATATATATATACATACACGCGCACACGTACAGCGCTAAGGGCCACATGTAAAAAAATCAGGTTTTGCGACTCGCAAATTGCGAGTCGCAAAACCTGATGTAGAACAGTGTCAATGACACCGTAAGCGATTCCCAATGGGGTCGCAAATGACCTACCTCATAAATATGCATGGGGTAGGTAGCAATTTGAGACCCCATTGGGAATGGCTGCCCTCACAGGGAAGGTGACCTGCTGGAGACAGCAAACCACCATGTCTGTGACTGCTTTTAAATAAAGCAGTCTTTTTTTTTTTAAATGCGGCCTGTTTTCCTTAAAGGAAAATGAGATGCATTTCAAAAACAAAAACGAAGTTTTCATTTTATTTTTTCAGAGCAGGCAGTAGTTCGTGGGACCACTGCCTGCTCTGAAAAAATATTTTCGCTGCCATTCACAAAGGGGAAGGTGTCCCATTGCGAATGGGTTAGCACCTGTTTTAAACGGGTGCTAACCGCGATTGTTTTGCGACTGAATTTGCGGTCACAAAACAATTATACATACCATCTGGATTCAGTATTAGGAAGGGAAACCCTTGTCACGCCCCTTCCTGATACCGAATCGCAAAACCCAAACTGGGATTCGGTAACAAGTTACCGAATCCCAGTTTGGGCTTTGTACATCCCAAATAGCAAGTTTGCGACTTGAAAATGCTTCGTACATCTGGCCCTAAATCTTTTCACTGCATTCTTACAGTCAGTTGGTCAGTGCCAACATTTAGTGGTATCTCTATGTCTCTGTCCGACCCAGTTTTTGGTTCTGAAATTCGGGTCACCCTAGTGCGGCTGTGTATAGTTAACGCTGCCCCCTCGAGTGGGCCTCTTTATGTCACTGACAGCGTTTCGACCCATGAAAAGGGCACGCAGTTAGCAAACTCTCAGCAGCAGCAGGCTTGAAGGGGAACCATCGCCTCCCCCAACCTCTACCTCCCCCACATTACCCAATCCCCTATTTCCTGCCATTCTCTGACACCTGTCCGGAAACGGCCGTGAGGTGCGCGCCTGCACAGAGGGAGGCTTGCACAGCTGTACAAGGACAGGGCCCTGTGCTCCTGCTCCGGGCCTGTCCGAGGGAGCAAGGCAATGGAGCAGAGTTTAACTGCCTCAGGTCCTAGCTGTCAGGCCCGCTAACAAGCCCTGCTGGTGTGTAACACGGGTCCCCCTTCCCTCGGTGTAATCCACGAGAGTCTACACCTGTGAGCTGGGAAGGAAATGAGCTGTGGTTGAGTCCGGGTGACACTTTAATTCGTAAAGGCAAAAACACAAAGCAAGAGGCAAGAAAGAACTAGACGTCGGAAAAATATATAAACAGACTGGAGGCAAGTGGCGTAACGAAACTTGAGGGGACCCCCCTGCAAAGTACCTTGGGGGCCTGCCTTCTGGACCCAGTCAGGGGCCTGCCGCCCATGCATAGTTTACTGCTGTGAGGGGCCTCCTAGAACTCGCCCCCCCCGCACCGCGGGGGCCCTTGTTACGCTGCTGCTGGGGGCCGTATTACGGGCCTGGAGGTGGAAGGACTCGCAAGGAGCATTAGGAACTTTACTGTCTAAGCAGCACAAATGCCCACAACTGAGCGTCCTTTAACCAAAGAACATCTGGGATAGAAACAGTTATATAGGGCCATATTTATACTTTTTGACGCAAAACTGCGCTAATGCAGTTTTGCATCAAAAAAATTAGCGCCGGCTAACGCCATTCTGAAGCGCCATGCCGGCACCGTATTTAATCAATGACGTTAGCCGGCATTAGCCGCCGGCGCTGCCTGGTGTGTGTGGAAAAAAAACGACGTACACCAGGCAGCGCCGGCGTAGGGGGATATGGAGCTTGGGCGTAAAAAAATGGGGCAAGTCAGGCTGAGGCAAATTTTTCGCCTCAACCCGATTTGCGCCATTTTTTTCGACTCCCAACCCCCATAGAAATGACTCCTGTCTTAGCAAAGACAGGAGTCATGCCCCCTTGCCCAATGGCCATGCCCAGGGGACTTCTGTCCCCTGGGCATGGTCATTGGGCATAGTGGCATGTAGGGGGGCACAAATCAGGCCCCCCTATGCCACAAAAAAAATTCACAAAAATACTTACCTGAACTTACCTTAATGTCCTTGGGATGGGTCCCTCCAGCCTTGGGTGTCCTCCTGGGGTGGGCAAGGGTGACAGGGGGTGTCCCTGTGGGCATGGGACGGCACCTCTGGGCTCCTTCCGAGCCCACAGGTCCCTTAACGCCTGCCTTGTCCAGGCGCTAAAAAACGGCGCAAAAGCGGCCGTACGTCATTTTTTTTTACCCGCCCACTCCCGGGCGTGAATTTTGCCCGGGAGTGTAAATACGGCGCACATGCCTCGGAGTCAATTTTTTAGACGGGAACGCCTACCTTGCATCTCATTAACGCAAAGTAGGTGTCCACGTTAAAAAATGACGCAAACTCCATGGACTTTGGTGCTAGACGCATCTAACGCCAAAGTATAAATATGGAGTTAGTTTTGCGTCAAAAAAGACGACGCAATTCCGGCGCAAACAGAGTATAAATATGTATAAATATGCCCCATAGCGCTTTATAGCACACTTCACCAGCTTCTGGACGGTGCACGCAACGTGTGCTAATTTTGCCCAGTTGAAAGATACGCCATTGCCTACCTCGGGGTCTGCTTTAGCGGTATTCGACCTGGTTGTCTTTGAAATACCGCAGAATGTCGCAGTAAGCTTTAACTAACTTTGTTAAGTCATTCTTCTGCCTTCTATTTATTTACTTATTTTTACATTTTTATATAGCGCGAACGTTACCTAAAGGTGCCTGAGCGCTTTATATCATACATATTGCACATGGATACTTACAGAGAGTTCTAGGCGCTCTCTCTATACCAGGCAGGAAATAGGCCTACTGAGAAGGTCTAGGAACCCTTATTCGGACGTGACGTATAATTGTAGCAGATTTAAAGCTAGGAAACCCCAGTTTGAACCCTGCCATTATCACCTGGCCATATTGTGTGATTTTTTGACAAATGGATTTTTGACGGCTTTTCCCTTGTCTGTCAAAACCAGTGGGTGCCTAAAGGAAAATCAGTACATAGTGTCCTCTACATCAAAAGAGCCAACTATTCATCTTGTGCAAGTCCTAACTGTTCTCCATTTCTTGGCAACTGGCTCCTTCCAAGTGACAGTGGGCTTGGCAGCAGGAATGTCACAGCCAATGTTCTCAAACATGCTGACCAGAGTGTTGTCTGCCCTGATGAAACACATGCGCAGCTACATCGTTTTCCCCCATGTGGAGGATTTGGCCACAGTGATAGCTGATTTCTATGCAATGGGACATATCCCCAACATTATTGGAGCAATAGATGGTACACATATTGCCTTTGTCCCCCCCCAGAGAAACGAACAGGTGTTCAGAAATCGAAAGAGCTTTCACTCTATGAATGTGCAGATAGTGTGCCTGGCGGACCAGTACATCTCCCATATCAATGCAAAGTATCCTGGGTTTGTGCATGATACCTTCATCCTGAGGAATAGCAGCAGCCCATATGTGATGGTTCAACTCCAGAGGCACCGGGTGTGGCTAATAGGTGAGCACATGGTCCCCACCCAGTGTATGTTGGTATATGGGTGTGGGGTTGGCCCTAAGGGTTAGTGTCTGGCTAACTGGTATCCCTCGATATTTGCAGGCAACTCTGGTTACCCCAAACTCTCATCGCTACTGACCCCAGTGAGGAATCCCAGGACAAGGGCAGAGGAATGTTACAATGAGGCACACGGGCAAACACGAAGAATTATAGAGCGAACCTTTGGCCTCCTGAAGGTTAGGTTTCGTTGCCTCCATTTAACAGGTGGTTCCCTGTGCTAGTCACCCAAGAAGGTGTGCCAGATCATTGTGGCATGTTGCATGTTGCACAACCTTGCCTTACGTCGCCAGGTGCCTTTTCTGCAGGAGGATGAGGCTGGAGATGGGCGTGTGGCAGCGGTGGAGCCTGTGGACAGTGACAAAGATGAGGCAGAGGATGAGGATGTGGACAAAAGAACAGCAATCATACAATAGTACTTCCAGTGACACACAGGTAAGACACTGTAACTTTACCTACCATTGCAGTTTTGTGTTGTATATTTTCACTGGCAGGCTAATGGTCCCACTAGTATGGCCAATTACTGTACCCTTTGACATGTCTATTCACAGATATCTGTGCCCCACTCTGGCTCCTGGTGTATTGACTGCAGCAAACTACAGGTCACACCAAAGTATATATGACTGTACAGTTTAATTGCAATGTCTACAGATTGTGAAAAGAATACATGGTCCAATCACTTGACAGACACAATACTTGTATTTTTTACAAGGATGTTTATTCATGTGCTAATAAGTGGAAGGGGTATTGCTATAGGCTGGGGGAAGGGTGGAGGAGAGTCCAGGATAGAGTCCACTCTATTTGTATCACAGGTGCATTGTCCAAGGGGGCATAGGGAGTGGAGCAATGGCAGTTCAAGGTGGACAGGGTGACAGAGTGGACACAAGGGTGACAATCAGGAGAATCTTATTTCCTGGTGGGGGTCTTGACAATGTTCTCTGGCTTCTGCCTGGATCACAGGGACCGTTTGCGTGGTGGTTCTCCTTCTGCAGGGGGAGGGGTGCTAGTGGCTTGTTGTTCCTGTGGCGTGGCCTCCTGTCCACTAGCGTCAGCGGAGGTGGAGGGCTGTTCATCGGTGTGGCTAGTGTCAGGGGCCCGTTGGTGCGCCACTGCATCCCTCATGGTGTTGGCCATATCTGCCAGCACCCCTGCAATGGAGACCAGGGTGATGTGGATGTCCCTCAGGTCCTCCCTGATCCCCAGGTATTTTCCCTCCGGCAGCCGCTGGGTCTCCTGCAACATGGCCAGTATCTGGCCCATCGTCTCCTGGGAATGGTGGTATGCTCCCAGGATGTTGGTGAGTGTCTTGTGGAGAGTGGGTTCCCTGGTCCTCTCCTCCCCCTGTTACACAGCAGTCCTCCCAGTTTCCCTGTTGTCCTGTGCCTCTGTCCCCTGAACCGTGTGCCCACTGCCAATGACCCCGGGTCCCTGATTGTCCTGTGTTCGTGGGGTTGCCTGGGGTCCCTGTAGTGGTGAACACACTGCTGATTGACGAGTCCTGGGCACAGAAGTATGGGCCCACTGGGTGGGTGCTGTGGTGGTGTTTCCTGAGGGGGGAGGCTCTGTGGTGGTATGGGACTGTGCCTGGGTAACCGACTGTCCGGAGGTCCCTGATGGGCCAGGTTGGTCATCCAGATCCAGGCGAGCAGAGCTGCTGTCATCACTGTGGGCCTCTTCTGTGGGGGGACTGGATGTTGCTGGCACCTCCTCTCCGGTGACGTTGGGTGTGGGACCTGTGGGGATGTAAATGCAGTGTTATTGTTTCTGCGTGTGACATCTTGTGCATGGGTGTGTTGGCCTCTATGGTTGTGAGTGCCCTGTCAGCTTTGCCTTGTGTGAGTAGTGATTTTGTGGGCTAGGTGATTGTCTCTAATGTGCATACTTTAGTGATGGGTGTCCAGGCAGGGCTGTGTGTGATGTCCATGCATTGGTGGTGCATGCAGGGCTTGGTATTGGGATGTGTGGGTTGTGATGGTGGGGTGTATGCGAGGTATGTGAGGTGGTGGGGTGATGGGGTGAGGGTAGGGGGTGGAGGTATGTGATGGCATGCAGAGGGTGATAGTAATAGAGAGTTGACTTACCAGAGTCCAGTCCTCCTGCTACTCCAGCCAGGCCCTCAGGATACAGTATTGCCAAGACTTGCTCCTCCCATGTTGTTAGTTGTTGGGGAGGAGGTGGGGGTCCACCGCCAGTCCTCTGTACAGCTATGTGGTGTCGTGCAACCAGGGAATGCACCTTCCCCTGTAGGTTGTTCCGCCTCTTCCTGACGTCATCCCTTGTTCTGGGGTGCTGTCCCATGGCGTTGACCCTGTCCACGAATCTCTGCCATAGCTCCATCTTCCTAGCGATGGATGTCTGCTGCACCTGTGATCCGAATAGCTGTGGCTCTACCCGGATGATTTCCTCCACCATGACCCTTAGCTCCTCCTTTGAGAACCTGGGGTGTCTTCGTGGTGCCATGGGTGTAGTGGGAGTGGTGTGTGTGAGGGTGTGTGGGGTGATGTGTTGGGGTGTGTGCTGTGAGGTGCGTGGATGGTGTATGGGTGATGGTGTTCTGGTTGTGCGGGTGCTCTTGCTGTATCTCTCTCTAGTGGCAATTTTTGTTAGTCATAAAGGGATGTGGGTAGTGTGGGTGTGTGTTTTATAGTGGTGTGGGTGTGGTGTGTGTATGTGTGTCAGGTGTGTGTAGTTTGAATTGACCAATGTGGTGTTGTTTTGTTAGGGTGTGTGTATTTTGAGCGCGGCGGTATGTAACGCCAATGGTTTACCGTAGTTGAATGTCCGTTGCAGTGATTCGAGGGTCATAATGCTGTGGGCGTAGTTCTGTTGGTGTAACGGGGTGGGTTTGGATACCGCCAGTTTATCACTGACCTTTGGTCTGGCGGACTTGTGTGTGTCTGTATAGTGACGGATTGCTATGTGTGGGTCATAATATGGGTAGCGGTATACCGCCGCGGTTGTGGTATGTTGGCAGCAGTCGGCATGGCGGTAAGCGGGACTTACCGACAATGTCATAATGAGGGCCTATATGACACTCGACGACACAGCACTCAACTTCTCTCTATGATACGCCACTCTACTAAATGACATGGCACTCTACAGCAATCTCCTCCACTGTACTCTATGACACTCCACTTAATGATACTCCAATGATACTCCTCTCTATGACACTCTACTTCACCTTACTCCACTCCAAAACACTCTCCTCCACTTTATTACAGTCTGTGACACCCTACTCTATTGTTCGATGCACCTTTCTACTATAGTTGACTTGACTGTACGAGACATCATGCCATCATACTATATAACACTTTATTACAATGTACGATTCACTTCTAACCTCTCCTGTACTCCACTCTTTTCCAACCTACAATACTCCACTCCATGACAATAGGCTTTAAAACAGTCTTCCCCACTGTACTCTATGACACTTCACATAACTCCATTTGTGACACTGGACTCCACTATGTAAAACACATTTTTATTAAAAAACAATTAAAAAAGCATTGAAATTCAATGAAAAACTTAGGAAAACATATTTTCCCTAAACAAAACAAGTTTACACTCCACAAACTTTAACACTTCTAAAGTTATAGTTATAACTTTCATTTACAACTTATTCACCACCTTTTAATTATTATAAGTAGCGGACCTCGTTACACAATCTTTTCAACTCACTAACTAGACAACTTTCCTCTCAGGTTGAGGCCAGCCAATCATGGCGGCAGTGGATCCGCAGTGGGTCCACAACTCTAGATATACATAAATCTTTTTACTTTAATAATTCCAACACTACGGAACAGAATTACACAAAATTAGAAAAAGCACTCTTTCTGGACCAAAATCTAACTTTCTGCCAAATTTGGTGTAACTTCGTTCAGCGGTTCGGGCTGTAGTCGTCTCTAAAATCCCCATAGGAAATTGCATGGGGAAAATGCATTTTGGGATTCCCCCTATTTCTTGGCCCTCCTTTTATGGATCATCCTGAAACTTTCCACACAGCAGTTGAAGTGACTGGCAAACTAGTTTTTAAAATGTTGTGAAGATTTGTCAAACAACATCAAAGTTATTAGGGAAACGATGTCCTTATTGACGGTGACCGTCAATATTGCTGGTTCATGTACAGTAAGTGAATGTAATAGTAACCTTTTATAGGACACTGGCCTTTTAATTAATAACTTGTCGTAGCCCTTCAACAATGGATGACATCTTAGAGATATTGCAGCTCTAATTATTGAAGCTCTTTACCTGAAGGGAGTAGATTTGCAGGCACTCGTGAAAAGCAAGGGACGTTAACAGCCCAGAGAGCTCAACCTCAAGGTTTGAGTCCCACGGGTGTGATGTCGATTCTAGGAAGGTGTTTTGAAGGCAGGCCAGGATGGGCCTGAAGCCTGCGAGGAGGCATTCAGGAAGAGTATGGTTGTCAGAGAAAGGCGGTTCGAGAATGCAGAGCACAAGGCCAAGCCAGTGGGCTCTGAGGCAGCGCTCTGCTATGACTGGTTTCCAGCAGATAAGAAGGAAGTTTGCTAATGAGCAAAAGATGCCGAGCAGTAGACGAGGCAAAACTAAGGAGCTCACGACTGCTGCTGAGTCCAGACATGACAGGACAAAATAGTGGAGGCATGGGAAAACAGGAAAGAAAAAATAGTAAACTACAGCTGGCCAACTGGGGACAGACAATATTCCCTGATAAAGCCTGCAACCGGTCAGTCCATGTGGCTGAAAATGTGCTAATATCAAACAGAGATTAAACAATAGAATTAGTCATAGATTAAGAGAAAACATGCAAGCACTTAACATGGCCAATGAGCAGCAAAGAAGATGAGTTTTACATGTTTCTACCTTGGTTTATATGTCTACCTGTGCTGTGAATGTTAGATGGACTGCCTACATCTGGCCTTGTAGTTTCTAGGTCTCGGCTAGACAGTGCATGCACTGTCTCAAATAGACATTGATATACTTTGTGGGCTTCATCCTGCTCATAGGATTCCCATTTGCTGGCTCCATCGTCACTCTCATATTCTTTCTCCCCATTAGTCCATTTCATTCATTTGTCATGCCTCTTCCTGTGTTTGTCCCTCCCTGAGAGCATGGACGAATTACACTATCCCTCCACTGCTCCCATTTTAGGATCTGTTTTAGGAACTCCTTTTTTCTTTGTTAAAGAGCTCCTAATAAGAGCACATGTGTTTTAACTCTCTCCAAACATCTCTGTAAATAGGCTTGTAAATATTGTTCTTATTTCGTCACATTTGCTGTGCATTCGAAGACTGAGATCAAATGTCAGACGCTGTTTTCTGAGGGCGCTTGTTTATGTTTCTTTCTCTCACTTCAAAAAAGTGTTTTTTATCTATCATGTCCCGGTGTTGCTTGCCCATTCTCCATCCCCCTCCCACTTCGCTGCTTGGTCTGTCCAAACACCCCCGGTTTTGAGGGGGAATGTAGGACAACTGTTCTCTGTCTTCAGCCAGTGTTAGTTGTGGAGGAAAAAAAACAAAATGAGGCCAGAGGAATAGTGGGATTTCTTCTATGTTCAAGGTAAGGTTTGCAGCTCCGTGCACGCTGCACGTTCACGCCAGACTGAAGCTCGCCTGGCTACACAGGACCACAGTTTGTTATACCCTTCTTATTTATTTCTCACAGTGTCCTGTTCTTGGTTGGCTCTCACTTACGGTCTCCATCACATCCTGTTTCACAGCATCTCTTGCGACCTCCAGCGTGAACCAGTGGGCCCCTCTCTGCTGTTATGCCTCACACAGCACCTATTGTTAGCAATGAGTTCTTTCCATGCACCGCAGCACAGAAACACATGCTGTGCTTTAAAGTGATTGCATTTAGATTGTGTGTGAAGAGTCATGTGAATGCACGGTTGAAGTGTTATACATGAAGCACATTTTAAACAGATTTTAAATGCTTGTTGCTGTATGTTAAATACACTTACCCCTTTCTCCTCTTTCAGTACAGCAAACATCACTAGGCTTCTGAATACATATTACCGCTTTACTGTTAAGGTGTAGAGTTCTTCCTTGTTGCCATTTTATATTTGCCTCTTGTTCTAGATATTAGAAATTGTTAAAGACACGATGCTCAGCCTACTTACATAGAGATGTGCGGATGCTGCTCGGTATGATTGTTACTGGACTTTCCACAGTTGGGGGTGAGTGCTCATTAGACACTGAAAGTTTTTTTTTTTTAAATACTGTTTAGGTCGAGCAGAAGTGTTCAACCTTGTGTATACTTTTAGTATACTTCTTATGGTTTAAAGCAATTTCATTTATTGGTTGCAGTGTCCTTTAAAAATTCTTGCTCGCTAATGGTCAGTTCGGCCTTTTTCTCCCTCCTTTTTCTGTTTCAGAGCAGTGATCAACTACTGTGTTATTCCACTTTGGTTTCTTTATCTTCAGCATTCCATTCCTCCCATCTCCTCCCATGTCGCTGACATTTGTTTTGGCTTTATTCCAGTGCTGTCCTCGTTTACCTCTGACTCCTAAAATAAGCTTATTTTACAAAAGAAACACCTGGTTGTTTAGCTCACTGCTCATGAAAGCCACAATATGCCCTTTCTGGTAGATTGTAGCTAAACCGAGAAGCAATGATGTGAAACTTGCTTAGCCTCGCATCTCAAGTCTTTCTCTCTCTACAGGGCCCCCACCCGCCAGCACTCACAACATCGCACACAGGGCATTGCTTATATCCCCTTTTGGGGCCATAAATCTTCTCAGGCTGCTCTGCTCATTGTAATGGGAGGCAAGAATGCTTGCAAGACTTTTCATTCTGTTAAAATAAAATATAAAAAACTTTTCCAGCCTTATTTTCCAATTTCTCTTCAGATGTTTACACAACGCAAGGTAGTGTAGTCATCTTCTCGTCTCTCCTCAAGGGCTTGTGATTTCTGATGTCAGTAGTCGCCAGTGACCACCAAAACATGGCAGGAAATGTCGAAATTATGAGATAGGGTTGACCAATTTATGTGGCAAGACAAGTCCAGTTCTGAATTTACAATGCCAATAGCTCTAGCTCAAGAAAATGCATGACCTATTGCACTGCAAATGCTTGTTTTCTTTTCTAGTCATTATGTTTCCACTTGAGTTATGTACAGTTTTTAGTGTATGCAACAACGGAATTTACTAAGAGTGTATCTCCTTACATATTTAACTGTTTTTATGCACATTGGTGCAAGTACAGATGCAGCCTTTGTTTCAGGGCACCATTCTGACTGCAGCACCACTTCTAGTGTATTTAGCGCTGACATGGGAGAACTTCAGCAACACAAAATGTTTAGTTGCTACAGCAAGTACAGTTAGGTGAGGCAAGCAGGTTAGAAACTCATTCTGGCTTTACAGAGCATTTGTTTATGAGCAAAACAATGTGGTTCTTTCAGGTAAAGCTTTTTCAGATAAGAATAGCCCCAAGAATTTGCTATCTTAGAAAACACACTGTATAGAAAGAAGACCAGGCAGGGATTCAGCATGACGATATGTTTCCTTTTAGGGCTGGCAAAGTCAGTGTACCCCTATATTGTGTGTCTTACCCGATTCCTGCTTTTACTTTCTGCAGTATGTAAAGATGTTGTAAATGCATTATTTTTATTTTCAGTTCTACTTCGTTTGTACTCCAGTATGGTATAAATATTTTTCTCTTTAAAATTTCCAGGTGATGGTGTTGCTGTGACTGTGTGTTCCTTTTGGCGTTATTCAATCAATCAAGCAATATTTGTAAAGCGTGGCTACTCACCCGTGAGGGTCTCAAGGTATTATTGCATACATACCTTTATTTACATTATATTGCTAATTATTTTTGTTGGGGTGATTTCTTTTTATGCTTTACTTCATATTACTATATTTTGCGCTTTCTATAACTGTCAAGGTGCTGAAGCACTTGATAGGTGTTGTGAACATATTTTCTATTTTTATATTATCTATTTCTTACTGTTATCATGGGCTCGCCTTTATTTTCACTGTTTGTTCATATGAATTATGTTAAACACTGTTGAAACTGAGAGCAATGTTTGTTTTACTCTAGGGCGAATCTAAGTGCAACTCAACTTTTTCATCTTTACAAAGTAAATGGCAGCTTTTACACAATTCTCTGTTCATCAACTAAACTCCTTTTAAGGCTAAAGCAAAGTATAACAATTTATTCTTGCAGCAGAAAAGAGACAGAAGCTGACTTTATAAAGCATTACTTAGAATGTGATGAAAGGGTGGCAAAAGATTAATCAGATACAAATGTTTGTTATTTGCAAAGCAGTATTGCAACCAGACTTTACACCTTTTTAAAATGATAATTATATGAATTAACCCACATACAAAGACCATCAACATGTTTTTGAAACTTTTAATGAAGACTGGCACAGCCTTTTTTTGTTGTCGCTGATGCTATTTTGCATTGGCAGAACAATTAAATAAAATTACTTTTACAGTATGCTGGCAAATGTGCGCCTATACATCACCAATCTCAGGCCAGTAATTTTGGCCTATTTTCGTTTTTTTCTGATGCTATTCAACATCAGCAATGAACATATACAAATATCTTTAGGATCGAGCCTGCGGTAGCAGGCAAAAGTACATGCGTCTCACTTGTGAGACATTATTGTTAACAAAAAAAAGGCTTGGATCCCGCCCATTGCTTACCATTTGGTTGCTTGCCTGGCACTGTTCTTTTCAGTTTCATAATTGGTTACTGCAGGCCTACCATCATTTCTGTTCCTTTCTATGGAGCAGGGACCAAGCACTGATTTATTCAACTTAATCATTACCTGTCCGCTGCTCCCGACATGATTGAGGTACTTTTTTTTTCTTTTTAACTTCTAGAGCCCAACAAAAACGCCTGCAAAAATGTCCAGCATGATAAACAAAACTGCAAATCTTTTTTTATATAGTTAACTTTCTTTTATTTTGCCAAGCCTATTTTTCTCACTTTGCACTCATGTTTTGTTTTGTTTTTTCTTGTGAGCGCTGTTCTCAAAAGATGACGATTACCTTGTTCGAAATACTGCAAAGCTACAGTGTTTCTTTCTTGTGGTAATTTCTGAAATAATGCTTTTAACATATAATCGTGCAGTCCACCTCAGTCAACCCCACTCCAATCCAATCGGTCCCGTTCCAATCTACCCCACACCAATCCACCCCATTCA
Organism: Pleurodeles waltl; assembly: GCF_031143425.1. NCBI lineage: Eukaryota > Metazoa > Chordata > Amphibia > Caudata > Salamandridae > Pleurodeles > Pleurodeles waltl. The sequence continues at coordinate 159,815,941 of NC_090441.1, forward strand.
GTCCAATCCACCCCACCACCTTATACAACATGCCCTAGAACATGCATTCTTAATATTGATAAGCAAGTGTATTTGTTGTTAAAACTATCACCATACTCATGGGAAAGTAGGAGTGCAGATATATAGCCTGAATAACTGGTTATTTAGTCAGCCTCCAATTTGTACATTTTTTACTATATTTACTTCCTGAATGGCTTCTCCCTGTGAAGCTGATTTCGTATGTGGTACATGGATAAAGCAGCCATCCGGCAAGGAGATGTTACAATTTCTAGAATGTACAATGCAAAAGGGAAGAATTTGGTCTGAGGGGACGTTATCGCTCGGAATGAGCTATAGCCACATTGCCACATGTACATAGCAAACAGAGAGTTTGGTAGTCAGGTGTCACTGTCACTTGTTGATACTCTAGTAACACCACTCCAAGATGGCCACCATGTTACTACGTCGCCTTGGCTTAGTCCCTTGCCAGCAGTATTTCACACTTAGGGCCTGATTTAGAACTCAGTGGATTGGTTACTCCGTCACAACAGTAACAGATATCCCGTCCGCCGAAACCTAAATCCCATAGCATATAATGAGATTTAGTTCAGGCCCTTCGTTTTCTATAGGTGTTCTCAGTGGTCTTGTTCTTTCCTCTATTTCCATGACCATCACTTTCCACGGTCAGGCTTCGATTGTCCATCTTCTCTTGCCGTGCCATTCCTCCTAGGTGTACTGTGCTGGGTGCTGTCTTCTTACTAGTGCGGGAGCTGCGGAGGCTGAGCATGGAGCGTTTCCTGCAGGACTGCAGGGCCGCCCTAAGGGTAAGGAGCGACTGGGAGGGAAGAGTGCAATGTGCACACTCATGGCAACATCTAAAGATGCTGCACTGCTCTTTTGCATTGTCTACTGCTTTCCGATATGTACATTGAAGCACAGTGCACTCTCTGTACAGCACTACTCACTGGACTGTACATGATAAAAACCACTGGGTATTCTGCCAGCAGCATGCCTGCTATATGACACCGACAGTAGTTGACATGGTATCCAAAGGCTGGTAGATTGTATGCACACATTTAGATTAATTTTGTAATATTTTCTGCCCTGATGAGTAGTACCACTGCATGAGACGCTACGGCAGCAAGAAACTAGCCATTGTGGTATTTGCTAGACTAATTATTATTTTTTTCGGTTCGAGAGCGCAAGCACTCTGGCCTGGTGTATACCTCTCTGTGGGCTTTTGACCACTCCCACTCTTGCTATTCATTCTTTGTTGTGCTTCTCTTAAATGCTTCATTTTGATTGGTGCATTTTGTGAAATGTCCCTCCTTTGTGTGCTGAGTTCCCTCCCAGGCGGTTTCACTAAGTGAACATTTTTGTTGGCTATCACACTACGTCATGCTTCCGCCTGTTACAGCGTGTGATGGCCCCTCCTCTGGTTTTGGTTTGCCTTTTGTCCCAACCTTTCTAGACATTCATGCAGGGAACCAAGAATGCTCGTGCTGACAGCGGCCATGGTGCTTTGAATTGACTTGCTTACGTCAACTGTTTTACTTTTCATTTCCTATTTATGTGGCAAGAAAAGTCCAGTTAGGAATTTACAACGTTAATATCTCTAGTTGAGGAAACATGAGACCCATTGCATTGCAAATGCTTGTTTTTATATTTTGTGTTCTTGTGGCCTTTATTTTTAAAAGCTCTAGTCAGTGTTAAAGGGTTCCTTAAGGAGTGATGTTTCTCTGCCTTTCTGTAAAACCTGTTTTCATAATCATTGCCTTGTTGGCGAGTTCCTTGCTTTAAAATATGGTAACATATAAAGCGAAACGTACACATGGTGTACGCGCTCTGTATCAACAGACCCTGCACACATTACATTGCGTCTGATGCATTCTGCACCGAAAAACTGCTCAGACTGTTATGTTTATCCTCTTTGTCACCACTACAAAGTAACTGAATAACTTGCACGCTGTATCCTGCAAGTACAATGCTAAATGCAATTTCCATGGTAAATTGTGTGGATGGTATCCCGGAAATTTACTGGAAAGTCTATATTGTACCCACAACAAAGCACACCTTTGAAAAACCCACCCGCATTTGTACATTATTCACTCACTGCGCATGTTGTAGAACTTGAAAGCACTATATGTTGTATCATTTATATGGGCTATGTCACTGCACATTTCACCCACTGTACCTCGACTGCCACCTGTGCACCCTGCACTGACTGTGCACTTTGCACACACTGTATACTTTGTAACCACTCACTGCACAAGGTGAGCACTGTGACCAGTCACTTGACTTGCACACCACAAGCAAGTTGCACACTGTGGGCAGCGCACCCACTGAAAATGCTGTATCCATTGCACACACTGTACCCTTCACACTGTTGGCTGTCACTTTACCCATCCACACACTAAAATCAGCTCGCAGCCACTGCTGTGGACATCTTGCACATTGTTCACAAGTATTTGTACACTCAGCTTAGACATTTTAAATACAGTGCACACTGCAGACACTATGCACACTTTCTTCTGACAACTTTGAACACTACACTCAACATCCCTACTCCTTGGTAAAGGACAGTACCATTGAGAACGCCGATACATCTTGGATTGACGAGATCAATTGGCTTTGCCAATGCTTGTTTCCTTTGGTATTGTGGGGTTTCTAGTTTGTTTCTCTACAAACTTATTTGATGTTACATATACTTTACATGGCTGCTATTATATTAAAGCAGAGAGGAGAATGCATAATCTGAAGTAATTGGGTCTGTAATCAATTCAAAGCACACTTGCGCAATTTTAACTGGTAACTAAGGTCCATATGTATACTTTTTGACGCTGAACTGTGCTAACGCAGTTCAGCATCAAAAAGTTTACCGCCGGCTAAACGCCATACCAAGATGACAGCCGGGCGTCATATTTATGGTATGACACTAGCCGGCGGTAAGGTCCGGCTAGCGTTGTAGTAAGGACGCTAGCCTGGTGGGGGAGGTGTAGGGGGAACAGGGGGTTTAGCGTCAGAGGATGATGCTAGTACGGGCAGAGGCAAAAAAATGCCTCTGCCCAGACTATCGTCATTTTCTGATGTTAGAACCCCATGGACATAAATCCTGTCTCCGTTAAGACTGGGGTCATGCCCCCCAGCGCAATGGCCATGTCCAGGGGACTCATGTCCCCTGGGCATGGCCATCGGGCACAGTGCCATGTAGGGGGGCCCAAGTTAGGACCCACTACGGCACTTCGAAAAAAATAATAATAATAATCACCTCTACCTACCTGGGATGGGGTTCCCCCATTCTTAGGTGTTTTCCTGGTGTGGGGGTGGGTTGGTGAGGGTGTCCCCGGGGCCAGGGAAGGGCACCTGTGGGCTCTTTCCATGTTCTCTGACCATGGAAAAAGGCTCACAGGTCCCCTAACGCCTGCCCTGACCCAGGCGTTAAATAATGGTGCTAAGCAAGTTTAGCGCCATTATTTAAGGCCCCCACCCCCAGTGCTAGATTTTAGCAGAAGGGGATAAATATGGCGCAAGGGCATACCGTCGTTTTCTGCACGGGAACACCTACCTTGCATCTCATTGACGCAAGGTAGGTTTCCACGTTCAGAAAATGATGTTAACTCTATAACTTTAGCGCCAAACTATAAATATGGAGTTAGGTTTGTGCTGAATTAGCGTTAAAAGAAAAATTACGCTAATTCAGCGCAAACCGAGTATATATATGGGCGTAAATTTAGCGTTGTCTACACTGTCTAGACAGGGTATGTTCCAGGCATTAGAAGGATAAGCGCTTGAGCATGCGCAGACGGATCTCGGTTTCAAGCTTCCGGCTGGCAGGATACCCCCGAGGGGGTTACTGTGCTGTTTGTCCCTTCTTTATTACTTTCCGTTGAGACAGATTATTGGCAAGCGTAAATAAACTACATAGATAAGCGCAACACGCACCAGGCGAAGAGCCCTTTCCCCGAATTAATTAAAGATATAAACATGAGGCGAGCGTTATCTCGATTAAGATCGTCCATGATTCTCTCAATGAACCCATGGCAAGGATTTGAGAAAAGCAAATTGTCCCGGCCAGGTCACTGAACGACATTAGAACAAAAACAGATTGTAGCGTTTACCCTCCGAAATGTTGATGTGTTTATAGTTTTTGGATCGCTGTCAAGACATACGGGAGAGGAGAGGAGAGTGGAACTGGCTGAATGGTTTATTTAACTGTAAATAAATCCATGTGGTAGAAGATTATTTATGAGTTATTTTATGTTCCCTGACAGCTTACACAGCTCCTAATTATAGTTTCACACCCTCTATTAATGCAACATGTATTCATGTTTTCTCATATATCATTTGGTGTCTGTTGTCTAAAGCTGATCGTCCGCCCTCTCACAAGTTTGAACAAAGGCCAGTCTTATTTCATCAGGAGACAGCTAAAAGCTGAATAATGTGTCTGGAAGAGAGGACCATCTCTTTTTATAGAACATTATTTCTTATATTTGTAGCCCAGATATTTTTCCACCAAGTTCCAAGATGTATGCCCCCTTGTAGCGTGGTACAGGGGAGGGTCTCGATCAGGGCTTAATTTGAGATGGTGGTTTCCGGTGGCAGAGGGGAGGGCACAGCACTTATTTTTTGAGGGCCGGCACTAAGACCCTCATTACAACCCTGGCGGTTGGTGATAAAGCAGCGGTAATACCGCCAACAGGCTGGTGGTAAATACCAACAAATTATGACCATGGCGAAAAGGGCTCAGGCAGACAGCCACTTAACCACACTGACCGCCAGCGCGGAATCAACAGGCACCACGGCGGTAGCCGCCTACAGCCAGGCGGAAGTCAATGTTCCGCCCACTGTATTATGACAGCCCAATCTGCCACGTTTTCTGGGGCGGTACCAATGACATCAAAAGCTTGGCGGAAACACTGCACAGAAGGGAAACGACTCACCATTGGAGACTCAAGGAAGAACCACGCCGCCTTGGAACCCGAACTGCAGATCTTCCCAATGCTTTTCTACGTCCTGCTCCACCACGAACACCAACAACGGGGAAGACGACCACGGTGAGTACAGCCACCTAGAACACAGGGGAGGTGGGGGAGGAAAAAGAGAGTGACACACATGCAACACGCAACACCCCCACCCCAACACCATACACACAAGCAGATGCAGTAACATAACATATTTACCCCGTGCCCCTCAGGAATAATGCAAGGACCACAGGAATAGATGAAAGTGAGTGTAATAATATAAATATAGTAGAAATACGAAAATTCTATCTAAAAGTATATACATATGTACAAACAAGGGACACTGCCCAGTCCTCAATCTGCGTGGGTACATTACAAAGTCCAGGGCCCCACTTGACTCCTGCAACAACACGGAAAGAACACTGCAGGGGCATCAGTTCGAAAATAGGCATGCACCTCAGGGCGACAGGGAACGGGGGGCACCTCAGCCGGCAGATGGTACAACACCACTGGTCCTGGAGGGGCCAACATGGTCCTGGGGAGTGCAAGGCCACAGTCTCTCAAGTGGGTGACTTGCCCACATGCTCTGGAGGGGGCAACATGCCCTGTGCTTTGTCCTGGGGAGTGCAAGGCCACAGTCTCTCAGGTGGGTGACTTGCCTATATGCTCTGGAGGGGGCAACATGCCCTGTGCTTGGTCCTGGGGAGTGCAAGGCCACAGTCTCTCAAGTGGGAGTCTTCACCACTCGTTCTGGAAGGGGCATTGTGCTCTGTGATCTTTATCCTGGAGACGATGGGGTAGGTGGGTGCCATACCCACTGGTTCTGGAGAGGGTATCATGCCCTGTGCTTCTGATCCTGGGGAGTGCAAGGTCACAGTCTCTCAGCTGGGTTTCATACCCACAGGATTTGCAGGGGGCAGGCCACACAACAGCCCATTGACGCTGGACTACAGAATGTCCGCCGGCGGTGACGGCTGGTCTGTGGTGGTGCTGCTTCTGCTGCCGCTGGTGTTGGGGGGGAGGCTGCTTCCCATCCCCTGCAGCCTCAGACGGCTGCCCACTGCTGCTGGTGGTGCTGGTGGAGGGGAGAGGCTCCTGCCCATCCCCTGCAGCCTCGGACGGCTGCACCACCATGGTTGGTGGTGGGGGCTCCGACTGAGTCCCAGCACCAGGCCCCTTGTCCTTTCTGCATGCTGGTGCAGGCCCCTTACCCTTCCTGGCAGCAGCTGGGGATTCCTCCTTCCCCTTCCTGGCAGCAGCTGGGGATTGCTCCTTGCCCTTCCTGGAAGCAGCTAGGGACTGCTCCTTGCCCTTCTCAGCAGCAGTAAGGGGTGGCACCTTGGCCTTTCTGGCTGCAGCTGGGGGTGGCACCTTGACCTTCATAGCAGCAGCTGGGGAGGGCTCCTTGCCCTTCCTGGCAGCACTTGGGGCAGGCACCCTTTCTGTGTGGCTGGCTGGTGGCCTGGATTCTTTACCACCACGAGTTGCTGTGGACACTACTGGGCCCGTGGACTGGTGGCTGAGGTGCTTGCCTGGGGTTTAGCCACCCTGACCAGACGTAAAGGACGGGGGGAGGGGCAGGGAAGAGGTCAATAGTTGAGAGGAAAAGCTGCTTAGGGACATTGGGGTGGGAAGAGGGAGAAGGTCTGGGAGTGGAGGAAGAGAGAGGGGTTGTAGGAGGTGTCTGTCTGCTGTGTTTGGGTGCAGGTGCATTGCCTGGATGCTGTTGTGAGGTGGATGGCTGTTGGGTGTCTGAGTGCTTGCGTTTGTGTACTTTGGGAGATGGGGTGATAGACACAGTGGGAGAGGACACAGGGGACGTGTGCATGGATGCTGGGGTGGTGACTGCCTGTGAGGTGTGAGTTCTGATAGGTGTGCTGGTGATGGAGGTAGTGGATGAGGATGTAGTGCATGCAGGTGTGAGTGTAGATGCAACTGGGAGGGAGGTGGAGGATGAGGAGGAGGGGGACACAGTGGAGGCAGTGGATGTTGGTATATCTGCATCTGGATGGTGCTTGTTTGAGTGCCTGTGGAATGAAGTGTGGGCCTGTGTTTGCCTGTGCATCTCTTGTGTATTATCCTGTGTGCATGTTGGTCTGCCTGTGTGCTTGGGATAGGTTGGGGTTGAGGGGAATGGGATTGGGCAGAGGAATTTGGAGGGGGGAGGGTGGAAACAGGGACAATGGCTGCCATCAGAGAGGAGGCCAAAGCCTGGATTGATCTCTGTTGGGCTGCCAAGCCAGTGTGAATGCCCTCCAGAAATGCATTGGTCTGTGGCATTTGGGCTGCCAGCCCCTGGATGGCATTCACAATGGTTGACTGCCCAACAGAGATGGATCTCAGGAGGTCAATAGCCTCCTCACTCAGGGCAGCAGGGCTCACTGGGGCAGGGCCTGAGGTGCCTGGGGCGAAGGAGATGCCCACCCTCCTGGGTGAGCGGGCACGGGCAACTCAATGAGGGGCTGCTGGGAGGGCGGTGCTGGTACAGGGGGTGGCGGCTGTACCTGTAGCTGTGGTGGGCACAGGGGTGTCCGCCACCACCAGGGAGCTTCCATCGGAGGAGGTATCCGTATCCGAACTGTCCCCTCCAGTCTCTGCCGTGGTGCTCCCCTCGCCCTCCGTCCCACTGGTGCCCTCAGCATCGGTGGACTCTGCCTCCTGGGTCCTGTGGGAAGCAGCTCCCTCCGTCGCCGGTGCCTCTGCTCCTCCGCCAGTTGATGCTAATGCACATAAGGACAGGGTGACAAAACAAAAACGGGGGGGGGAAGAGAAAAAGGATAAATTTGGTCAATGGCTACACCAACACCACCGTTGGCGTACATACCACCCTCACACACAGGGAACAGCCCTACACACTATGCAATGCACTACCAGTAACAATGCTAGTCACCAGGGCATGGGGAGGAACACATACTGCCAACTGCAGCATACTTGGGACCCACACAGCCCTGCCCAGTAGTGGATGCCTACTAGCCAGGTTGGAGGAATTTCACATCAGATCTATGCCCAACATGGGACCTACTCTGCAATGTGAGGCCTGGTCTAGGGGCACCCACAGACACACATTCCCCACCCGGATACCATCCCACCAGGAGTAAGTTGTAATGATGGGCATTGTACTCACCCCCTTCTGGCTGCTGTGATGCCCTCAAGCGCCCATCCAGCTCCGGATGGGCCACCGCCAGAATGCAGGCCACCAGGGGGGTCAGGGTTCGACGGGCACCCCTTCCTTGTTGGGAGGCCATCCCCAGCTGGGCCTCCGCCGTTTTCCATGCCCAGCGTCTCAGGTCCTCCCACAGTTTCCGACAGTGGGTGCTCCACCTGCCGTAGACCTCCAGGGTCCGCAATTCCTTGGTGATGACAGGCCATATACTCTTTTTTTGATGGGCGCTGACCTGCATAGGAAATATACACAGGGAAAGGTATTAGTCAGACCGTCCTGCCTGTTAAAATCATGGCCCTCCATAGCCCTTCCCATCCCCTTTCGTACAGACATGGCCCAGCATAAATGCTGCATGCTGCCAAGGGCCCATCCACCAACCCCCCCTACAAGAGGCCTTCGCACACACCACTCCATGCATGCCCAGTTGGAGCCTGACCTGATATCTGCTATCCGTCACCCCAATGGGATCCCCCCTCTTGTGCAAGTGCTATCAGTGCTCCATTTCTTGGCAACTGGTTCTTTCCAAGTGACAGTGGACTTGGCAGCAGGAGTGTTGGGTGCCCTGATTAAACACATGTGCAGCTACATTGTTTTCCCCCAGGTGGAGGATTTGCCCACAGTGAAGGCTGACTTCTATGCAGTGGGACATATACCCAACATAATTGGTGCGATTGATGGAACACATATTGCATTTGTCCCCCCCCGGCAAAATGAACAGGTCTTCAGAAACCAAAAAAGTTTTCACTCGATGAATGTGCAGATGGTGTGTTTGGCGGACCAGTACATCTCCCACGTCAATGCTAAGTATCCTGGGTCGATGCATGATGCCTTTATCCTGAGAAATAGCAGCATCCCAAATGTGATGGCCCAGCTACAGAGGCACTGTGTGTGGCTAATAGGTGAGCCCTGGTTCCCACCCAGTGGATGTTGGTGTGTGGGTATGGTGTGGGCCATAAGGGATAGTGTGTGGCTAACAGTTGTCTAGCGTTATTTCTCGGGGTTACCCCAACCGATCATGGCTACTGACCCCTGTGAGGAATCCCAGGACAAGGGCTAAGGAATGTTACAATGAGGCACATGGGCGAACAAGAAGGATCATTGAACGTACATTTGGCCTCCTGAAGGCCAGGTTTCGGTGCCTCCATCTGACTGGTGAATCCCTGTGCTACTCACCCAAGAAGGTCTGCCAGATAATCGTGGCATGCTGCATGTTGCATAACCTTGCCTTGAGACCCCATGTGCCTTTTCTGCAGGAGGAGGAGGCTGGAGTTGGCCATGTAGCAGCAGTGGACCCTGTGGACAGTGAAGATGAGGAGGCAGAGGATGAGGACAACAGATCTGCAGTGATTAGACAATACTTCCAATGAAACACAGGTAAGACAGTGTTACTTCACATTTCATTGTCAGTTTTTTGTTTGACATTGTCACTGGCAGGCTGTGATTTCCCACTTCTATGGCGACTCACTGTACCCTTTTGCAACTCTTTTTGCAGATGCTGGTTCCCCACTATCGCTCCTGGTGTTGTCACTGCAGCCAGCTACAGGTCTTTCCTATGTTAATATTACTGTACAGTTGAATTGCAATGTTTAAACCTTGTTAAACAAATACATACTTCAATCATTTGACATAGTCCATACTTGTATGTTTTCAAATGGTGTTTATTGCAGTGCTAAGAAAGAAAGTGGGAAGTGCAATGGGCTGGGGTGAGGATGGAGGAAAGTCCAGGGTGTAGTTCCAGTCTAAGTGTAGCACAGGTGCATTGTTCAAGGAGGCATAGGAAGGGGAGCAATGGCAGTTTGAGGTGGACAGGGTGACAGAGTGGGTCTTGGCAATATTCTTTGGCGTCTGCCTGGACTGCAGGGAACGTTTGCGGGGTGGCTCTCTTTCTGCAGGGAGAGGGGTGCTGGTGGCCTGTTAGTCCTGTGGCGGGGCCTCCTGTCCACTAGCGACAGCGGAGGTGGAGGGCTGTTCAGTAGTCTGGCTAGTGGCAGGGGCCCGCTGGTGCGACACTGCATCCCTCATAATATTGGCCATGTCTGCCAGCCCCCCTGCAATGGTGTCCAGCGTGTTAATGGCCTTCAGGTCCTCCCTGATGTTAATGGCCTTCAGGTCCTCCCTGATCCCCTGGTACTGTCCCTCCTGCATCAACCTGTTCTCCTGCAGGTTGTCCAGGATCTGGCCCAGCGTATCCTGGGAATGTTGTATGTTCCCAGGATCTCGGTGAGTGCCTCCTGGAGAGTCGGTTCCCTGGGCCTGTCCTCCCCCTGGCGAACAGCAGTCCTCCCAGCTTCCCTGTTGTCCTGTTCCTCTGCCCCCTGAACCGTGTGCCCACTGCCACTGAACCCAGTTCCCTGATTGTCTTGGGTTTGTGGTGTGTCCGGGGGTCCCCATAGTGATGGACACACTGCTGATTGACATGTCCTGGGGACAGAAGTATGCGTACGCTAGGTGGGTGCTGCAGTGGTTTTTCCTGAGGGGGAGGCTCTATGGTGGTGTGTGACTCTGGCTGGGTAACCCGCTGCCTGCAGGTCCCTGATGGGCCAGGTTGGACATCCAGATCCAGACGAGCAGAGTCACTGTCATCAATGTGGGCATCTTCTGTGAGGGGACCGGATGTTGCTGGTACCTCTTCTCTGGTGACATTGGCTGGGATACGTGTGAGGATGTAAATGCAGTGTTATTGTCTCTGGGTGTGACATATTGTGCATGGTTGGGTTTCCCTCTATGGTTGTTTTTGCTGTGGCAGCATTCACTTGTGTACGTTGGTGTATGGCGGGATGATTAGTTCTCTAGTGTGCATGCTTTAGTGATAGGTGTCCATGCAGGTCTTTGAGTAGTGTCCATGCATTGGTGGTGCATGCAGGGCTTGGCATTGGGATGAGTGAGATGTGATGGGGGGGGGGTGTGAGGTGGTGATGGCATGCAGGTAGGGGGGTGATAGTAGTATAGAGTTGACTTACCAGAGCCCAGTCCTCCTGCTAATCCTGCCAGGCCCTCAGGATGCATGATTGCCAAGACTTGCTCCTCCCATGTCGTTAGTTGTGGGGGAGGAGGTGGGGTCCACCGCCAGTCCTCTGTACAGCGAGTTGGTGTCTTGCTGCAATGGAACGCACCTTCCCCTGTAGGTCATTCCACCTCTTCCTGATATCATCCCTTGTTCTGGAGTACTGTCCAACGGCGTTGACCCTGTCCACGATCCTCCGCCATAGCTCCATCTTCCTAGCAATGTATATCTGCTGCACCTGTGCTCCAAATAGCTGTGGCTCTAACCGGATGATTTCCTTCACCATGACCCTTAGCTCCTCCTCAGAGAATCTGGGGTGTCGTTGTGGTGCCATGGGTGTTATGTGAGTATTGTGGGTGAGGGTGTGTAGGGTGATGTGTTGGGGTGTGTGTTGTGAGGTGTGTGGGTGGTGTATAGGTGATGGTGGTATATGGCCCTGGTTGTGTGAGTGGTCTTGCTGTCTCTCTCTGGTGGCAATTGTTTGTATTTGTAAAGGGTTGTGGGTAGTGTGGGTGTGTGTTTTATAGTGGTGTCAGTGTGTGAGTGTGTGGGTGTGGTGTGTGTATGGGTGTCAGGTGTGTGTAGTTTGAATTGACCAATGTAGTGTTGTTTTGTTTGAGTGTGTGTATTTTGAGTGTGGCGGTATGTGCCGCCAATGGTTTACCGCCATTGAATGTCTGCCGTGGTGATTCGTGGGTCATAATGTGGTGGGCATTGTTCTGTTGGCGTAACTGTGTGGGTTTTGATACCACCAGTTTATCACTGACCTTTGGTGTGGCGGACTTGTGTCTGTGGCTGAATAGTGACGGATTGGTGTGTTTGTGTCATAATATGGTGAACGGATATACGCGGTGGCGGAGATATGTTGACGGCGGTCAACATGGCGGTAAGTGGGATTTACCGCCAATATCATTTTTTTTTTTTTCAAATATATTTATTGGTTTTATTTTTCAAAATATGATACAAATTATTCAGTTTGCAACCGCAGGATAAATCAAAACAATGGCTAATTATCTAAGTCATGAAACAAATACACCCCCCCCCAATATGCACATCACGGAACACTTCTAATCTTGCAGTATCATTCCTGGCTGCACCCTCCATAGGTTTATCCTACACTGTTTATTTTATATAGGCATTCGTTTGAGACCAGTGTGAACCTTACTTTACGTGCATGGGTTCCCTAAATGTCTGAAGGGGGGGCATCAACTAGATTAGTGTATGCGGGTGGCTCCCCTGGTTTACTGCTCCCCGCGCCGCGCTAACACTGTGGTGACATAATTTAAGTGGGCGATTGTTACTAGAGAGATGGGAGGAGATGATGTATGTGGACTGTGTTGCCTGGGTGTCTTATAAATTCTGTTTCCGTGATGGGGGGTGCAGGGGAATTTATGCTATAGTTGTTGCGAGTACGCGCACCCCAATTCAAGGAGGCTTTTCATCGTTTTTGGCCTCCAGCTTTGTTACCATATCCTCCCATGTAGAGCATCCTGTATGTTGTCGCCCTTCGCACACCATTCTTTTTAGTACTTGATATTCAGTGCGCGCCCAGCGTGTTATTAGAGAGTGCCAGGATTTCAGATCGGGAGCCATAGAGGCTTTCCAATGCATTGCTATTAACCTTTTATACATTAAAAAGGCCTGGTCTATAAATTTATGTAAATGTCTTTGTTTTTTTGGTCTCTTCCTAAGTCCCAGCAGGCAGGACCCAGGGTCTGCTACCAGTGCCAATCCCGTAAGTCCAGATACCACCTCTACCACCTCCACCCAGGCCGTTTGTATATTCGGGCAATCCCATACCATGTGGAAAAAGGGAGCTGACGGCAATCTGCATCTGGGGCACATTGATACTGCATCGGGGAACATGCGCTTTATTCTGGCTGGGGAAAGATATGTTTGATGCGTGTAATTGAATTGGGTATATCTAAATCTGGGATTCCTTGACACACCTCTGATGTGGGACAGGGCCTTGGGCCAGTCTTCCAGTGGGATCGGGGTGGGGAGTACTGCATTCCATCTATCCCATGCTTTCCCTGTCTGTGAATCAGGGGTCTTGTTGAGGATTCTATATAGATTGGTTATTGTTTTTGTTTGATCGCTATGTTGTAGAAGCTGGTGAAGCACAGGGGAGATCTCTGGTTCCAAGGTGCCCATTCCCCAAATTTTCCTGATTTCGTGACATACGGCATGGTATGTCAGGAACTGTCCCGGATTTATCTCTGTGAGGGCCTGAAGGGCCTCGAACGTCATTAATTTACCGTCTTCATAGCAATCCCCTACAGTCAGTATTCCTGCTTCGTTCCATAGCTTTACAGCTTGCATTCTGGCTGCGTTTCCCACCAATAAATAGTTTAGCGGTACGTGTGGAGAGTATGGGAGCTTATCCGCTCTTTTTTGCACATATCTGGCCCAGCACGCGTACGCAGCTGCAAGCAATGGGTTGACCAGTGCCCCTTTGGGGGGCTCCGTCGACAGCCAATTCAAAAGGGGAGTCCCGTTCCGCCGAGGCTCTAGACTCATAGGTTCCGCTTGCTCTGGTCTGTGGATCCAATATTGGACCCACTGAAGTTGTGCGGCTGCATAGTATTTTTCAAAATTCGGAGTTCCTAGGCCACCGTTATCCAGCGGGCGTTGTAGTGTGGGTAGCGCCACTCGCGCTCTGCCGCCTCCCCAGATGAGCTGCAGCAATGCTGTGTTTAGATTGCTGAAGAAGCTTTTGGGAATAATTATCGGTAGGGCCGCAAAGTAATATAAAAGCCTAGGTAGAATCAACATATTAGCAATCGCCACCTTGCCGGGTGGCGAGAGAGGGAGCTTGTTCCAGAATTGTAGGGAGCCTTTTATAGATGTTAGCGCCTTCCCCAGGTTTCCGTCTCTTAAGTCTTCCGTGGCATGGTATATGTTTATCCCTAGGTATTTAAATGTTGTAGGGCACCACTTAAGATGTCCTATCTCCGGGGGATCGTGATTATTGGGAGCCCTTTTTGCCAGGGGAAAGACACACGACTTCTCCCAGTTTACCACAAGGCCAGATAGGCCTCCAAATTCCGCCAATAAAGATATTACAGGTGAGATAGCTGCGCAACCGTTCCTGATATATATCAACGCATCATCTGCCTATAGTGAAATCGTGTGATGTAACCCATTCCTAATAATTCCCCATTCGTGCTCCATGAGGCGAACTTTTGCCGCTAACGGTTCCATTGCTATGGCAAACAATAGCGGGGATAAGGGGCATCCCTGCCGTGTCCCCCTAAAAATCGGAAAACTATCAGAGATCACCCCGCCTGATTTCACCCTCGCGTTCGGGTTAGAGTACAATGTCCGAACCCAGCGGATATAATTAGGGCCTATTCCCATACGGGCCATCGTGGCCAACAGAAAGTCCCACTCGAGCGTATCAAAGGCCTTTTCTATATCTAGTGAGAGCACCATTTCCTCCTGTGCATTCTTGGGGGTGTCTCCCATTATGCCCAGCAATCTTCGAATATTCAGAAAGGTGTTACGCTTGGGAATGAAGCCACTCTGATCTGCATGTATCAGTAAGTGCATGAGGGGGGCTAACCTGTTGGCCAATATTTTGCCTAATATTTTGCAGTCTGTATTTAACAGCGATAGTGGTCTGTAAGATTTCACATCCGTGTGATCTCGACCCTGTTTAGGGAGTACCACTATCATAGCTTCCCTTTGAGATGTGGGTAAGCTTTCTGTAGTCCACGCCTCTTGGAACACGCCTAGCAGATGGGATTTCAGACTGGGTAAATAGGCTTTGTAATACTCTGAGGGGAGGCCATCAGTGCCAGGCGCTTTATTCCTGGGCAGCTGTGCAAGGGCTAGTTCTATTTCTGCTATTGTTATAGGGGTTTCAATTCCATCTCTGTCTGGTTGTGGTAGTTGGGGTAGGGAGGAGTCCGCCAGAAAGGCCTCTAGTTGTGTAGCCGTGCACGAAGTGCGTTTAGTGTATAGGTTAGAGTAGTAATTCCTAAAGACCTCGTTTATTTCTGTTTGTGTAGTAGCCATTTCTTGCGCGCCCACCCGGATGGCCCCTATCGGAGCCTGCTGTCTATCCTCGCGGAGTAGCCACGCTAGCATTCTGCTTGATCTATCTCCATCCGTTTGCAACCTGGTTAAGTAATATTTATAGTCGTGGCAGCGGAGCCTGCTATCTGCCTCATTGTATTTTAAGCGCTTTTCTGTAAGGACAATATTGGTAATTTCCCCCCGTGCTACTGCTTTTTCCGCAATCCGCAGCTCCTTCTCGAGTTTGCTAATTTCCGTCTGTAAGGAGCGTCTCACTCCCCACGTAGTGGACATACATACTCCACGGGCCACTACTTTGTGGGCATCCCATTCTATCGCCCGGGTTGTTGCAGACATAGCGTTTATTTCCCAATATTGGCCTATAGATTCCCCCAGTGAAGCAGCGAATGCTTGGTCTTGTAGAGCCTCCGCCTGGAATCTCCAAGTGGGAATTACCTGACGTGCCCTACCCCAGTTCAGGGTTACCCGCAGAGGCGCATGGTCCGAAACTGTCTTTGCCAAGTATTCGGATTCAGTTATCAGCGCCCCCATTTCGCGAGTGCCCCAGATTATGTCAATTCTAGTGTGGGTATTATGTGGGGCCGAATAAAATGAATATTCTTTTTGCTCTGGATGGCCTAACCGCCATACATCATATAGGCCCATAACATTTGCCCATTCTTGCAGGGGACTTACGAGCTTCCTGTTAATTGATGCGTTCTGATGGGCGCTAGTTCTATCTAATGCTGCCACTGGGGTGCTATTAAAATCACCACCCCAGATGGCAAGGGGAATGGGGTGGGTCAGCAGCGTTGGGGTGAGAGTGGTGAGAAAGCCTATGATGCCACTGTTGGGGGCGTATACCCCGACCACAGCCATTTGTCTACCATCTAATCTGCCCTCCATTACTACGTACCTCCCTCCCTGGTCTATCTTGTGTGTTGACATGAGGAATGGAACTCCCGCTGCTATCCAAATCAGCACCCCTCTCGCAAAGGTCGAATATGTTGTGCCTATCAGCTGGCCCCCCCATTTCACGCGCATGTCTCGTAAATCCCCCTCGAGCATATGTGTCTCTTGCAGAATAGCAATATGCACTCCTAGTCTCTTAAGTCGAGCATGCACACTAGCCCGTTTGTTCGGCGTCCCAAGGCCCCTGACATTCCATGTTAATATAATATACTTGGTCCCCATGTTACTTCTAGAAGACATCTTGTAGGGTGCAGGAGATATGTTGCTATGTCGTGGGCCTGGGTTTTAATGTTGGCCCACCTGGTCTCTGCCTTTCTGCTGCTAATATTTAGATATAGCGGGTGCAAATCCATCTTTAATGCATTAAGTGATTCCGATCGCTGCATTTCTACTAAACTACTAATCCCCACCCCCCTAGTTAAACCCCCTATGCTACTTACAACTACAGTGAAACTACAAAACTTAAAAATGTGTAACATAACTTTTATCCAGTTGGATTTGCTTAGTGGGATTCTCATATCTTACAGATGTGGCTCTTATAAGGGGCTCACATCATGCCACAGACCAAGTCTGTCATTATCTTCAGGCGCCCCCCCTTGGCATGTTTCCGTTCCCCCTGGCCCCATCCGCCCGCCACTTGCCATCTGTTTGTGCCCCAAGTCACTTAGCTTAGTGTTTATATCAAAGATGTATATTGTTGGAAGCACTCCAACCCCGCAGCTCAGCAGTGTCGCGGAGTCTCTGCAGATTTTCCAGTTGCAATCGCCATCCCTTGTGTTCACTCTGGATCTGATCCACTAGGTTATAGATCATCAGCAGATCTCGGGGTGACCTTCGGCCCACCTAGTGCTCCTGTTACCGTGGATGCAGAGCTGGCTGTGTCTGAATCCAATTCCAGCTCCACACGCCCACCGGGAGTTATGTTTCTGCTTTGCATGTGTAGCGGCGTCTCTTTAAGCACTTTTGCTCTGTCCTCTGCTGCTTGCCTGACACTGGGCTGGCCTCTGGTACGCCGTTTGGATCTCGTCCCTGCAGTGGATCTCCCCCATTTCTCGTCCTCCTCTGCGTCTTCCCGGGGGTGTGCAAGGCCCTTGGCATGGAGCCATGTCCAGGCGTCCTCGGTGCTGGTGAATATATGGGTACGGTCCTCCATCACTACCCTTAATTTGGCTGGGAAGAGCAGGGCATATTTTATGTTCTGTTCTCGTAAGCGTTGCTTGATTTTAGCAAAAGAATTACGCCGATTCTGCACCTCCTGCGTAAAGTCAGGGTAGGCATTGATGTTCGAGTCTTCATACTTGAACGGGCCCTTATTGCGGAATAGTTGCAATATTGCGTCCCGATCTCTGTAATTTAAGAACCTGGCGATCAATGGTCTGGGGGACTGGCCAGGGGCCGGGGGCCTACCCGGAACTCTGTAAGCCCTTTCAACTGAGAAAAACTTGGATGGAGCCCCACTTAACACCTCTTTAATTAGCCACTGCTCTAGGGAAATTTCTGATTCCGGTTGGCGCATACTTTCCGGAAATCCCAGAAATCTCACGTTATTTCGGCGCGCCCTGCTCTCCATTTCCTCGGATCTTCTCCAGAGTATCTTCAGCCCTTCATCCATGCGCTGATTTTGTTTTTGATTCCCTTGCGCCATTGGGGTTAATTCCGCTATCTCAGCTTCAGTTGTTTTTACTTTTTCGGCTAGGCTACGATGATCCACTCGTAGGAGGTTCAGGTCTTGCACGACTGCATCAATTCTGCCCTCCAGTGATGACTTAGGCCCTCATTCTGACCTTGGCGGTCTTTTCGCAAGACCGCCGAGTTACCGCCGCGGTAAAGACCGCCGACCGCGGCGGTATGCCGCTGCGCGTATTCCGACCGCTGGGAGCGTTCCGCCGGAATACTGCCAGCAGCCACACTGGCGGTCGGCGGGAAAGTGGAGACTGGTCAACCTCCACCGCCACGCCAGCAGAACACCGCCCCCAGAATTACGACCCACATTTCTGTGTGGCGGTCTTCTGTTGGCGGTCTTCTGTTGGCGGTCACGTCCCTATGGCTCCCGTCGCCTCCCGGAGGACCAACGCACAAGGTAAGTTGATCGTCCGTGAGGGGAGGGGTGGGGGGGTGTTGTGTGATGTGTGCGTGCATGGGGGTGTGCGTGTGAGTGTGTAGAGGGGGTGTGTGAGTGCGTGCATGCGGGCGGGGAGTGCTGCTGTGCCTATGGGCAATGTGTGTAGTTCGGCGGGTGCGCATGTCGGCATGTATGTGTGCGGGTATGTGTCCCCGTTGTGTATGTGTGTGTGTAGGGGGTGTGTATATGTGCATGTTGGGGGTGTGTGCATGTCGGGGTGCGTGTATGTGCATGTCGGGGTGGGGGTGGGGAGGGGGTTCGTACCACCTCTGGGGGGTGGCAGGGGGGTGGAGGGTGTGGGGGGAGGACTCGGGGGGGCAGTGGGGGGTGGGGGAGACCCCTATCAGTGCCAGGGAAGGAATTCCCTGGCCCCGATAGTGCCTACCGCCATGGTTCGCATGGCGGTTCCCGAACGCCAGAAACCGCGGCGGTAAGCAGGGTCATGATACCGTTGGCGGTCTTGGGTCGACCACCGGACCGGAGTGCGCAGACTCCAGCCCGTCGGTCATGACCGCCGTGGCTGTCGGAGTGGGGAAGTGGCGGTCGGTCGCGGCGGTGACCGCCGTGGTCAGAATGCCATTTTTAATACCGCCGGTCTGTTCGCGGTCCGACCGCCGCCTCTCCGCCGACCGCCAAGGTCAGAATGAGGGCCTTAGTGTCCAGTATTGCCTGCAATACTTTCTCGAACTGGGCTGAATGCGCTAGAAGTGTGTTTTCTAGAGATTGTAAGGATGGGCCAGATTGTTGATCCGTAGGCGTTATCGCTTGCGTAGTTCGATCTGGGTTCTTGGTTGACTTGGCTCTACCGGCCATTTTGGCTGTTATGAGATTGCCTCCCGATTCACAGGGATTTCGCACTGATGGGCTTGCGGTTAGGCAGCAAAGCAAAGGAGCATCCAGTCCTAATTTGGTTAATTATGGCCTGTGTGTTCAGTGACAAATACTACAGTCATTGATGAGTTCAATGTTCTAACTCTGCGTTCCCGTGGAGCCGTCCACCGGGCATGTTGAAGTATGTAGAGGATACTGTCATTGGGGGAGAACACTAGCTTCTTCTTGTGTGGCGGTAGGGCTTGATGCCAGGGGTTTCCCTCAGATAGAGGGTAGAGTTGCTGGGCGGCCGGGTGAGGCGCTGAGGCGCGGGAAAGATCCTGGGTTGAGGCGCTCGCGAGGTGCTGCAAATATATCTTGAGCAGCTAGGAACACTTGCGGCAGGGACCCTCCGCTAGGAAGTCCAGGGCAGTCCACTCATCCACAGTCCGGCCCAGCCATCCATTCTGCCTTTGGTGAATAAGCTGTGCTCCCAGGAGCACGTAATGCGCTTCTGTCTTGTCCAGTTGCGTGGATGGAGCGGTGGAGTGAAAAAAGGGGGGGGGGGCCGGTTGCCGCCCCCTAGGTTTACCTCCTCTGTGTAGATTGGTGTTCCCCTCCTCGTAGGCGCCCTCCTCACCGTAGTCTTTAATTTATCCTTATCTTTATTTCCCCCCTTTTCTTTTTTTTTTTTTTTTTTTTTTTTTCCCTTTATTTCGAAGTTGAAATATTTCTGGTCCTGGAATCCCCGCTGCCTGCTGAGCCGCCGCCGCCTCTCGTCTGCCCCACCGGGCCTCCTCACTGCTCCTTCGCCGCTTTCATTCCTGCCGGCCGCCGATATCCAAAATGGCGCCCGAGCTCTTCAAGTCTATGTCCCGGAGCGCCCAGCAGGACTACACTGCTCAAGCCTCCTCCAGACGCGCCTCCCCTGCTCTCCCAGTCGCGGGTAGGCGGGGAGGTAGGCAGCGGCCGCGCCCGGTGAGATCGCGACCGTGGCTGCAGCTGCAGCTCCCCTCGCCTCGCGTTTCTCCCGACTCGGACCGACGAGTCCCAGACTCGCCTCGCAAGGTCCGGAGAGCGCTCGTAGCGCGCGCTGAGTGCCCCGGTCTCCCCCAGCCTCGCCGCCGTCCCGGCCGTCACTGGCAGGCCGCTGGGGGGGCGCCTGTTAGGATATCTTGAAGTGGCCGGGAACGGAGCGCTGGGATCAAGCGACCGTCCCGGCCGCCATCTTGGCTCCTCCCCCTACCGCCAATATCATAATGAGGGCCTAAGTGTTCTGTATCAGGTATTTACTGCGAGTAAAAGACACATGGGAAAGACAGAGAAATAGAAAATTGAAAAGTGTCACAAAGGGAGAAAGAAGAAAGCTGCAAGAGTGACCTAAATCGGCAGGGAGTGGCTGTAAATGGCTTAAAGAGGCTCAAGATGGCATAAGGATTACACTGCCTCAGTATTCAGTGTTCGCACATTTAAAGGCAGCAGCTGTGTGTTTCAAAGGAGAGCTTTTGGCACCTGCACGTTTTTATTTATTAATGAAGCACTGGTCTTGGTGTCATTGAGAGGGGGTACCCCGAATGCTTTGGATTTGGTGTAGGGCAGGGGTGTCCATCATAGGTACAAGCGGTCTGGGCCAAAGATACGTTTCACAACTATCCACTTAAGATAAACGTACAGCAATAACACTAAATGAAACTCATTCACATTGGCAAGGGTCATGCTAAAAATCGGACATCAATCAATCAATACGTATTTGTATAGCGCACACTATTAACTCGCAGGGTATCTGGGCACTGTGCCCAGTTGAAGAGCCAGGTCTTAAGCTTCTCCCTGAAGTCCATCAGTGAAGGGAATATCTGAAGGTGAGGTGGCCGGTCGTTTCAGGCTCTTGCAGCGATGTATGAAAAGGCACGACCACCACAGAGGCTACGACGTATGCAGGGTGTGTGTGTGAGGGTGAGAGAGGTGGAGCAGAGGTGTCTGGAGGGTTGGTGGAATTTAAGACGTTGGTTAATGTAAGAAGGTCCGAGGTCATGGAGGGCCTTGTAGGTGAGGCTGAGGATCTTGAATTGGCATCTCTTCTGGATGGGAAGCCAGTGGAGGTTTCTCAGGGGAGGGGTGATGTGAGTGCGTATGGGAAGGTCTAAAACAAGTCGGGCTGCCGCATTCTGAACGGTCTGCAGTCTTCTGAGTAGTGGGTGGAGATGCCGGCGTAGAGGGCATTGCCGTAGTCGAGGTGACTGCTGATGAGGGCT
Organism: Pleurodeles waltl; assembly: GCF_031143425.1. NCBI lineage: Eukaryota > Metazoa > Chordata > Amphibia > Caudata > Salamandridae > Pleurodeles > Pleurodeles waltl. The sequence continues at coordinate 159,837,224 of NC_090441.1, forward strand.
TGAATAACGATCTTCCTAGTTTTGGTGGGGATCCATTTGAAGATTCTGCAGAGCATGTGCAGGGTGTGGAAGTAGGAGGAGGTTTCATGGTCAGTTGACTGTCGAGGACGATCCATAGGTTGCGGGTGTGGTCTGTAGGGGTGGGGCTGGGTCCGATTTGCGTTGGCCACCAGCTGTTATCCCAGGCAGAGATGTTGCCCCCAAAGGTGAGTACTTCAGTTTTGTCGGAGTTCAGCTTGAGATGGTTGTCTCTCATCTAGTTGGTTGCGTCGGTCATGACATTGGAGAAGTTGGTTTGGTGTTGGCCGGGTCATCGGTGAGAGAGAGGATAAGTTGTGTATCATTGGCATAGGAGATAATGCTGATGCCATGGTATCTGATGAGGTTTGCGAGGGGGGTCATATAGGCGTTGAACAGGGTGGAGCTGAGGGTTGATCCTTAGGGCATGCCAGAGATGATGTCTTTGGGTGTTGAAGTGAAGGGGGGCAGGCAGATGCTTTGGGTGCATCCTGTGAGGAAGGAGGCGATCCACTTGAGGATGTCTTCTTGTATTTCTAAGTTGTGGAGTCTGTTGATGAGGATGTTGTGGGAGACTGTGTCGAAAGCTGCATAGAGGTCGAGTAGGATCAGAGCAACCGTTTCTCCGCCATCAAGGAGTCTTATGATGTCGTCTGTGGTAACGATCAGAGCAGGATCAGTGCTGTGGTTTGTAAGGAATCTTGACTTTGAGGTGTCCAGAAGGCTGTTCTCTTCTAGAAAGGTGGAAAGTTGGAGGTTGGTGGCTTCCTCCAGAACATTGGCAGGGAAGGAGAAGAGATGGATCAGGTGGTAGTTTTTGAGGTCGTAGGGGCCAGCGTGCCTGTTTTTACAAGGGTCATGGTTGCTGCAGTGGAGAAAAGTGACTTGTGTATTTTTAGTGCTACGAGGTCACAGTCTGTGACAGAAAGCACTGTGAAAATGTAATTTATTATTTTAAACTTGCATTACTCATAGTATAAGAGAGACTACTACTAAATGTGCAAAATATTTAAGATAAAGATTTTAGTAATACCCAGACTATATGTATTGCAATCGATTTACACTAATGTCCCTTTAAAACCTGATGGTGTAGTAATTGCTATATAAATATATTGACAAATAAAAGCACAACTTCACAGCCCACTTGTTAACTCTTTGCATTACCATGCAGAAAGAATACATCCTTGTCATTACAAAGCTTCAAGTGATTAGGTCAACTAAAGCCAGTATCAGCTCCAAAGCATCCTTTACATGGGCAGATTATTCATAACTCATGTTTCATTTCTTTCAGGCAAGCAGGCACCCTGGCAGGAGGTTTTCTTTGCTGTGTGCCCGGCTTCGGCTTCACTGCACAGGAGACACTTCAGCTGATGCCTGTAAACTGGCAGAATTAACCGTCCCGGGATGGTTGTCTTTTTACAAAAAGTAGGGGAGTGATTTTTCAAGTATGGGGGCGTCGTGCCCCTCCGATCCCACCCACTTCAACCACTGTGTACCCAAATAAAGACAAATAGAATGGATCCATTTCCTCCTAACTGTGCAATATGCCAGGTTACAGTTACAAAGTGATCAGTGTTTATTGGAGGATTGTGACGTGGACAACTTGTGCAAAGTGCAACACCGAAACCTCATACATCACATCTTTGCGAGGGGCAGATAGATCTCATCTACAAATATCTCTAAAAAGGTGAGGATTTATACTCCATATACTTGGCAGTGGGGCTCCCTTCTGCAGTATTCCGATGTATCTGGCCCATGACATATGACCAGTATAAAAATGTAACAATACCCTTAGTCAAAGGATTTCGGGATAAGAAGTCTCCACCAACTTCCTAATCCTAATGAGACTAACCAAGATTTTGCAAGGTTAAGACAAGGTATAGCGAGGAAGTGTAAATTTGTGACTGCTAGTTCCAACAATACAGTGGAATACACGGTACAAGTCGGGTAGCTTTCCACTGCCTCCATCACGTGTGTAATGGGGGAGGGGCGATGTACAAAACATACTTCTGGGAGAGTGTCAGTATCTCTTTAGAGCATGTGTATACAAAAAGACATTGGTTTAACAAACATGGTTGTCAATTAGGCCCATATAAATCTATATGAATGTATGCAAAGCGTATGATTGACACAACAAGGTGACTCTGAAAGCTTAGACCTTTTTTAGTGGCCAAATGTTGCTTTTTACTGGAGAAAAAGTTGAAATATTTCTAGTTAATGGTGTGACATTTAAGTAAGCTTGTTGGAAGATCACTCCAAAGGAGTAATTTGGAATATTTTAGTGATTATAAAATTATTGATGCCCCCCCCTTGAAAAGGTTAATTTGATTTATGCTGATTAAATTTGCAAATGTATTGTCACAGTAAAGGTGGCATTTCTCAGGATCCCCAGATCCCCAGAAGCAGCACGTTCCCAATGCCCACCTCTGAGCTGTACCGATTAAACTAGTCCTTATAGCTTTGAGGATTAGTGGTTCGATGGGGAGAAGGTTTTAGGAAAGGGATGCTGGGAAGGAGTTCTGATATGAGAGAAGAAAGAGTAGAACATATTCTCACTGGACAGATTTCAGAATTGGTGTTTTTGTAGGAGTATGACACTCCCCTGCTCAATACTTTAACATCTAAACAGATCCAGTATTAAAGGGTCCACATGCAATAAGAGTCTCAACTTGCTGGTAAATACAAACAAACACAAGCGTCACTATACAGTTTGAGCAGTTGTGGGATTATGAATACATATGCACTTGATTTACAATTCCACTATATCAGGCCCATAATGTTGGATCAACGAGAAGAGTTCATGCAGTTCTAGAGAGGCGTTCGCTTACCATCATAAACTCACTCATTTAATCAAAATGGCCTTTCGGCTGCAAATTTACTAGCCAAATATAATATTTGTGTAGATTTTACAACTCAATCTGTTCAATAATTATAGTCTCTATTGTCCTTTTAGATTTCTATTCTTATAGTCAAGGTTCTTCAAGATCTCCAACATGCTTCTAGGATTCTAGAACTTCCCTGAGAGACATCTCAAGAAGTCCTTGGCACTGGTCGGCTGTCCTAGCAGATTGGCCCAATAGCCCAGGAGTTGTCTATCAGTTCCAGAAGTCCTGTGTCGAAGTGTGAACCTGGAGGCAGCTGCCACCAGGAGATAAGCAGTCCAGACTCTGCACAGGCAACAAGTCCGAATTTCATTCAGAAGCCTCACATTTGCTCAATTGTGACGGTGGTCTCCTTTTATAGCGTGGATGAATTAGATCAAAGATGGCCAGCATGCGAAGCACACTGGGCATTGCAGTCTTTCCTCTGCAATTTGCAGTTGCAGATGTGAACGTCTCATGAATAAAGTGATAAATAAGAGAACCACAATGTTTTAATAGCAGAGCATGCCCCCCAAAGTGGTCGTTTTAGATGGATGTGATCACACTGGGTTTGCTGGCATCTTGCTATCAGCAATACATTGTGGGTCAACAGAGGGGGAAAAAGCCTGACCAAATAAGCAGTGAGTCGGCACCTGACAATATTTTCTGCTTGAACCAGAGCTAAGCCGATATAATGTGTGACTATTTTTATGAGGACAGTTCCCTTGTGCCTTGTGGTAAATGTCAATGCATAATTTTAGAAACATTTTGTGGAATTTCCTTCAAACGTATGTCTCACTCTTTTTAGAGGAGTTGAGGAAGTAGGTCCAACAGGGCTACTGGACCCAAACCATGCTAGTTAAGATAGTTTGCCACTGGTGTACTGAGCTTTGCCCTACCATTGCTCTGCAAACTGAGGCAAGTACAACTCTTTCTGCACTTGGCTTTCAGGGTAGCGAGGGCGAGCAGTCACAGGCTTCCCAAGAAGGTAGTGTTGTGGGCATTAGCTCAGAACTCAACCAGACATAATAACTTTAATGCCCAGCCTGGTGAGATCTTTTGGAAAAAGAAAGTACACTTTTAATTACAAAGCAGTACTCAATAACAAACAGTATAGCTTCTCTGATCATGATTGTTCTGTGGACACTATACCCTTTAACTCCCACTCCATGTTTTCCCTCGATCAGGTGATCCTAGTAAGATCTGTCTCCCAGTAAAACTATGATAGAAGCATGAATAAGGCTCAGGTGGAGTTTATGTTTCCCCAAAAATCATATGTGCAATTGATTACTGGTTACTCAGTTTCTTCACCGCAGCATCATAGTAGGTACAAAATCAGTCCTTAGTCCTCTGCGCTTAGTACTGTGTGAGCTCAGCAGTTCAGTCCCACTGCAGGTGGAGACTTGTGGTGATAGCTTGCAGCCTAAGAAGAAGCAGCTGAGCAAGTCAGAGATGGCTCGCATCTTCTCCGACAAGATGGTCTGGTTTCGCCTGTGGACTGTGGCACGTCTGTGCTAGTGCTCCTGCCAGTCAGACCTTACTTCTGGGCTGACCCAGATGTTTGTCACTGCAGTTGGACCAATGCATATGTTGAGCCAGTTGCAGCTCGTCATGGACTGGTGTGCACACATGCAGTTGTCGCCCATCTTGGGCCAATAAACACAGCAAGGTCGACGCTGCCAAAGCCTGGGCCGATACACATGGCAAGGCAGGTGCACTTACGACCTGGATCGATTTGCAGCATTTGTCAATCCTGGCTTACTTCTCTTACACAGTCCCTCTTATATGGGTTGTCCTCAGGCCATGAACACACTCGGCTTCTACTGGACAGTTTTAACTCCTGCAGGGCCAGGCAGAGTCCCACACTTTCTACAGGCATGCCATTTTCTAGGCACTAGACAGACTCCCGCAGAAAGTGTAGACTTCAGGTCATGTCTCCTCATCTCTGGGAGACAGGCTGTCAGGCAGACACAAGATCTAGTCACACAGCAATCTTTTGAGTAGTCTGCAGAGCACTTCCTTCCTTGGACATGAAAAAGTAGGCCTGGGCAGAACTCGTGGAGTTTCACTCTGTGGGATTCCGTAGAGTTACATAAAATCTGTGAGATTCCACAAGCAGGTGGAATTTGGGCATGTTACACTGCTCATGCTGATTTTTAGCTCAGAGAGCTTGTTCGACGCTGTAAAATCAGTGCGCATGGCACCATGTGGTGTGCCAGAAGTCGCAGCTTCTTCCTGCTGCTCGAGTACTTTTTCTACTCAAGGGGCAGCTTTCTGAACGCGAACAGTCGCAACCTGCCGCGACCGACCTTGTTGAGAAATCTCACTGGGGGATGTTCTAGCACCCCAAAATTGCTCTTGGGGATGCAAATTGTCACCTGCCACTTTACTGTTTGTGAGCCACGAGTGAGAAAAAAGTTCGCCATGTGATGGTTGCCGGAATTTTGCCAGAACTCCGCACTCCATGCGGAAGACAGATTGGGCAAAAACTCTTTGAACTCTACCTGCGGATTGGAACGTCTTGCCCACCCCTAGAAAATTTAGAATGGGAAAAAGTGTGGTGTTTTTTTGTCCAACTTTTACACACACTTTGGAGGCAAGGTATGCGGATCCACTGTCTCAAACTTCAGAACTGGCTTGGTGTGGTTCTCTTCAAAGTGCCCTTCTCACACTGTTGTCCAGACACAGCCTTTGTGTAAAGTGATGCTTCTCACAGCACTGGGTCTGTCTACAAACCGGAGCACCCACAGCATGGGCACGACAAAAGAGTTTCCGGTGCATGCAGTGTCAGAGATAAGAGTGAAAAACTATGATCTTTGGTTTAAATGGCCTGCCATCCTTGGAGCACCATTATTCACTGCACTGAAATTACGAACCCGGGAGTATAACTAACTTGCATCTCTTCATTTCACAGGATAATATAGTGCTGAAATGCATTATTCTGCAGCTCCTACTATGCAGACCACTTGCATCCATCGGAAGTGACCACTTGGTGGAGCTAAAGAGAACCTTTATGGAGTTCTACTTTAGTACTTTAACATCGTTTACACTGGGCTCCCAAAGAAACTCATCAGTAGGCCTCAGAGGCTCTAGAAGGAGGACAGAATGACCTGCAGCTGTCCACTCATATAAAACAAGCTTTAAGATAACTCACTGACTGGAGTTCAATAAAGTTCAAAGTTCTTTGTGCCGTGCACAACGCTTACAGGGGCAGAGGACCAGGACACCCGCAGAAGCTGTCTGTCTGCTATGTGCACAAGAGAAACCTGCATTCAGCATCGGCAGACCTGATGTCTCCATGAATCTTGGGACAGAGCAAACAAGGTGGCAGATCCCTCGTAGCTCTGGGACGCTTAGGCCCGTATTTATACTTTTTGACGCTAAACTGCGCTAACGCAGTTTAGCGTCAAAAAGTTTAGCGCCGGCTAACGCCATTCTGAAGCGCCATGCGGGCGCCGTATTTATTGAATGGCGTTAGCCGGCGCTAGCAGACCGGCGCTGCCTGGTGTGCGTGGAAAAAAACCACGTACACCAGGCAGCGCCGGCGTTGGGGAAAATGGCGTTAGGGCGTCTTAAAATGGGGCAAGTCAGGTTGAGGCAAAAAAATCGCCTCAACCCGATTTGCGCCATTTTTAACGACGCCCAGACGCCATTTACATGACTCCTGTCTTAGTAAAGACAGGAGTCATGCCCCCTTGCCCAATGGCCATGCCCAGGGGACTTATGTCCCCTGGGCATGGTCATTGGGCATTGTGGCATGTAGGGGGCACAAATCAGGCCCCCCTATGCCAAAAATTAAAAAAAAAAAAAAAAAAAAAAAAACTTACCTGAACTTACCTGAATGTCCCTGGGATGGGTCCCTCCATCCTTGGGTGTCCTCCTGGGGTGGGCAAGGGTGGCAGGGGGGGTCCCTGGGGGCATGGGAGGGCAGCTGTGGGCTCATTTTGAGCCCACAGGTCCCTTAACGCCTGCCCTGACCCAGGCGTTAAAAAGAGGCGCAAATGCGGGGTTTTTTGCCCCGCCCACTCCCGGGCGTGATTTTTGCCCGGGAGTATAAATACGACGCATTTGCGTCGCAGTCATTTTTTTAGACGGGAACGCCTACCTTGCATCTCATTAACGCAAGGAAGGCGTTCACACAAAAAAATTACGCTCATTCCTCATACTTTGGCGCTAGACGCGTCTAACGCCAAAGTATAAATATGGCGTTAGTTTTGCGCCGAATTTGCGTCGAAAAAAACAACGCAAATTCGGCGCAAACGGAGTATAAATATGCCCCAATGTGTGCAATGCGCTAAAGCCAAGCCCCACTGTGAAGCAAAACTACGGCCGTTTCGGGAAGGGCCTGAAAACTGGACCATTGCAGTGCGCATTCATTTAAATCCCACAACTCTGGAGGCAGAGGCAAAGGATGTCAGACCTGCTCTCCTACCAATGGCACCCTACCCCCTCGACTTCCTGTTTCTCACCTAGCTCTCTGTAGTAAAGGAAGTAGACATATTGCTTTTAAGAAAAAAATAAAAAAATTGTTAATAGATTAATTGAGTGATGAGAAGGATATTAGACGACCCATTACATAAAATGTATTATTCTCAAGAATTATTTAATTTTTGTAGAGTTTGGAAAATACTTCATGGGTATGACATCATTTTCATAAAATATGAGTTTTGAAAACATTGCTTTTTTTGCAATAAACATGGCCAAACACGTACTGGAAAACCATACATTGCTGTACATAAGCATACATAACATAATTATACAAAACTGTACATAATTAGACATACCATAAGAATAAAAAACTACTTGCGCTATACCTAACTATGCATAACACTTCATACCATAACTATAGATGCATAACCACACATAATTACTCATAAAAGCTATCAGACATATCTACTCAGAGTGATGCGTGAATGCACAGGCCACACGTAACTGCAGAAACCTATCATTAATAATACATCCCATACCTACCTACAAGGACGAGCTCTTACCTTCATCACGGGTCTTCCGTTCTTTCAATTTACAGCAGCCCCGATGTAGAAATCTTCATGATGGTGACAGTCTCCCACTAAAAGCCACCGCAGTCTATGCCTGGATATGGCCCCCTTGATTGGCTGCATGCCTCTCTTTATTTTATATTTCTCCCAAGAGCTTTGAGGCTGCTGGGAAGACTTTTACACCTTCATTACAAACATCAGCACAACTGTGAGATTCTAGTCCCTTTATTGGTTCTTCCTGTCTGATGCATAAACACTACTGTGAGATCATAATGCCTTTAAGTCTTTCCTCTCTTTCTGATACATCAGCAGTACTGTGAGATTCTAGTCCCTTTATTGGTTCTTCCTGTCTGATGCATAAACACCACTGTGAGATCCTAATGCCTTTAAGTCTTTCCTCTCTTTCTGATAAATCAGCAGTACTATGAGATTCTAATCCCTTTATTGGTTCTTCCTGTCTGATGCATAAACACCACTGTGAGATCCTAATGCCTTTAAGTCTTTCCTCTCTTTCTGATACATCAGCAGTACTGAGAGATTCTAATCCCTTTATTTGTTCTTCCTGTCTGATGCATAAACACCACTGTGAGATCATAATGCCTTTAAATCTTTCCTCTCTTTCTGATACATCAGCAGTACTGTGATATTCTAATCCCTTTATTGGTTCTTCCTGTCTGATGCATATACACTACTGTGAGATCATAATGCCTTTAAGTCTTTCCTCTCTTTCTGATACATCAGCACAACTGTGAGATTCTAATCCCTTTGTCAAGCCTCTCAACTCCTCTGCATTTCGCAAGTGTCGCCAGCTTTTTCCTTCTGTTTACCCCCCGCAAAGGTAACTTTGCACATGAGTAAATCTACAATCTTAAAGTTACACTTACACTTTGTAGTAACTTTACTACTTTAGTCTATTCACCACTTCCAAGTTAAAGTTACTATTAAAGTGTAGACGTACATGTCTCCACACCCCCATAAAATAGGATGGCGGTGGTAAAAATGTTATATTCGACTGGAAGGTTACTACTAGCAGCGGCAATATGACCATATTTTACGTTCCGCACACTTTGCGGAGACCTCTGCAATTGGGGCGGAGATCTCCCCATGAGAAAGTATGGGGACATTTGTAAAACTTTATTAAAGTTTAAAAAATAGATAAAAATGTTAATGGTGAATATTAATGTAAGTACATTTTATGTAGCAATTTCAAATGTAGAAGAGATTTAAAAAATGCTAAATCACTAGTCACTAAAATTGAAAAGAAATATTTAACGGAAATGAAATATTTAACTGATTTGAGTAAGTAATAAAATTATTTTTTTAAAGCTGTATTAAAAACACCCAAAGTAAAATGTTTACATTTATTTATTATGTATTAAATGTTACTAAAAGCTATGTTTAGAATAAACATAAATTAATATAATTAATTAATATTTATTAATAATTTGCTTTAATTTTTAATATTAAAATATCTATGTTTTAAAAAAAAGTCTAACTAAATTAACTTATTTGACCACATTTGCTATGGGGTTTTTATTTTAAGACCTTACCTCACTTTTTTCGTATGGGAGGGTGTTGTAGCACCTGTGAGGGGCCATGGGTGGGGCCGTGGGTGGTGTTGCACTTACTCCAGTTCTGAGCTGAAGTACATTTACTCCAGTTTGTGGTCCTTTTTGGCTATAGTAGATTTAAAAGTGCAATTTGTGAATAGTAAGGGGCTTACTCTATTTTGGGACATGCACTTCCTTTCCTATGCCCATCCCTAGTCCTCCCTTAACCCCTCCTTACTTCTTCCTAAACCTCCACCATTTATTTGTAAATATTCTCCATTTTCCCCCACATACCTACACATTTCCTACTAAAACATAGGGTTACGTGTGTGGAGAATTCCATAGTTGGGGCAGAGATCTCCGCACACAACAGATAGGAAAGGAGAGGTGTAGACCTCTGCACTTAGATTTGTGAATAGCATTTTGGAGTATGTGAGTAGTACTTTTAAGCATACAAAATGTAGTTTGTGAATAGGCCACTCACTTTTCAAAACTATAGCACCCACCAAAAAAGTGTACGTTTTCTATTGCCCTTAGTTCCCCTTAATCACCCTCTTAAATGCCTGATTTCACCTGTATCCTTGAGGAAGGTCCTTCCACTCTGTCTTATGAATCAGCACAGCTTTAAGAGTCTGATGCCTGTATGTCCTTCCTGTCTGTCTGATACATCTGCACAACTGTGAGAGTCTGATGCTTGCATGTTCTTCCACTCTGTCTTATGCATCAGCACAAATGTGAGATTCTGATGCCTTTCGTATGCATCAGCACAGCAAAAATCTGATGCATGTGTTTTCTTCCTCTCTGTCTGATAGATCAACACAACTGGCTTTGTGGTCCCTGTGTGTATTTTCACTCTGACCTATGTATCAGGACCACTTTGAGAGTCTGATGCCTGCCTGTCCTTCCTATTTGTCTGGTACATCAACACAACTGTGAGAGTCTGATGCCTGCGAGTCGTTCCACTCTGTCTTATGCATCAGCAGAGCTATGCGATTCTGATATCAGTATGTGCCTTCTTGACTTATGCATCAGCACAGCTTTGAAAGTCTGATGCATGTATGTCCTTCCGCTCTGTCGGATAGATCATCAAAGCTGTAAGAGTCTAATGCCTGTGTGTATTTCCACTCTGTCTTATGCATCAGCACAGCTGTAAGAGTCTAATCATGTGTGTATTTCCACTTTGTCTTATGCATCAGCACAGCTGTAAGAGTCTAATGCCTGTGTGTATTTCCACTGTGTCTTATCCATCAGCGGAGCTGTGAGAGTCTAATGCCTGTGTGTCCTTCCTCTTTGTCTGGTACATCAGCACAACTGTGAGAGTCTGATGCCTGCGAGTCGTTCCACTCTGTCTTACGCATCAGCAGAGCTATGCGATTCTGATATCAGTATGTCCCTTCTTGACTTATGCATCAGCACAGCTTTGAAAGTCTGATACATGTATGTCCTTCCGCTCTGTCTGATAGATCAGTAAAGATGTAAGAGTCTAATGCCTGTGTGTATTTCCACTCTGTCTTATGCATCAGCACAGCTGTAAGAGTCTAATCATGTGTGTATTTCCACTTTGTCTTATGCATCAGCACAGCTGTAAGAGTCTAATGCCTGTGTGTATTTCCACTTGTCTTATGCATCAGCGGAGCTGTGAGAGTCTAATACCTGTGTGTCCTTCCTCTTTGTCTGGTACATCAGCACAACTGTGAGAGTCTGTTGCCTGCAAGTCTTTCCACTGTCTTACACATCAGCAGAGCTATGCGATTCTGATATCAGTATGTCCTTTCTTGACTTATGCATCAGCATAGCCTGTATGTCCTTCTGCTCTGTCTGATAGATCAGCACAGCTGTAAGAGTCTAATGCCTGTGTGTATTTCCACTCTGTCTTATGCATCAGCGGAGCTGTAAGAGTCTAATGCCTGTGTGTATTTCCACTCTGTCTTATGCATCAGTGGAGCTGTGAGAGTCTGATGCCTGCCTATCCTTCCGCTTTGTCTCGTACATCAGCACAACTGGGAGAGTCTGTTGCCTGCAAGTCTTTCCACTGTCTTACACATCAGCAGAGCTATGCGAATCTGATATCACTATGTCCCTTCTTGACTTATGCATCAGCATAGCCTGTATGTCCTTCTGCTCTGTCTGATAGATCAGCAAAGCTGTAAGAGTCTAATGCCTGTGTGTATTTACACTCTATCTTATGCATCCGCACCGCTTTGAGGGTTTGATTTTGAATAAAATCTTCTTACATGAGACTACCTGAAGATTTGAATTGATTGAACAATATTCTTTTATATTGTTAAAAACTGTCAGCCTCAATTTTCAATGTCGACGTTGCTCTATGTGGGATTAGGGGTTTGGCCACAGTAGGTTGGGACAGTACTAGGAAAGTCCAGCCATATAACAGGGAGTCATAACTACCGGAGTTTACCCCTTTTAGCATTACTACATAATACCCAGTACTACACTTTCTCCTGGTAGGCTCCAATACAACCAAGTAAACAATAATCTATATCGTAACAGGATCTTTTACCTTATGGCAACTTGCAAAGGCCGACGAGCCAGCACAACAATATGATTGATGAACGTTTGCTTTCAACAAACAAATAATCCAGTTTAGGAAAACTAAATCTTGCCTCAGCACGAAGCACTTTCCAGGCCTTGGAAAAGGCATTAAAAAAGAAACAGCCAAACGGTGGGAAGCAGCATCTCTTAAGCAATAGCTAGAAGCCGCCCGTAATGAAATGAAATGTGCAGATTTATATAGTGCGGCTTATCACCCAGGAGGGTTTCCAAGTGCTGTCCATGGGCACGGGGACATTAAGGTGGTCATTATGACATTGGCGGTAAATGATGCTTACTGGTGCGGTGACGGCTCCCAACATACCATCGTGGAGATGAACATCTGTTCGCTATATTATCACACACAAACGAAACCGACAGAATACTGCCGCAAACACAAATCCGCCAGACCAAAGGTCAGTGGTAAAGTGTCGTCACGAACACCCATACTGTTATTCCAACAAAACAACACCTATCACATTATGACCCACGAATCACCACGGCGGACATTCAACGGCTGTAAACCATTGGCAGTACACACCAGCCGGTCAGAATGGCCACCAAATACAAAACAAAGACAACATTGGCCAAAACTGAAATCCCACACCTGATACTCATACACACACCACACCCACCCACCCACAGCAGTATAAAACACACACCCACATTACACACAACCCTTTTCCAACACGAAAAGACTGCAATAGCTAGCCACGCAAATCACAGAGGCAACAACACACACACACCACAAACACTCATACATCCATCACCCACTCCACACCCAACATTACTCAACACCCTCTGCAAAACACACACCACACAACACCCATGTCCCCACTAAAGCACCCCTGTTTCACAGATGAGGAGTTGCGGGTCCTGGTGGAGGAAATAGTCAGGGTAGAACCACAGCTCTTCGGAGCACAGGTACAGCAAATATTCATTGCAAGGAAGATGGAGCTATGGAGGAGGATTGTGGACGGGGTGAACGCCTAGGACAGCATCCAAGAACAAGGGATGACATCAAGAAGAAATGGAACGACCTATGGTGGAAGGTAAGTTCCATAGAAGCAAGGCACCAGCTCGCCATCCAGAGTACTGGCGGTGGACCCCTACCTCCTCCCCCACAGCTGACAGCATGGGAGGAACAAGTCATGGCAATCCTCCATCCTGAGGGACTCACTGGAGTGGCCGGAGGACTGGACATTGGTGAGTCAAAATTTACTACTTATAACCCCCCATACCTACATGCCATCTCACCCCCTCACCCTGACTCCCATCACTCTACCCCATGCCGCACAGCGCACCTACACATGTGACTAACCCTAATGCCAAGCCCTGCATGCCATACCAATGCATGTACAGCCCTCCGAGCCCTGCATGTACACCCACCACCAATGCATGCACAGCATGGAGAACTAACAATCCCACATTACACCACCATACACAAACAAAGGTGGCAGGGCAACAACAATGATATAGGGGAAGCTAGGGATGTACATTATGTCACAGACATAGAGCATAATACATCACTTACATCCTCACAGGTGTCCCCCCAATCCCAGTGGCAAGGAGGTGCCACGACTATCCAGTCCCCCAACAGAAGATGCCCCCAGTGATGACAGTAACTCTGGACTTCTGGATCTGGATGACCTACCTGGCCCATCAGGGACCACTGGTCAGTCGGCCACCCCAGTCCACTCCCAGTCCACCACAGAGCCCCCCACTCAGTATCCAACACCACAGCACCCACCTAACATCTCCACACCTCTGTCCCCAGGACATGTCAATCAGCAGTGTGCCCACATGTACAAGGACCCCAGTCCACACCTCACAGCCAAGACAATCAGGGTCTTGGGTTCAGTGGCAGTGGGCACACCATTGAGGGGTCACAGGCACAGGTGGACAGGGACACTCGGAGGACAGCTGGGTGCCAGGGGGAGGACAGACTCAGGGAACCGACTCTCCAGGAGGCACTCACTAAAGTCCAGGGGGCCTACCAACAATCCCAGGACAAGATGGGCCAGATTCTGAACAACATACAGGAGAACCAATGTCTGCAGGAGGTACACCATCAGGAGATCAGGAAAGATTTGCAGGCCCTCAATACCACCATGGTCTCCATACCAGGGGTGCTGACTGACATGGCCAACATTATGAAGGAATATACAGCACACCAGGGGGCCCCTCCCACTAGCCAGTCAACTGACCAGCCTTCCACATCTGCTGCAGCTAGTGGACAGGAGGCCCTGCCACAGGACCCACAGGCCACCAGCACCCCTCCACCTGCAGAAGGTGAACCACCCCGCAAATGGTCCCTATGACCCAGACAGACGCCAGAGATACTTGCCATGACCAAAACCACTGCCAGGAAATGAGACCCTCCTGAATGTCCACTGTGTGTTCACTCTGTCACCTTGTCCACTTTGAACTGCCATTGCTACCCTTCCTATGGCCCCTTGGACACAGGACCTGTGCTACAAACAGACTGGACCAATACCCTGGACTTTCCTCTACTATCACCCCATTCCATTTAACTATTCCTTCTATATATTTGACCACAATAAACACCCTTGAACACAACTTGAGTGATTGTGCTTTATGTGATGAAAATGTGCAATTACGTTCCCAGTTGCATCTTGTGCAATTGACCTGAAGTTTGTGATAGCATACAAATAATGACTTGTAGCCGTCTGTAGTCACCACATCAGTACACAGTTCTAATAACACCAACATCTGCAAATTGAGAAACCATAGGTGTAGGAAAGTACCATCTTGCCTGGCATGTTACCCCCATATTTCACTGTATATATGTTGTTTTAGTTGTATGTGTCACTGGGACCCTGCCAGCCAGGGCCCCAGTGCTCATAAGTGTGCCTTGTATGTGTTACCTGTGTTATGACTAACTGTCTCACTGAGGCTCTGCTATCCAGAACCTCAGTGGTTATGCTCTCTCATTTCTTTCCAAATTGTCATTAACAGGCTAGTGACCAATTTCACCAATTTACATTGGCATACTGGAACACCCTTATAATTCCCTAGTATAGGGTACTGAGGTACCCAGGGTATTGGGGTTCCAGGAGATCCCTATGGGCTGCAGCATTTCTTTTGCCACCCATAGGGAGCTCTGACAATTCTTACACAGGCCTGCCATTGCAGCCTGAGTGAAATAACGTCCACGTTATTTCACAGCCATTTACCACTGCACTTAAGTAACTTATAAGTCACCTATATGTCTAACCTTTACCTGGTAAAGGTTGGGTGCTAAGTTACTTAGTGTGTGGGCACCCTGGCACTAGCCAAGGTGCTCCCACATTGTTCAGGGCAAATTCCCCGGACTTTGTGAGTGCGGGGACATCATTACACGCGTGCACTATACATATGTCACGACATATGTATAGCGTCACAATGGTAACTCCGAACATGGCCATGTAGCATGTCTAAGATCATGGAATTGTCACCCCAATGCCATTCTGGCATTGGGGAGACAATTCCATGATCCCCCGAGGCTCTAGCACAGACCTGGGTACTGCCAAACTACCTTTCCCGGGGTTTCACTGCAGCTGCTGCTGCTGCCAACCCCTCAGACAGGTTTCTACCCTCCTGGGGTCCAGCCAGACTTGGCCCAGGAAGGCAGAACAAAGGACTTCCTCAGAGAGAGGGTGTTACACCCTCTCCCTTTGGAAAAAGGTGTTAGGGCTGGGGAGGAGTAGCCTCCCCCAGCCTCTGGAAATGCTTTCATGGGCACTGATGGTGCCCATTTCTGCATAAGCCAGTCTATAGTCTACACCGGTTCAGGGATCCCCCAGCCCTGCTCTGGCGCGAAACTGGACAAAGGAAAGGGGAGTGACCACTCCCCTGACCTGCACCTCACCTGGGAGGTGCCCAGAGCTCCTCCAGTGTGCTCCAGACCTCTGCCATCTTGGAAACAGAGGTGCTGCTGGCACACTGGACTGCTCTGAGTGGCCAGTGCCAGCAGGTGACGTCAGAGACTCCTTCTGATAGGCTCCTCCAGGTGTTGCTAGCCTATCCTCTCTCCTATGTAGCCAAACCTCCTTTTCTGGCTATTTAGGGTCTCTGCTTTGGGGAATTCTTGAGATAACGAATGCAAGAGCTCATCAGAGTTCCTCTGCATCTCTCTCTTCACCCTCTGCCAAGGACTCGACCGCTGACTGCTCTGGAAGCCTGCAAAACTGCAACAAAGTAGCAAAGACGACTACTGCGACCTTGTAACGCTGATCCGGCCGCCTTCTCGACTGTTTTCTTGGTGGTGCATGCTGTGGGGGTAGTCTGCCTCCTCTCTGCACTAGAATCTCCGAAGAAATCTCCTGTGGGTCGACGGAATCTTTCCCCTGCAACCGCAGGCACCAAAAGACTGCATCACTGGTCCTCTGGGTCTCCTCTCAGCACAACGAGCGAGGTCCCTTGAACTCAGCAACTCTGCCCAAGTGACTCCCACAGTCCAGTGACTCTTCAGTCCAAGTTTGGTGGAGGTAAGTCCTTGCCTCCCCACGCTAGACTGCATTGCTGGGAACCGCATGATTTGCAGCTGCTCCGGCTCCTGTGCACTCTTCCAGGATTTCCTTTGTGCACAGCCAAACCTGGGTCCCCGGCACTCTAACCTGCAGTGCCCGACCTCCTGAGTTGTCCTCCGGCGTCGTGGGACCCTCCTTTGTGACTTCGGGTGAGCTCCGGTTCACTCCACTTCATAGTGCCTGTTCCGGCACTTCTGTGGGTGCTGCTTGCTTCTGAGTGGGCTCTTTGTCTTGCTGGACGCCCCCTCTGTCTCCTCACACAATTGGCGACATCCTGGTCCCTCCTGGGCCACAGCAGCATCCAAAAACCCTAACCGCGACCCTTGCAGCTAGCAAGGCTTGTTTGAGGTCTTTCTGCATGGAAACACCTCTGCAACCTTCTTCACGACGTGGGACATCCATCCTCCAAAGGGGAAGTTTCTAGCCCTTGTTGTTCTTGCAGAATCCACAGCTTCTACCATCCAGTGGCAGCTTCTTTGCACCCACAGCTGGCATTTCCTGGGCATCTGCCCACTCCCGACTTGATCGTGACTCTTGGACTTGGTCCCCTTGTTCCACAGGTACCCTCGTCTGGAAATCCATCGTTGTTGCATTGCTGGTGTTTGTCTTCCTGGCAGAATTCCCCTATCACGACTTCTGTGCTCTCTGGGGAACTTAGGTGCACTTTGCACCCACTTTTCAGGGTCTTGGGGTGGGCTATTTTTCTAACCCTCACTGTTTTCCTACAGTCCCAGCGACCCTCTACGAGCTCACATAGGTTTGGGGTCCATTCGTGGTTCGCATTCCACTTCTAGAGTATATGGTTTGTGTTGCCCCTATACCTATGTGCTGCCATTGCATTCTATTGTGACTATACATTGTTTGCACTGTTTTCTATTGCTATTACTGCATATTTTGGTATTGTGTACATATATCTTGTGTATATTTGCTATCCTCATACTGAGGGTACTCACTGAGATACTATTGGCATATTGTCATAAAAATAAAGTACCTTTATTTTTAGTATATCTGTGTATTGTGTTTTCTTATGATATTGTGCATATGACACCAGTGGTATAGTAGGAGCTTTACACGCCTCCTAGTTCAGCCTAAGCTGCTCTGCTAAGCTACCTTTTCTATCAGCCTAAGCTGCTAGACACCCCTCTACACTAATAAGGGATACCTGGACCTGGTGCAAGGTGTAAGTACCCCTTGGTACCCACTACAAGCCAGGCCAGCCTCCTACAATAGGTGACAGTCAGTTGAGGGTCCACTGCTGCCACAGGTGCATTTCCAATCTCCTCCTCCTGCAGATAAGGCACATGTCGTCTGAGGGCCAGGTTGTGCTCCATGCAGCATACTGCAACTATCTGGCAGACCTTCTCAGAAGAGTAGCACAGGGACCCATCTGTCAGATGGAGGCATCTGAACCTGGCCTTCAGGAGGCCGAAGGGACGTTCTATGATTCGCCTGGTTCACCCATGTGCATCATTACAAGATTCTCAGTCCCTGTCATGGCATTCCTCACAGGGGTCAGGAGCCATGACAGGTTTGGGTAGCCAGAGTTACCTGCAAGAATTGAGGGACAAACATCGGCCGTACACAATGGTATGGGGGATTACTCCAGAAGGCATACACTGACATATCTTGGGTGGGGGCTCAGTCTCACCTATCAGCCACACCCTGTGCCTCTGTAACTGTGTCATCACATTTGGGATGCTGCTATTCCTCAGGACGAAGGCGTCATGCACCGACCCAGGATATTTGGCAGTGACGTGGGAGATGTACTGGTCAGCCAGGCACACCATTTGCACATTGAGTGAAGCGAAACTCTTCTGATTCCTGAACACCTGTTCATTGTGCCAGAGGGGTAGGGGGTAAATGCAATATGTGTTCCATCAATCGCCCCAATAATATTGGAAATATGTCCCATTGCATTGAATCCAACCTTCACAGTGGCCAAATCTTCCACTTGGAGAAAAGCGATGTAGCTGCACATGTGTTTGAGCAAGGCAGACAAAACCCTTGCCAGCACGATTGAGAACATTGGCTGACATTCCTGCTGCCAAGCCCACTGTCACTTGGAAAGAACCAGTTGCCAGGAAATAGAGCACTGATAGAACTTGCACAAGAGGGGGGATCCCAGTGGGATGACGGATAGCTGATAGCAGATCAGGCTCCAATTGAGTACACAGCTCTGTGATTGTGGCCCTGTCCAGGCTACAAGTCAGTATTATATGCCTCTCCTCCAGTGTAGCCAATTTCAAATTTCTGACTGTTGTCAACCACCATCAAATGGCGACCTCCTGTCCTGTAAGTATGGACAGGTGGAAGTGATGTAACTCCGCCGGCATTGGGCGTCATGGCAGAAGGTGGTCTTGCACCGCCGTGCTGTTCCTCATTGGCTAACATGGCGCTCTATAGAGTACAGCATCCAATGAGAATCACCGGCGGCGGTGACGGTGTACACCACCGCGGACGTGACCGCCACTTTCTATCTATAACCTCACTTGATTCCTGACTTTTCACAGGACAACACCTACACTGCATGTGCTGCTGTGACCTGTGCCTGGATCCTGCCATGACCCGTGTGACCAGGGAAAGGGCCCATGCCTTCCCTTCGGAGGAGTTACAGCACCTGGTGGGTGGGGTCCTACCAGCTGTATGGGCCTCCAGACTAACAGGTGAGTACAGCATGGGGACAATGAATGCGACAAGGTGTGGAGTATGTCTGGTGGCAGTGTACATGCAGGGTTCCGGGTGATGTGTGTACCAATGGAGATGGAACTATAAATTGTGAGCCATATGTGTGACAGGCCGGATTGTCTGGTTAATGGTGTCCTCCTGTCTGTATTACCTCTGCAGGTCAGCGCCCATCAGAAGAAGGGATTGTGGCATGCCATCGCCAAGGACGTGCAGACCCTGGGGGTCTATGGCAAGCGGAGCACCCACTGCAGGAAAAGGTGGGAGGACCTGAGACGCTGGGCCTGGAAGACCACGGAGGACCAGCTGGGGATGGACACCCAACGAGGGTGGGGTGCCCGTCAGAAGCTGACCCCCCTGATGGCCCGCATACTGACCTACCCAGAGCTGGATGGGTGCTTGAGGGCAGCACATCAGCAACAAGGGGCTGAGTACAGTGAGCGTGACAAACATTGTTCTTGGCTGGCATAGGATCCAGATGGTGGGTGTCAGTAAGCGGCTGCCTCTTAATGCCAGCTCAGACATTGCTGAGTGATCCAGCACAAGGTGAATGGGTAAATAGCTGCATCTTGTATTCCAGATAGGTGCCAATCCAGGTCAGATGGGCCTTAGTGGGTCCCAGGAGGGGTGCAGTTGACAGTGGTTGGCTCTCATCTTGCTGTGGTACCTAGCCAATGGAATGCCAGTACGATGCATAGTGCCCAATCTTGGTCCCTGTGTGTGATGGGAATGTGTGTGCCATCTGTGGTGTTGGTGATGTAATTGACCCAGTGCTCCTTTTCTCTCCCTCCCATGTGTGCATTAGCATAATCTGGCGTAAGAGCAGGGGCACTGGCAACTGAGGGAGCTGCACCCCACAGGACCCAGGAGGCAGAGTCCACCAACGCTGAGGGGACCAGTGGGAACGAGGGCGAGAGGAGCACCACAGCAGAGACAGGAGGTGACAACACTGACTCTGAAACCTCCTCAGATGGAAGCTCCCTGGTGGTGGCGGACACCTCTGGAACCACCACCGCTACAGGTACAGCCGCTACCCCGTGCCAACACCACCATCCCAATAGCCCCCCCCACTGAGTTGCCCATGTCCGCTCACCTAGGACGGTGGGCATCTCCTTCACCCCAGCACCTCAGGTTCTGCCTAGTGAGCCCTGCTGCCCTCAGTGAAGAGGCTATTGACCTCCTGAGATCCATCTCTGTAGGGCAGTCAACCATAGTGAATGCCATCTAGGGGCTGGCATCCCAGATGCAGCAATGCAATTTGTTCCTGGAGGGCATCCATAGTGGGTTGGTGGCCCTACAGAGATCCCCCTCCCCCTGCCTCTCCCTCACAGTCACTTCCACACTCACATCTGCATGCACTGCATCAACAGTCACCACCACCATATCATGCAGCACACACACCTCACTTGCAAACACCATCCCCTTTGTCCTCTCCCACCCTGTCTGCCCCCTCCTAAGAGACACAAACGCACACACTCAGACTCCCAACAGCCATCCACCTCACACACACACACACTGTGCATACACCTGCACCCAAGTCCAGGTGGGCTAGTTTGTACACGCCTGCCTATTCAATTTTAGGAGTTAAACCACAAAATCAAAAGGTCCTAGAAAGTGTCTAATAAGTTCAGAATATACTTTAGTTAAGTCTAAAAATACCAATATGACGCTATATCAATGAGTTGTTCAGTCATATTGTTTGATCCCTCCTTGAAGTTAGCCTCCCATTTTTAGGTTGAGCGCGCAATCGCTTCTGACCTGTTGTCATCTATTTTGTGGGCTTTAACCATGTCCATCACTTTCATTCATTTGTGTAATTGCCTTTCAAATTTCCCTTGATTTCATTTGTTGAAGGCATGGCTATGTCATGCCTTTTCTGGTGTTTAGCCCTCCTCGAGAGCACCGGCCAACTGCTGTTAACATATTAACAGCATTAACGTCCATGTTTTACGCATGGTTTCTAGACTACTTATTTTTTATTTTTAGGTCGAGCTTCTGTTTTTTGTCTCCCCTTTGCGTTCCATTGCACTTTCAAGCCTTACACAGCGCAAACTCAATCAGCAGTATTGGAGTGCTTTGCATGACTACCAGTTACTTCACATTGTAAATGCTTGTGTTGTTCTCTTTCTGTTTTTCACATGACTGTCTGCTAGAGTTGGCTCTTTTCAGTCTTTGTACGGCACATATCACATGTATAAATCACCAGCATATACTATCGCAGTATTTCCACATTTGGCATTGACGCGTTGATGCATGGAGGAGCGCTTGTGGCTTTTCATTCAGGTAATTCGGTGCACAGTCACCCAGCATTTAGGCTTTCGCTACAGCTGTGAACCTCATACACGTTTGAGCACTTCTCTGCATTCCATGTTTGTTTACTGATTAGCTGGATTGCATTTGTCCGCCCCGGGATGGACCGATTGGCACACACTGCTTGCAATACACAGGGCTCTGCGTGTGTCCAGTTAAATGCATTCTGCTCTCTCCGGGAATATATTTACATTGGGGAAACTGCATGTTAACCTCACTCCGCACAATATGCGTTTTAAAAAAAACATCATGGCACATTTGTTTCAGGTTTGGTGTTTGTTTCCTCATTGCATTATGTTCATTATGAGAAGGGTTTTTCACATCCTTTCTATTTAGGTTTGTTTACTCATTGCATTACATTCATTTCGAGAAGGGGTTTTCAAATCCTTTCTATCTAGCAACGTCATTGACAGTGAGTTTTATTACAACTGTGGTTCACTGATGCACCGGGAAGTAGCTTTACTGTTCTGCTTATTAGCGCAGATTAACAATGATGCATGCTGGGTAATGTAGCGCCACTGTCTATTATTGTACATTATTTATTTTGTTTTCCCTTCACACTCCATGGCACATTCAAGTTTTATACAGTGGGACTCAAATAGCAGTATTGGAGCTATTTGCATGACTACCAGTTACTTCTTATTGTTTGTTTTGTTTTCCTTCGCGCTCAAGGCGGCCATGGCACTTTCAAGTTTTACACAGCGCAATGGGTAGTATTGGAGCTATTTGCATGACTACCAGTTACTTCTTATTGTTTGTTTTGTTTTTCCTTCGTGCTCATGGTGGCCATGGCACTTTCAAGTTTTACACAGCACAATGGGCAGTACTGGAGAGCTTTGCATGACTACCAGTTACTTCACATTGTACATTGTTTATTTTGTTTCCCCTTTGCGCATTTCAAGTTTTATACAGCGGAAACTCGATCTGCAGTTTTGGAGCAATTTGCATGACTACCAGTTACTTCTCATGGTTTGTTTTGTTATTCTAGTGTGGTCACAGCAGCCATGGCGCTTTCAAGTTTTACACAGCGCAATGGGCAGTATTGGAGTGCTTTGCATGACTTCACATTGTTTATCCTTCTTGCAAACTCAATCAGCACTATTGGAGCCCTTTGCATGACTACCAGTTACTTCACATTGTTTCTTAGTTACCTCACGTCACAGTTACAGAGAGGACAGTGCATGCCGTTTGTGCACAGCTTACAAAATGGCAGCACAAAGCTTGTTTAGCTATAGTTAAGCACTTCACTTTCTTCATCATTGAATAGAGCTGTGATACCCTATCCTTGACAATGCTTGGTTCACTCTTTCTCATTAAATGTTCACTTTTGTCACACATGGTCTTGCAGAGCTGCTTGCTCAGTGGTATTATTTGGCAGGAAAGGACCAAATTATGAGACAGGGCTGACCAATTTATGGGGCAAAAAAGTCCAATTGTGCATTTACACCACCAATAGCTCTAACTCTCGCAAATGCGAGACCTATTGCATTTCAAATGCTTATTTAATTTTATCAACCAGTGGAAAAATTTGAATTTTGAGTATTAGAGGTTTATGGATGTAGATCAGTGGTCAGAGCGACCGCCTCGAGAGCTGGGGATCTGGGTTCAGGCGTTGGGACAACATTCTGTGATTCTGGGCAAATCACTTAGGCCCTCATTATGACATTGGCAGTCACTGTTAAAGTGGCTGTAATACCGCCAACAGACTGGGGGTAATTACCGCCAAATTATGACCATGGCGGTGAATCCTTCCGTAGACAGCCAATGTACCACACACAACAGTAGCCAACAACAGCTAGGCGAAGACAAGGTACCGCCCACCATATTATGACACAGCAAACTGCCAGGATTTCCAGGGCGGTAACAACGCCATCAAAAGCCTGGCGGAAACAGAACACAGAAAACGAAAGACTCACCAACAGGAACCGGAACTTCATGTCTTCCTGATGCACTTCTATGCCATGGTCCACCTGGAACTCCGACGAAGAAGATGACGGTGAATACAGCCACCTAGCACACAATGGAGGGAGGGAGAAAAAGGAGAGTGACACACAAACCATTCACACACACACACCATACACACAACCAGCTGCAGAGTTAAACCAATGCCACAGGACACACGTTAAAATAAAACAAGGACAACAATGAGAATCAGCAAACACTGTAATTTGATGCCAACAGCCACCATATCGTCCATGCGAAAATGAAAGCATCCGTCAATGTTCAGAAAGGGCCAATGGCCAGTCCAAAGTCCAAAAGGCCCACATGACCACAGGGCACAGTCCGAGGCCCAGCTTGACTCCTGACCATCCGGACTCCACAGTGCGGGGGCATCATGCTGGAAATGGGCAGGCACCTCAGGGGGAAGTAGGATGGGGGTGGGGGCCACCACAGCTGAAGTGAGAAACATGCCCACTGGTTCTGGAGGGGGCTCCATGCCCAATTGTCCCTGGTGGGGAGTGCAAGGCCACAGTCTCTGAAGTGGGGAACATGCCCACTGGTTCTGGAGGAGTCTCCATGTCCATTTGCCTCTGGTGGGGAGCGCAAGGCCACATTCCCTAAAGTGGGGAACATGCCCACTGGTTCTGGAGGGGGCTCCATGCCCAATTGTCCCTGGTGGGTGGCCTACATGCCCTCTGCTGGAGGTGAGGGCTCCTTGCTCACTGCTGGTGGAGGTGTTACCCCGACTGCCTCTGCTGGAGGTGAGGGCTCCTTGCTCACTGCTGGTGGAGGTGTTACCCTGGCTGCCTCTGCTGGGGGTGAGGTCTCCTTGCTCACTGCTGGTGGAGGTGTTACCCTGGCTGCCTCTGCTGGGAGTGAGGCCTCCTTGCTCACTGCTGGTGGAGGTGTTACCCTGGCTGCCTCTGCTGGAGGTTGTGAGAAAGTAGCCTCTTTCTAGCATGGTTACCCCCATTTGTGGCCTGTTTGTGAGTGTTTGTCAGTGTGTTTTTACTGTCTCTCTGGGATCCTGATAGCCAAGACCCCAGTGCTCATAGTTTAAAACCTATTTGTCAATGTGCTTTTCCTGTCTCACTGGGATCCTGCTAGCCAGGACCCCAGTGCTCATAGTTTGTGGCCTATGTGTGTTGTCAGTATGCTGGACTGTGTCACTCGAGTTCTGCTAACCAGAACTGCAGTGCTTATGGTCTCTCTACTTACCAAATTTGTCACTATAGTTTAGTGACTCCAGATTCCAATTCTGATTGGCACACTGGAACCCCCTTATAAGTCCCTAGTATATGCCTTTTGGGCTGCAGCATTTCTTTTGCTAACCATAAGAAGCTCATAGAAACCTTTCTTCAGAACTGCCACTGCAGCCTGAGTAAAATAGTGCACACACTATATCACAGCCATTTTTCACTGCACCAGGTAACGTATAAGTCACCTATATGTCTAACCTTAATTTACGGAAGGCTAGCTGCAAAGTTACTGTGTGTGAGGGCACCCTTGCACTAGCAAAGGTGCCCCCACATTGTCCAGGGCCAACTCCCTGGACTTCGTGAGTGCAGGGATACCATTGTAAGCGTGCACAACATATATGTCAATACATATATGTAGTTTCACAATGGTAACTCCGAATATGGCCATGTGAGGTGTCTAAGATCATTGAATTGACCCTCCAATCCAAATGTGGTATTGGGGGGGCAATCCCATGCACCCTGGGGGCTCCACCATGGACCCCCAGTACTGCCAAACCAGCTCTCTGAGGTTTCCACTGCAGCCCCAGCTGCTGCCACCTCACAGACAGGTTCCTGCACTCCTGGGGATTGAGCAGCTCTCCCATTGGAAATAGGTGTTATAGGCATGTGAGGGGTAGCCTCCCAGAGCCTCTGGAAATGCTTTGAAGGGCACAAACGGTGCCCTCCTTGCATAATCCAGTCTACACTGTTTTAGGGACCCCCAGTACCTGCTCTGGCGCGAAACTGGACAAAGGAAAGAGGAGTGACCACTCCCCTGTCCATCACCACCCCATGGGTGGTGCCCAGAGCTCCTCCAGAGTGTCCCTGGCATTAGCCATTTTGGATTCCAAGATGTGGGGACCCTCTGGAGACCTCTGAAGTGGCAGTGCCAGCAGGTGACATCAGAGACTCCTCCTAATAGGTGCATACCTGGGTAGGTAGTTAATCCCCCTCTCAGGGCTATTTAGCGTCTCTCCTCTGGGTAATTCCTCAGATTCGGTTTGCAAGATTCCTCCAGGACTCCTCTGCATCAACTTCTGACCATTGGATCAACCGCAGACTGCTCCAGGAACCGCTGTAACTGCAACAAAGTATTCAGGATGACTCCTGTGACATGCAACTTCAGCTCCAGCCAGCATTTGCAACAGTTTCCAAGGTGTGCACACTCTGAGGGCTGCCTGTCTTTACCCTGCACCAGAAGAACCAAAGGAATCTCCAGTAGAGTGATGGAGTCGCTTCTTTGCTTCTGCAGGCACCCTTCTGTGACGACAACCGGTACTCTGGGACTCCTCTCCTGATGAGGAGCGTGCTCCCTGGAACACAGGTGGTGGACCGAAGTGGCTGAGACTGTCCAAAGATCCAGCTGTCCAAATTTGGTGGAGGTAAGAGCTTGCCTCCCCGTGCTGCGACAGTACCCCTGTGTACCGGACCTTCTGCAGCTCTTTGGGCTTCTGTGCACTTCTTGCAAAGGTTCTTCGTGCACAGCGTAGCCCAGGTCCCCAGCACTCCATCCTGCGATGCACAGCTTCCTGAGTTGTTCTCCGGCGGTGTGGGACCTTCCAGTGTAGTGCTGCGACGACCACACTTTGCATCTTCTTTGTCCCCATGTTCTGGGACTCCAATGGGTGCTGCCTTGTCTTCTGAGGGCTCTCTGAAGTGCTGAGAGCCCCCTCTGTCTCCTCAGTCCAAATTTAGACCCCCAGATCCTTCCTGGGTCCAGGCAGCTCCTTTTTGACGGAAACCGCGTACTTGCTTGAACCAAGGCTTGTTGGCAGAATCCAGCGACGCAAACAGCATGCATCCAACAACTCGATGTGGGACATCTCCTGCACCATGCAGGAACCCGCAGCCATCTTCTTTAGTGCACTTCTGTACTTTTCTTCTGACTGGAGAATCCACTTTTGCACCTTCTTCTAGGTTGGCAGGGGCTCCTGTCCTTCCTGGACTCTTCTTCGGCTTCTGGACTTGGTCTCCTCTCTCCACAGGTTTTGAAGTCCAGGAATCCATTGTTTGTTGCTTGCAGTATTGCTTGGTTCTTGCAAAATCCTTTATCACGAGTTGTAGTGTGTCCTGAGGAAACTTTCTGTACTTTACTCCTGTTTTCCTAGGCTCTGGGTTGGGGTACTTTACTTAACATTGGTGTTTTCCTGCACTCCCAGCGCCCATCTACACACTACACTTGCCTAGGGGGAATTCAACATTCACATTCCACTATTATAGTATATGGTTTGTGTTGCCCCTATGCCATTGCATTCTATTGTATTTTCTACTGTTTGCACTATTCTATGACTGTTTAAATACCTGATTTTGTTTACTAGTATATATATTGTGTATAATACTTACCTCCAGTAGGATTATTGCCTCTGAGATATTTTTGCCCTTGTGTCACTAAAATAAAGTACCTTTATTTTTGGTAACACCAAGTATTGTCTTTTATTGTGTATAAGTACTGTGTAACTATATTGGTATTGCAGGAGGTTTGCATGTCTCCTAGTTCAGCCTAAGCTGCTCTGCTACAGCTACCTCTAGATAGCCTAAGCTGCTAGAAATCTTCCTACATTTCACTAATAATGGATAACTGGACCTGGTATAAGGTGGCTGTAAGTACCTTAGGTACCCACTACAAACCAGGGCAGCCTTCTACAGAGGTGAGGGCTCCTTGCCCACTGCTGGTGGAGGGGGCCTCCTGCCTCTCTTTGCTGGTGGAGTGGGAACCTTCACTTTTTTGGGTGGTGGAGTGGGTACCTTTCCTTTCTTGGGTGGTGGAGTGTGAACCTTCCCTTTCTTGCCTCCACGACTAGGAGGTGCCTCCACTGTTCCCGTCTCATATCCCTTGGTTTTCACCACCCTAGTCCTCCCTTTCAGAGTCAGAGGTGTGCTCACAGAAGGATTGGCAGCCGTCACACTCTGGGGCCCCTTTGTGCCAGCAGCTGAGGATTTGATGGGAGCAGTGGCAGACTGTTTGGCTGAGGTGCTGTGCTGGGTCATTGGGACCCTGCTCTTACAGACGGGAGGGTGGAGGGTAAGCAAAGAGGTCTAGTTGGCCAAGGAAAAGCTTCTTAGGTATGTTGGGATGGGATGTGGGAGGAGGGATGGGAGTGGAGATTGAGGGAGTGCTTGTCGGAGGTGTACATCTGCTGGCTCTCAAGGGGGAATGTGAGAGGGTTTGGTAAGCCTAGCACCGTGTATGCCGGGAACCAGGGCAACGTAGTGTTGAGGCAGTCATCTATGTTGGTTATTACAGCATTCCAAAATGTAGTCAATTGGGGGCATTCCTGAAGGATATGTAGCAATGTGCCATGGTTGCCGCAATGGCGCCAGCAGAGGAAGTCGCACGCGTGATCCCCTTTATGGAGCCTAACTGTAGTAAGGTCCCAGTAGGATGCGATTTTAGTGGCAGTTTCTGTGCTCGCCATGTTATTGGCCCTGTGATGCACCCGGTGGTAAATTTCACCCCATTCTTTTGCAGAGAGGTATCTTCCGAGTTTATTTTCCCAGCAAGTTTGGGTTAGTAGCTTAGGGACTGGGGTGTATTGCAGGAGAATGTTGCATAATTCGGTTATCAGATGTTTGTCATTCACCTTCTTTACTAACAACTGCTCATTTTTTTTTCTAGTGGCAGGTCCCACCTGTGCAGTTTTGAGGGTTAGTGAACCAATGTATGATCTGCGTGTAGTGGAAGGACTCAAAGGGGATGAGGCTATTGACATCAAAGAGGTGCCCATGAAGCGGCACCCAGTCTTCTGCTACCAAAATCTAAGGCAGTCCGTTCCATGCCTGCAGTGAACTCCGATTCCTGACAATAGGGTGAGGGGTGATGAGAATGTGGTAAGTCCCTGCTGTGTGGCGGTTGTGTCCTAGACCCTCAAGAGAGCACCTGTAATTGGGGAAACGTAGAGGCTTTTGGGTCTGTGGGCCCTCCGTAGGAAGGGAACCTTCCAGAGGTGGACACCCGCGACCGCTCTGTCCATAAATAACCAATGCTTTTCAGAGGCTGGTCTGGACCATTCCACATGGTAACGGAGCTGGGCCACCTGATAATATAGCTGAAGGTTGAGGATCCCTAGCTCACCCTCAATCGTTCATCGGTGATTCAGGTCTGTAGTCATTCTACTCATGCTGTCAGCCCATATAAATTTACAGAGTGCCTGTTGGAGGGTTCGAATAGTTCAGTGTGGGTGGGCCATTGGCAGGATTTGGAAGAGGTATAGGATATTGGAGAGGATTGTAATTTTAACAGTGGTGATCCTCCCCTGCCATGAAAGGCAATAGGAGCACCATAGTGCTGTCTTTGGGCACCTGTTAGTGGAGTTGGCCATAATTAAGTGACACGGTGGCCGCCACCATCGGTGCAAGCTAGATGTCTAGGTAGGTGATTTCCTGCTCAGCCACTGGAAGGGGAAACAGCGAGATAGATGTTCAACTTGTGGGCAGGGGACCATGAGGTTAAGGTCCTGTGATTCATGTATGGTAATGCAAAATTCTGCTGCCTCGCTAAAAATGCTCACCTCTCCAAGGAAAGCTGGCAGCGAGGTAATGGGATCCTCCAGAGTCACAGGACATCATTAGCATACAAGCTGAGAGTGTGTAGATCACCACCAAAGTGGATTCCTGTGATATCTGGGTTATTAAGTATTCGTTGTGCAAACAGTTCCATATATAATGCACATATTAAGGGTGACAGGAGACAACCCTGTCTTGTCCCCTTTCTAATAGGGAAAGCCTTGAAGGAGTGGCCATTAACCCGTATGGTGGCCCTGGGTTATCGTAACAGTTGGAAAGCAAGGCACAAAATTGTGCGCCACAGCCAAAGTGGATCAGGGTTTCCATTAAGTAAGGCCAGTGAATCCAATCAAATGCCTTTTTGGCATCTATGGAGAGAAGCATAGTGTGCCTACCAGATCGGCGTGACTTACCAATTATGTGTAAGAGTCTTTTAGTATTGTCAGAGAACTGTCTGTGTAGCACAAACCCAGCTTGGTCTGTCTCAATTAAGCCTGGCATGAGTGATTTCAGATGGGCAACCAAGATACCTATAAAGAGTTTTAAGTCAATGTTGAGGAGGGAAATGGGTCTGTATGAGCCACAGTGGGTCCTTTCTTTACCAGGCTTCGTAGGACAACTATCAAAACTTCTGTCATTTTAGGCAGTATTGATCCTGGGTTCTCAAAAGCATTAAACAGTCTGGTCAATATCGGTGCTATATCTACACAGAAGACCTTATAAAATTTGTCCGGAAACCTGTCTAGGCCCGGTGATTTATGGGGTTTGAGTCTGGCTATAACTGATATTACTTCCTCGATTCGGGCGTCTAGGTGTTCTGCAGAGACCGAGGTCAGGCGGGACATCAAGACCTCTTGCAAATATTGCAAGGGAGCCCAGTCTGATAGGGTCTGGGCTGTGTATAGAGCTGCATAGTACCTGTAAAACCGTGCCACTATATCCGCATCTGACGTCAGGGTTTCATGGGCTTCACCCTCTAGGGCCCTGAAACTTGTCTGCACTCATTAGGCTCTGAGGCAATTTGCTAGCAACCTGAAACATTTGTTGCTGCTTGTGTCGTATGTATGTTTGAGGCGGAGAAGTATTCGGCTCTGTCCATATCTAGCCCTGCCAACTGCCTCCTCTAGCTGTCACCAGACCCTGGGGGCTCCTGTGTGCTGATGTATGCGTTATAGTCCCCTCACCTGTCTGGTAAGCAATTCCCTCTTCTCCTTTCGCATCTTATTCTTAACCGCTGCTATGGCCTGAAATTCCCTTTTTATCACTGCTTTTAAGGAGTCTCCGGATATCCCCCATGTCGACATCCTTGAGTCACCTTTTCATGCTCTCTGATAAAGCCCCAGTGTTCCCATATCGTTGGGCAGACCTATTTAGATCAGTGTTAAATACTATGTTAAGGTCTCCTCCTAGCAAGACCCACCTGCCTTTATCAGTCATGACTTCCTCTATAGCCCTACGTAATAAAATATCCTGTCCATCATTGGGGGCATACACGGATCCCAACACAAAGGTATTTCCCTTCACCTGTATTTGGTAGGTCAGGAGTCTACCTTGGACTTCAGCTACCTTGTCACCTATAACTCCCTTGAATTTATTTGAAAGCAGGATCCCCACTCCTGCATTTTTGGAAGAAATGGTTGAAAAAACATTGATAAGGGAATAAATGAGATTTAAGGCGGTGTCAGTCGGCAAAGAGAAGGTGGGCTTCTTGGATTTGGCAAATCTGCACCCACAACCGCTCTAAATATGACAGGATGGCCCTTCTTTTAACCAGGTTGTTAAGCCCCTTTGAGTTGATGGAAACGATGTGTAAAGTGGCTTTAGTATCGGGCATAGTAGAGATATGGAGATAGGCATGCAGGGCCCCTGCCGCCCGCGCCCCGGTAATGGAAGATCTGTCAGAGTAAGGTGAGCCCGCTATGCATACTGAGCAACCCTTAAATCCTAGGCATATAGTAGAGTAACCC
This sequence comes from Pleurodeles waltl, assembly GCF_031143425.1. Taxonomy (NCBI): domain Eukaryota; kingdom Metazoa; phylum Chordata; class Amphibia; order Caudata; family Salamandridae; genus Pleurodeles; species Pleurodeles waltl. The sequence goes on from NC_090441.1 coordinate 159,868,370, forward strand.
ACAAACTGAATACAAAAACATAATTTAAACAAACATGTTGTCTCTGTTTCCTCTGGGCTTTAGAAGTTGCCCAAAAAGAGTCAGTAGTGTCTAGGCCAAACAAGTTGGCGGCTTGGTGTCTCCTGGTGATAGTTTAGAACTCCCCTCTACCCTCCACTTGGGAGGTGCTAGGTACTGGAGTCCTGGGCGACCGAATCAAGAACCGCCTTCCTCTTCTGCACAATCATCTCCGTGCTGGGTGTGAAGCCCCCTGCGGTGGACGGTCTTTGTCCATGGAGTTTTGTTGTGCCTGGCTCCTTCCCAGTGTTCCAGGAGAGCCCAGCCTCATCCACCGGCAGTCTCAGGAGCTCCCTTGCGGCTGGTAGGGAGAGTATTTGGTGTAGTCTACCGCCCCACCTGAGTATAAGGTGGAAGGGATGCCCCCATGAATACGAGACATTGTGGTCCTGGAGGAAGGAGGTCGCAGGCCAAAAGTCCTTGCACTTCTGTAGGGTCAAGACAGAGAGATCTTGGTACAACAACAGGGTATGCCACAGGAACTGGAGAGGATGCATTTCCCGAGCCCTTTGGAGGATCCGCTCCTTCATTTGGAATTCATGTATGCAGGTCAGGATATCCATGGGGGGTTGAGTGTCGTCTTGGGGGGCCAACTCTGTGGGTGCAGTCCAGTTGGATGGTAGAGTCTGCTGGGGATTCAAAGATGTAGGCGAATAAGGCTGGGACGTATGCCTCTATGTTGTTGTCCTCAGCTCCTGTGGGGACTCCTCAGATATGGGTGTTGTTTCTTCTGCAGGGGTTCTCGAGATCCTACGTGTGGGTCTGTAGGTCTATCTGCTGGTTGCATAGGCGGAGGATTTCCTGCTGCAATTGCTCCAGCTCTTTCCCTCTGTTTACCTCATGGTCCTCAAGGTTAGAGACCATCTCTCCTAAGTCAGCAACCTCAGTGCGGGCTGATTTTAGTTCTTGGGAGAGGTCCCTCTTAACAGCTTGCAGATCCTCTCTGGGAGAGGTAAACAGCACCTCCAGTAAGAGCAGTTAATGGGGCCCTCCACGTCCTGGCTCTACTGTTGTGTTTCTTGGCCCTCAGTGGGAGCGCAATCGTTGCTGGGACCCCAGACGGCCGAGTTAACTTGTCTTTTAGAGTCCTATCTCTCTTGCAGCATGCCGTGGCAATGGCGATGCCTCCTCCGTTGGGGGGGTCCGGGGTGGGAGACCTGCTGGGGACTGTAGGTTAGGTCCGGGTGGTTGTCAACAAGGGGCTGTTCCCATGGCCTATCCCAACCTATGAGATACTCTCACACTGAAGCAGCAGATGGAAGGACCCTTACAGATGTCCAGGCAGGTGGCACCTCCAGGGCTATCTCCGCTCCCAACACGAGGTCCTCCGGTGTCACCATCCCCTTTAGTCCAAGGGGGCCACTGACTTTGCCCGGCACGGTGAGAGCGACCAGTGCTGGTACCAGGGAGTATTGGAGTGGGAGGTGCTAGTAGAAGACTCCCCCAGCGCAGGCTTGGGTATACGCTGCGTTAGTGGACTCTCAAAAGCAGCACAAGCTCTCCCACAGGCCAGTGTCTTTTGCAAACAGGGCGAGTTTCAATCTTCCCATACAGGTGCTTTGCTCCTCTCGTCCCGACACCACCTGGGCCCGCCTGCTCGGGCATGCTACAAGTCCACAACCACAGGGGAATGCCTCACACAGGGGCGGACCTCACCGTCCGCCGGGGGGGGGCTTCTCTCATCTCCGGCGGAGTGCCGGCATGTTATCCACACCAGCCCCCCCCTTCCCTGCGTGCGCCTCACCTCCTTGCACAGTCCGCAATCATTGGCTTAGGCGTGTGCAACGGCTTTGTCACGGCCCTTGCCCATCAGGCCGCACTGCTCCCCTCTCGTGCCGGTGGGCACTTCCCCTGCAAAACCTCTCGGGGTCACTGCTTGTAGGTCCACCGGACAGTCCGGATGGGGCTTGCAGCTGCCTCTCACAGCTGTGTCCGCCACTTTGTCTTCAGGGTCTCCATTGTGCTTGTTCATTCCCAAGTTCACGGGCCTCGTCTCTGGCGCTGTCCCTGAGAGGTGTGGGGGTGCTGTGTGTGGCAAGTTTGCAGTGGTAGGGAGAATTTCCCCCAGACCTGCCGGCGGATGTGGAGAGAATCGATTCCACATCCTACTTGCCCGCCATCTTGGTCAACCAAAAAAACCTTTTGATTTTCAATAATATCTTCTCACATGAGATTGACTGAAGATTTGAATTGATTGAACAATAATACGCCTTAATATTGTTGGAAACTGTCCGCCTCAATTTTTAATTTCGCCATCTTTAGGGTCTGATGCCTGTATGTCCTTCCTCTCTGTCTGATACATGAACACCACTTTGAGGATCTGACACCTGTATGTCCGTCCTCTCTGTCTTATGCATGAGCAGAGCTGTGAGATTCTCGTACCTGTGTGTTCTTTCATGACTTATGCATCAGCACCGCTTTTAAAGTCTGATGCTTGTGTGTCCTTCCTCTCTGTCTAGTACATCAGCACAGTTGTTAGATACTGAAGACTTAGGCCCACATTTATACTTTTTTAGTGTCACATTTGCGTAATTTTTTCACGCAAAAGCAGCGTAAACTTACAAAATGCAATTATGGCCCATATTTATGTTTTTTGACGCAAATCTGCGCTAACGCAGGTTTGCGTCAAAATGTTTACCGCCGGCTTACGCCATTCCTAGACGCCAGCCGGGCATCATATTTAAGGAATGGCGCTAGCCGGCGCTAAGGCCCGGTTAGTGTCAAAATAAATGACACTAACCGGGTAGGGGAGCCGTAGGGGAGACTGGAGGTTGTGCGTGGAAGAATAGTGCTAGTCAGGTTAGCGTAAAAAAATGACTCTAACCTAACTAGCGCCATTGTTTGACGCACAACCCCCATGGACATGACTCTTGTCTTAGCAAAGACAGGAGTAATGCCCCCCTGCCCAATGGCCATGCTCAGGGGACTTCTGTCCCCTGGGCATGGCCACCTGGCAAGTGCCATGTAGGAGGGCCCAAGTTAGGCCCCCCTATGGCACTATGTAAAATACTATTAAATACTTACCACTACTTACCTAGGATGGGGTCCCCCATCCTCTGCAGTCCCTCTGGTGTGGGTGGGGGGTGTTCCTGGGGACTTGGGAGGGCACCTGTGGACTCTTCCCATGGAGTTCCACCATGAAAATGAGCCCACAGATCCCCTAACGCCTGCCCTGACCCAGGTGTTAAATAATGGCGCTAAACAGGCTTAGCGCCATTATTTAGGCCCACCTACCTCCTGTGCATAATTTTTGCGCAGGAGGATAAATAAGGTGTTAGAGACTTTGAATAATTTTTTGCTCGGGAACGCCTACCTTGCATCTCATGGACGCAAGGTAGGTTTTCACAGTAAAAAAATGATGCTAACTCCATAACTTTGGTGCTAGACGGGTCTAGCGCCAAAGTATAAATATGGAGATAGCTTTGCGCTGGATTTGCGTAAAAAAAAAGACGCAAAGACTGCGCAAACAGAGTATAAATATGGGCCTATATTTTGTATGTTTGCGCCTCTTTTGAGTAAAAAAATGACGCAAATGCAGCGCTAAACAAGTATAAATATGGGCCTTAGGGCCATATTTATACTTTTTGACGCACAAGTGCGCCTACACAGTTGTGCGTCAAAAATTACACCGCTGGCTAACGCCATTCCAACATGCCGTGCGGGCGCCTTATTTATGGAATGACGTTAGCCGGCGCTGCGGACTGGTCTGAGTAAAAAAAAATGACTCACACCAGGCAGCACCGGTGTATGGGAAAATGGGGGTTGTGCATCAGAAAATGGTGCAAGTCAGGTCTGAGGCTAAAATCGGGCCTCAAACTGGACTTGCGCCATTTTTTTTTTTAATCCCCATTGACATGACTCCTGTCTTAGCAAAGACAGGAGTCATGCCCCCTTGCCCAATGGCCATGCCCAGGGGACTTATGTCCCCTGGGCATGGTCATTGGGCATAGTGGCATGTAAGGGGGCCCAAATCAGGCCCCCCTATGCTACTTGAAAAAAACGTAAAAGAATACGTACCTGAACTTACCTCTACTTCCCTGGGATGGGCCCCCCCATCCATGGGTGTCCTCCAGGGGTGGGTGAGGGTGGCAGGGGGTGTCCCTGGGGTCAGGGGTGGGCACCTCTGGACTCCTTCCGAGCCCACAGATACCGTAACTCCTGCCCTGACCCAGGCGTTAAAAAACGGCGCACATCAGGCTGTGTGCCGTTTTTTAAGGCCCACCCCCTCCTGTGCGTCAAAATGACGCTGGGGGATAAATAAGGCGCACAGGCCTTAAAGTAATTTTTTGGAAGGGAACGCCTACCTTGCATATCATTAACGCAAGGCAGTTTCCCGCTTCCAAAAAATGACGCACATGATGGAATTTTGATGTCCGCGGGGTCGGGCGCCAAAGTATAAATATGGCGCACGGTTTGCGCCAAATGTGCATCATAATTTTTGACGAACAATCGGCGCAAACAGAGTATAAATATGCCCCTTAATGTCCTTCCTCTCTGTCTGGTACATCTGCAGACCCTGGGAATGTGACATGGCCATGGCTCTGCAGGATACCCCACTGCAGCTCTGAGGCTCCAGGGGTCGGCTGATCATTAACATACAGACTGAACCTCATTTGTTTACCTTTGGGGCACTGCGGAGCCGGGGGCGCTGCAGCTGTCTTTGTCCAGGCCTCTATTTGTGCGATTCTATGGAACACAGATTCTATAGGTGGCAGGGTGAAAAGACGTCTGGACGTAAATCTCCCAGAGGGCAGCGGGAGCTGTAAAAGTAGCCAAGGGGGCAGTGACTCTTGTAATCATCCTTTTTGTGCTAAGGCCACAGCTGGACAGATCGTCCATGCAATCTTACTTCAACCTTTTTTGCAGTCATCGTCCTGGTGCTGTGGTCCTTCTCTTCCCACACCCAGCTCAGCCCTTTTTGTCGGTGTGTTCCATCCTCTCCTACTGATCGGTTTAGTATTGTTGCATAACACAATATAAATAATGGAATCATTTTGGTGCCCTTTTCAAACGTTTAAAATGAAACCTTTGCTGTGAATGCAGTAACCAAGAAAGCCATATAGAAATTCAGAAAATAAAACAAATCAAGTTTTCCGGATTTAACAAAAACAATTATTGGATGGTGCAAACAATGAGGCAGGGAGGGAACAGTGGCTGTGTTTATTTGGCTGTCAATGTGAGTTTTTTTCCCTGCTTTGGAACATTTGGACTTTGTAGCTAAAGGTCAGAGGTTAAGACAAAGAACATAAACCGAGTGAGATGACACAATATGTGGAGAGAAGGCAGCGTTGGACACAGATGGGAAATATTTATGAACAAAAAATAAAAGCCATGAAGGTTTATTGTGAATGTAGGAAGGTGTAACTTTGATCTCGGACAAGCACATGTTGCCCCAAACATACAATGGGGGTGTCTGCCACTTCTTCCATACTCTTGGTGCACAGACCCCAGTGGCCTAACCCAACACGATGCCCCCCGAACACCACCACCGCATGATGCTCCTATATCTCACAGATAGATATTCATTGACCTTGGCCTGAATGGGGCCCACTCAAGTGTTGCCCCGCCCCCACCCATGCCCCTGAGAGACCTCACCAGTTATTTGGCGTTATCTCCTTCTTACAGAGGGTTGGATCGAGGCGCTGTGGCACCCACATCCGGAGCCCGAGGAGCACACAATTACCGGATTCCTGAAGCTTTTCCTTGCAGAAATTCCTCCGAGTACAACATGGAGGGATTTGTAAATCATATTTGTAATAGAAATGGTGTGTAGATTTTGGGCTGGTCCTGAATATTTCTGAATGGGGCAGTAAAATCGCCCCCTAGGAAAAAAAATATATGATGCGATAATGGTTTTACCCCAGGCGAGTTTACCACAGGGAGTGTGGACACCGGAACGAGGATTCGTGTCTCTAATGGACACGCCACACTAGACAGGAGTGACATACACATGGAGCCACAAGACTCCCACAAAACTTACAAATGGTGGTGGCCATCTTGAACTTGTTGCCCTTGTCAGGGGCGTAACTTGGTCTGTAAGACTGAGGGATGTGAGCTTTTCAAGAGGGGCTTAGGGGCAGCGGAAAGGGAGAGGAATGCAGATTGGTAGGGGCACTAAGTGAGAGAAAGCACATTATTTTGTGAAATCACCAACATTTTTGAAGTGTTCCCAAACAGATTGAGGGAGAGTGTGTGTGTGTGTGTGTGTGTGTGTGTGTGTGCGCTTTTGTTTGTGTGTAAAATTCCTGGCGAAATTCGACATGACACCTCACCATACCCGGCTTAAAGCCCCTGCACCCAACTATTTATCACAAGACGCATTTGTCAGGGGGGTGTAACACCCCACACCACCCCTGAAGCTACGCCCCTTGCCCTCGCTACAAGTGGCCTCTTAATTCTGATGGGACTGGTAACAGTGGTTACCAGCTTCATCTGTATTATGAGACCCTCAGCAGCACCATGGATCTTGTAACTTTCACTCTGAGAGTTCCGCTGCTAAAAGCACTTGAACACTCTGGTGAAAATCGGGTTTTTTACCCTGAATTACTGATTCCCCTGGTAATTCTTAGGCACAGATTTACAAGAATCTGGCACATCAGTACTGATGCGCCTGATTTCTTGTGCCCCCCGCCCGCACTGCCACCTAACGACATCAGTATTTACAATATGGCACACCATGGCGCATGTTAGGCCAATAGCATCAACATTTTTTAAGCTATTGTGGCGCTTTGCTCCACTAGTGTCAACATTTTTGAGGCAGGGCGTTAAGGCCATAAAGTCATTTTTTGCACGGGAAAGCCTACCTTGCATCTCATGAAGGCAAGGTAGGTCTCCACTTTCAAAAAATGACTTTAACTCCATAAATGTGGCACTAGACGGGTCTAGCACCAAAGTATAAATATGGAGTTAGTTTTGCACTGAATTAGAGTAAAAAAATGACGCTAATTCGGTGCAAACAGAGTATAAATATGCCCCTAAATTCCAGTACATTCAACTCAACATCTTACACAGAGCTTATCTCACACCTGCTTTCCTCTCTCGCGTATTCTGGTCCTCTTCTGTCCCAGGTGCCACCAACCAGGGGCCGATATGTTACATATGCTCTGGGACTGTTCAGAAGCAACAGTACTGTGGGCTGCAGTGGCCGCTGTACTAGCAGCGGTGACAGGTCAAACGGATGTGTGCACGAAAGAAGGGTCATTGCTGGGACTGTTCCGGCGCTCGAAAACAGCCAAAGCTGCCAACTGGTTCACTGACCTGGTGCTACTAACGGCTCATAGGCTAATAGCTATACATTGGAAAGCCCCAATATTGCCTGGTGTAGCGCACTGGTGCACAGCATCACTCAAGTGGGGCCAAGCAGAAGCAAGTGACACTCCGACGGGAAGAGGCTTGTGGTCTCTGCCAATACCCCATTGTGGCAGACCACGAGGCCCTGCTCCTAGACTTACATCCACACCAAGAGGGGGTGGATGGCTAGCATTGCACTCATAACTAGCAGACCATGTCCAAGCGTTCTTCAAGGCTCCAGATGCCACGGGTCGCTGATATTGCTACTATTGACTGTTGTACCTTGATGAAAGCAGTGTGCATTTGCACCGGAAAGAACGCATCGTATTACTGACACTGGATGAGTAGTTGCTATCGCATGACCGGTTTATTGTTGTTTGTTCTGCTTAATGAGAGCTGAACTGGGGACTCCTGTTGTTTCGGATAGGTCGTCATACTGTGTATAACTTGGTGATGGGCTCACCAATAACGTATTATACTGTATATCATACTAAGAATGCTGCATTTGCCTGTAATATCGACAAATAAAATGCTAATACAAAATGGTTAAAACAAAGGTGTGGGGGCCCTGATGTCTTGACTTGTTCAAGAGTATTTGTGACTGTTATTTGTTGCCTTTGTGTGCCTGCATTGGTATTGAAGAGTCTAACTGGTTGTTCTTGGGTAAATGTGTACACTAGACCTATTGGAGACTGAGTGCTTTTGAATGATTTTCATTGTACTTTATAAGCAACAGAATGGCTGTTCACTATGTTTTTTGTTTGTAAAAAATAAGGGAAGCGGGTAGTGTCCTGTATCCCAATTTCCTGTATGTCTGAGCTGGTGTCTGGAATGCTGAGACTGAATGATTAAATAGAATGTTGGTGTGTGTGGTTTCGAGTGGGAGCTAGGGGAGAAAGAGAGAGAGAGAGAGAGAGAGAGATAGAGAGAGAGAGAGAGAGAGAGAGAGAGAGAGAGAGAGAGAGAGAGAGAGAGAGAGAGAGAGAGAAGCCCTGACAGGACCTACTTGCTGTTGCTGTAACCTAGGGGCCCAACATGAAAGAAATAACTTACCTCCCGCATCCCACTAACGAAGGACGATCAGGGACCTGGGGTCAGTGGCAGTGGGCACACGGTTCAGGGGACAGAGGCACAGGACAACAGGGAAGCTGGGAGGACTGCTGTGCGACAGGGGGAGGACAGGCCCAGGCACTCTCCAACATCATGGGAGCATACCACCATTCCCAGGAGACCATGGGCACGGTACTGGCCAAGTTTCAGGAGACCCAGCAGCTGCAGGAGGGGCAGTATATGGGGATCAGGGAGGACCTCACCAAAATATACACCATCCTGATCTCCATAGCAGGGGTGCTGGCTGATATGGGCAAGACCATGAGGGAGGCAGTGGCTCAACAAAGGGCCCCTGACACTAGCCAAACCGAGGAACAGCCTTCCACCTTAGCCAACGCTAGTGGACAGGAGGCCCCGCCACAGGACCAACAGGCCATCAGCACCCCACCCCCTGCAGAAGAAGAACCACCCCGCAAAAGGTCCCTGCGATTCAGGCAGAAGACAGAGAACATTGCCAAGCCCCCCGTCAGGGAATAGGACCCTCCTGATTGTCACCCTTCTGTCCCACTCTATCACCCTGTCCACCTTGAACTGCCATTGCTCCATTTCCTATGCCCCATTGGACAATGCACCTGTGATACCAAGAGACTGGACTCTACCATGGACCTTCCTCCACCATCACCCCAGCCCCTTGCACATACCCCTATACCCATTAGCACCTAAATAAATACCCTTTAATCAAAAACCAATCTGGAGTCAGTCTGATCTTTCACAAATGTATTATCACAACATTAGCAACAAATTGCAATGTAAATGTTCATTTACTCATACCAATGTATGACAGTTGTTGGGCAGCAATTCACATAGCAGAAGGCAGAATGTGGTACCCAGATCTGAAAAAAGGAAATCCAAAGGGAACAGTAAGTGTCCATAGACAGAGGTTAAGAGGCTGCCATGTACAATGTCCTAAAGTATACTGAAATGCAGTACACTGGAAGTACTGCATGATGATGTTCGTTCTGTTGTCAATATCTTCTTCCTCTGCCTCCTCTTCCTCACTGTTTACAGGCTCCACCGCTACCACAAGACCATCACCAGGCTCATTCTCCAGCAGAAAAGGCACCTGGGGTCTTAATGCCAGGTTGTGCAACATACAGCATGCCACGATGATCTGGCACACCTTCTTCGGCGAGTAGTATAGGGAGCCACCTGTTAGATGGAGGCACCAGAATCTGGCCTTCAGGAGGCCGAATGTCCTCTCAATAATATGCCTAGTTCGCCCATGTGCATCATTGTAGCGTTCCTCTGCCCTTGTCCTGGCATTCCTCATTGGGGTCAGTAGCCATGTGAGGTTGGGGTAACCAGAGTCACCTGCAAATTTCGAGGGATACCTGTTAGACACACACTAACCCTTAGGGACTACCCCATACCCAGACACCTACTCATACTGTGTGGGGACTTTGGGCTCACCTATTTACCACACCCGGTGCCTCTGGAGTTGGCCCATCAGATAAGGGATTCTGCCATTCCTCAAGATATAGGCATCATGCACAGAGCCAGGATACTTGGCATTCACATGGGAGATGTACTCGTCCACCAAACACACCATTTGCACATTCATCGAATGGTAGCTTTTTCTATTTCTGTACACTTGTTCATTTCTGCGGGGGGGACAAATGCCACATGTGTACCATCAATGGCACCAATGATGTTGGGGATATCTCCCAGGGCATAGAAGTCAGCTTTCACTGTGGCCAAATCATCCACCTGGGGGAACACAATGTAGCTGCGCATGCAACACGTTAGAAAACATTGTCTGAGATATCCCAGATGCCATGGCCACTGTAGTTTGCCAGGAAATGGAGCACTGACAGGACCTGCACTAGAGGGGGTATACCTGTGGCCTGGCGGATAGCTGACATCAGGTCTGGCTCCAATTGGACACACAGTTCTTGGATTGTGGCACGATCAAGTCTGATTGTGATTATGATGTGTCTGTCTTCCATTGTCGACAGGTCCACCAGGGGTCTATGCACCGGAGGATGCCGCAATCTCATCATCTGCCCCAGCGGTTGTAGCCTATGGAGGAGAACGGTGAGCAGAGGGTCATTTACCACATAGGTAGCACAACTGTGTCTGAAGTAATGTTAGAGAATCCGTGTATGAAATCGTGAGTCCGTATATGTGCCAATATGTGCTGTGACGCAGTTGGGTGCCATGCGATGTGCACCCCTGAAATGGTGGCTGACTGACTTGTGAGGAGGGACAAGGGGAAATGAGGTAACTGCGCTGCGTTGTGCAGCATCGCGGTAGGTGGTCGAAGACCACCGCGCAACTCCGCATTGGATGTACGCCGGCGGTGGCGATATGCACCGCCGTGGAAGTGACCGCCATTTTCTATCTGTTCACTCACTTGATACCTGACCATCAACAGGAGAGGACCTACACTGCAAGTGCTGCTGTGACCTGAGTCTGGAAGCGACAATGGCTACAGTGTCTGGGGAAAGGGCCCCTGCCTTCACTGTGGAGGAGTTGGACAAACTGGTGGATGGGGTCCTTCCCCAATATACAGTACTCTACGGTCCTTCAGACAAACAGGTGAGTACACTGTGAGCATGATGTGTGGGCAATGCCTGATTGGAGTGGTGTGGATGTAAGGCACATGTTGGGGGGTGGGCTGAGTGCTGCATGTGAGGATGGTCAGTGTATGTGCATCAGGGCATGGGTGGGAACTGGTGGGCAATGAGTATGACGGTCCGGACGGGTGAGTAATTTCATCTCCTCCTATACTTTCCCTCTAGGTCAGCGCCCACCTGAAGAAGGGTATTTGGCGTGCCATCGCCACGGAAGTGCGGACCCTGGGGATCTATCACAGACGGAGCACCCACTGCCGCAAGAGATGGGAGGACCTGCGCCGCTGGAGCAAGAAGATGGCGGAGGCCCAGCTGGGGCTGGCCTCCCAAAGTGGAAGGGGTGCCCGTCGCACCATGACCACCCTGATGTTCCGCATCCTGGCGGTGGCCTATCTGGAGTTGGATGGGCGCTTGAGGGCATCACAGCAGCCACAAGGGGGTGAGTACAGTGTCATAAAGCTGACTCTGCACAGTTTAGGAACTAGCTGGGTGGGGGGATGGATTGTGTGTGCCCCTAGGGCAGGGCGGTCATGCCAGGGTATGTCCCTTGTTTGCAGGCTCAGAAGCAGCCCTTCCCCAATGGTACAATTGGGCAGCTACTAGTGTGCAGGGTCCTGTGGGAGTCAGGTGTGCATGTGCTGGCGTTAGGCATTGTACCCCATGGGCTGGTGACTACCATAGTGACTGGTTGGGCAAGGCCTAGTGCATAGGGCAGCTCAGTGTGTGTTGTGTCCACCAACGGTAGTGGTGTTGCTGGCATTGACCATGTGTGTCCTCTGTCTTTTCCCCACTTCTTGTTTTGTCACTCTGTCCTTGTGTGCATTAGCATCATCTGGCGGAGTAGCCGAGGCACCGGCGACGGAGGGAGCGGCATCCCACATGGCCCATGAGGGTGAATCCACGGAGGGTGAAGGCACCAGTGGGACGGAGGGCGAGGGGAGCTCCACAACGGGGACAGGAGGGGATACCAGCGACAGTGACTCCTCATCTGATTGAAGCTCCCTGACGGACACCTCTGTGCACACCCCAACAACAGGTACAGCCGCCACCACCCCTACCAGCACCACCCTCTTAGCAGCCCCTCAGCGTGTTTCCCGTGCCCGCTCACCCGGAGGGTGGGCATCTCCTTCCCCCCAGGTGCCTCAGGCCCTGCCCCAGTCAGCCCTGCTGCCCTCAGTGAGGAGGCTATTGACCTCCTGAGATCCCTCACTGTTGGGCAGCCAACCATTCTAAATACCATCCAGGGTGCCAAGAGGCATTTGCAGCAAACAAAGGCATACCTGGAGGGCATTCATTCTGGCGTGGCAGCCCAACAGAGAGCATTTCAGGCTCTGGCCTCAGCACTGATGGCAGCCATTGTCCCTGTGTCCAGGCTTCCCCTCCAACTTCCACTACCGCAACCCAATTCCCCCCTACCTCAGCCTATCCCAAGCACACCTTCAGACCAGCATGCACACACATCAGTAGGCAAAAGTGGCTCAGGAAAACATAAGCACCACACATCACACAGGCACTCACACAAGCACCATACCCATGCATACACACCAACATCCACTTCCTACAGTGTGTCCCCCTCCTCCATGTCCTCCACCTCCCTCCCAATCTCGTCTCCACTCACACCTGCATGCACTACATCATCAGCCACTGCCTCCATCACTAGCACGCCCATCACAACACACCGCTCACGTGCAACCACAACCCCCACTACCATGCACACGTCCCATGTGTCCTCACCCAGTGTGTCTGTGAGCCCTCCTCCCAAAGTACACAAACGCAGGCACACACCCACTCAACAGCCATCCACCTCACAACAGCCTCCAGCCCATGCACCTTCACCCAAACTCAGCAGACGTACACCTCCTACAACCACTACCTCTTCCTCCACTCCCACACCCCCTCCATCTTCCCTTCCCAGTGGGTCTAAAAAATTTTCCTAGCTAACTTTAACCTCTTCCCTACACCTCCCCTCCCCCTGTCTATCCCCTAGGGCCAGGATGTCTAGATCCAAGCCCAGCACCTCAGCCACCACATCTGCGTCTGCTGTGATCCGTGCAAGTCCGGGTGGATCGAAGGGGGCACCCGTCAGAGCTGCCAGTGTGCCACCTACAGATGTGAAGGACCACCCGATTCCACCACCTGCCAAGGTCAAAAAGGTGCCGGCTTCCAGCAGGGGAAAGTCGCAACACCCACCCAGCAAGACCTCACCCAAACACAGAGAGGACAGTGCCAAGGTCCCAGCAGCGACTGCCAAGGTGGGGAAGGGACACAAGACAAAGGGCAAGTCACCTCAGGGCACGATGCCTCCTGGTGAGGGGCTGGTGACCACAATTTCCTCAGGGATGCCAGCAACCTGTACCACAGTCACCACTGCTGCAACGACCGCCACCTGCACCGCTGCTGCCACAACGTCAGTCTGCAGCATCCTCCCCAAGGATCAGCCATCCGAGGCTGCCGGAGACAGTATGGTGCCTCTCTCCACCACAACATACACCTGCACCACGGCAAGCACCAGCAGCATCTCCGCCGCAGCCACCGCCACCTGCACCACCATCTACACCGTCATGGGCCCAGCCGGTACCACTATATCGGACGTCAGCAGCATCACCAGTGGGCAGCCATCCGAGGCTACGGGTGGCGTCCTGGACCCTGGACACGCCACTTGAGGCACCAGCACTGGCATGACCAGCAGTTGGCAGCCTAAGTCGCCGCAGGATGGAGTGTGGCTCTGCCTCCATGGTATATCATGCTACCTGTTCCATGTACATCTCGTGGCTCAGACACCCAGGTGACAGGAGGTTAACTGCCACACCCGAGGTTCAGCATCACTGGGCACAATGCCCCCTCCAGAACCAGTGGAGAGATGCATCCACTCCCCCTATTCTTGGCAGGATCAAGCACTCTGGGCACAATGCCCCCTCCAGAACCAGTGGAGAGATGCATCCACTTCCCCTATCCTTGGCAGGATCAAGCACTCTGGGCACAATGCCCCCTCCAGAACCAGTGGAACATGTCACTGACTTGAGAGACTGTGGCTTTGCACTCCCCAGGAGCAAGCAGTGGGGAAACCACCCACTTGAGAGACTTGCGAGACTGTGGCTTTGCACTCCCCAGGACCAAGCAGTGGGCAAACTACCCACGTGAGAGACTTGAGAGACTGTGGCGTTGCACTCCTCAGGACCAAGCAGTGGGCAAATCACCCACTGTAGAGACTTGAGAGACTGTGGCTTTGCACTCCCCAGGACCAAGCAGTGGGCAAACCACCCACTTGAGAGACTGTGACTTTGTACTCCCCAGGACCAAGCAGTGGGCAAACCACCCACTTGAGAGACTGCGGCTTTGCACTCCCCAGGACATCACTGTGGGCATAGAGGCCCCTCGAGGGGCAGTGACGTTGTACCATCTTCCGGCTGAGGTGCCCCACCTCCCCTTCCCCCTGAGGTGTCTGTGTTTTTTTTCGACCTGATGCCCCTGCAGTGTTCTCTCCGTTTTGAGGCAGATGTCATGTGTGGGCTTCGCCCATGCTTTTTGGGCCCACTGGTCCAAGGACATTTACAAGGGACAGTGTACGGCCTTTTGTCTATAATGTGAACTTTTGTAAATACTGATTATTTGATTTTCTCTTGCTATATCTAAATGTTCCAATATAACACTGGTTTGACTCATTTCCTTTTGTCCTTGCGTTCTTCCAGGGGATGACGTCGTGTATCAGTAATGTATTTGGATGTGTTTGTGTGTATGTTGTTGTGGGGGAGGGGGTGTTGCATGCCACGTGTGTGTGTCACTCTCTTTTCCCTCCTCCCCTCCCCTGTGTGCTAGGTGCAGTACTCACCGTCGTCGCCTTCTTTCTACTTCCTGGTGTATGAGAATATACACCAACATGGGGAGCTCCATGGCGTCCTGGTTCTTCATGGAGTGTCAAAAGGTGAGTGGTTCCCCTTCGATGTACTGTTTCCGCTGTGCTTTTGATGCCGTAAGTACCGCCCCGGAAAAGCTGGCGGATTGGCCTCTCATAATAGTGTGGGCGGTACATTGTCTTCCGCCTGTCTTTTGGCGGTGACCGCCGCGGTGTTTGGTGCTACTACCGTGGCGGTCGGAGTGTTAAAGTGGCTGTCTATGTTGGCGGTTTCCGCCGTGGTCGTGATCCCATTTTTTTTACTGCCGGCCTGTTGGTGGTGTTACCGCCGCTTTAACACCAGCTGCCAGGGTTGTAATGAGGGCCTAAGTGACATTTGGACCAAACCTTCAAGGTCTTTTGAAATTTCTGAAATGTAGGTATAAGTTGCATGTGAAAAGGGTGATGAGAATTTGGGTGTCTACATAATTTAATATGATTGGTATTTTATTGGTAAAAATAACCTACTTCCACTTCGAATAGCTTTTAAGCAAACCTTTTGATGCCATATAAAATAGATTATCTTCCCACAGCAACACAAATATATATTTATTGTGTTGTAGCGTTGGATACCATTCGTATGTGATGCACTCAAGTGCTTCACTAAATGGACAGCTTGCATTAGCATGCTGTGAGGTGTATGGTTAGAATTGGTAGTTTGACCATATATGGGAAGTGTTTCCATATCATGCGTGATGACCACTGAGGTGCTATTATCTTGTTCACGCTTCTAGTGCGATGGATGAAGAAGAGTGAGAGATAGATGCGTATTTTATAGTCAGTGGCATGCTGCCAGGTCTGACTAGCTCTGCAGTCCCCTTTATTGTGTTTGTACTTTTTTCTTTAATGTTCTCAATCTGATTTTCTAGGCTGGCCGTAGCAGGAGGACCTCCACTTTGACATCTGATGGATCTGAGGGAAGTAACAGTTGTAGAAACAGAGTGGGGAGTCAAAAGCCTGGCCAAATAGATTGTGTTACAATGTTTGTTTATATAAAATTGGCATTGTGTGACATCAAGTCAGGAGAACTGCTAAGAGGTACTGAATTATTTTCAGAGCCACTGGATTTATGTGATTCCGTGGCCACTTCATGTTCTGCTTTTATTATAGATGTGCTACTTTTACCAAATAATTCATCAATTGCTGGATCATCTACAGATTTCACCCAAAAAATATTTCTAGCTCAGAGCCGTGCAGTGGAAGGCTCTTCAGAAAGGTAGACTGGTCCCCCTTCCAGTGGATTTTTCTGTATTTGGGTCTTAATCTGGTACTAATGATGGGACAAGTTTGTCCACTTAAAATAACACAATATTGCAATGCTACTATTACAAAATGTGCCACATTGCTCGGCATAATTTGCCTTTTGTTGCTACATACTTTAGTGAATCCTGATGAAGAAAATTGTCCTCTTCTACTAAATATTTCCAGTGACCCTAAATATATTCATCATTTGTATCACCGAAATTATAATAAATTGGTGTATGGACTATATCATTATTTTGGGATATTGTAAGAGATTTTTGTTCATGAATAAATAATGTTTGCCTAGTTTTATTAACATTTTGCATTAAAAATGCCTACATTTAGCTTTCCACAACCTTGTTCCCCTAAGCACTGCCAAACTAGTCTGACTCCATCTTGAAATTCAACATGGCTGTGTTTTAATTTCTTCACTGTCCACACACAGCAGTGTGTGTGCACTAATAAAATAAAAAAAACATTATATATTTTTTTCTACTTTATTTATATTAATTTAATCACAAATTACAATCACGTCAGTATACAGTTTGTAGCTCTCACAACCTGCGCATGTAGGTACAATAAGGTATACCATAAAATATTGTAAACAGGATAAGGGAAGGAGGAGGGGTAGAACAGGATGGAAGATAATTTAATATTTCTTATTTCAGACTAATATTAATGCGTTTCACAAAGAACTTGGCAGTATCAAAATATGAGAAAACGGTAACAGGTAACGTTCATAAATAAAAAGGACCATGAACAACCAGGACATATGGTTACAAATAAATATGCACTATGCCAACCTTTTTTAAGGTGATGACAGGACCAGACGTATATGTGACATTGTTTTGTTTGTAACCAGATCTGTACTGTCACATCCGCTGACATTAGGCCAAGAGGTGACAAACTACTATTCATTTAGGGTGTGGTGTTAGGATGCTCTTATGTATATGTACAATGTATTCTGAATTGTGATTTGTTAGGCCTACATAACATTCTGCTCACCTTATGCTGACTGTGTGATTTTTGCTGTGTTTTTTCCTATAAAATAAATTTCATTTTGGAGGCGAGTCAGAGCTTTTCTCTCATTTTGGGAGAGCAGATATATACATTACATTTTATTGAGGAAGACTTGAGTCACCTCACAGTGCACTTGATTGAGTGTTATGATAATTCCCTATTTGCTCATTAATAATTAACGGCATTTTGCCTTCTGTAATGATTACTGAACTAATAATAAACCTTCATGGTCTCTCATCCATACTGGCTCAAGAAGACTTACTTAACTGCCCATGCGACTTGTTTTATTGACAAATATGACTTTGTTAGGGGGATATCACCTTATCCATTTTTTTGGATAATACCTCCTCCTATCCTGCATAGGTGCTTTATAGCCCATCTTCCCAGATGATCAAAGATAGCATCAACAATATGTCCCTCCAGTACCCTTTGGCACCCTCCAGCTATAAGACTTACATCATCCTTTCTTTATCCCATTGACATCTTCAGCACTGTCCTCATTTGGTTCACTTTATTCTTAGCAAAAAAGGCAAGAGTTCGCTCCGAGGAACTCCAAATACAATATGGTGATATTCAAGCATACCTCCCCAAGGCTCCATCCTGGCTCCAATAATATTCAGTCTATTGAAGGTGCCGCTTGGAGTTCTGCTGGAGAAACCAAATTTTAAACCCCACAAAGTGTGTAATTCCAAATTGTTTCTCATAGGGTTTGAGTGAGTGTGACAACGCCTGGACACCATTCAGTCATGGATGCCCTTAGTCTGTCTAAAACTGAGCTGACCAAAAACGAGTTTATCCTTGTAAATGGACAAAAACTGTAACCTTAGACAGAGAAGAGGCCTAACTTCTTGCAACTAAATGCATTCTCCCCGAACCTCGCTAACAATGTGAAGTCCTTAGGATTACATGTTGAACCCTAACTGAGCGTGCAAGTATCACTTGTCATAACCGTAGCAATCCCCACAGTTGGAGCAACAGATTACTATTCTATTTAGGATAAAAACCTTTTTGTCAGCCCACACCTCTTGGTCTGCAGCCAAGCTTCATCCTCTCACATATGGATGGAAAAATACTTTGTTCGTTGGCATCCAGGATGATGGCACCTGGGTGTTCTATTCATTTTGCCTAGGGTGACGCAATCACTCACCAACTCTTCTTGAGGCCCGGCTATTTGTTTCATCTCCCTGCTGACTAGAGCTATTACAAGCATCTAAGTTTTGTGCCCCCTCCACCAAGATCCGGGAACATGCTCAGCAAGGCATATCACCTGCACATTATATCGTATTGATATTTTTCCATAGCACTTTCCACCCTTTGCAAAGGTGCACTGTTTCTTTGCATTATTTATTTATCTCGCTGTGCCGCTGACCACATTGTGAAGAGCTCCAGTATGTATTGAGTTCCTGGTTAGAAAAGTGTGTTGTCTGTAGCTTGGCTACTGTGGTACTTGTTGGCCTGGGATTTGAAGGGCTTGGTGGAGGCCCACTGTGTTTAATGTTGCTGTACATAAGCATGAAGAGTAGTGGAGAGTTTGAGTATAGGTGTGATGGCTCACCCAGGTACTTATCAACTTAAGGGTGGAGTGTACAAATGTAGATCCTGGTGATGATGTGAATCTGTTGAGTCCACTCGGGTACGTGAAGTCCACTCAGTAGCATCAAGAAACTGAGGGCCTCATTTACAAGAGTAAATTGGCATTGATGCGTCAGATTTCTTGCGCTTCCCTAAGATCCCCTGACGGCACCATGGATGCGCTGTATTCACAATACAAAGGAACATGGCGCACGTTTTCACAGATGCATCAGAAATTCTGAAGCATCTGTTGGCACTAAACTCACACATTGATGGGGTAGCTTTGTAAAAACAGCGCTACTCCAGCAATGCAAGAAGGCTCCTATAGGAAAAAGCCCTGCATCACTTTTATGCCTGCTCTGAGCAAGTAATACAATTCTGACGCAGAAGATGCAGTAAAATGTAAATTTCACTGCGTCAGTTCTGTGTGGCTTTTTGCCTGGGAACGCCTACCCTTCATAAATTATACCTGGTGCAGGCATAATTTGTGGCTCCTCTCAGATTCCAGAACTTTCTGTCACCGAAATGAGAGGAAAAAGTGTTTTTTTGGCCAAATTCTGAGGTTTGCAAAGGATTCTGGGTAACAGAACCTGGTTAGAGCCCCACAAGTCACCCCATCTTGGATTCCCCTAGGTGTCTAGTTTTCAAAACTGCGCAGGTTTGCTAGGTTTCCTTAGGTGCCGGATGAGCTGCAGGCCAAAATCCACAGCTAGGCACTTTGTAAAAAAACAGCTCTGTTTTCTTTGTGAAAATGTGATGTGTCCATGTTGGGTTTTGGGGCATTTCCTTTCGCAGACGCTAGGCCTACCCACACAAGTGAGGTACCATTTTTATCGGGAGACTTGAGGGAACGCTGGGTGGAAGGAAATTTGTGGCTCCTCTCAGATTCCAGAACTTTCTGTCACCAAAATGAGAGGAAAAAGTGTTTCTTGGGCCAAATCTTGAGGGTTTGCAAAGGATTCTGGGTAACAGAACCTGGTCAGAGCTTCACAAGTCACCCCATCTTGGATTCCCCTAGGTGTCTAGTTTTAAAAAATGCGCTGGTTTTCTAGGTTTCCCCAGGTGCCGGCTGAGCTAGAGGCCAAAATCCACATGTAGGCACTTTGTGTTTTGGGGCATTTCTTTTCGCGGGCGCTAGGCCTCCCCACACAAGTGAGGTATCATTTTTATCGGGAGACTTTGGGGAACATAGAATAGCAAAACAAATGTTATTGCCTCTTGTCTTTCTCCACATTTTGTCCTTCCAAATGTAAGACAGTGTGTAAAAAGACGTCTATTTGAGAAATGCCCTGTAATTCACATGCTAGTATGGGCACCCTGAAATTCAGAGATGTGCAAATAACCAATGCTTCTCAACACCTTATCTTGTGCCCATTTTGGAAATACAACTGTTTTCTTGATACCTATCTTTCACTTTTTATATTTCAGCAAATGAATTGCAGTATACCCGGTATAGAATAAAAACCCATTGCAAGGTGCAGCTCATTTATTGGCTCTGGGTACCTAGGGTTCTTGATGAACCTACAAACCCTATATATCCCTGCAACCAGAAGAGTCCAGCAGACTTAACAGTATATTACTTTCAAAAATCTGACATCATAGGAAAAAGTTACAGAGTAAAACGTGGAGAAAAGTGGCTGTTTTTTTCACCTCCATTTCATTATTTTTTTATTTCAGCTGTTATTTTCTGTAGGAAACACTTGTAGCATCTACACAAATGACCCCTTGCTGAATTCAGAATTTTGTCTACTTTTCAGAAATGTTTAGCTGTCTGGGATCCAGCATTGGTTTCTCACGCATTTCAGCCACTAGCTGGAAGGAGCTGAAAGCACAAAAAATAGTAAAAATGGGGTATGTCACAGTAAAATGTCAAAATCGTGTTGAAAAAGGGGGTTTGCTAATTCAAATCTGCCTGTTCCTGAAAACTGGGATGATGGTGATCTTACCACCGCAAACCCTTTGTTGATGCCATTTTTAGGGAAAAAACCACGAGACGCCTTCTGCAGCCCTTTTTTCCATTTTTTTTTTTTAAACAAATGTTCACTGTATTTTGGCTAATTTCTCGGTCTCCTTCAGGGGAACCCACAAAGTCTGGGTACCTCTAGAATCCCTAGGATGTTGGGAAAAAAGGATGCAAATTTGGCGTGGGTAGCTTATGTGAACAAAAAATTATGAGGGCCTAAGTGAGAACTGCCCCAAATAGCCAAAAAAAGGTAGGGCACAGGAGGGGAAAAGGCCTGGCAGCGAAGGGGTTAAGACCTGCATGTACAGTAGTATATTTTCTTTTCTGAGACATTAAAGTCCACTTTAGAGGAAAGTATGTACTAACATTTATATTATATAGCCAGTTGAGGATCGGTAATACTTATTTCGATTAGCTAACTGGTCCTATTTACCATAATACCATTGAACAGCGAGGAGCGAAAAACGTTTTTTCTCGAGTGGGCGACCCGGATATAGTCCTTTCTGCATCCGGGTTTGACCGACTGGAGCACGATGTGAGCGGGAAGCAGGTGGAACATAAATGGAGGGTCCACAAAGGCGCTGCATTGCCACACTGACAGTCTAAGGGCTGCAAGCTGGTGAGTGCACGACGTCTTGAGTTATACTGAGGAATGTGTAGCCTCTGACAACCTCCTCTATGGTAGACCCTTAATCTCAATGGTTATTTTTATGCATTTTGCAGGAATCCAAAGACAAATACAATTGAAGCCTATTGCTGCAAAATGTAAAGGGACGCAACGCAAAATAAAAATAAAAATTGTAATCCCTGTATGAAACTTTATAGGAAAACACTATACAGTATAGACATTACGATACAAAGTATGAGTGGCAGTAATGGATTAACAGCCATGGTAGTAACTCACATCAGGCGTGACTCTAACGCATTTCAGTGTGGTGATCCGCATCACCGCACTGAAATGGAAAATCACACATTATAGCGCCTCCAGTTAAGGGAGTGCTATAATGCACAGATCAACTGTCTGAACAGTGCTGGACTCTACCTGCTCCCAGCACGCGAAGGTCAAAGGCCTGGCTCTAGGTGCGCTCGCAGCGGCAGTAGAATACTCACTCTGTTACAGTGTATCTAACTAAGTGAACAGAGACACACCTGCCCCTCAGGGCAGCCCAGAAAACACAGATGGGCAAATCTGACGTCACAGTCAGTGAACGTCCAGTCATGGCCAGAGTATGTCTGCGCTTGCGGCATTATTAGCACAGGCGTGTTTTGTGTGGCAGCACCATTTGCAAGAAGTGATAATGCAGCGCTTGCCGCAGTCCACCGGTGTAGCAGCTGATCAATCCTCCTCTGATCCCCTACAGCTCGCCGCGGCAAGCCTAAGCACAGGGGCGTAGGAGACAATAAATTTCTGGGGGGGACAGGGACAGCCTTGGGGACTTTCAATCAACCCTATACATATCGCTCGTTGTTTACGAACTGCAGGCTCCGATAAATATACACAATCATATATATTGGAAGTGAAATAGGGAGAAAGGAAGGCATGTTTTCACAGTCTGAAAGTATATTTTATTGTTATTTACATTCACAAAGTAATTAGCTCAACTGTGAAAATAACATGTTGATTAACCTTGCATTTTCATGCACCAAGCAAATAAAGGTAGGAGGGTAAAAAGGAAGAACATACCCTTTGTGCCCCACACCCATCATGCCCTTCACCTCATGCCAATTGGAACCGCACTGGAGATATCAAAAGCGATCAGGTACAACAGCTGTAAACTGTGCTCGGAAACCAGAGTTCTAATAACACTTCTACTCCTGTGTGTGATCTTGGGCAGCTCAGTTCAGCTCCACATCAGTCATAACTAGAAGCAGTTCAACTGAAGACATTCTTGGATTTACAGGCTATATAAACGTGGATTCTCTAATCTCTGTATAAACTGCAGTCAGTTGTAATGCACCAAGTCACTGTGTATAAAGAAAAGACATTCACTGATTATTAAGGAAATACATCAGAAAATGACTATGATAGGGTTATTACAGTCGAGTTTTGACATTACAATGCCTTCTGCCAGAGCTAGCAGCCAAGGTAAAAGGCAGATCAGGTCACAGAGCATAATTAATGCAGCTGTTTAAAGCAAAAAATTGAATGTTGCTTTTCTTTCTTCTGCTCTACTTTAATAGCTTGGAATGACATAAGCTATGTACTAAGGTTTTAAGTGGTTTGTGGGAAAGTTGGTGGTGTGACCAGGTAAAATACCCCCTGCGTAAGGATATTGCAAGTCACCTTGAAGTTCATACCTTATAAACAAGCATTGGCAAAGCCAATAGGTCTCGCCTATGCAAGTTCTATTGCTTTTGCCAATGTGTTTTAGCCATGATGTACACTAGTGAGACTACTATTCAGCATGGCTCAAAGTTAATGGCATAAAGGAGAATGATGTGCCATCGACTGGTGTAGCGTAGTGTCATGGAGTAAGTAGAGTGTCCTAGAATGGAGCAGTAAACTACCTTTAAAGGAACAGGGGTCCCTTGAATAAAATGCAACACCACTCCCATAAACAATGATATTAAAGTAGTATGCAAATGGAATGTTTCATGCATTTATTCAATCAAAATATAAAAGATCAAATGTAGTGGGAAAACATCAACAGGGGAAACCGAGAAAGATTGGTATTCGGGCATTACACAAGTTATCTGGATGACCCAATGTCACCAATTACAAGAAAAATGTAAAACGTAACCTATATAGTACAGTGGTTTGGAGGAGGGTGGCCTGGTTTGTAGTGGGTACCTATGGTACGTACACCTTATACCAGGTCCAGTTATCTCTTATTAGTGAAATGTAGGCAGTGTCTAGAAGCCAGGCTCTATAGGGGTAGCTTCACAATGGTTACAAATGGGCCTAGGGGAAACACAAACCATATACTAAGAAAGTGGAATGCCAATGTCGGTTTCCCACCTAGGCAAGTGTAGTGTGTAGAGGGGCGCCGGGAGTATTAGAAAACACCAAAGGTAGGTAATAGAACCCACCTCAGAGCCCAGGAAAGCAGGAGTAAATCACAGTAACTTTCCTAGAACACGAGAAAGAAGATAATGAAAGAACCAGAAAAGATACTTCAAGACACAAAGGGTGGATTCCTGGACCTAAAGACCTGTGGAAGAATGGGACTAAGTCCAAGAAGCACAGAAGAGACCAGGGAGGACAGGAGCTCCTGCTAACCCGAATCAAGGTGCAAAAGAAGAACCACTGGTGAAGAACAACAGTCAGTACTGCACCCAAGAAAATGGATGCGGGTTCCTGGTTGGTGCAGATGATATCCCACACCGGATGGATGATTGCAGTCTGGTTTGCATCGCTGGATTCCGCCAACAAACCTTGGCACACGCAAAGCTCACGGTTAGCGAAAAACGGCACTGCCCGGGACCAGGAGGGACCTGGTGGACTCTACCGAGGAGGAGGAGTCAGAGGGGGCTCTCAGCAACTCAGAGAGCCCACAGAAGACCAGCTAACGCACACAGGAGTTGCAAAAGGAGGCACACACAGCACAAAAACAAAGGATCCCACGCCGCCAGAGAACCACTCAGGAAGCTGTGCATCGCAGGAAGGAGTGCTGGGGGCCGGAGCTACATTGTGCAAAAAAGAATTTCATAGAAGGATGCCAACAAGCCTTGGAAACTGAAAAACACGTGGTGCACAGGGGTACTGTCTTACGTGGGAAGGCAAGCTCTTACCTCCACCAAAGTTGGACAGTAGGACGTCAGGACCGTCGGGACCACTTCAGTCCACCCCCCGTGATGCAGGATCCATGCAACTCATCAGGAGAGGGGACCCACGCAGATGGTCGTCATTGCAGAGAGGTGCCTGCTGAAGCAGGGGAGTGACTCCTTCACTCCAAGGGAGATTTGTTCATTCTTCTGGTGCAGGCTGAAGACAGGCTGTCCTCTGAGGATGCACAACCGGGAAACAGTTGCATTTGCTGGCAAGAGCTGAAGATACAATGTTGCAGAAGTCGTCTTTTCTTCGTTGTTGCAGTTTGTGGAGTTCTTAGAGGGTCCAGATTCAGCTTCTTCGGTAAGAAGGTGAAGTAAAGGATGCAGAGGATTCCTGCTGGAGTCTTGCAATCTGAATAACCTCCCAAAGGACAGACCCTAAATAGCCCTGAAAGGGGGATTGGTCAGCTAAACAGGTAAGCACCTATCAGGGGACGACTCTGACACCACCTGCTGGCACTGGCCACTCCGATGCTCCCAGAGTTTGCTGCCAACTTGGAATCCAAGATGGCAAAACCCACAGACCCTCTGGAGGAGCTCTGAGCACCACACCTGGGGTGGTGATGGGCAGGGGAGTGGTCACTCCTCTTTCCTTTGTCCAGTTTTGTGCCAGAGCAGGGACTGGGGGTACCTGAACCGGTGTAGACTGGATTATGCAAGGAGGGCACCTAATGTGCCCTTCAAACATTTCCAATGGCCTGGGGAAGGAGGCTACCCCTCCTAAGCCTGTAACACCTATTTCCAAAGGGGGAGGGTGTAACACCCCTCTCCCAAAGGAAATCCTTTGTTCTGCCTTCCTGGGCTTGAGCTGCTCAACAACAGGAGGGCAGAAACCTGTCTGAGAGGTGGCAGCAGCTGGGGCTGCCTGGAAAACGTCAGAAGGCTGGAATGGCAATACTAGGGGTCCTCTAAAGAGCCCCCAGAGTGCATGAAATCATACAACCAATGCTTGCAAAAGCCTTGGGGTATGATTCCAACATGTGTGATACCAAACATTCCTATGTTCAGAGTTACCATTATGAACCTGGGAATAGGTAGTGACCTATTTCCAGTACACGTGTAAAATGGCACCCCCACACTCATGAAGTCTGGGAAAATGGTCCTGGAGGTCGTGGGGGCACCTCTGCTAGTGCAGGGGTGCCCTCACACACAGGTACTCTGCACCCTGCCCTCAGGGCTGGAGGGCCTGCCATAGGGGTGACTTATAAGTGACCTGGTGCAGTGTAACTGGCAGTGAAAGGGTGCATGCACCTTTTCACGCAGGCTGCAATGGCAGTGCTGCAGAAGCCTTTGCATGGGCTCCCTATGAGTAGCAAAAGAAATGCTGCAGCCCATAGGGATCTCCTGGAACCCCAATGCCCTGGGTACCTAAGTACCATATACTAGGGACTTATAAGGGGGCACCAATATGCCAATTTTGGGTGAAATAATGGGTTACCAGTATGCAACAACCATCATTTAAGGGAGAGAGCATAACTACTGAGGTCCTGATTAGCAGGATCCCAGTAGACACACTCAAACACACTGGCAAATGTGGGGTAACCAAGCTAGAAAGAGGCTACTTTCCTACAAGGTTAGCATCCACAATAATGATTTACAAGCTTTTAAACACCGACTTTTACATGAATGACTCAAATAGTGAATCAAGAAGTCATTAGCTCATAGTACCTATGCTTATGCCAACTTATGTACAATATCACAAATTCAAGTCAAGGTACTTTGGCCGACGATATTTCGATCCCCTAGACAAGTACCAGGATCATCCTAAGCCTTCGTTAAGCTTGAGTTAAAAGGGTTACAGAGTGCTTGTAACCAAAACTGCGAAAATAAATCTGAATCATGTCTCATATGAATGAGAAGGCAATCAATGGAATCTCTAATCAAGCGCCAATGCCATAAAGTAGTGGTAGAGTGGAGTAGTGTCAGTGTAGTAGAGTGTCATAGAGTGGAGTGTCAGAGTGTCGTAGAGTGGATTGGCAGTGTCGTAGTGGAGTGGCAGAGTGTTGTAGAGGGGAGTGGCAGAGTGTCGTAGAGTGGAGTGGCAGAGTGTTGTATAGTGGAGTGGCAGAGTGTCGTAGAGTGGAGTGGCAAAGTTTCGTAGAGTGGAAAGGCATAAAGAAGAGTGAACTGGAGTAGAGTGAAGTAAAGTAATGTGAAGTGGCATAGAGAAAGTTGGGTAGAGTGTTGTTGAGCATAGTACATTGTTGTATAGTGGAGTGGCATAGAGGGTTGTGCAGTGGCGTTGAGTAGAGTATCATAGATTGAAGTGGCATAGAGTGGGGTAGAGTGGAGTAGAGTGGAATGGAGTGACATATAGGGAGTTGTGTAGGGAGTTACAGAGTGGAGAAAGTGTTAGAGTTGAATGGAATAGAGTGTCAGTGTCTAGTATCATGGAGTGTAATGTTAGAGTGAAGTGTCATAGAGTGGAGTTGGGTGGTCTAGAGTGAAGTGGCATAGAGTACAGTGGTGCAAAGTAGATTGGTGTAGAGTGTAGTGGTATAGAGTGCATTGGTTTTGAGTAAAGTGGTGTAGAGTGCATTGGCGAAGATTGCACTGGTTTAGCGTACAGTGCAGTAGCATAGAGTGGTGAAGAGTAGAGGGGAGCAGAGTGGAGTGGCACAGCATAGATTGCAGTGGTTCAGAGTGCAGTATCATAGAGTGATGCGGTGCATCGTAGAGTGGAGTGGTGCAAGGTAGAGTAGACTGGTGTAGAGTGCAGTGGTGGAGTGCAGTGATGCAGAGTGGAGTGGCATAGAGTGTAGTGGCATATAGTACTTTGGTGTAGAGTGCAGTAGAGTGGCATATAGTTGAGCGGTGCAGAGTAGAGTGCTGTGGTGCAGAGTAGAGAGGAGTATAGTTCAGTAGCAGAGTGCAGTGTTGCAGAGTAGAGTGTCATAAAAGGCAGTGGTGTAGAGTAGAGTGGCATAGAATGCATTGGTGTAGAGTGCAGTGATGTAGAGTGATGCAGAGTAGAGAAGAGTGGCTTAGAGTACAGTAACGCAGAGTAGAATAGAGTTGCATAGAGTGCCATGGCATAGAGTAGATTGCTGCAGAGTACAGTTTAGTGGTGAAGAGTAGATTGTTGCAGAGTGGAGCATAGTGATGTAGAGTGCAGTAGCATAGAGCGTTGCAGAGCAGATTGGAGTGGCGCAGGGTAGATTAGACTGGCATAGCATAGAGTGGAGTTGCATAGATTGCAGTGGCATAGAGGAAATTATTTCAAAGTAGAGTGAAGTGCCCTACAGTGGAGTGGTGTAGAGTAGATTAGAGTGGAGTGGTGCAGAAAAGTGTGCAGTGGGACAGAGTACAGTGGCATTGAGTGCAGTGGTGCAGAATACAGTGGCGTGGAGTTCAGTGGCAGAGAGTGCAATGTTGCAAATTAGAGGGTCGCAGAGTACAGTGGTGTACTGTAGAGCAGCATAGAGTGCAGTGGCATAGAGTGCTGTGGTGCAGAGTAGATTTGCATAAAGTGCAGTGGCATAGAGTGCATTGGTTTTGAGTAAAGTGGTGAAGAATGCCCTGGCAGAGTGCAGGGGTGTAGTGTATAATGGTTAGAGTAGAAAAGCATAGATTGCAGTGGTGTTGTGTAGAGTGCTGCAGAGTAGAGTGGTATAGAGTGGAGTGGTACAGCATAGATTGCAGTGGCGTAGAGTAGCACAGAGTGGAGAAAAGTGGTGTAGGGTGCAGTGGCATAGGGTAGATTGTTTCAGAGTAGAGTGAAGAAAAGATAAAGAAAAGATAATATACTTCAATATGCTTAAGTATGTAACGATAACAAACAACATAAATAATAACGCTAGGCATAACGGCTCAAAATGAAATATGGCGTCTCCCTGTTAGCCACGCTGTAATCAAGCCCTTCATTACCTAGATAACAAAACACTGAACATAAATGTTAGAAAAATATACCCTTCTAATAGCTAAATTGTTGTCTGAAAAGGTAAAATCTGGGCTCAATCTCGACTTCACTGTTTCACCAACTGGTGTGATCTTAGGCAAATACAAATACTGTGTTTCACAGTCTCCTTTCTAGCCTGCAGGCACCAGGCTGAGTGGGACTCTGTTTCCTCTATAGATCTTCCTCATTGTCCTGCAGCTCCTCTTGAAGGCATCCTGCAGTGCTCCTCTTCAAGGCGGCAGCAGGTGATGCAGACAGTAATCATCCAAAACTCTTTTCTCCTCCTCGCGCCCTTTGTTCTTATGAGCACCTTTAATGCCCACAGTTGTGAATAGGACAAACAAAAGGGCAGAGAGCGCAGGGGGCCTCCGGACTCACCTTCATTCTGTTCCCATCAGATTAGAGGATGGTCCGTACGGGGCTATTATAAGTAGCGCTTTTGTGCGCTAATGGCCCTCTGAATAATAGATGTGAGAGGGGAAATAATTTTGTCCCCTTGTCCCCCCCACCTTCGTCCCCCGTGTCCCCCGCCATCCAAAATCTGGGGGGGGATACATCCCCTGCGTCCCCCACACTTCCTACGCCCATGCCTAGGCAACCCGCAGTGGTAGTGCCGGTCCAGATTAATTTCTCGGACCGTGGTGGAGATTGTAGTCCCGCGACCCCCGGGTCGGCCCAACGTGGCTGAGTGACACTGTTGTGATGGGTGGCCTGGGCCCGCTGAGCTCGTGGACTGCCGCCCCCGGCCTCATGAGTTGGCTGCTAGTGCTTTAACACCGCTGGGTCCGGCCGGGGGGGCCCAAGACATCAAAAATTTAATCACCATTCATGATCTGTGCCGATTCCCGCTGAGCCCCCTTCCTTCCTCTGTGAAACATAGAGTCTCGTTTCCAGTGCCCTTCCATTTCGGGTGTTTTGCAGCAGTTTTAAGATATTCCTAGAATTTTTCATTGCCCAAATGGGTGAAATATCTGATATTTATATGTTTCCCTCGTTTTCATTGCTTGATGTGTGTTCACAAGAAAGTGTTTCTCATGGTTGTTAAAATGTCACTCATAATTACACTGAGATTATGAAAATGTCACATTTAGCAATCTGAAACCTTGGCAGCTATAGATTAACTATTTCTGAAGAGACATGTCATTAGAACAATTATTCATTCATTAATATATATATTGATTTGGATTTTTTTCATTTCTTTGCAGGAATTTTAAACTTTCATAAAAAATAATAAATGAATAATGTAACTTTTTATTCACGATAACCAATGCTTAATATGAGCTGGTGTTTGCCACGATAGGTACCCTCCACTCATTGTTGGGCACCAGCACTTATTTTTCCCCAACCGACATTAACAGCAAGAGGGAAAAATACACAAAGAGGAAAGAAGTAATTCGAGAAAGGTAGAAAACGAGCACAAATGGAGAAAGCAGGAACCTGCATGAGTGAGACAAGCATTGGCAAAGTCAGTAGGTCTCACCTATGCAGGAGCTCTTGGCTTTAGCAATATGTTTTAGCCATGTTGTACATCAGTGTGTCTGCTGTTCAGCATGACTAAAAGTTAGTGGGGTAAAGAAGAGTGGCATGGAGTTGAGTGTTGTAAGGTAGAGTAGAGTGTTATGGAGTGGTGTGGCATGCTGTAGAGTGGACCTCAATAGCGTGTAGAGGAGTGAAGTGGAGTGTTATTGAGTGGCGTGGAGTATGTAGAGTGTTGTGGAGTGTCAAGGAGGGAGTACAGTATAGTGGCATGGAGTAGAGTTGAGTGTCAGAGTGGAGTAGAGTGTCACAGAGTGGAGTGGCATGGAGTGTTGCAGAGTGGCATAGAGCAGAGTAGTTTGGCATCATATAGTGGACTGGCATACAGTGGAGTAGTGTAGGAGACTGGAATGGCAAAGAGTGGAGTAGAGTGCTGTACACTCAAGTGGTGCAGAATGGAGTGGCATAGAATGTCATAGAGTGGAGTGGTGCAAAGTTTAGTAGTGGAATGGAGTAGCCTTTCATAGAACAGAGTGGAGTAAAGTGGCATGGAGGGGCATATTGGAGTGGTGCAGGATAGAGTGTAGTGGCATATACTAGTGCGTAGGTTGCTGTGATGTAGAGTAGAGTGGTGCAGGTAAGAGTGCTGTAGAGTGCAGTGGTGTAGAGTGGAGTGGCATAAAGTGAAGTAGAGTGGCGTAGAGTGCAGTGGTGTAGAGTGCAGTGGAATAGAGTAGCAGTGTAGAGTGCATTGACGTAGGTTGCAGTGGCATAAAATGCAGTGTTGAAGAGTAGAGTGGCATAGAGTAGAGTGGTATAGAATGGAATGATGCAGAGTAGAGTGCAGTGACCTAGACTGGAGTGGCATAGAGTGGAGTGGCGTAGGATAGACTGTTTCAAAGTACAGTAAAGTGGCATAGTGTAGAGTGGTGTAGGGTAGACTGGAGGGGTGCAGAGGTGTTCAGTATACTGGTGCAGAGTACAGTGGTTTAGAGTAGAGTGGCGTAGAGTGCAGTGGTGTAGAGTGGTGCAGCATGGAGTGGTGCAGAGTAGAGTGACATAGAGTAGATTGTTTCAGAGTAGAGTGAAGTGGCATAGAGTTGAGTTGTGCAGGTAGAGTGCAGTGGCATATAGTAGTGGCGAAGAGTGCTGTGGCATAGAGTGCAGTGGTGCAGAGTAGTTGGCATTGAGTGCAGTGGCACAGAGTGCATTGGTTTTGAGTAAAGTGGTGTTTAGTACACTGGTGAAGAGTGGTGCTGAGTAGAGTAGAGGGGCTTAGCATAGAGTGCAGTGGCATAGAGTACAGTAGCATAGAGTGGTGCAGATTAGTGCCATAGAGTATAGTAAGTAGAGTGAAGTGGCGTAGAGTGGAGTGGTGCAGGGTAGAGTGCAGTGGCGTAGAGTAGTGGAAAAGAGTGCTGAGGCATAGAGTAGAGTGGTGCAGATTAGAGTAGAGTGGAGTAGAGTGGCATAGAGTGTGGTGTAGAGTGTAGTGGCACAGAGTGGAGTATAGTGGCGTAGAGTGCAGTGGCACAGAGTAGTTTGTTTCAGAGCACAGATAAGTGGTGTAAAGTGGAGTGTTACAGGGTAGAGTGCAGTGGCATACAGGATAGAGTGCAGTGCATACAGTAGGTTTTCTGGTTTCACATTGTGCATTTCAGCTGCTGGGTGTATATGCTTCGCTTTCCCTACACCCACTTTACCGGCACAGCCCCCAGCACCCTCCCCTTTCCCCCGCCCTGTTGGCATCAATGCTGCCCTCGGTCACATCACCCTTTAACCCCGGAAGAGCGGGTACATTGTGTGACTACAATACAAACATACCACGTCCATGCATGCCACGTTATGGGCGTTTTGAAAACTAGAGGAATGCAGCTTATATACAAATGGCATCCCGCATCGGAACTCTAACGTCTACGACGCTTTGATGAGGGTCCTATTAGAACTTTCTCTGATGAACCTCGAGGGTCTCGCTGTTAACAATACAGTGGGCTAAATTCTGATACCGTCATAAAGGTACTGCTTCCTATGTCCTGATGAGGCCTAGAATTGAAGTGCTGAAACGCGTCTACTAACATCACGAGGAGTGTCTTGAATTTTTGTACCTAGAGACTATGATATAAGAAGATACCGTATTCAATTGGACTTGAATAATTTTGTATTACAGACAGTATCAATAATTCACTACCTCAAGTAGAGGACTGCCGTTGAAAAAGGTGTTTGGCAGCCCACAATTACAAATTCAATTGGAAGCTTCTAATGGTAATGAGCTTGCACTTAGTACCTGTCTTTGTTTTTGACAAATTGTGATGTATTTTTTTAGTTTGATGTCCTGTACATATTGGTCTTCGTGTTTGCATTTTAATATATGGTTTGTGATTCTTGTACAAGAGTGAGACAAAGGGAGACAAATGTTGATTTATTAAAAGTATAAACATAAGTAATAATACAATGTTTCCAGTGAATAATTAGGGTCTTCGCTGTGAAGTTTAAAATATATGTATTTTTCCCCACTATATATAGGTTTTGCCTTAGCAGTGTTGTATAGCCGAGATATGTTGGGGTGACTTGGGTTTGTCCCGATTTTTTGGATAGTCGGTCACATCACAGGCAGGCCCTTTGGTTCCTGGAAAATGTTTTTTGAGTACCCATGGCATAGAGGAAAGTGGTACAGAGTAGAGAGATGTAGAGGGAAGTCTAGTAGAGTGCAGTGTCAAAGAGTGCAGTAGTGCAGAAAATATTAGAGTGGCATGGAGTGTAGTGGTGCAGAGTGTACTGGTGTAGAGTGCATTGGCATAGAATGCACTGGTGTAGAGTGCAGTAGAGTGGCGTATGTTAGTGTGGTGGAAAGTAGAGTGCAGTGGAATAGAGTGATGTAGCGCAGAGTGGTGCAGAGTGGAGTGCAGTGGCATAGAGTGGAGTAGAGAGGCACAGAGTGGAGTAGGGTGGTGTAGAGTGCAGTGTCAAAGAGTAGATTGCTTCAGAGTAGAGTGAAGTGGTGTAGGGTGGAGTGGTGCAGGGCAGAGTGCAGTGGCATAGAGTGCAGGAGCTTACAGTTTATTGGTTTTGAGTAATGTGGTTCAGAGTGATTTGTCATAGAGTGCAGTGACGTAGAGCAGAGTGGTGCAGAGCGCAGCGGCAGAGAGTAGCATGGTCAGGGTACAGTGGAGTGGCATAGAGTAGAGTGGTGTAGAGTAGATTGTTTCAGAGTAGAGTGAAGTGGTGTAGAGTGGAGTGGTGCAGGGCAGACTGGAGTGGCGCAGGGTAAATTGCAGAGGTGTAGAGTGCAGTGGCATAGAGTAGAGTGATCTAGAGTGCAGTGGCATGGCATGCAGTGGTGCAGAATAGACTAGAATGGTATGGAATGATACAAAGTGTAGTGGTTTAGAGTGAATTGGCGTAGAGTACAGTAGATTGGTGAAGAGTTGAGTGGAGCACAGTACAGTGCAGTGGCACAGAGTATAGTGGCATTGAGTACAGTGGGATTGAGTGGTGCAGAATAGAGTAGTGCAGAGTTGATTGGTGCAGAGTAGAGTGGTGCAGAGTGCAGTGGGTCAGAGAACAGTGGTGCAGAATACAGAGTAGAGTACAGTGGCATAGAGTGCAGTGGGATAGATTGGTGCAGAGTAGAGAGGTGCAGAGTGCAGTGGGTCAGAGAGCAGTGGTGCAGAGTACAGAGTGGAATAGAGTGGCGTAGAGTGCAGTGACATAGAGTGCAGTGGTGTACATTGGCACAGAGTACAGTCATGTTGAGAACAGTGGCAGAGATTGCAGTCTTGCAGAGTGCAGGGGCGTAGAGTGCAGTGGCATAACGTGCAGTGGTACAGAGAAGAGTGTTGCAGAGAGCAGTGGCATAGAGTACAGTGGTATAGAGTAGAATAGAGTGGTGCAGAGCACGGTGATGTAGTGCACAATGCTGTAGAAAGGCATAGCGTGCAGTGACAGTGCAGTGGTGTAAAGTGTTGCAGAGTACAGTATAGTGGCATAGAGTGCAGTGGTGCAGAGTAGTTAGCGTAGAGTGCAGTGGCATAGAGTGTATTGGTTTTGAGTAAAGTGATGTTGGGTACACTGGTGTAGAGTTCAGCAGTTTAGAGGAGAGTGGTGTAGAGTGGTGCAGAGCAGAATAGAGTGTCATAGAGTAGATTGTTTCAGAGCAGAGTGAAGTGGCGTAGAATGGAGTGGTGCAGTGTAGAGTGTAGTGGCATACAGTAGAGGCATAGAGTGCTGTGGCATAGAGTAGAGTGGTCCAGAGTAGAGTAAAGTGGCATTAAGTGTATGCCGTAGAGTGTAGAGGCACAGAGTGGAGTAGAGTGGCATAGAGTGCAGTGGCACAGAGTAGATTGTTTTAGAGTAGAGTGAAGTGACGTAGAGTGGAGTGGTACATGGTAGAGTTCAGTAGCATAGAGTAGTGGCATAGAGTCCATTGGCATAGATTGCAGTGGCCTAGAGTGCTTTGCTGCAGAGTAGAGTGGCATAGAGTTGAGTGGTGTAGAGTTGAGTGATGCAGAGTAGAGTGGAGTGGTGTAGAGTGCAGTGGTAGAGAGTGTAGTGGTGCATAGTAGAGTGGGGTAGGGTGCACTGGCATAGAGTAGAGTGGTGCAGAGTAGAGTGGTGTGGAGTGAAGTAGTATATAGTGCAGTGCCATAGAGTGCAGTGGTGCGCAGTAGAGTAGAGTGGTGTAGAGTGTAGTGGTGGGGAGTGTAGTGGCCTAGAGTGCATTGACATAGACAGCAGTAGAGTGGCATAGAGTAGAGTTTTGCAGAGTAGAGTGAAGTTGCAGAGAGTGCAGATGCACACAATACAGTGGTGTAGAGTAGAGTGTCGTAGAGTTCAGTGGCAGGGAGTACAGTGTTGCAGTGTCATAGAGTGTAATGGTTTTAAGTAAAGGGATATAGAGTGCGTTAGTGTTAAAGGCAGTGCATTGAGGGCAGTGGCGTAGAATAGAGTGGTGTGGAGTGGCACAGGGCAGATTGCAGTGGTGTGGAGTGGCATAGAGAGGAATAGTTCAGAGTAGATTGCAGTGTCGTAGAGTGCAGTGTCATGTGGTGCAGAGTAGATTAGAGTGTCTTAGAGTGGATTGGCATAGAGGTCAGTGGTGTAGAGTGTAGCAATGTAGAGTGGCGTAGGGTGGAGAGGCATAGAGTGAATTGGCGAAGAGTGCAGTAGAGTGGCATCGAGAAGAGTGGTGCAGACTAAAGTGAAGTGGCATAGAGTGCAGTGGTGCAGAGAAGAGTAGTGTAGAGTTCAGTGGCGCAGAGTGCACCGTTGCAGAGTAGAGTGGCACAGAGTGTCATGGAGTCGAGTGGTGCAGGGTAGAGTGCAGGGGCCTAGGGTGGAGTGACAGAGTTTAGTGATGTAGAGTGTAGTGGCATGGAGTGTAGTGGCATAGAGTGCAATGGCGTAGAGTGCAGTGCTGTAGAGTGCAGTGGCATAGAGTGGCGCTGAGTTCAGTGGCAGAGAGTTCAGTGTTGCAGA
Organism: Pleurodeles waltl; assembly: GCF_031143425.1. Classification (NCBI taxonomy): domain Eukaryota; kingdom Metazoa; phylum Chordata; class Amphibia; order Caudata; family Salamandridae; genus Pleurodeles; species Pleurodeles waltl. The sequence goes on from NC_090441.1 coordinate 159,903,709, forward strand.
GTAGACTTGTTGAGTGCAGTGGTGTATAGTAGACGGTTGTAGAGTGCTTTGGCAAGTGCAGTAGCATAGAGTGGTGCAGAGTAGAGTGATGCAAAACAATTAGAACAATTGGTGTAGAGTACAGTGGTGCAGAGTAGAAGAGAGTGGCATAGAGCGCATTGATGTAGAGTACTATGCGTAGAGTGCAGGGGTGTATACAGTGCTTAATTTGTAAATAAAAACGTGCCAGTGCCCAAATCCCTCCTCTTAAATACGCAGCTGCTGCAATTAAATGTGCGAACACAGAATACTGTGGCAGTGTAATCCTGAAGCCATCTCGGGCCTCTTTAATCCATTTACAGCCACACACTGCCCCTCCAGCTCACTCCTGCGGCTTTCTGCTTTCTCCCTTTGTGATGCTTTTTCGTTTTTCTCTTCCTGTGTTTTTCCCATATGTACCTTTTGCTCGCAGTAAATGATTGAGGTAGAAAACTAAGCGCAGGCCCTCACAAAGTAGACCGGTATTGAGTGGAGTGTTGTAGAGTGGAGTGGTGCCGAGTAGAGTGCAGTGACGAAGTGTGGAATGGTGTGGGATTGTGTGGAATGGTGCATAATAGACTACAGTGGTGTATAGTGGTGCAGAGTGGAGTGGGGTAAGGTGAAGAATGCATAGTGTGGTAGTGTACTGCCATTACAAGTTGCACATCAGAGAGACAGTTTTACTGATGAATGTATACAGCGCACAATGTGTGAATTTGTCATCACTGAGTGTATTGATTTGTTTTGATCGTATTAAAATATTTGTCCTACTACACTTCAAAATTACCAAAAAATTTGCTTCATTTGGGCTTTTCTAATTCAGATATATTCTAAAATATCTGCACAGTTCATTTACAGACTGTAAGGAAATGCCTCCTTGGCATGGTTACCCCCTGACTTTTTGCCTTTGCTGATGCCAAGTTATGATTTGAAAGTGTGCTGAGGCCTGCTAACCAGGCCCCAGCACCAGTGTTCTTTCCCTAACCTGTACCTTTGTTTCCACAATTGGCATCCAGGTAAGTCCCTTGTAACTGGTACCCCTGGTACCAAGGGCCCTGATGCCAGGGAAGGTCTCCAAGGGCTGCAGCATGTCTTATGCCACCCTGGGGACCCCTCACTCAGCACAGACACACTGCTTGCCAGCTTGTGTGTACTGGTGGGGAGAAAATGACTAAGTCGACATGGCACTCCCTTCAGGGTGCCATGCCAACCTCACACTGCCTATGGCATAGATAAGTCCCCCCTCTAGCAGGCCTTACAGCCCTAAGGCAGGGTGCACTATACCATAGGTGAGGGCATAGGTGCATGAGCACTATGCCCCTACAGTGTCTAAGCAAAACCTTAGACATTGTAAGTGCAGGGTGGCCATAAGAGTATATGGTCTGGGAGTCTGTCATACACGAACTCCACAGCACCATAATGGCTACACTAAAAACTGGGAAGTTTGGTATCAAACTGCTCAGGACAATAAATGCACACTGATGCCAGTGTACATTTTATTGTGAAATACACACCAGAGGGCATCTTAGAGATGCCCCCTGAAAACATACCCGACTTCCAGTGTGGGCTGACTAGTTTTTCCAGCCTGCCACACACCAGATATGTTGCTGGCCACATGGGGAGAGTGCCTTTGTCACTCTGTGGCTAGTAACAAAGCCTGTACTGGGTGGAGGTGCTTCTTACCTCCCCCTGCAGGAACTGTAACACCTGGTGGTGAGCCTCAAAGGCTCACCCCCTTTGTTACAGCGCCCCCGGGCACTCCAGCTAGTGGAGATGCCCGCCCCCTCCGGCCACGGCCCCACTTTTGGCGGCAAGGCCGGAGGAGATAATGAGAAAAACAAGGAGGAGTCACTGGCCAGTCACGACAGCCCCTAAGGTGTCCTGAACTGAGGTGACTCTGACTTTTAGAAATCCTCCATCTTGCAGATGGAGGATTCCCCCAATAGGATTAGGGATGTGCCCCCCCCCCTCAGGGAGGAGGCACAAAGAGGGTGTAGCCACCCTCAGGGCTAGTAGCCATTGGCTACTAACCCACAGACCTAAACACACCCCTAAATTGAGTATTTAGGGGCTCCCAGAACCTAGCAAGATAGATTCCTGCAACCTGAAGATGAAGAAGGACTGCTGACCTGAAAGCCCTGCAGAGAAGACGGAGACACCAACTGCTTTGGCCCCAGCCCTACCAGCATGTCGCCCCACTTCAAGAAAAACTGCAACAGTGACGCGTCCCCCAGGGTCCAGCGACCTCTGGAGCCTCAGAGGACTACCCTGCATCTAAAAGAACCAAGAACTCCCGAGGACAGCGGCCCTGTTCCACAAAGGCTGCAACTTTGCAACAAAGAAGCAACTTTTAAAGACAACACGTTTCCCGCCGGAAGCGTGAGACTTTGCACTCTGCACCCGACGCCCCCGGCTCAACCTGCAGAGAAACAACACTACAGGGAGGACTCCCTGGCGACTGCGACCCTGTGAGTAGCCAGAGTTGACCCCCCTGAGCCCCCCCAGCGATGCCTGCAGAGGGAATCCAGAGGCTCCCCCTGACCGCGACTGCCTGCTTCTAAGAACCAGACACATGGTAAAGATACTGCACCCACAGCACCCAGGACCTGAAGGATCCGACCTCCAGTGCAGAAGCGACCCCCAGATGGCCCTCTCCCTTGCCCAGGTGGTGGCTACCCCGAGGAGCCCCCCTCCTTGCCTGCCTGCTTCGTTGAAGAGACCCCTGGGTCTCCCATTGCAACCTATTGCAAACCTGATGCCTGTTTGTAATCTGCACCCGGCCGACCCGTGCCACTGAGGGTGTACTTTCTGTGCTGACTTGTGTCCCCCCCGGTGCCCTACAAAACCCCCCTGGTCTGCCATCCAAAGACGCGGGTACTTACCTGCTGGCAGACTGGAACCGGGGCACCCCCTTCTCCATTGAAGCCTATGTGTTTTGGGCACCACTTTGACCTCTGCACCTGACCCGCCCTGAGCTGCTGGTGTGGTAACTTTGGGGTTGCTCTGAACCCCCAACGGTGGGCTACCTTGGACCCAACTTTGAACCCTGTAGGTGGGTTACTTACTTGCAAAACTAACAAACACTTACCTCCCCCAGAAACTGTTGAGCATTGCACTGTCTAGTTTTAAAAAAGCTTATTGCCATTTTTGTGAAAACTGTACATGCTATTTTGCTGATTCAAAGTTCCTAGGTTACCTAAGTGAAATACCTTTCATTTGAAGTATTACTTGTAAATCTTGAACCTGTGGTTCTTAAAATAAACTAAGAAAAGATATTTTTCGATACAAAAACCTATTGGCCTGGAATTGTCTTTGAGTGTGTGTTCCTCATTTATTGCCTGTGTGTGTACCACAAATGCTTAACACTACCCTCTGATAAGCCTACTGATCGACCACACTACCACAAAATAGAGCATTAGAATTATCTCTTTTTGCCACTATCTTACCTCTAAGGGGAGCCCTTGGACTCTGTGCATGCTATTTCTTACTTTGAAATAGTACATACAGAGCCAACTTCCTACACAGACATTTAAATTGCACTGAGTGCTGGAAAAAAATAACATTGTGCGTACCTCCTCAAGCACACCCCCAGTAGCCAGCGTGATTCTCACATAAATCCTCTCACTTTGAAGTCAAAGAAAGAAAAGTAAACACCAAGCTCCCTGGAAGACAGAGCCTGACATTTGTCCCCTGACTTTAAATGCACAGCAAATGTGACAAGATAAGAGCAAGATTTAAAAGCCTATTTACAGAAATCGAGCACTGGTGGATGAATACAGTAAATAGAATTTGGGCAACAGAAGGGACGAACTCAAGTTGAACTCTCAGACACTGAATGAGGGCCTGAATGTCGATGAACTGAGGAGTGCAACCTGTCATGGTGCCCTGCAGTAGATGGATCTGTGACAAGACGCAATGAAAGCTACCCCTACCTGTAGTGATCACAGGCCCTGGTGATCCTGGCCTGCTGAACCTAAACAACTCCTCAACAAAAAGACTCCCCATTATCCAATTCCACAAGGGCCTGGGGTAACCGAATGACATCATTACGGCAGATGCCTCCAGGAGGACAGCTGTAACTACCACAGCACTTCAGGGGGGTATAGGCTTCTGCCCCCGGACGCCACCTCATGGACAATACAGGTTGAATCGTAAAATGGGCTTTGCTGGGGTTGCAATACTGGATGACTGCCTGAGTGAGACACTACAACAGCACAAGATGCCCTAAGCATATCCCTCACTACAAACGGCGCTGAGTAATTCCTCCCCTGGGCTCGGGGCCCAGCTACAGTTGACAACCCTCATATAGACAACACTCTGTTGAGACACTTTTGGAGCCCCTATTCTGCTCCCATGGTATAGCAAACGTGATTGGTTCCCTATGATGAGAAGACCCCGTGCATTTTGGCACCTCTGCAAACTTTCCACAACCACAATGGGCCGGACCAAGGCCAAGTCAACTGAACACAGAGTTAGCTCACAAGTGCCCTCTCCCCCGTTGGAATGATCCTCGTTGGCGACACCTGACAATTGTGTCCCGCTGACACTGGTAAACCCACCTATAGACAAATCAGACATAGGGGGTACTTACAACATTGGCGGTAAAAGGCGCTTACCGCCGTGCAGAAGACCGCCAATACACCGCCGCGGCGGCGGTATTCCGCCACAGCTATTATGACACACATCTTGGAATCCGCCGAAATTCAGACACCCACACAACAGCGCCACACCAAAGGTCAGTGATAAACTGGCGGAAACAAATCCTCCACCTCCACGCCAACAGAAACACGCCCATGCTATTACGACCCATGAATCCACACAGCGGTCTTTCAACCACGGTATTCCATTGGCGGTACACACCGCCGCGCTCAAAATACACACACATCTCCAAAACACCACCACATTGGACAAATACACACACCTGATACACATACAAACAACACTCCCACACACCCAACACAATATAAAACACACACCCACATCACCCACAAACCCCTACGACCAAAAAATCTCGAACGAAGGCCAGAGAGAGAGCACAGAATAGACAACCCCATCACACAGAGGCACACAACACCATCACCCACACAACATCCACGCACAAAACACCACACACCACAACACTCACCACACTCATCACCACATACACCACCCCACACATCACACACACCACCCCATGTCACGCCAAAGACACCCCCGCTTCTCCGAGGAGGAGCTCAGGGTCATGGTCGAGGAAATCGTCCGGGTAGAGCCACAGCTATTTGGCTCACAGGTACAGCACACATCAATAGCCAGGAAGATGGAGTTATGGCGCAGAATAGTGGACAGGGTGAACGCTGTGGGACAGCACCCAAGAAATAGGGAGGACATCAGGAAGAGGTGGAATGACCTACAGGGGAAGGTGCGTTCAACGGTCTCCAGGCACAATATCGCGGTACAGCGGACTGGCGGCGGACCCCCACCTCCTCCCCCACAACTAACAACATGGGAGGAGCAAGTCTTGACCATCTTGCATCCAGAGGGCCTCGGAGGAGTCGGTGGAGGATGGGACACTGGTAAGTCAAATCTTAACTACCATATCCCCCACCCTACCTGCATGCTATCACACCCCCCACCCTCACACCCTCCCCTATCACTCCAAATCCTCACTAATCTACCCATAACACAAACCACCCATCACAACACCAAGCCCTGCATGACACAACTAAGCATGGACACCCCTCACTAAAGCATGCCCACTGCACATACCCAGAACACCCCCCCAACCATCATCACACAAACCCACACACAGGAATGCTTGCACTGGGGTACACAAACACCCACCCATTGCACACCATTACACACACACATGCAATAATCATGCTCTTATGCCCCTGCAGGAACACAAAGGACCGTCACCACACCAGAGGGTCCAGACAACAACACTCCACCCCCAGAAGAGGCCCACAGTGACGAGAGCAGCTCTGCCCTACTGGATCATGATGACCAACCTGGACCATCGTGGGCCTCGGGACAGTCGGTTCCCCTTGCACAGGCACAGCCCAACACCGACCTTCCACCTAACACCAGCACAGCACCCACCCAGCTGGCCCAAACCTCCCTACCCAGGACAGGTCAATCAGCGATGTGTCCCCCACTACAGGGAACCCAGGATAACCCGCCACCCCAACAACAACAGGGACCTGGGGGCAGTGGTAGTGGGCACACGGTCCAGGGGACGGAGGCCCAGGAACACAGGGGAACTGGGAGGGCTGCTGTGTGACAGGGGGCGGACAGGCCAAGGGAACCCACTCTCCACGAGGCCCTCTCCTCCATCATGGGAGCATACCACCACTCCCAGGAAACGATGGCGACGGTCCTGGACAAGTTGCAGGAGACCCTGCGCCTGCAGGACGAACTGTATTTGGGGTTCAGGGAGGAGCTCAGGACCATCAGCTCCGCCCTGGGCACCATCGTAGGGGTGCTGAAGGACATACAGCAGACCTTGAGGGACACCGTGGCACTCCAAGGGGCCCCGGACACTAGCCAGGACGATGAAATGCCCACCACCTCCGCCGGCGCTAGTGGACAGGACGTCCCGCCACAGGACCAGCACCCCACCCCCTGCAGACGGAGAACCACCACGCAAGCGGTCCCTGAGATCTAGGAACAGGACAGAGCAAGATGGCAAGACCCCCGCCAGGAAATGAGACCACCCTCTTTGTCCTCACACTGTCCCACTTTGTTACCCTGTCCATACTTAAACTGCCCCAGCTCCACTTCCTATGCCCAGATGGGCAGTGCACCTGTGAGACTAATAGACTGGACTCTGCCATGGACATTCCTCCGCCATCACCCATCCTCGTTTTACAAACCCCTCACATTTCAGAGCACTTCAATAAACACCCTTGAAACACAAAACAATCTGGAGTCAGTCTTTGATTTAGTAAATATGTATTATCAATGACAGTGTCATAATGGGTTTCCCATTGTAAGGCTAACATACCTATGTCACACATCACAAGTCCTTGAAGGATGCAAGCAGATGACACGTTGGTAACCACACTTGTGAAACCGTAATGGAAGGGTACAACTCAGTTACCAAATAGTGATTGAATTCGAGAAACAGGACAGAGGTAGACGTGAAAGTTAATGTAATGCTAAAAATTAAAATGTTCTCACTTGTGTGTCACTGGAAATATTGCTGTATGACTGACTCCCTGTTGTCGTTGTCTTCTTCCTCAGCTTCATCCTCATCACTGTCCACAGGCTCCACAGCTGCTACAACACCGTCATCTGGATCATCCTCCTGCAGAAAAGGCACCTGGCGTGGCAAGGCCAAGTTATGGAGCATGGAGCAGGCGATGATGATGTTGCACACCTTCTTCGGTGAGTAGAATAAGGATCCACCTGTCATATGGAGGCACCTGAACCTGGCCTTCAGGAGGCCGAAGGTGCGTTCGATCACCCTCCTAGTCCGCCCATGGGCCTCATTGTAGCATTCCTCTGCCCTGGTCCTGGGATTCCTCACTGGGGTCAGTAGCCAGGAAAGTTTGGGGTAACCAGAGTCCCCCAATAGCCATACACGGTGTCTCTGGAGTTGACCCATCATATCAGGGATGCTGCTATTCCGCAGGATGTAGGCGTCATGCACTGAGCCAGGGAACATAGCATTTACCTGCGAGATGTACTGGTCTGCCAAACAGACCATCTGGACATTCATTGAATGATAACTCTTCCTGTTCCTGTACACCTGTTCACTCCTGTGGGGGGGGGGAACAGAGCTACATGGCTTCCCATCAATGGCACCTATGACGTTGGGGATATGTCCAAGGGCATAGAAGTCACCTTTCACTGTAGGCAAATCCTCCACCTGAGGGAAAATGATGTATCTCCTTACGTGTTTCAGCAGGGCAGACAACACTCTGGACAACACGTTGGAAAACATAGGCTGGGACATCCCTGATGCCATGGCCACAGTTGTCTGAAAAGAGCCACTTGCAAGGAAATGGAGCACTGACAGCACCTGCACGTCAGGGGGGATTCCAGTCGGATGGCGGATTGGTGACATCAGGTCTGGCTCCAACTGGGTACATAGTTCCTGGATTGTGGCACGGTCAAACCGGTAGGTGACGATGACATGTCTCTCTTCCATTGTCAACAGGTCCACCAGCGGTCGGTACACCGGAGGATTCTGCCATCTTCTCATATGTCCCAGCTGACGGTGCCTACGAAGGACAACAGCGAAGAACCAGTCATTATTCCTCCAGGTATGTACCCACAGTTACACACAAGACTACACCACTCACAAAACCCTTCCTGTATGTGTGTTGAGTGTAGGCCTAGCTATGTGTCACGCAGTAGGAAATGAAGCCATGTGGGCCCCTGAAATGGCGGCTGCCTGACCTCTAAACTGGGACAATGGGATTGTGGGGTAACTGCGCTGGCGTTGCACACCGTCGCGGTATGCGGTCGTAGACCGCGGCGCAATGCTGCATTGGTTAACATTGGACCCTATGGGTCCCAGGAGCCAATGAACAGGTGCGCTGGCGGTGATGATGCGCACAGCCGCGGACATCACCGCCGCGGACATCACCGCCATTTTCTATCTGTTCAATCACTAGATACCTGACCTTCGACAGGAGAGGACCTACACTGCAAGTGCTGCTGTGACCTCGGTCTGGAAGCGACGATGGCTGCTGCGTCTGGGGAAAGGGCCCCTGCCTTCACTGCACAGGAGTTGGAGAAACTGGTAGACGGGGTCCTCCCCCAGTACACGCTACTCTACGGTCCTCCAGACCAACAGGTTAGTACACAGGGAGCACGTTGTATGGGCTAGGCCTGGATGGAGAGGGCTGGTTGGAAGAGGGAAGGGGGCAGAGTTCATAGCACAACAATGCATGGGAATGAATGGGCCACATGGCCAGAGTAGGGAGGGGGCCACTCACAACGACGGTGCAGTTGGTAATGACTGTTCCTCTTCCCTTGTGCATGTCATGTAGGTCAGCGCCCACCAGAAGAGGGACATTTGGCGTGCCATCGCCAAGGAGGTCCGGACCCTGGGGGCCCACCAGAGACGGGGCACCCACTGCCGTAAGAGATGGGAGGACATTCGCCGCTGCAGCAAGAAGATGGCAGAGGCTCAGCTGGGGATGGCCTCCCAAATGGGAGGGGTGCCCGTCGCACCATGACCCCCATGATGTTCCGGATCCTGGCGGTGGCCTACCCGGAGTTGGATGGGCGCTTGAGGGCATCACAGCAGACACAAGGGGGTGAGTACAACAACATTCTGCGGACTTTGCGTGCAGTGGAGGTGTCTGGGTGGGGGAGGTGGGCTGTGGGTGTCCCTAAGCCAGGGCGAGTTAGGTAGGCAAGGCCCCTCCGTAATGTAGGCCATGTGGCACTCTACCCCACCTCAGCAGAGTGCCAAGTCGAGGTACAGTTGTCCCTGTGGCATACATGTGCGCAGATGTCCACCATTGCCATGTAGGCCATATACCAGAAATTGCATGTGCAGAGGGCAGGAGCACGGCGTAATGCAGGGGGCTGCTGCGTCTGTCTTGTCCGCCAACGGTAGCGGTAATCCATGCACTAAAACTCTCTTTCTTCTGTCTCCCCCCCTTTTTCTGCTCTCCCTGTCCTTTTGTACATCAGCATCAACAGGCGGAGGTACAGTGGCACCGGAGCACGAGGGAGCTGCATCCCACATGGCCATTGAGGGCCACACCACGGACTCTGAATGCACCAGTGGGAAAGAGGGCGAGGGGAGCTTCACGTCGGCCACCGGATCACCAAGCAGCGACACGGACTCGTTCACCGATGGGGGCTCCCTTGTGGTGGCGGCACCATCTGTGCCCCCCACCTCTACAGGTACAGCCGCCACCTCCCCTACCAGCACCGCCCTCCCAGCAGCCCCTCAGCGTTCGCCCCGTGCCCGCTCACCCAGGAGGGTGGGCATCACCTTCGCCCCAGGCACCTCAGGCCCTGCCCAGTCACCCCTGCTGCCCTCAGTGAGGAGGCCATTGACCTCCTCAGGTCACTCACTGTTGGGCAGTCTACCATTGTGAATGCCATCCAGGGTGTAGAACGAGAGTTGCAACACAGTAATGCATTCCTGGAGGGCATTCATTCTGGTCAGGCTGTCCTTCAGCGAACCCTGCAATCTCTGGCCTCAGCACTGATGGCAGCCATTGTCCCTGTGTCTAGCCTCCCCCCTCCAACTTCCTCCACCCAGACCCAATCTCCTGTACCCCAGCCAATCCCAAGCACACCTACAGACCAGCATACACACAAGTCAACACACACAAGTAGCTCAAGCAAACATAGGCACCACACACACCACAGGCACTCACGCAAGCCTCACCCACGTACAGACACAGCAACATCCACTGCCTCCACTGTGTCCCCCTCCTCCTCTTCTCCCTCCTCCCTCCCAGTCTCGTCTACACACACACCTGCATGCACCACATCTACAGGCACCATGAATCGCACAAGGACACCCAGCACCACAAGCCGCTCACCTGCACTCACCACCTCCACTGCCATTTACACGTCCCCTGTGTCCTCTCCCAGTGTGTCTGTGACGCCCCCTCCCAAAGTATACAAACGCCGGCAATCACTCACCCAACATCCATCCACCTCACGACATCCTCCAGTACCTGCACCTGCACCCAAAACACCTAAAGTGACACCTCCTACAACCACCTCCTCTTCCTCCACTCCCAGAGCCCCTCCAGCTACCCATCCCAGTGTTCGTCAGAAACTGTCCCTCTGTAAAGTTGACCTTTTTGCCCCCACCCCCTCCAATTCATCAGTCCCGTCGTAGCGCCTCAGCCAAAAAGCCTCCAATACCAGTGGTGCGTGTTCAAGGTTTGTGGAGTGCACCGGCCACCAGGGCAGGCAGTAGGACTCGGAGCCAAGGCACTGGCAGCCCACCCCCTGTAAAGGCTCTAAAATTGGAGAGTGGACGACGGGACCGTGTTAAGACTCCTGGTGGGAAAACAACTGACATGGGTTCCAAGGGGATTGGAGAGTCAGCTGTGACTCCACCAAAGGTGGGGAAGGGCCAGTGGAAGTCTGCCCAGCCTGTTGTGAGTGTCACGGCGGACAGTGTCACGGCCAGAGGAAGTCTGCCCAGCCTGTTGTGAGTGTCACGGCGGAGAAGTGCGCCATCATTTCCGGCGGTCGACACACAACCACCAGCACCGTCGTCACTGGTCCAGAGACCACCGCCCAGGAGGGCCCAAGTATCGTCACTGGTCCGGAGACCACCGCCAGAGTCACAGCCCAGGAGGGCCCAAGTATCGTCACTGGTCCGGAGACCACCGCCAGAGTCACAGCCCAGGAGGGCCCAAGTATCGTCACTGGTCAGGAGACCACCGCCACCGCCGGAGTCAGTGCCCTGGAGGGCCCCGGTTGCCACAGCCCCGCTGGGCAATGATGGAACGTCATGCCACACACCAATGTCCGTATCTGAACCGCCATGTCAAAGCACTGCTGAACAGTCCGGAACCGCCATGTCAAAGCACCGCTGAACAGGGCAAAGACCGCCATGGCAAAGCACCGCTGAACAGGGCAAAGACCGCCATGGGAAAGCACTGCTGAACAGGGCAAAGACCGCCATGGCAAAGCACAGCTGAACAGGGCAAAGACCGCAATGGCAAAGCACCGCTGAACAGGGCAAAGACCGCTATGTCAAAGCACCGCTGAACAGGGCAAAGACCGCCATGGCAAAGCACCGCTGAACAGGGCAAAGACCGCCATGTCAAAGCACCGCTGAGCAGGGCAAAGACCGCCATGTCAAAGCACCGCTGAACAGGGCAAAGACCGCCATGGGAAAGCACCGCTGAACAGGGCAAAGACCGCCATGGCAAAGCACCGCTGAACAGGGCAAAGACCGCCATGTCAAAGCACCGCTGAACAGGGCAAAGACCGCCATGGCAAAGCACCGCTGAACAGGGCAAAGACCACCATGTCAAAGCACCGCTGAACAGGGCAAAGACCGCCATGGGAAAGCACCGCTGAACAGGGCAAAGACCGCCATGGCAAAGCACCGCTGAACAGGGCAAAGACCGCCATGTCAAAGCACCGCTGAACAGGGCAAACACTGCCATGTCAAGGCACCGCTGAACAGGGCAAGCACCGGGTAGGAATGAATGGCCCGCCACATCAGGCATCCTTATCCCATGTGCAGCTGGGACAGTGACAGGACAGGAACTTTCACGGGGAGACTCGTCCAGTCTGGGCACCAGTCCCCCCCAGTACCAGTAGAGACCTGCATCTACTTGAGAGACTGTGGCTTTGCACTCCCCAGGATGGTAGAGTGGGCAACCCACCCACTGTAGAGACTTGAGAGACTGTGGCTTTGCACTCCCCAGGATGGCACAGTGGGCAAGCCACCCACTTGTGAGACTTGAGAGACTGTGGCTTTGCACTCCCCAGGATACATCAATGGGCATGGAGCCCTGTCGTGGTTCTGGCTTTGCACTCATCCGGCTGAGGTGCCCCCCCTTCCCTTCCCCCTGAGGTGCCTGTAGTACTTCTATCTGATGCCCCGGCAGTGTTCTCTCCGATTGTGGTCAGGTATCCTTTGTGGGCCTCGCCCATGCATTTTTGGACTGTTGGTTCACGGACATTGTTATTTACATATCTGCACTACTTCTCGTATTGTATATAATTATGACTGATTTTCAAATATATATCTGTATATTTTTTTAGGACATGTATATTGCCACATTACAAGGTTTGACCGAATTTCGCATTGTCTTTTCATTCTTCAGGGGGGATTGTGGGTTGTTACTGTGATTTTTGTGAATGCATTGGTGTGTATGTTGTAATATGCGAGGGTGGGGGTGGGGGTGTTTTTTGTGGGTGTCCCCCTAACTTTTGCCTCCCCCATGTCGTAGGTGCAGTACTCACCGTTGTCTTCGGCGCCTACGTAGCTGGTGGTCGTAGAGGAGCAGAAACACAAGGGCAGGGAGTATTTGGAGTTCCGGCTCCATGGAGTCCTTGTTCCTCGTGGGATGTGTTCAGGTGAGCGTTTTCCCATAGCAAAGGCTGTTTCCGCCGTGTTTTTATCCACGGTGAATCCGCCCCGGAAAAGGTGGCGGATTGGCGGGTTGTAATACTGTGGGCGGTACATTGTCTTCCGCCTGTCTGTTGGCGGTGACCGCCGCGCTGCTTGTTTGCACCGCCGTGGCGGGCGGTGTGTTAAAGTGGCTGTCTTTGTTGGCGGTTTCCGCCAGGGTCATAATTCCCTTTTTTTGTCCGCCGGCCTGTTTGCGGCATTTCCGCAGCTTTAACAGCGTCCGCCAGGGTTGTAATGACCACCATAATCCTAAAGGAAATCCATGACTCCTGCCAGTCCATTGAAAAACATATGGGGGACCTTACCAGATCTTGCTATCCTCAAAGATGACCTCAATAAATTGAGTGCCAGGGTCAAGGAAAACGAATCAGCCTTCTCCTTCTTCACTCCATAGCAAAAAGAACAGATGACTACTGGAGCCCACCTTCAACGTCAGGTAGAAATTCTGCAGGGCTGAGCTGAGGATACAGATGAGTGAGATGTAACAATGTTAGAGGGAACCGAAGATCCCGATCTCACATAATATATTGAGGACTGGCTTCGTAGACAGGTGGCCCGGAGGGCCTATCAGCTCTGTTTATGGTGGAAAGGGCACACAGACCAGTGTGCGGGGCATAGACCAGCGTCCGGGGCACCTACCTGGCTGACTGTGGCCTGCAGTTTGAATTTCAGGGACAGGAACATGATCCTCCATCAAGCATGAGAAAGATCACCTATACTACTAGATAATGCCCGGATAGCCATATTTCGTGACTTCACCTTAATGGTCCAGCGCAAGAGTACATTGGTCCAGCCAGTAAAACAACAACTCAGCTCCCTTTGCCACAGTTACCCCACAGATGACTTATTAATTAGTGGGCTGAACACACAATAAGTGCTGTTGCACATAAGACCTCCTGTGCCCTTACACGACATTGCAATCCTGTGCACAAATAGCATTGTCTGGTACTAGCTGCCCTGAGGCCTCTCTCTTGAGACGCACATAAATACTTCTTATCCACGAAAGGCCTGACAGACATTCGTACCGCAAACTCCTGCAAATACCCTAAGGCTGCAGGTTGCCAGATGCACTGATTGATATCAAACAAATTGGCTATGTCGCCGGACACTTTACTGATCTCCTGATGTAGTATGTCAAAGAAAATGCCAGCACCCTACAATTCTGTGTCAGGACCGGAGGCTCCGATTATGCTATCTCTTTCTTTACTGACTTAAAACAGCAGCCAATCAAAATACAGATAAACAAAAAATTATACATCCCATGATGCTTCACACAGTCACATGGTCCAATCACCAACCATGACCCTAGTCCATAAATATCTTGCCCCTCGACGTCACTTCCTCTTTCTTTGCTGCTTCGCAGCAGATAAGTACCTCAAATTTACCTTATCCTTGTACGTAGATGGTTTTCGGTGTGTTTAAATGCTTTATTTTTACTTATCAGCGTCGCGATTTAGCGCGCTTTCAGTGATCGTTTAAGCACGTCTCGCGCTGTTGTTTTTATCGTTTTTTTACAGATTTTTTTTTTTTTATCCTTTTGCCCGTTCTGGTGGAGTGGGAGCCGGAGCTTAACTGCGTGTGCTCCACATAGTCTTTTTTCGATTGCCTCTGCTCTTGCGCGCGCGTGCGCACACATCGGAAACGAGCCGATCCTCAGTTTCACTTTCTGAGTGATCGGCTTGTCTTTTTGCTGTGCGCGTGTGCCAGGGCACAGTGTCTTTGAAATCTTCGTGCTCCCAGATGCCCCGTTATAAAAAATAATAGCGAGGGTTGTAAAATAATTTTTAGGCTTCTGCCTAGAGTGCTATCAGGCAGCTCCCCCCACATTTTATAGTGGGCATTGATTGTTTTGCCTGATTTGGGGTTTTTGCACTCCCCCTGTCAATTTAAAAAATATATTAAAAGACATTAAAAAATATATTTGTTCATCTACATTATCTATATATTATTGAACATATATTTTTCCCTTTGATACTTTATAACATGGCTCAGTGGGATGATCAAGAAACAGAATATTACACAGAGGAGTTGGGTTAATTTAGTGGAAGCCCTTGATACTAGGGTCCAGCAATCCGTGAATGATGCCCTAGTGAGAGCCTTGGGACCTTTTTCAGGTCAACTTTTTGATTACGCGCGCTCCCAAGGTTGGGTACAAGGCCAACAACCTCAACCCGAAGGTAAAAAGGCAAAAGCTAAAGCTAAGAATTTAGAAGAGTCTCACACAGATGTTAGTGAGCTTCACGCCGACACCTTCGATAAACTTCGCAAGAAGCGTAGTGGAGAACATAACTATAAAGGATGTCTCCTTTTCCCCTTCCTCCTCTGATAAAGATTCGTCTTCCGAGGATTCGGATGACTCGGATACTCCGGTTCCCAGTAAGAAAACAAAAAGTCTGTTCCGCCTTATCATGTTTTGGACTTTGATCCCACGGAAATTATGCATCCCAGAGCTTCCAATTGGGTTCCTCCTCCTGAGGTGGCCCAATATGTTCAGTATAACATTAGAAAAAGCTTCGATAAGGAGGTCCGATCTCGATTGAGAGCTGAGTGTCCCAGACCAGATTTAGAAGGTAAAGTTTCTGATGCCTCAGAAATTGACCCCACTATGGTTACGTTTATGAGGAAGTTTGCAAAGGATCCTAAAAAAGTTTTGATAGATAATGGCGTAATTGTCAGGACAAACATTTGGACCTTTCCGGTCCCTTGACTAAGATTCTCGAGATGGCTTATCTGGCGAAAGAATCAGGATCTCCCGTAGACACGGATGTCCTTATCGGTTGGGCCCAAAGAGCCATTTGTCAACTAGAAAACACTAATTGCGCCATATCTTCCGAGCGCAGGAAATCTATTCTGATGCGTATCGACCCTAAGCTGTCGGAGTTAGCTACTTCGGAAGTGGGTCCTTCTGCCAATGGACTTCTCTTTGGGTCCTTCTTTATTAAGGATGTGGCCAAGTTCTGTTACACCTTTTCATGATTAGACAAAGCCCAGATGTCTTTCAAAAAAGTTTTTAGACAGGGTCTTTTTGTCAGGGCCGGTCGTTACGGGGGACGCAGGAACAATCAATAGTCCTCAGAACTATTACCCCAGAGGCAGAGGAAGTTGGTATGGTGAACAGGATTCCACCTTCTACCCCACTCTCCCCAGAGGAGGGCGTCCTCGCTTCCACAGAGGTTCTCGCAGAGGACAACAAGGAGCCATACAGGACACAAGTTACGCAGGTGAGCATTTTTCATTTCTCTCAGGTGACACTTGGGGGCAGAGTGGCATTTTTTTCGGAAAATTGGAGAGGGATCACTGGAGACCCTTGGATTCTCCAAACGGTCATGGGTTTTCACCTAGAGTTTATCAGTACTCCCAAGCAACACAACCCGCCTCTCCAGATGTGTTTTTCCCTAGCAAATCAAGTTTTTATAGACAAAGAGGTTCAGGCCTTATTAGACAAAGGTGCCGTACAGTTTTCCTCTCCTCACCCTTACGGTTTTCTCAGCCCTATTTTTGTAGTAGACAAAAAAAGGGTAGGACACCGCCTAGTCTTGAACCTAAAGGATTTCAATCATTGGATTCTGTACAGGCATTTCAAGATGGAGGGCATTCACATGTTTAGAGATATTCTATTAGAAGGAGATTGGATGGTCCGCCTGGACCTAAAAGATGCTTATCTGTCGATTCCAATTTTCCCTCTTCACAGGAGATTTCTTCAATTTCTGTGGAAAGGCCAATGCCTGGAGTTTCTTGCTCTCCCGTTCGGAATGTCATCAGCCCCTTGGTGCTTCATGAAGCTACTGAGGCCTGTGATGGAATGGCTAAGAGCCAACGGAGTCCGATTGATCATATACCTGGATGATATTTTACTGATGGCTCATTCTCCCCAAGTCCTTCTGTCTCATTTGAACTGGACCATCAGTCTTCTGCAAGATTTAGGTTTCCTTATCAATGTGCAGAAGTCATTGTTGAAACCGACTTAGGTGATAGAATTCCTGGGTTTTCAGATAGACTCAGTCCTATGTCAGCTTATTCTTCCCTCTCAAAAAATTTGCAACATCAAGAGGGAATTGAGGTCTGTTCTGGCCAGCCCGACTGTTTCTTTAAGGAACATAGCCAGGGTAGTGGGATGTTAGCCTCGTCTATTCAGGCGATCTTCCCAGCCCCTTTACATTACCGTGCTCTACAGAGACTCAAAATCAGACATCTTCAACAGGGTCTGAATTACTCAGAACGGATTCTATTGACTGTCGAGGTAAGATCAGAGATTCAATGGTGGCTTCATCATATGGAAGCCTGGAATTGCAGAGCGATTTTCGGGTCCCACCCAGAGGTGGTGATCGAATCCGATGCCAGCCGCTGGGGGTGGGGAGCCCGCTGCAATTCTCTAGTGACAGGAGGCAGATGGTTGGAATGGGAACAAACTTTGCATATCAATTGCCTGGAACTTCTAGCGGGTTCCTTTGCCATAAAGAGTCTTTCCCCACAGAAGACAGATTGTTGCATACTATTGCGGATGGACAATGTCTCAGCAGTGAGGTATGTCAACAAACTGGGGGGGACGAAATCCAGAATTTTGGCAGAGATTGCCAAGGATTTTTGGCATTATTGTCTGACACAGCGTCTAGTGGTTATTGCGGAATATCTTCCGGGAGACCAGAACATTATAGCCGACTGGAATTCCAGGTATCTGACAGATTCCAGCGACTGGAAACTGGATCCAATGATTTTTTCTCAGATAATCAAGGAATGGGGCATTTGTGAAGTGGATCCGTTTGCCTCTCTGCTCAATTTTCAGATACCAAAATTTTACATTAGGCGCCCAGATCCTTGTGCAATGAAGACGGATGCATTTCTCCAAGATTGGTCTCAGTTTCGGGGATATGCCTTTCCGCCATTTCTGATGATTGCCAGGGTGTTGTCTCAGGTACGGAGACAGAAGACAGAGATTGTTCTGGTGACACCCTTCTGGAGAGCGCAACCTTGGTTCCCTATAGCTCTGCAATTAGCTTGTGCCTCTCCTCTTCTCATCCCTCCCAGTCGGAATCTTCTTTTGAATCCAGAGGGCCTTCAACATCCAATGATCTCGTCAGAGAAGTTGACTCTGTTAGCTTGGTTGATTTCATGTCAAGATGGAGTACCCCAGGCATTTCGCAACAAGCTGCGGACTACATTAAACAGGCCTGGGCCGGTAGTACCCATAAAAGATATGCCTCAGCCTGGCGCAGATGGAGTAGTTGGTGTGATGGAAGAGGTGTCAATCCGGTGGAAGCACATATTGAGTTGATCGTTAACTTCCTAGCGGAATTAGCAAGTTCAGGTTTAGCATATCGGACGCTCAATAATTTTAGATCAGCCATTTCAGCGGGGCATCTCCATTTTGAAGGTAAACCTGTTGGAGAACATCCTTTAATTTGTAAACTGTTGAGGGGTATACGTCTCTCTAAACCTCCTCAAGCAAAATATTCAGTGTTATGGGATGTTAATATTATTTAAACATTCTTGGATTCTTGGCCTGCCAATAGGTATTTGTCTTGCAAGCAGCTTTCAGCAAAACTGACCATGTTATTATGTCTCATTTCTTGTAAGAGAGTGTCGGATGTCAGAGCGCTAGACTTAGCTAGTAGGGTATATTCCCCGGATGGAGTCACCTTTACGGTGACAAGAAGGACTAAAACGAATTACAGGTCAGTATCATATCCAGTGTATCCTGACAATTCTAAGTTATGTGTAGTTCATTGTTTAAAGGAGTATGAAGCTGTTACAGATGAGTTTAGACATGATGTTAAAGGTCAATTGTTAATTTCCTTGCAAACGCCTTTTAAACCAGTTACTTCAGCTACCATAGCTAGATGGATGAGATGGTTAATGAATGAAGCAGGTATAGATACCAAACATTTTGGAGCTCATTCTGCTAGAGGAGCTATGGCCTCCAAATCATATGCTCTGGGTTCCCGCTTTGAAGACATTATGAAGGCTGCCGATTGGTCTTCAGAAAATACTTTTCGTTAAGTTTTATCACAAGCCTGTGTTGGATGTAGCCACTGTAGTAATGGAGAAGCTTTAAACTAGCATAATCGGAGCCTCCGGTCCTGACATAGAATAAAAAAATTCTAGCTTACATGTCAAGATTTTTCAATTCTATTAAGGACACGGAGGCGAGGATTATCCCGCCCTTAGGAACAATTGTTTATTGAATAAAAAATGATGTGTTGAAGATGATGATCTGTTGTTATATATTACCCACACAATTTAATGTTATTTATATGAATATCAATTTTATTGAAATTTGTTCAATTTATTTTGGATATTACCTACCTGTTTTATTACTTATAGGTTCTGATCAGAAGACTTCCTGAATTTTTCGTGACATCGTGAGGTTTTTCCTGCATATGTTATTTCCTGGGACTGGTTTTCCCTTCGAGTTGGGCTCTTTGAGTTCTTGTTGTCCGGTGGCTTGCCAAACAGCCTGCCAGCTCACTAGGGCTAAACTAATAATGTATGTCCGGGGGCTGCCATCCCCCACAACCCTGGGGACTGTCACCTCCCCAGAGAGAAGATTTAGATGTGTGCGGGGGCATGTGGCCCCTCACAGGCCTGGGGAGTGCCACCTCCCTGGGGCAAAGACATTGGGCCTTAGTACAACCCTGACGGTCACCGACCGCCAGGGTTGATGTGGCGTTCGTACCGCCAACAGGCTGGCGGTACGAATCGCCATATTATGACCACCGTGGTAGCGTCGCGGTCACACTGCCAGGAACGGCGGTTTACCACCATGGATGTCCCGGCAGTCAGAATCCGCCAGGGCAGAGCTGCCCTGGGGATTTTGACTCCCCTTACCGCAAGCCTTTAAGGATGGCGGTAAGGGGAGTCGTGGGGCCCCTGGGGGCCCCTGTACTTGGCATGGGCAGTGCAGGGGCCCCCAGGCACAGCCCCGTCGCGATTTTCACTGTCTGCCCGGCAGACAGTGAAAAGCACGACGAGGGCTGCTGCACCCGCCGCACCGCCACATTGCCGCCACATTGTTTCTGCCCGCCGGCCCAGCGGAGATGTCCAAATGCGGCCGGCGGGTTTCCTGCCGCATGTGTGGCCGACTGGTGGTTCAGCCTTGGCAGTCAGTCTCGTCCGACCGCCATGGTTGAAATGAGGGCCTTAGTTTTCTGTGGTGGGGCACATGGCAACCCCTGCACACCCATGGACCACCACCTCCCCGGGGCTAAAAAACAATAATCAGGGAGATCCGATGCTGACCCCTGGCCCCAAGGACCATCACTTCTCCAGTGCAAAAGTCTTTGGAGGGGAGCGCGTGGGCCCACTCGAGGAGCTAATGATGGCCCTGGGAACCATTACCTCCCCAGGGCCAGCTCCTGCTATGTCCTGGGGTGCTCGCCCCCGGGACATAGCTGTTTGCTTTTGTGTAGTGGGAACTGACAACTCCAACCAAGCAAAGGCAAACAAAGTCTGCTTTCTGACAATGAGATCTGTCAAACAGCTCAGGCTGGCAGAAAACTGAGTTTTCATCTGTTTCCCTGCATGCAAATATGCATGCTGGGAAACAGACAAAAACATTGCGTCTACAAGGAGGGAGCTGCTATTTAAAGCAGCTCCCTGCTTGTAGGAGCAGTGCCAGCTCCCGCAGGATGCAGGGACTCAGCTAGGACTGCTGGGACCTTCAGGCTCCCCCTGTGGTAGTGTCACTCCCTCTCCCGTTATGGGATGGAAGAGAGAGAGAGAGAGATTGTCATTGAAATGGTCTCCCCACACAATGACTTCAAAGAGTAAGACTAGCAAGATGATTGGTACAAATAAATCGTTTTGTTTGGATGCAGAGCAGAACAGAGTCACTTCTGAAATAATGGTCAATGTCTTGTGGTGTCACTCATTAGGCTGAAGGTTCACATCCTAGTATGGCTTGGCAGTGTGTGTATTTATTTACTAGTGTTTTGATTGTGTACATTGATGGAACATTCATGTTTCTTTCCAATCAAATACATGGGTTGACTGTCATGAGTATGTCTGGAAGCATCACAGTAAAGAGTCACCTATGGCCTAAAGCAGTGGTTCCCAACCTGTGGTCTGGGGCCCCCTGGGGGTCCGTGAAGCCTCCTCAGGGGGTCTGTGACTGCTTATAAAATTAAATAATATTAACATATTAGGTACCCAGCTTTCAGTAATGGCTCAGTGGGGGATCCCCAGATTCCAATAATGATTCAGTGGGGATCCCTGGGTTCCAGTAATGATAAAGTGGGGATCCACAGAAGTCGAAAGGTTGGGAACCGCTGGCCTAAAGGTTAAGTTCACAGACCCTTGCATTGAAAATTGAGGGTTCTACTCCAGGTGTGTCCATGGTCATTTTCTTTCTTTAATTTATTTTAAACTGAAAGGTGATCTCACCTTTTTTGCACCCACTCACAGACCCACTCAGACTTTCACACACCCACTCACAGATCCAATGAAACCCTCTGATGCACCCACACACAGGCCCACACAGACACTGACACACCAACTCACAGACCCACTAACACACTGATGCACCCACTCCCACACTCAGACAGATACTCTCACACCCAGATACACCATCTCACACCTATTCTCACACCCAGAGAGGCAGGCCGAGTCCAGCTCCTGCCGTGCGGGGCCAAAGACCGTGCGCAGCGTGGGGTTGGGTGGTTATGAAGGGTTGGCCACAGGCCAGGCTTTGCGGCCAACCCCCGCAGTGCATGGCAATTCAGCAATGTACAGCAGTGGTTGGATTAATTTTAATTAATGAAAATTACTTTACGTTAAAAAAACATAGAAATTCACTGAAATAAAACAAAGGTTAATGAGACGTCATAGTTAGGAAAAAGAATTTAAAAAAAACATAAAAATTCACTGGAAAAAACAAAGGTTACAGGGACGTTATAGTTAGGCTCACATTTCACATATACAAAACCATTGAAATTCCGCAGTTATGCTTACCTCAGCTACCTATAACTTGGGGCCCTGTAATGCACTGCTTATGACTTCATATATTACATCACTCATGGTCAGTGACATCACTCACGATATCATTAATGACATCTTAAAGGACATCATTGATGATTTCCTAGGTACTACGGTACTTCAGAGGTATGGCCGCAAAAACTTCACCACTATTGTACTCAGTGCTTAATTTGTAAAACAAGAAATGCCTGGGCACTCTTCAGGAAGACACAGCAGCCTAAACCATCCATTGCCCCTGCCAGCACTGCTGGTTACAGTACTAATAAAACTACTAACCATCACACTCCTACAAGTGTGACAATACACACTGTTCAAGGCCCCCAAAGTTATAAGAATGGCTTGAGTAGCATGTATTAGTGACTGTTAATGTATATTATTAAATTAATAAACAGCTGTTAGTGTACTCATACCAAAATTTGGTGGACAGAGCCACCATGTGTGTAGACTGTCATAATCACGGGTGTTAAGAACTGAATTAATTGCTGGTGCTGAGCACCAGAAACCACTGACTCAAATTAAGCACTAAGGGCAAGATTTATTGAAAAGTTGCGCAGCGTGATGCTGCGCCGGGCTGCGTCACTTCAAAAACGTAGGGATACGCCGTTTTTAACTGAATACGGCGCACTCCTGCGATTCCCCCTGAGCGGGCACTAAATTTAGCTGCCAACGCAGGCATCCTTGCACCATTGTGCAAGGATGTCTGTGTTGAGGGGTGTGATTGTTTTTGTGGGGGAAGGTGTCCCTTCCTGCACACAAACAATCACTAATGGCGCTTTGGCACTTCTGTGTGTGCTGCACAATGCAGCACACACAGAAGTGCCTAAGCGTCATGTTCAAATGATTGTTTATGCGCAGGAAGGGACACCTTCCCGCACATACACAATCATTTCTGGCATTTTGTTCTTTCTATGCGTGCTTTCTGCAGCACGCATAGAAAAAGCAAAAAACTAGGAGGAATAAAAGTATTCCTTCTTATTGCGCCTTGCTAAAGCCACCCCTGGGGGTGGCGTTAGATTTTGGCCCTGCCTCAGGTTTACGAAATTGTATAAATCTGAGGCAGCGTCACAATGCAATGGGTGTTGCTGTGGCACGCCCACAGCAACACCCATTGCACCCCCCTTCCACGCACAGTGCTGCGTGGGAAGGGGCCGTATTTACAAGGTGGCTTTAAGCCACAAAAAGTGGTGCTCCTGTGGCGCTAAGGGCCTATGAATATGGCCCTCATTTTATGCCAGTACTGCACAAGCTTCACATGATGAGGCTTGCATGATACTGTAGGGGGACTCTTGAGAGGAAGGAGTACTGAAGTACCTCTCTGGAGGGGCATTCCTACTCCCTGCATCCACTTGAGTACCGCAGTAACCATGTCACAAATGTTTTTTTTTTTTTTTTTTTTACTTTTGGATCTGGGTGGAAGGGGATCCCTCTGTTCGACCTCCATTCCCTCCACAAGTCCCTAGAGGTCAGGGTATCCTTACCCTGCACGCCTATACTATTTTAAAAAGAACATTCCAACCACTGGACCGAGTCCCTGGGTCCTGTAATAGCCTATGCAACATTTACTTACAAGTTGCGACTGGCCAATAATATTGCGTGGTACTATCAGACTAGTACCTATCCAGTAGCACAAAAAGAACAAAATGAGAAAAGGCTTCCTTGACCAATCAGAGGGCACTATTTTTAAAAATGTTAGTATAGCAGGGCTCCTGCTGGATCAACCATCCAGATATACCAATTTTAACCTCTCCATGACCATCCCGAGCACCTCTTTAAATGCAAATTTCTAGAACAAATTCTGAATAGATACACACCAAACAATATCAAGCACTCTTTCTGAGTAAAGATCCAACTTTTTGCCAAATTTGGTGTAATTCCTTTCAGCTTTTTTTCTGTATCTGTGACAGACGTTTCTCATAGGAATTAACATGGAATATTGTTGTAATTGGTTTTAAACTGATCACATTCTATGTCTCTGCAGGGCTCAAGTTAGATTTATGTGTCATGCGAACATGGAATGTGATGTGTGTGAGGATTAGGGGGGGGGCGGTTGGGGGTGAGAGAAAGCTACGTCGAGATTGCTGACCATGTATGGAGCTGCAACAAAGTATATGAACCTACTTGAGTCCTGTGATTACGTGAACACTACAGAAGTGGTGCTGAAGACGGCTGCGGCTCCATCGCGGTGTAAAGAACGAGGCTGGACTAGGAAGTGAAGCAGCGTAAAGCTCATGGTAGTATGAATGATTAATCCCTTCGGCCAGAGACTTCATTTTTACAGGCAAGGGGTACAGACTAATATTGACTAATTTCCTCATTTCTACCCCTGCGCGTCAGTTGACCAGTGTGTAAGCAGGCCTCGCCGCGTGCACGCCACCACAAGCCACTCTGCCACCGCAAGCTCCTCTAGCGTACGAGATCCGTCTGGTACATATGGCTTCGAGCAACCGGCCGTAAACACAATACATCACACACGCTTACGCGTCACAAGCGTAAGGCCTACATGCCACCCAGTAGACACCAGGCAGCAAGGAGACAAACAGAAGAGCAGTCCAGATAAGTTCTTGTACAGCTCAGCAGTCCCTCTTGCAGAGGTTCAGTCCCAGTTCCAGAAGTGCTCTAAAATCTGCGAGCAGAGCCTCTCTACTTATACTCAAAAATGCCTTTGTTCAGGGGGTAACTTCAAAGGAGCCCTTTCAAGTGAAGCACAACATCCTTTCAACCCAGCCCTGTCTCCAGACATCAGTAGGGAGTAATCGATCCATTGTGTGAGAGCAGGACACAGCCTGTTCACATGTAAGGTGTACACAACCCTGCATCTCTCCTGCCCAAGAAGACTATCAGTATGCAGATGGATGCAGATGCCTCTTCTGTCACACTCTGCCCCTCCTGGAAAGTATGCACCAAGTGGAGCTGTCACTCTGCCCCAGATGTAGACTGGAGTCAGGCTGCCAAGCACTAGGGTCATAAGCACTGGGAAATGCCCACTTTGTAAAAGTGGCATTTCTAAAATAGTAATGTAAGATCCACCTACACCAGTAAGCAGGATTTTTCACTATCATTTCAACCATACCAAACATTCCCACTACACTCCTTATGGATCAGAAATTACTACTTAGACATATAGAAGGGAATTTCGAATGCAGTCCTATGAGAGAAGCAGCACTCACAGTAGTGAGAAACTAAATAGGCTGTTTGTCACTACTACGACATGTAACACATAAAGATATACGTCCAACCTTTTACATATACAGCACCCAGCCCATAAGGCTATCTAGGGCCTACCTTAGGGGTGACTTAGGTGTAGTAAAAGGGAGTTTAGGCCTTGGCAAGTAGTTTGACTTGCTAAGGCAATGTAGCAGAAAACTGCGCATATAGGTTCTGCAGACAAGCTTGAAAGGCTACTCCTGTGGGTGGCACAATTTGTGCTGCAGGCCCACTAGTAGCATTTAATTTACAGGCCCTGGGTATATGGTATACCAATTTACAAAGGACATACAGGTCAATTAAATAAGCCAAACAGGTGTAAACCAGTTACACCAGGTTGTAGGGGAGAGAACGCATGCACTTTAGCACTGATTAGCAGTGTTAAAGGGCCCAGAGTCCTTAAGCCAACAAAAAGAGGGTCAGTAAAATTGGAGGAGAGGGGCTAACAGTTTGGGGATACCCCTGCAGAAAGGGCCATTTCCAACAGACATCAACAAAAAGTTTTCCTCTGGCAGGAAAAGCATCAAATGCTAACTCATTTACATTTGTTTGTTGCACAGAAATAACCCCTAGTATCAACAGGTACACTGTGCTCGCCCAGCTTCAGCAGCTGCCCGAAGACCATCTCGTGGGTGACCTGCTAGGCTGGATCTTGGGTAATGAAGAGCTGCTGGCTTTGCATAAGTCCTGCTGAGAGGAGCCTCCTAATGTCAACAGGTACAGAACGCACCCCCACCTTCAGCAGCAGCTCGAAGATTGCTCTAGGATGACCTACAGCTGGGTTTGGGGTATTGAGATTTCCCAGAATCCCTTTTTGCAGACCAATATCACTGCATGCAGAATAGAGCCCTTAGAACAAACTTTCTCCTGTATACACATAACACTGACTCATGGCACATTTCCTTACAAAATATGTTTCGTGCTTTCTCACTGTCTAACATCCTCTTTGGATGAAAAATGAAAATTACCTACCCCCTTGGTCTTCCATGAAACATCACAATTTCCATCTGCGACAATTTAAAAAATCATGCACAACTCCGCCAGTTCCTCCCTTACTTGCATGTTGCACAACTGCCGCTCTGCAGTCAAACACTGCCTTGTGATCCCAGACACGCTCCCCGAACATAACATGGAGATCCTGAGCCTCACCAAAACATGGCTGAACGATACCACAAAGAACGTTCTCCCGCTCTTATTCCACTCACCCCACTCCATTCTGAGAAGGAACTGGAAAGGCAAGCATGGTGGAAGCTTAGCGGTCATATACAGAAACTGTTTCAGGAGCAGACTAAACTCCAGCGCTCATTTTCAATCTTTCCAGTGTTTGTCACTGAAATTCATCTCACAAGCTTCCTCTAACTTCAGGTTGAATGTCATATACCACCTCCTCAAACCAACGTATTCATTGAAGAGTGCACTGAATTCTTCATAACACAGTTAGTCAGCTCTGGAAACATTATCTGTTTCTGTGACTTCAGCCTCCACAGAGACTCCAAAGGAAATTACCCACTGGACGACTTTGCTACTTTTCTAGAAGACTCTGGCCTACATCAGCACTGCCAGAAACCAACACCCTGCAAAGGCGACACTCTTGACCTGATCATCTCCAGATCACCTCTCCTATCGATCAGGGACCCCATCCCAGCTGATTGCTCGGATCACCTACAGATTCCCTTCATTCTGCCTTTCTCAAACAAGAAAACCCTTGGTCAACCAAAGAAATAAATAATCCAGTTCAGAGATACCAGTAACATCGATACTGAAACCATGGCCAACCTAGCCCTAACAGACCTAATTTTGACAGTACCTCAATTTGACGTCAACAAGGCCACAGACAATTGCAACTCCTGCCTGGACTCCCTGATCGAGGATTGCACACCCTTCAAAAGCAGATACAGTAGACCCAAACCCTCTTGCCCCTGCTCCAAAGCCCTATACGAAGAAAGGAAAAACATCAGGAAATCGAAGCAAAACTGGTGGTGACCACCTATACCATTAAATCTAAAAAAGAGTCATACTGCGAGACAAAAGTACAAAGGCCATATCTCTATATCCAAGGCATCAAATATCAGATCCTTCTTTGATATGGCCAAGTATAGAACAAAAAACTATTTGAGGTGATTAATGATGACACCAACCCCACATTTAAGGCATCGGGGAGCCTTTGCAAAAACGCTGCAGAATTATTTGCCCAAAAAAATCAAAGACATTTACATCTTTCTTCCTACCGAAGTCGACAACTTAATCAAAGACGTTCTGCCTTACAAGGCACTAGAGCCATGGTCCTTTTTCTCCCCAGTTTCTAAGGCAAATTTACTATTCACTCTATCAATGGTGAAACTCTCTAACCATCTGAGATGCTGTTAGACTTTTGAGTTTATGCAGGGTCATCCCCAATCTTTTTGCCTCCTTCCCCCTATTTTTTCTGACCTGTTGCTGTTGGCTTTTGAACTCTGAGCACTTTACCACTGCTAACCAGTGCTAAAGTGCATATGCTCTCTGTGTAAATTGTATTATTGATTGGTTTATCCATGATTGGCATATTTGATTTACTAGTAAGTACCTAGTAAAGTGCACTAGAAGTGCCAGGGCCTGTAAATCAAATGCTGCTAGTGGGCTTGCAGCACTAGTTGTGCCACCCACATAAGTTGCTCTGTGATCATGTCTCAGACATGCCATGGCAGTGTCTGTGTGCAGTTTTAACTGTAACTTAGACTTGGCAGGTGCACCCACTTGCCAGGCCTGAACCTTCCCTTTTCTTACATGCAAGGCATCCCTAAGGTAGGCCCTAGGTAGCACCAAGGGCAGGGTGTGGTGTATGGTTAAGGTAGGACATATAGTAATGTGTTTTACATGTCCTAACAGTGAAATATTGCTAAATTCATTTTTCACTGTTGCAAGGTCTGTCCCTCTCATAGGTTAACATGGGGGCTACCTTTAAATATGATTAAAGTGTAGATTCCCTTTGGAAGGTGATGGAAATGTGGAGTTTGGGGTCTCTGAGCTCACAATTTAAAAATACATATTTTAGTAAAGTTGATTTTAAGGTTGTGTGTTTGAAAATGCCACTTTTAGAAAGTGGACATTTTCTTGCTTATACCATTTCTGTGACTCTGCTTGTTTGTGGATTCCCTGTCTGGGTCAGTTTGACAGTTGGGCTGGTTGCACCTCACAATAGACAGTGACACAAAGGGAGCTGGGGTGTAGTCTGCATTTCCTGATGAGCCATCTGTGCTAGGAGGGAGGGGGGAGTGGTCACTCACACCTAAATGGACTGTGCCTGCCCTCACACAATGCAGTCACCAACCCCCTGGTAAGTGTCTGGGGCCCTGGCCTGGGCAAGGCAGGATTTCACATTCAAAAGAGACTTTTCTTTGAAGTAGGCCTACTTCAAAGGAGAAATTCGGTATAAGAAGGGCACCCAAAACCACAGACTTTAAAACACTTCCAGAAACCAAGAGGTACCTCTTCCTGGAGAAGAGCTGAAGAGCTGAGGAAGAAGAGCTGCCCTGCCTGTGACTATGCTTTGTGGAGCTATTATGCAGTTGTTGCTTCTGCCAGAGTAAGAGGGCAAAGACTGGACTTTGTGTGCCTTCCATCTTGTGAAGATCTCCGAGGGCTTGATTTAGAACTTGTCTCCTGTTGTTTGAAGTCTCAGGGACAGCAAATACTTCTCTCTGCCAGCACCTGGAGTCTCTGGAGAGACTCCTACTCTGCCCTGTGGTGCCCATCCAGTTCCTGGGATCCTTAAAGGAGAAGCTGGCAGCCTAAGAGGAAGAAATACACGCACAGAACACAGTGCGGAGAAAAGATCGACGCAACCCTGATCTTCAGCTGGGAAATCGACGCGCCGCTGGCTTCGCAGCTGAAAATCGACACTCGTCTGCAACGCGACTGAAGAATCGACGCCCAGAGCTGGAGAAACGACGCGCAGCATCGCTGACGGAGGCTGGTGAGATCGCAACCCGCGCTGCGTGGTTTTTGGATCATTGTGCGGCTGGATTTCCAACGCAAACACCACTGGGCGTGTAAAAACAACGCAAGGCCTGCCCAGACCCGAGAGTGCTGACCGGATCGACGCATCGCTCTCCTGCGGAGAGAAGAAACAACGCGCCCCAACCCGACGAAAGGAGAAACGACGCAAGGTCTCGCTCGTGAGTGAAATCGATGCATCGCAGGCCCATTTTGATGCACACTCGCCGGTGTGGCGTTATTTTTGACGCACCCAAGGTACATTTTCACGCTAACACGCTTGTGTTTAAAACTACAAGAAGACTCTTTTTGCTTTTTTAATTGATAACTTGACTTGTGTATTGTGGATTTTTGCATTCTGGTCTTGTTTTGTTTAGATAAATATTTTCTATTTTTCTAAACCTGTGTTGTGTCATTTTGTAGTGATTTCATTAAGTTACTGTGTGTGTTGGTACAAATACTTAACACCTAGCACTCTGAAGTTAAGCCTACTACTCATGCCAAGCTACCAAGGGGGTAAGCAGGGGTTAGCTGAGGGTGATTCTCTTTTACCCTGACTAGAGTGAGGGTCCTTGCTTTGACAGGGGGTAACCTGACTGCCAACCAAAGACCCAATTTCTAACAGATGCCATCACAGGCTCAATCAGTAAATCCCTAGCTAAACTGCTTCTCCTCATTTGGACAACTCTGGGTAACACATCAGTAGACAGGGCTTGCTCCCAGACTGTTTATAAAGAGGTCAAACTCCTCCTTTCCTAAAAAAAACAATCTCTGGACCTACAGCTTCTACCCATTAACCACCCTTCCTCTCCTAGTCAAGGTGATTGAAAGTTGAGTAGCCTTCCAACTTTCAGCCCACATCCAAGTCAACAACCTCCTCAGCTCCCTTCAATCCAGAATACATCAGGGCCAGAGCACTGAGACTGCAGTTCTACAGATTGTCGACGACGCCCTCCGCTTCTTAGATACGGGCAACTCCTGTCTAGCTGTGCTCCTTGATCACTTTGTGGCGTTTGACACAGTCAACCACCAGGCGCTGCTAGACACCGTGAAGCACCGCATGGATATTAATGGTGTCATCATTAAATGGTTCACCTCTTACCTAACTAACCACTCCCAAACTGTAAGAAATGCCGTCTCAAATCAAGTCAGGCAGCAACAAGGGGTCCCTTTTAAACCTCTACCTCAACCCCGTCTACAGAATCCTCAGGAACTCCGGAGTCCTCTTCCCAACTATACGCTGATGACACCGAAGTCTACTTGAAGGTCTCATGCCCAGAAGACTGCATTCATCTACCTAACTGCCTGAATAGAACTCAAACTTGGACGGCTAAAAGCCACCTCAACCTAAACCAAGCGAAAACAAAATTCCTTCTTTTCTCTTGGACAAATCAAACCCGCTGATCCAAGAATGGGGGCGATCTAATCCCGAACATGGATGCCCCCCCCCCTTCCATCAGTCAGAATGCTGAATCTCTAGGATTCACCCTCGACAGATGTCTGAACCTCCAGAACCATATATTTTCCACTGCTAAGAGTGCCCATTTCTAGCTAAGGGAATCAGGAACCTTTTCCCTGCACATGACCTTTAAATCTGCTGCCCCGGCACTTGTGCTGTCCTGAGTTGACTACAGAACTGAGCTACTTTCTAGCACTTCCAAAGTTCACCTAAGTCCTGTCTGAGCAGTCCTACTGATAGAGTCCGCTTCCTCACAGGACACAAGAAATTCGGCCACATCTGCCAATTCTATGCTTCCTCCAGTGGATCCCCATAAAAGGGAGAGCTCAGTTTAACACCGCCTGTATCACTCATAAGGCTATGACCTACTCTTTACCCTTGTACCTGGCCGAGAAACTGAAAATCTCATGAGCCGTCCTTGACTCACGAAGCACTAAATTGCCCCTCCTCGAACATCTCGTCAAGTCTCCTTCAAAAAAGACCTCAAAGCCCTTCTCTTGGAACAACACGTGGTCCCACCCCCTCACGCGCGCCCCAAGGGGCGATGAATCCCTTCTAGCGGAACGATGGCCGTCCAGCTCCTTGTTACCGCTGTGTTTTACAATTAATACACGTGAAGTGCTCTGCCCCACAGGGAGGCCGACCTAATGTTCTCTCCGCCTCCAGTGTTACATGTACATCCTCTGTTTGTTCTTGATGCGTTCCTTTTTTTCTAAAGCACTCGTTTTGTCCCACCTGCTTGTCACTGCTATGTTTTATATTCAAAACGTGTGAAACGCAGCATCTCCCCATCTTTAATGTGACATGTGTAACTTCTATTTATGACTTAAACGTTCTCGGCTTATTGTAAAGGCCTTGCCCGCGCTAGATAAAAGCACATAAATAAATAACTAAATAAAATAATAAAATAAAATAACATAACTGAATGAATGAATGAGCCGCCGGCCGCGCCTCCGCCCTGCGGACAGGGCCTGCGCTGTCAGTCAGACGAGGTGAAATAATGCAGTTTGCCCTGTGGGGGGTTTCTGGGCCGCCCCTCCCTGCACAGGAGGAGCGGGCGGCTTTATTACCGCCAGCCCAGGCTTCAGCAGGCACAGCTGCTGAGCGGGAAGAAGGAGGAGGCACAGACAACCGCGGGAGGGTTGGGGAGGGAGCCAGGGCCCCCCGAAGACAGGCTGAAAGCAGCAGCAATATCTGCTACTGCCTGCTCTAGCCCACAGAGGTGCCTGCAGTGTCTGCTGCTGCCCGAGCTTACTACTGCAAAGTGTATCTGCCCCAGGCGTCCAAGAGCGACTGGCTACTGCAGAGTGCATCTGCCCCAGGCGTGCATGAGCTGACTGCTGCAGAGTGCATCTACCCCAGGCGTGCAGGAGGGCACTGGCTGCTGCAGAGTCTATCTGTCCCAGGCATGCCTGGGCTGACTGCTTCAGACTGCATCTGCCCCAGGAGTGCCTGAGCTGACTGCTGCAGACTGCATCTGCCCCAGGAGTGCCTGTGCGCACTGCTGTAGAGGGCATCTGCCCCAGGCGTGCCTGAGCTGACTGCTGCAGAGTCCATCTGCTCCAGGAGTGCCTGAGCTCACTGCTGTACAGTGCATCTGCCCCAGGCGTGCTTGAGCTGAATGCTGCAGAGTGCATCTGCCCGAGGCGTGCAGGAGCTGACTGACTGCTGAGAGTGCATCTGCCCCAGGCATCCAAGAGCGACTGGCTACTGCAGAGTGCAGCTGCCCCAGGCGTGCCTGAGCTGACTGCTGCAGACTGCATCTGCCCCAGGAGTCCCTGAGCTGACTGCTGCAGAGTGCATCTACCCCAGGCGTGCAGGAGGGCACTGGCTGCTGCAGAGTCTATCTGTCCCAGGCGTGCCTGAGCTGACTGCTGCAGACTGCATCTGCCCCAGGAGTGCCTGAGCTCACTGCGCCAGAGTGCAGCTGCCGCAGGCGTGCAGGAGCGGACTGACTACTGCAGAGTGCATCTGCCCCAGGGGTCCCTAAGCTGACTGCTGCAAAGTGCCTCTGCCCCAGGAGTGCAGGAGATGACTGCTGCAGAGTGCATCTGCCACAGGCGTGCAGGAGCTGACTGACTGCTGCAGAGTGCATCTGCCCCAGGAGTGGCTGAGCTGACTGACTAACTGCTGCATAGTGCCTCTGTTCCAGGCGTGCCTGAGCTGACTGACTGCTGCAGAGTGCATCTGCCCAAAGGAGTGCCTAACCTATCTGCAGCAGAGTGCATGTGCCCCACACGTGCCTGGGCTGACTGCCGTGACCTATACCATCCCCGACCCACAGGTGCCTAGCCTGATTACTGCACATTCCCAGGACTGCCTGATCCGACTGCTGCTTGTACCTGCCGCAGGTGGCCTGACTGCTGCAGAGTTCATCTGTCCCTGACGTGCCTGACCTGACTGATGCAAACTGCACCTGCTCCAGGGTTGTCTTCACTGCCTGCAGCTTGTTGTGGCTCCCCGGCGGTCATTGATCTGCCCCTGACTGCAGCCTGGGCCTCCCCAGAGGCACCTGACTTTCAGTGCCGCTAAGTGTATCTTCTCCAAGGACCCCTGTGCCAGGCGTGCCAGCCCAGCTAACTATTTGCAGTGCCCGTCTCGGGTGTACCAGCTGTGATTGCTACCAGTAACTGCAACAGACATTCCCAGGGTTACTTACCCTACCAGGTCTGTCTGCTTCGTAGGGTTCCTTGCTCGGGGCTATCTTGGCTGACTCTCCCTACCTGGAAAGGGTGCCTGTCCTCTGCTCTGGGTTCAGGTGTACCTGCCCTGCCTCGGGTGACTGCTCTGACTTGTACCCGCCCCATACCAGACGCCCTCTGCTTTGTTCTGCCCCGCTGGTGCCTGCTGCTTGCGGGACCGGCAGTGCCTGTGTGAACCTCCTCTGCCTGTACCTGCCTCCGCCATGGCCCGCGGGTCCTTGCTGGTGCTACTGGCCGGGCTCTGGCTCCCAGCCCTGGGGGAAATCCTGTTCCGCTGCCCGCCCTGCACCCCGGAGCGCCTGTCTGCCTGCCCCGCCGGGCGCCCCACCGCCCCCTCGGGTGCCTGCGCCGAGCTGGTGAAGGAGTCGGGCTGCGGCTGCTGCCCGGTGTGCGCCCGGCTGGAGGGTGAATCCTGCGGGGTCTACACCCCGCGCTGCGCCCCCGGACTCCGCTGTTACCCCACCCCCGGCTCCGAACTGCCCCTGCAGGCGCTGGTGCAGGGCCAGGGCATCTGCACCCGGAGGAAGGACGAGGTCGGCGGAAGCCAGGAGCGAGCCACAGGTAAGGGGCATGCGCCACAGGGGTGGGGGGCACGTCCACCCTGGGGTCTGGGGTATGGTGCTCCGTGGGGAAGGAGAGCATGACAACAACAGAGGTATGGGTGGGAGGCAGGTGGGCACCGGTACTACGCCCTCTGGTGTGCTTGGGGTGGTGGAGTCGCACAGGAGACGGGACATAGTGCTAGTTGGGGAAAAGAAGGCACGGTGACACCCGAGGGAAGCATGGGCATACAGCAGGAAGGGCAAGGTGCCTCGTGGAAAGGAGGGCACGGAACACCCGAGGGAAGAATGGCATGGTGAGACCCAAGGGAAGCATGGGCATACAGCAGAAAGGGGCAAGGTGCCACATAAAAAGGAGGGCACGGAACACCCAAGGGAAGCACGGCCATCCAGTGAGGAGGGGCAAGGTGCCACATGAGAAGGGTTGCACAGAGCACCTGCAGGAAACATGTGCACTGCAGCTTGGGCGAAGGGAGGAAGATGTCACCCGGGCAAGCACGCAGCCCCCTGGAGTGAGGGGGTGCGCGTTCCACCCGTGGAAGGAGGGGATGGGACCCCTGGAGCGGAGAGCTAAACATGTAGCCCCTTGGTGGAGGGGGGTCTTGTGCAGCCTGTTGAAGGGGACACGGGAACTCTTGAGGGATGGGAGCCACACGGCCATCAGGTAAAAAGGGGGGGAGAGGAGTTTTTGTGACACCCGTGGAAGGAGGGCATGGAACGCCTGAAGTGAAGAGCTGAACATGTAGTCCCTTGGTGGAGGGGGGTCTAGTGCACCCTGTGGAAGAAGGGCATGGAAACACCTGAGGTATTAGATCGAGCATGTAGCCCCTTTGTGGAAGGGGTCCTGGTGCACACTGTGGAAGGGGGCATTGGAACACCTGAAAGAAGGAGGCACACGGCCACCTGGTGAAAGGGGGGGGGGGGGTCTTGTGCCATCCGTGGAAGGAGGGCATGAAAACAGTTGAGGGAAGGGACCTGGTGGAAGGACGGAGCTTGTGACACCTGTGGAAGGAGAGAGCTTGTGACACCTGTGGAAGGAGGGCATGGAAACACTTGAGGTATAAAGGGGGAGCTTGTGCACCTGTGGAAGGAGGGAGCATGTGACTCCTGTGGAAAGAGGGAGCTTGTGACTCCTGTGGAAGGAGAGAGCTTGTGACACCTGTGGAAGGAGGGCATGGTAATACCTGAGGTAAGAAGGTGGAGCTTGTGACACATGAGGAGGGAGGGAGCTTGAGACATCTGTGGAAGGAGGGAGCATGTGACTCCTGTGAAAGGAGGGAGCTTCTGACACTTGTGGAAGGAGGGCATGGTAACACCTGAGGTATAAAGGGGGAACTTGAGCACCTGTGGAAGGAGGGGCCTTCTGACATTTGTGAAATTAGGGCATTGAAAAGCTTAACGTTAAAAGTGAAGCTTGTGGACTGTGAAAGGAGGGAGCTTCTGACACTTGTGGAAGGAGGGCATGGTAACACCTGAGGTATGAAGGGGGAGCTTGTGACACATGAGGAGGGAGGGAGCTTGAGACATCTGTGGAAGGAGGCATGGAAATAGTTGACTGAAGGGAGGTACACGAACACCTGAGATATAAAGGGGGAGTTTCTGACACCCGTGGAAGGAGGGAGCTTGTGACATCTGAGGTAAGGATGGCCACCCCATGTGGTGGAAGAGGGGCTCTTGTGCTGAATGGAACCTGAGCTCAAGGGAGCAGAGTGCATTTAAGAGGATGGTGAGGAGATACACAAGATTGAAAGGAGGAGTGTGGGGCACCTGGGGCGAGAGAGAGCAGTTAGACTGGTGCAGCAGAGACCACTTTGGGGGAAACATGATGTCTGTCCTGGTTGTTCAGTATGTTTGGAACTGTGGTGAGGGTCGACATGAAAGACGAAAAGATCCTGGTGATATCAGAGAGGGAGTGGTAAGAAGCATAGAATCACCAGGGTGACGTGGACAAAGCTATTGTGGGTTGTCGTGATGTGAGGGTGGCAAGAAATATTATGTGCAACTGGGGTGGAAGAGAACGAAATCCCAAATGATTTCGAAGTGTGAGGGGGCGCCTCGATTTGGAGGATAAGTGGTTGACATCTTTGGTGGGGATGTGGACACCTGTCGTGACTTGGGGGTAGGGGAAACAAGCATGGTTTGCTGGCCTTTAGAGTGGGAAACACGCAGTGGCAGTTCCTCCACTAGGTCGGAGGAGCGTCGCCCCCTGCCAGCAGCAGGAGCCGCAAACTCTTTAATACAAAACAATCATAAACTGTTTGTTATTGTTTTCTATTAAAAGGTGGGGGGACACGGACTGTGACAAGCAGTGTGCTTGGCCGGCTGTCTCGGGCCGGCCAAACACACATGCGCAGTAGGCTCTCTCCAGCCCAGCAACACAGTTACCAGGCTGGAGAGAGCATGCACGGGCTCCCAGTAGGCCCGGGAGCGCCCTGGCTGGGCGCTCGCAGCCAATCCTAACGCTGCTCTGAGCAGTGTCAGGATTGGCCGCAGGGCAGGCTGGGAGCCTGTGCCTGCACTTGACCAGAGGACGGAGGAGCGGAGCAGTGGGGCATTAAGGTAAGTTTTATTTTTTTATTAATATTTAATTATATTTCTCCCTCGCCATGCGCCACGCCATGCCGCCCGCCCCTTTTCCCTCCCACAAGCCGCCAGTGGAAACACGTGGGCGTACCTAAGGTGTACCATGGTGACTTGGGCAAATGGTTACACAACAGGGGAAATGGTGGGTGTGAAAGCATTTAGGAATCATGGGGTGGCGGGGTGGCTTTAGGAACAGGAGGAGGACGGTGCGACAACAGGTAAAGAGAAATATGGGGTCAAATTAGGAAAGGTACCAATGCAAACAAGGGGTGAGGTAGCAACTAAAGGGAAACTTCATGCACGAGTTGGAAGGCACTCTGGCAACCATGTGGTCAGATGGCAGGTTGAGAGAAGTTAGGGGGGCACAACAGCAAAAATACAAGAGGAACCAGGGAATTAAACAGCAATTAAACAGGAAAATGGGACAAAGAAGAGAAAATAACACCATCGTCAAGAGTGACTGCATCACTTATTGGGACCACGCAAACTGCCCCTTCTGCATCGCTGGCCGAGAAACTAACTGACTTATGAGGACAGCCTCACTTGGAGTCCAAGACTTCACTGGGCTGGAAGCAGAAGGCTTAGAATAAAGGGAAAGCTAAAAGACAAGCCTTCTCCATGTATGTTCCCGGTATCTGGAATACCATGCTGATCAACAATGGAACAGTTCCAACCCTTCTGTAATTCAGAAGGGAGACGAAGAACACCTTTACAGAGAACACTGCAGGGCTGATTTACTCACACTTTGTGCTGGCTTTCATCGCATACCGGCAAGTGCTGGTTTGGGATTAACTTGAGAGCACAAATCCCGAGTTGCATTGGAAAGTTGTCCTAAAGTAACACAAAGTGATACCTTGTGCTTCTTTGTGCTACTTTGCATCAAGGGGACGTTCCATGGGTGGTTTATGTTGGGTTCTCATGCAACTACTCATGGACTTTGTGCTTATAAAGGGATGCTATGATCAATATGGTCATTTTCTTCCTGTTTTATATAATTTAGTTGACCTTAAGTTTATGTCATGTTTTCCACCTGTTTGGTTTCAAAATCAGGAATTTTGAGATAACACATTGGTTCTCATATGGATATGTGATTGGTGATTTGGAAGATTTTGTATCACAGGCAGGAAACGTCTCATGGGACTCAGTTCATGTTTGATACCTATAGGGACTGGGTGAGGATATTTTGCCCGTTGTTATTCTTCTTGGATGGGGCCAGCACGTGAGGATGTACTCTTTACCCTCAATTTTCGAACAAAAGATCACTTTTATAGGTCTCTCCTCTCTCAATAGTAATTAACTTACATTTTTATGGGTAATGTAGAGTTTCCACTTGTATATATTTACGGATTTCTTTCTGTATATATATTTTTACTGGAATTTCGTTTTTAACACAATTTGGGTGAAGGCAGTGTTTGTATTTCAAGTTTTTTGGGAGTCATTTATATTACTTTTTTAGCCCTGATGAATCCTAGCGATTATCCTTCGCGTGACGAAACACGTGTTGGCTGAAAAAGGTGGCTGGAAGTGTAAAAATCTGTATTGAATTGACTGGAGGAGATTTTGACAAGCACAATACAAAACATCATGAAATAAAACTATATGGAAATTGAAGAATTCTACTGAGATCGGCACTGATCTTTTCTTGTTGAACTTTAAGTGTCTTAGATTTTTTTCTACTCATGGACTTTGACACAAAGTTCTGTCTGCTAAGAAAGGTAGACAGGTGCCAAAATTAGTGGCTTCTCAAAGCTGATGTAAAGTTTGAGAAATATTTCATTTTCTTCAAACCTTTCCAACTTTGTAAGTGTGCTGCACTGTACAGCATACATACAAAGCAGGAAATGTATTAAATAATGTCAAAGAATAGCCTTTTCTACTGGAAGGCTATATTCTTCCTTTCTGTAAATGACCTTAAATAATATCCCTGCCTTTATGCCTATGTTTTTAGTTCTCTTGCTCTCAAACTAATAGGGCACTTATATGCATTCATCCAGGTGATGAAAAAGTTGGTAAAGTCTGAAGCTAAACAATGGAGCCAGTGGTTTAGAGGGAAGGTAAAACAATCATTGGCAATGCCAATAGGCCTCAGCTTTAAATGGGCGAGCTATTGACTTTGCCAATGCTTTTTTATATTGGAATGTTAATGCATGAGGTAAAGCAAAACCATTTCAAAATGGCTGCACGCATTAATGCTGCACATGCACATATATATCGTGAACCACAATGACCATGTTTGTATTTATCATTTTATGATGGATGGCCATATTAGACCAATAAAAGAAAAATATAAGTGTGCAGGAAACTTGAAAAAGGCAGCGAGCGGTCCAGCAGCACTTTGCAGATGCCAGGCCTCATAAACAAATAATAGGAGAAAAAATAACAATGCACAGTGGGACTGGAAGCAATACAGTGAGTGGGAAGAATTGGGAATGTTTGGGGGTTGTGGTAAAAATATCACACAAGCAGCTAGGAGTGTGTAAAAAGAAAATGGGGACGAGAGGAAGACAAGATGTGTTCACCCAGGGGTGTAGATCCGGAATAATGAGTATAGAATATTTTTCTACCTTTAATATCATAGTCAAAGTACTGAGGACCAAATATTGACAAGTATGTTTAGATAGTCAATACATAATTCTACATATATACATCTTGAATATGTATGTTATATTATATTATTATATATATCTTTAAGTTACACAGATGTGTAGTTATGAAGTGCACATCTATACCTCCCTCATTGCACTTACCTGTTGATGTTTTTGTGCTTGATATTTTGGTTACAATATTAAGGTAGCATGATATTCCATACCGGATATTCCGTACTACAGCCCTCCCGTGGGGTGCTCAAAATCAAAGAAAAGAAGAGTTCCACAAGTATGCAGTGGAAGGATACAACTCATCCAATCAGAACACTGTGAGACAGTAATGCTCCTGGATGGGACAAACACAGGATTAGAGAGGAAAGCCATAGAATCAAAAGCAGACAAGTGAGATAGATAACCAAGACATCCAAATATGAGGAAAAGGGCTGACTCAAAGTCCACTCAAAGTATATGCAATGCTTTGAAAACAATAGGTCTTTCCAAGAGACAGATAAATTTGTCTGTAGCCAGTACCTAAAAATGGAGGCAAGCAGATAAGATTGTAATATGTCCAAGTGATGAGACTGTAAGGCAAAAAGGTAGACTTGGGGACTGTGGGAAAATGTCGGCCCAAGGGAAACTTGGGAGCACATCATGGATGATATGAAGAAAATCATGGGGATGAGATGACTGAAGGAGGTGATTAGACAGATTGGAAACACTGACGGGACCTTGCGGTATGTTGGAGAGGAATCTGATGGCAGGTGAAGAGAAGCATGGGGGCAGCAAGTGGAATCAGGGAGCAAAAGGGAAGGTAAATTACATTATTTGGGATGGTGAAGAAGCTACCAAAAGCACTTGGGTAAAGGGTAGCAAGAAATGCATCACGCTGTAGAAAATACACTTTGTAAATGGAAACATGCGGCTAGCCGAACAAACCGGGGATATAACTAGGGTCATGGGGATGGATGAAAGATCATGGAGTGGTTGGGAGAGATACCATAACCCAAGGAGCTACAGCCAGAATGAGCACAGAAGACGTTACTGAGAACCACACAAGCAAATGGGCAGGACAGCGAAGTGTGGTTCCAGGTAGAGAGTCGGAGGACAGCGGGTGGGCGTTGGAAGTGGACCAGTTAGAAATTGGTGAAGCTTGAAAGGAACACGAATGATACGAAGGAGTCCGAGTGAAGGGTAGGTGCAAGGTACTGCATAAGCAGTGACTTGGACGAGGAAGCAAGTTGAGGCACCAATCAATGGGTGGTACGGGAGGCGGTTAACAAATGTATTGGATGGGTGACAGGGAGACAGCCAGGTATCACTGCATTGAATGGCGTTAGTGAACAGAAACATGGCATTCACCAGGTGGACATTCCAAGGGGTAGTAGTGAATGACAGCCTGGAAATAAGAGACATTGGTGACACCTGGTAGACTTCCCTATGGGTAACCTGAAGGTGAGGTGTGTGGAAATGAGAGATATTGCTGTCACCTAGTGGAGTTAAGAAGGGGTAACAGCTGGCGAGGGCTTTGAAGTGAGAAACATGCAGTGTCTGGCAGAGATATCATACAGCATTGAGGATGGAGGGGTTAGGAATGAGGACCAGGGCTGGTGGAGATTCCTTGGGGTGCCTGGATGCAAGAAATAATAGGCATACTGGATGCCTTAGGGTGCTTTGGGTAACAAACATTAGCAAGAAACATGAAGGAGATACCTATTGCTGTATCTGGCATCAGTGTGTTGAAACAAGAAGCGTGCCAGATAAAAGGAGGAGAAGCCATGGGATGCCTAAAGGCAGAAGCCATGGGGTGAAGGCTTTGAGAAATATGAGGGAAGAGTACACAGACATGCAGTGCAAGCCGCTGAGGAGAAACAAGCTGACAAGGGGCAGTCTTTAGGTACTTCCAAGAATGATCTGGGGAACATTGAGACAGTAAGGAATGACGGCTATGGATGTAAACGAGTACTTGCAGATTAACGGAGAAGTTAAAGAGACAGTACAGGAACACTGGTGGGGGATGCAGTATTACTTTGAGGAGTATTTAAGGAGAAAGGAGTGAGTAAGGTGTAGCTCAGGGCTGGCTGATGGTGGAAACTAGAAGGTGTCACATGGAGCATGTAAAAAGAAACACCTGGGAACTATATAACGATTTATGGAATATAAGATTACCAGGAGTTCCTGATAAGAGGGAATGAGCAATGAACTAAAATAAAGAGGAAGGGCGTTATGAGGTATATGCGGTACAAAGAGGCTTCTAAGCACTACCCACAGTGTGTCAGCACATTTCATAAGGTGATGTGTTTGGCACACAGTGTCCATCTGTTGAGACACAAGAAGGACCCCTGCCATCTGCTGATTGAGATGTGCGGGTACATTTGAGGAAAAGACTGAATGCCATATCGAGATATCTTTGGCATCATTAAATACTTTTCCCCACCTCCACAGCAAATGAATAAGGGAATCAATGAATGCATCTATGAATGAATAACACCTTTTTGTGTAGCATAACTATGAACTCAGTGGCCTTAAAATTGATTTGGAGGAGTGAGCATGAAGGATGGATCAGAAAGGGGAGTTTCAGTCTTTTATTCTGAGGGCAAATTATTTCCTTGGTTGCAGTCTGTCATAGGGAGCACACTCCATAGATGATGTGCTTGGGCGGGTAGGCACCTGCCTCGTTTAGACTTGCAGCATCTACAGAACCTGGTGAGGTTTTTGTAAGAGGAGAGTAGGGCGTGTCCAGGATGCGGATTGTAGGTGGTGTGAGTTAGTTGGAAGGCAATCTGCAGATACCCATTTTGGAAACTAATCATGTCTTCGAAGACACTTTGCTTATTATTGCTGGGCCCGGTGTATGACACCTTAAGCCTTTTAAAGGGAATTACTGTTTCTTTCTTTCCTTTTTAGGAATTTAATATTTTTGCCCAGAACAGCTACCATTAGATCCAATTAGCAATGTTTTTCACAGTGTAGTGATCTCGATTCTTCAGATACTTTTCACAATATTTATTTTGGACGAGTACACAAAATGCCTGAGCTACAACCATCAAACGTTGTTACCAGAATTGTCTATTCCTCAAAGAAGGGTGGCACCAATTCCCAAGAGCGAGACCCAGTCACGTTTGTGATTGAGTAAATGACTCCCATTTCAAGGCCTTTCTTGAAATGTGCGGACTACCCTTGTCTCTCTTGAATGGCCTGACTCAATGTTGGTTATATGTTTTTGACATTGGTCTGGGCTATACAATGGCCTGGATTAATGTTTGAACTTGACTGTTGACCGACCTTCGTTTCTGCAATGACCCTTGGTCAGCACCATCACTGGTTGTTTCAACATTAGTCTTGACTAGTAGTTCTGTTAGTTGGCCTTTACAACAGTATTGTCTCTCGGCTGGTCGTAGCAGAAACCTTTTCTATTGTTTAGTCTTAGGAGGAGCCTTTTCTTTTAGTTGGGC
The DNA here is from genome assembly GCF_031143425.1 of Pleurodeles waltl. Lineage (NCBI taxonomy): Eukaryota > Metazoa > Chordata > Amphibia > Caudata > Salamandridae > Pleurodeles > Pleurodeles waltl. The sequence goes on from NC_090441.1 coordinate 159,946,277, forward strand.
TCAACAACCTGGGCTAATATATGGTCTTGGCTGATGTATGACCTCGTGTTAGCCTTGATTGTTGGTTAGCCTCAGCCATTTTCATTTGTACATCTGTATTGACTGGCTGGCCTTAGCAGAAGCCTTGCCTGTTGGCCTGCCTTAGGAGAAGCATTTTCTATTGGTTGGTCTTTGCAGAAGCCTTGTCTATTGGTTGACTTTAGCAGAACCCTTTTTTATGGGTCGACTCTAGCAGTGGCCTCTTCTGATATTTGGCCTTGATTGTTGGTTGACCTTAGTGTTGGCCTTGACTGCTGCTCAGCCTCGCCAATGGTTGTTGCAGTGTCAGCATTGAATATTTATTGACAAGCCATGATAAAAGCCTTGTCTATTGGTAGGCCCTAGCTGTGGTCAGACTTAGCCACGATGTGGGCTAAGGGTTCATACTCTCTATTGGAGACATAGCTAAGCTGCTACTTCTTATTTGAATAATGCAGCTAAACCTTGGTAATGGCCTTAGCTAATGGCCATGCTTGGTCATTTGTTAAATTTGGCCTGACCTTAACATTGGACGCAGTGTTTGGTCAACCTTTACTTCAGCCTGGCTGTTGGTTGGCCATGGCTATGAGTCGGCCTTAGTATTAACGTCGGCTATTGGTGCATTTTGAATAACATAATGAGGCAAAAGGATATGGGTGGGCGAATAAATTTGATCCAGGTTGCTAAATCATGTCTGGATTTTTTCTATTTCTTTCTTTTGATTTTAGTTTTCCTTGTGAATGGCTGTCTAAGTAAAGGAGAATAACAATATCAACTATCAGAAAGTAGACAAAGGAAATTTGTAAGCCATGTGTAAATAAAGGTATTTTCTTTAACTCTTGAGACAATGTGCCTAATACAGCTTTCAATTACTTTGAAGAACGCAGAATTTCTTCGAAAAAAACCTTGTGCTTACTTTTTACAAGGAAAAAGATTTACTTTAGCGCAATACATTCTAAAAAAAAAAGTGTGTCTCATTTAGGAAAATAAAATAAATGCGTGCCCGTGCTTTTGGTCGGGTCTCACAGCAGGTCACATTGTGTTTTACTTTTGCTGTCGTGACTACTTCCCCCTTAGCCTCTCCCCGCACCCGGCAGGGTGAGCCTTCTATTGCTGGTCGTCCTAAGCAGCCCTGAGTGACCTCTCTTTCTGAAGCCCCGCCCACTTCTTGTCAAACGTGAATGCCCTGAGCCGTGCTCAGGGGGGGCGTCAAGAGGACGCTTTTAAGAAGCCTTTCACCTGTCTCTCGCACTGTTTTCTTAAGCTGGAAGTCCAAGCCAAGGCAAACATTGGCTGTTTGAGATTTGCAGCACACACGTCGTGCTAACTGAAAACAAGCTCCCTGTGGGAACATGTCTGCAAGAATGAAAGTGCACCACGAGGACACCTTTTGCTGAGCGATGCTAAATTAACAATATTAAATATTTTAGGGTATTGTGTGGGAGAGGAACTTTGAAATCTCGGCTGTTCTGTGGCGGCACAGTGAGCACCTCTGTTTATTGCTCACGTCACCACCCATGACAACTTCGCCATCTTGTTTAAAAAACCCTCCATCTTATCCCATTGTTGATCCCCCAGAATCCGGCTGACTTCCTCCTGGTTGTAACCTTGACTTGAATTCCTTTGCTAATTCCATCTCTGGATTTAATTATGTGTGGATTACAAATGTAGATTGGAGTCCAATGTCTGAAAAGACTTGTCACAAAAAGTGGTTGCAAATTGCACATCAAAATTTTGCTTCAAGTCTTTAATTTTGCGATACAACATATAGACTAATAGATCGCCTCGCAAAATGGCCATTGGTAGACGGGGAACGACCTGCTTAATGAACATTAATTAGGCCGGTCACTGTTTCTGTTTACAAGCCACTGCAGCTGGGTACAAACCCACAAATAGTGGGCTGCAAGGTACAGCAGAGCACCATCCCTATGTTTGCATTCCTAAACTGGATTTTTTTACAGAATTGGTACTGCTTTAAGAAACGTAAAAGTTCCCCGTTTGGGAAGACATTACAGCAAGGAGGTGGTGGTCACCTGGACCACCGCCTGTTCCCCCAGCACCCGCTAACCTGAAGCCATCACAACACGACTCCCGAAGTGGAACCTGTCCAACAGGAATAGTTTCCCCTTTGCAAATCTATTAGTGCTTCCTTTCAGGGATCAGTAAAATTTTGATGGTTTGGGACTGCAGTCGCAAACCATTGCTACTTCTGAGTCAAAAAAGCATCTTTTATGATTTTGAAAGCATTTTCCGAATCGCAAAAGATGTATTGTAAGTATTAAAACATCATTTTGCAGTGGCGGTGCCTCCTTTAGGGCAGGGGAGCATAACCCCCCCGCTGCCACTGCAGCAACAATGAAAAATAAAACGGTAATAAAACTATTGTATTACTGTTTTATTTTTCAGAGCAGCCAGCCAGCCCGAGCGGGGTCATCACTGCTGACTGGCAGCAGGGGAGATGAAGTGGCGGACGCTCCAGTTTAAAGTGTGCATGTCACTTTGGCCGGCTGTCTTGCGACGGCCAGCCTGACATGCGCACTTTAAGCCTCTCCACCCGAGCTGTTTTAGACAGCAGGGTGGAGAGCGGGCACAGGTCCCCAGGGCCTGAAGGAGTGCCGAACTAGCATGCTCCGGTCAATCCTGCTGCTTCTCTGTGCAGTACCTGGATTGGTAGAGGGGAGTTGGCTCAGAGACCCTCTTTGCTGCCGGACAGAGAGGACTGGAGTAGGTAAGTAAGTTTTTTTTTTTTTTTTCTTTTTTAACTTACTGTGCTGTGTTATTTTGTTTTACACACTGCTGTGAATTTCTCACACTGCCTTCAGCCTCAACTCCAGAGCTCGTAATAGTTACCCGTTATGAAGACTGTTTATAAGAGACCATCTTTGAGAGTTTTGGAGTTGGACCTAAGGGCATTCCTAATCGCCCCACTGCTTTAAACAAGAAGCAGCCGCCACTGTTTAGCAGTTACTGTGCTGTGCTGTGTTCATCTTACATCTATAATCTTAAATTCACTTAATGATAAATTTATCAATTTTTCCTGTTCTTTTTTTTTTACCTGTGTGTTTAATAAAACCTGCTATCTGCAATTGGTTCTCATCACTAGTGCTTAATTCCCTGCATCTTTCAGGGGACATATTTTGATGGGCAGATCTTTCCTTTTTTATTGATTCTGGATACCATCTTTTTGAGGACGGGCAAGCCTTAGAAATCCCAGGCCAGATTTATTGAGTTGTTTGCATGCCCTCACGCCATAGAAGTGGACACAAGGTCGTTGCAAAACCCATGTGAGATTTATCAAACCACGCAAGGCCACCTTGCGTGCCTCGCATGGCTTCATATATCTGGAGTAGCATGAGGCAGAGAAAATCGCTATGGTGTTACACTACTCCAGAGAAGAGTTACATGGGTAGAGTGTGGGTATTCACCCATGTATTTTGGTGCATTCCCGTATTCACCATTAGAGGTAGACCTGGGAATGTGTCAAAGTCCTACGCCTCCCCAGGGGAGGCTTAACAAGAAGAAATATGTCAATTTCTCCTCGGTTTGTCCTCTTTCTACGTGTGCCTCATTCTGTTGCACATATAGAAAGAGGAAAATGCCTTTTTGTGCAGGAATACACCAAACAGCCCTGCCCACAATGCAGGCACCCTTGCACAAGGTGCAAAGGTGTCTATCTTAGTGCTAGACAGCCAAAAGTGTGCCAGCTCTGTGAAAGGACAGGAATGTGCTGTATAATGTTAAATACAGCACATTCTTGCCCTTTCACTTTCACGCATCGCAGCAAGCTGGCTTGCTGTGTTGCATGAATTTTTGGTAAATATGGTCTCCCCATATCTATAAGAACAAATGCATAGTGATCTGAACTTTTTAGCCAAGAGGAACAAAACATATTTACTAATAACAATGACATTGACAACCATAGGTTTAAATATTTATACATTGTTTCTGCTTTTCAGTACCCTGTAGCCTCCATCAGCATCAAACTTAAACCTCGTCACCAAATCCAGCAAAAGTAGGGCCTCTTCAGAACCCTTGTGGAAATCAGGATTTGAGTGGAAGCAAAAGTTTTTTGTCGACCTGGGGATTTCCAAGTTCAAGAGTAATGGAGTAATCAACTCACCTGCAGCTTTTTCCAAACATGATTTCCACACTTGTCATAATTTGTGCAATGAAAAAACACATCATTTTGAGTTTTGGCACCTTTGAAGGGTGGAAAACATTGTATTTCTTGATTATCCCCATTAGAAAACGTGGACATTGCAATGATGTAGTAAAGCTGGACTCCACAAATACAGCACTCAGTAATATCTGTATTTTGTGATGCGGTATTACCACTCCAAATTTCTGCAGGAGATTTAGGGCCAGATGTACAACGCGTTTTGCATGACGCAAACTGCAAAATTCGCAGTTTGCGCCATGCAAAACGCGCATCGCGATGCACATTCCCATTTTGCGAGTCGGTACTGACTCGCAAAATGGGAATGCGACTCGCAAATAGGAAGGGGTGTTCCCCTTCCTATCTGTGATTCGCACCGCGATGCAGAATTGCTTTGAGGCTGCGAACGCGGTCGCAAAGCAATTCGCAGTTAGCACCCATGTGAAGTGGGTGCTAACTCATTCGCAAAAGGGAAAGGGTCCCCATGGGACCCCTTCCCCTTTGTGAATGGCGCCCAAAATATTTTTTCAGAGCTGGCAGTGTTCCTATGGACCACTGCCTACTCTGAAAAAATGAAACCAAATGCTTTCATTTTCCCGAGTGTATTGCAACTCGTTTTCCTTTAAGGAAAACAGGCTGCAATACAAAATAAATAAAACTGCTTTATTAAAAAAGCAGTCACAGACATGGTGGTCTGCTGTCTCCAGCAGGCCACCATCACTGTGAGTGCAGGGAATCGCAAGGGGTCGCAAATTGCGACCCACCTCATTAATATTAATGAGGTGGGTCTTTGCGACCCCCTTGCGATTCGCAGATGGTGTCAGGGACACCATTCTGCATATGGTTTTGCGACTTGCAAACTGCGAGTCGCTCCGACTCGCAATTTGCGACTCGCAAAACCATTTCTACCTACATCTGGCCCTTAATGAGCTCCCAATTAGTGATATAATATGTTGTTCGGAAGTGGTCATGTACAGAGTTCTCAGAAGATCTCGATTTAGAATCAAAAACCTCTTTTGGCAGCAAAGCATCCGTAGTGTATTTTTTTCTCAGGGAACCTAAAAATTGTTGTGCCTTGTTAGTATGAATTATGGAACCTTTTTTGAATCCTGAAAGACTCTGTAGAATGATGATGTAAGTGTTAGAATGTGGGGTAGTGAATGCAAGTTTAGACTGTTGATTTCGCAGTTACACGCTGAAGAATAAAGACGTGTAACACATTAATCCATGTGTTCATTAGCGGGTACCCAGGCTGGGGAGGACCGTACAACTGGCAAAGAGATAGGGGATAAGAAACCCAAAGATCGACAGTGACAGTACTATCCGGGAGATTTTGCAATGGTCCAAGCAAACTGCTCGTGTGTGCCTTGTGTGCCTTTGTCGAAGTGCAGAATCAACGGTTGGCGCATGTGGAGTCAAAGTGCAACTCCAGCCGATGTAAAGCATTTGAAGGAAAGCTTTACTGAGAAGTCTATGTATCAGTGGTCAAGAAATAACGATCAAGGCTATATAGAAAGATACGGCGTTACTACACAAAATAGAGCTGTATTGTATATGGAGCGCTAATGCTGAAGGCGGATACAACCAGGTTTTAAAAGTGCAGCAATCAGAAATGGCAGAGTGCACAATAACGCTCCGATCAGAAACGCTTCCAGATGGAGATCAACCAAGTGTTAAAAGAGTGCTAGCTAACAGAATGATTAATAACAAAGCGTATTGTTGCTACACCTACCTGAGCCTTGACAAGAAGAGCTCTACAACCTCAGTGGCAAGCAAGGAGACGCAAGAAGAAGAAGCACAGGGGTTGCGCTTACATAGTTGTCCAATATTTGAAGCAGCCCACCATCAAAGCTCCCAGGTGGCAACTCAGCACAACTTAAGAAGTCTCCCGAAAATGAAGGGCTCCAATGGAGACCAAAATAGAGGCAACTGTTCCACAAATTGTCAAAGATGATCCAGAGGCCAGCACATCACAGGGCCTCAGAGATGCTATGCATGAACTAATTAACCAAGACTTAACAGGTGGAGCTGGAGAGAGCTCCATTTGCAGTGTCAGCCAATCCTGTAAACAGTTACAATGCTGCTGCATTTCTAAAACCACCGCCACCTTTCGATACCTCCAAAAAGCAAAATATTGACGATAGATGGACTGCTTGGGATAGAGACATTTGATGATTTAATTGATGCGCTATAAGAAACAGGTAACAAAAACATTATCAAGTTCCTCAAAAATCTTGCTGGTGATGGTGTAAAAGAAGTCTATAAGAAAATGCTGCGTACTGATGAAGTCACATACTGTCAAATCAAAGAAGCTTTTAATCTCAAATTCAATCCAGTGCAGATTACGAAAGGTACATTTGCAGTGAAGAACGACAAAGAGTTGGTGAAACAATAGATGGATTTGTTACGGGACTGGATACACTCATAAAACACTGCAGATTTGATTCATTTAATGACAAAGAAGCAATATGTCTCAGAGTTATTGATGGATGCCTGTCAGATTCATTCAGATGAAGAATGCTGAGAGAAAGTTGTAGTTTGGAGCGAGTTATTATGGCTTCCAGAGGTAAAGAGCGTGCTGATCAACAAGCTCTTGGACGCAAGAGGTGCCCAAAGTGAGACAGTCATAAACACGAATGCAGGCAGAAACCCAAAGCTGAAGAGCACAACATGATGTCTCCATGGAAAAAGAAGTTGTGTTTCAGATGTGGTGTGTCGTTTACACATGAAGGTAAATGTCTTGCACCGTACAGATGTGTAAAGGCTGTGGTAAAGAGAGCCATTTTGTGACGGTTTGCAAAGCAAAGGAGAAAGTAAGTGCATCACAACAAGAAGACAAAATGACTATCGAACATTCCAGAAGTAACGTTCGCCGTGTGCCCATAAGGCCAAGCAACAAGACCACTTGAGGCAAATAGACACCAAATGAAGTTGATCATCATATAACTCATTGTCAAAAAGTTAGTCAATATCAAGTGAAAGTGAAGAAGATGATTGTGCATTGTCAACGTTTAGCTCAGAGAAATGCACACATGTTGGACTGGCTGAATGTGAAGAGAAATACCATTTAAAGAACAGTTGAAAGCACCCAAGTCATTCAAACATTGTCCAAAGATTAAACTGAAAATAAAAGGTTGTGCAATATCTTTTATCATCAACAGCAGTGCGTCAAACAATATTATGCCCGAGGAGAAGTACAATCAATTGTCCCATTACTGCGACTGACGCCGTTGAAAACAAAAGTGTACACATGGGCTCCATCGACACCTCTGAAAAGTAAAGGTTAATTTGTAGCAACAATGAAAACAAAAAAACAAAAGTACAAGGACCCATTCATATACTTCAAGGTACAGCGTCACATGCCTGTATACTCAGTTTCAGCACAGCTGCGGATATGGGACTGATATTGGTGAATTACAATGTAAATACTCATCACAAAATAGTAAGTTAGTTCCTTTCATTATTTTATGGCTTAGGAAAACGTAAGACTATGAAAACATAATTGCATTTCGACATCCAGGTCCACACATTGCTGATATGATAACACAATTGAATGGAGCAGAAGTCTTCCCTCGCCTTGATTTAAACAAAGGATACCATTAGTTTGAACTCGAGGAGAATTGCAGGTACATTACAACCTTTTCACATTGGTCTGATACGATACAAAAGACTAAGGCCCAGATTTAAGAACCACTAGCACAACATTAGCATATTTTTTTTTACACTAATGTGGTGTTAGGCTTCAAAAATCACAGCGCCAGATTTACGAAGTGGCACAGTGCATGCATTGCCCCACTTTGTAACCCTTTGGGCCACATTATGCATGCGCCATGCATAATGCATGCAAAGAGGGTGTTCCCCCGTTATGGGGACTGCAAAAATGATGCTGTGGAATCTAAAAGATTCCACAGCATAATTCTTTGCAGCTACTTTTAATGCCTGCTCAGAGCAGGCATCAATGGAGGCACACCATTGGTTACAATTGGCCCCTATGTACTGTTCAGGGTTGGCGCCAAAATTTGGGCGTTAACCCTGAACAGTACATCAATAGCATCAAAAATGTTGACGCTATTGCCCCCTACCCTGCGCCATGGTGTGCCGCATTTTAAATACGACGCACACATGGTGGCGGTAGGGGAGTGTTAGGAGGCGCAACAAAAGTGGTGCTGTACTGGGTGCAGTGCCACTTTTCTTAAATCTGCAGAGATCTTTTAGATGTCATTACCCGTATCATACAACCTGTTGTAAATGCTTTCAACTATAGCAATGATATATTGGTTTTCCAAGCTACACAGAAGGAACACAACAAAGCTTTCCGGCAAGTGTGTTGTTTACTTGTTGAAGCTGGTTTCACGCTAAATGCTAAGAAATGTGTATTCAATAAAACAAAGCTAAATTTACTCCGCTATATATTTTCTGATAAGGGCATGGCACCCAATAAAGTCAAAGCGTTGTCAACTGCCAGTCCCCCACAAGATGTTTCCATGTTGCATTCATTCCTTGGCATGGCCAGTTACTGTTCACGATACATACAAGACTTTGCTACTGTGAGAACTCCACTTAGAGAGTTAACGAAAAAGAATGTTCCATTTCACCGGTCATATGAATGCAAGCAGAGTTTTAAGAGTAATAAACAAGCTTGTAAAAATGCTGCTGGAATGGCATATTTTGATCCAAAATTACAAACTGAAGTTGTTGTTGATGCCAGCCAAGTAGGTTAAGCGGTATTCTTGCACAACACAGCGGACAGTCGAATGCTATAAGGCATATTGTGGCTTATGCAAGTATGACTTTGTCCCAGACTGAACATTCTTATTCCCAACCAGAAAAAGAAAGTCTAGCAGTGGTGTGGGCTTGTGAACATTTCCATGTATTCCTGTATGGAAACCCTCTAACGCTTATGATGGATCATCAAGCATTGCTGACATCTTTGGCAATTCAAAAACCAAGATGTCTCCACGAATTGAAAGAGTACAACTACACAATTGTACATCGTCCGGGGAAAGATTAAAACCCTGCCGACTACTTCTCAAGAGTGTTGTACAATGTCCAGGTACCCCATATAAGACTGCTGAAGGCTACATACATTTCTTAGTGAAATCAAACCCACCAGCTGCTATTTCATTGAAGCAAATTGTCACTGCCATGAGCCAAGATAGTGACATTGAAATTGAAAGAAATTATTACCCATCATACTCAACCTCTTACCAGTGAGAGTGAGTTTCAGAAATACAAAAATGTACAGTGTTGGTGACTCAAGAAGGAATTATCCTGAGGTGTTCAAGACTTGTCATTCCGGAGAGTCTGCAACAGCAAGTGATTGAAGTGGCTCATGATGGACATCGTGGAATTGTGGACACTAAATGAACTGGCCAAGATCGACTCTGGTTTCCTCATCTCAATGACATGTTGAAAAATAATTTGAAACCTGTCATCTGTGTAGCTGCCTGTCCTTTAAAACTATTCCACACCCCTTGCACATGTCAGAGATGCCCAAGCATGCCTAGGAAAGAATTGCTGTTGACTTCTTCGGCCCACCTGACAATGGACATCACCTGATGGTGATTGTGGATGAATACTCTCGCTTCCCATTACTTGAAGATTTCTCGTCCATCACTCAGGACAGAGTTATTGAGAGAATAGATGGCATCTTTGCGACGTGGGGCATTCCTATGATTTTGAAAACTGACAATGGCCCACCTTTTAGTAGCAGGGAATCTAGAGACTTTCTCAGTCTGCTTAATGTGAAGCATGAGAAAAGCACACCTCTTTGGCCATAGGCTAACTGCTTCGTTACACGTTTCACGAGTACGTTAAAGAAAGCTGTTCAGCGTGCTGTACTAGAGAAGCTCAACCTCAAGACTGTCTTGAAATCTACTCTCTAAGCTTACCATTCAACTCCTCACAGGACCACAGGTGAAAACCCTGCAGCACTGATGTTCAGGAGAACCATAACAACCAAGTTGCCTCAGTGGACCATCATCAGATCAAAAACTGATGCCAAGACACGTACAACCGACTTGAGTCATAAGCAGGAAATGAAAGCATTTGCTGATAAAAGGAGACATGCAAAGTACATTGTTTTCAAGTGAAGAAATCAAGGGGGTCATTTTGAGTTTGACGGGCGGAAAAGCCCGCCCCTCAAACTCCCACGTCAAGTTGCCGCCAGTGCGGCTGCCTTCCCACATGCCCCATTACAAGTTCCCTCCTGGGTCAGAGGGCGATAACAGTGTTTCCGCCTGCTGGCCCACCGGGGAACAGCCCACAACATTGACGCTGGCTCATAATTGAGACGGCGGCAATGTTGCGGTGTGTAGGGTGCAACAGCACCTGTCGCTCTTTTCACTGCCTGCATAGCAGACAGTGAAAAGCCAGACGTGGCTGTCCATGGGGGCCCCTGCACTGCCCATGCCAAGTGCATGGGCAGCCCTGGGGCCCCCTGCACCCTATCTCTGCCAGCTTTTACATGGTGGTGCAACCGCCATGTAAAAGCTAGCGGAGAGGGGGCTCGTAATCCCCATGGCGGTGCTGCATGCATTGCTGCCCTGCCGGATTAGGACCGCCAGTCCGCCCAGTGGAGGGAAACTGACGGCTCGACCGTGGCCAAACCACCACGGTCATAATGTGGCAGTCTGACCGCCGCCAAAGTGGTCGGACCACAGCTTTGGCAGCAGTCAGACCGCCACCGCGGCCATGGCGGTCAGCCAGGGTCATAATTAGGGCCCAAGTGTTTGTTCAGCAGCCATGATGACATAAATCTGATCCTCCTTTTGATGCCAAGCCATTTCAAGTTGTAACCAGCAAATGACTCATGGTTACAGCCTAACATCCAGGAAGATCTATCATGCAAGATTCCTTGCACTTCAAACAGCTGGCTCAACGCTTGTCGGACGTTAATGTCAATGAAGAGACTGGATCAGAGCAAACCTGTGGAGAATCCCAGACTGCCATTACTCCTACGTTACCAAGGCAGATCATGGTCACTCTGATTATTGATTCCCAGTTTCCAAAGATACAACCTTGACGAGTTATAAGATCACCAAGAAGTCTCAATGTAGAATTATAATATGCATATGTAAAAAAAAAAATGTTTTTTTTGTTTAACAGAGGGGGAGATTTTGTATAGTGTGAGTATGATTAATGGAACCTTTTTTGGATCCTGAGACCCTCATGGGTGAGTAGTGCGCTTTACAAATCCCTGATTGATTGAAAGACTCTGTAGCATGATGACATAAGTTTTAGAACATGGGGCAATTAATGCAAGTTTAGAATGTTGAGTTCGCAGTTACACACTGAAGAATAAAGATGTTTAAATACATAGCTTCGTGTGTGGTATATTCATTAGCGGATGCCCAGGCCGGGAAGGACGCTACAGCTATGTTAGCAGAAAGGCTAACAGTGGGTACCTGTATCCCACCATATATTTTTACAGTTCTGTCTTTACTTTTAGTATGGGGTCAGAAGTTTCCAGATTTCCTAATTACACATGTGATTATTTTATGTATATTGTTTAATCACTTGAAACGTAATAACCACCATTAATCAAATGAGTTAAAAAGTAAATGGTATTGCATTAATTGGGCTCTGCGTGGAGTTCAAGGAAGGTATGTTCACTAACTATACACAGTTGTAATAAAAGCTGTGCCCTGCCGGACACCCTTCTGGCTGCGGACTCGACTATTTTGAGCATGTTCATGGGATATTTATGCATGGCCATTCTTAAAACACACCAGTGGAAGACCCCGTTCAGGCAACAAACCAAGCAGTAGGGGCTTGTTGGGGTGAAGAGTGGGTGAGGAGATTCTGAGTGACTGGTCGCACAGGGTGGATTTGGGGAGCACATTTTGTGTGTGGGTTTGTAGACACAAGGTAGGTGTGAGAGAACTGTGGGAAAAGGAGCACAGAGTGGACGAGGGGGCAGAGAAAGAAACTAACACTGGTAAAGCCAATAGGCCTTGCATATGCAAGGGCTCTTGGCTTTGCCAATGAGTTTTAGCCATGTTGTTCACCAGTGTGGCTGCAGTTCAGCATGGCTAAAAGTTAGTGGCTAAGAGGAGAATGGCGTGGAGTGTCGTGAAGTGGAGTGGATGGAGTGGAGTGTTGTGGAGAAGATTAGAGTTGAGTGGAGGAAAATGTAGACTGGAGTGCAGCAGAGCGGTATACAGTGTAGTAGCATAGAGGGGAGGAGTGGAATAGAGTAAAGAAGAGCATTGTAGAGTAGAGTAGGGTGGAATGGTGTAGAATGGAGTAAAGTGGTGCAGAGGAAGTTGATTCAGTGGGGTAGAGTGTTGTAGAGTGGAGTGAGGTAGAGTGTCGTAGAGCAGAGTAGAATATAGTGGAGTGGCATAGAGTGGAGTAGAGCATTGTAAGTTGAAGTGGCGTGGAGTGGTGTAGAGTGGAGTGGCACAGAGTGAAGTGATGTAGCACAAAGGGGAGTAAAGTGTCCCAGAGTGGAGTGGCATAGAGTGGAGTGGTGTAGTGTGAAGTGGCTTAGTGTAGAGTGGAGTAACCTGTGTTAGAGTGGAGTGGCATAGAGTGGTGGGGTAGAGTGAAGAGGAGTAGAGTTGAGTGTTGTGGAGTGGTGAAGAGTGGAGTGGTGTAGAGTGAAGTGCTGTAGTATAAAGTGGAGTAAAGTGGTGTAGAGTGGAGTAGTGTAGAGTGAAATGCCGTAGTGTAAAGTGGACTAAAGTGTTGTAGAGTGGCATGACATAGAGGGTTGTAGAATGGTGGATCGCACGATGGCATGGAATGGATGGTCGAAGAGTGGAATGTTGTAGAGTGCAGTAAAGTGTCAGAGTGGTGTGGCGTGGAGTGTCATAAAACAGAGTGTGTATACTAGAGTGCCAGAGTGAAGTCTAGTGGCTTGGAGTGAATTGGCATAGAGTGTCGGACAGTGAAGTAGAGTGGAGTATGCAAATTGTGGTAGCGCACTGCCATTACAGACAACATATTTTCAACTGAAATAATCATTACATTTGCACATATAGTCTTACTGATAAAACTATACAGCACACACAAAAATAATGTGTAGGAATGGCATCACCTAGTGTACTTATTTTTTTTAATCATAATAAAATATTTGTTTCCACCACACTTCAGAATTTACAAAAATGTGTGCTTGATTTGTGCTTTCCTAATTCAGATATATTCTGACATATTAGCACAGGTTATTTACAGACATTTAAATTTTGTTGTGTGCTGGAACAAAGCCAAATAAACACCAAGCCACCTCAGAAGTGAGCTCCTGACAGTTGAGCTCTGCCTTTGAATGCACAGTAAATGTTAGAAGCACGTACTTGTGAAAGAATACAGTAATCTGGGGTTATGGACTAACTAAAGCTGAACATCTTAAAACAAATAAAGCCAGCAAATAGAAAGCAGACAGATGTGAGTTACAAAACACAATGCCAATGGAAATCAATGCATTCTATGGGAAGCTTTCAGAATGGGTTTTCACCACGTAGGCTAAAACCTAAAAATGGGTGCAAAAAGTTGGTTCAGAGAACATAGGGTGGGAGCTCAGCACATAGTCGGTAAGGGAAAGCCGAGTGGTTCAGCGGGTGCAGAATGGCTGAGGGGTTAGAGTGGGGTGGAGATCCAGAGTAGGTGAAGGTGTAATGTGGATGAGGGGTTCAGCAGGGACCAGGGGAGAACTGTGTGGGTGAGAGGCAGTATGTGTGAGGCGGCGACAAGTTTGGTGAAGGGGATACTGAGTGGGATATTTATGTGTGGCCATTCCTAGTGAGGAGGACACTGAGTGGGTGTAAGTTTACTGAGATGGCACGCGGTATGAAATAGGGCAATGGAGTCGTGTGAGGATGCAGGAATCACAGTGTGAGGGCCACACAGTGGGCATTAGGGCACAACGTGGACAAGTAGGCGCCACATGGTTGAGGATAAGGATGTTTGCAGGGTGGTCACAAGGTGGTTGTGGAGGTGCAAATTGGTTGGGAGGGGCACAGAGTGGATGAAGTGGCACAGAGTGTGTGGATTGACACTGGCAGTCGAAGCAGAAGGAATATATGTCAAAAACGTGGCACCGGAGAGAAGAGCGAGAGTGAATAGAAAACTTCAAATCAAGTGGAATATGTTCCAGCAGTAGAAACTAAGGGCCAGATGTATCAAAAAAATGTGCACTCGCAAACAGCAAAATCGGCCGTTTGCGAGTGCAAAATAGTGGTCTGCAATGCATCAAAGGCATTCGCAGACCACAAAATAGAAATCGCAAAAATTGTGATTTTTTGCGTTGCGACCTGGATTTTGCGAATCGCAATTTGCGATTCGCAAAATCCAGGTCGCAAGGCAATTCTGCAAAAAATCGCAAATTACGATTTTTCGCAGAATGGTATTTTGCACATGCAAAATACCATGGTCTGCAACCAGGTGGTAACCTAGTGCAAAAATAAAAAATGCAGTAAAACTGCATTTTTAAATGTAACATGTAAAGCACACATGCCCTTTTGGCATGTGTGTACTTTACATGTTATAAAAAAATAAATTGGGGTGCAGGAGAGGGGGCCTTAGGCCCCCAGCACCCTGCCCTTTTGCATTTCCAAAATTGCGATTTCTGGTTCAGAAATCGCAATTTTGGAAATGCAAAAAATTCGCAGCTATGGGCCAACAGGCCCATAGCTGCGAATGGGTCCAATTTGCGATTCGGTAATTGCATTTGCGATTTTTAAGAAATCGCTATTACCGATTCGCAAATGTGATACATGGCCCTTTGCAAGTCGGTAATAGTGATTTCTTAAAAATCGCAATGGGCCAGAATCATACATCTGGCCCTAAAAAACAAGGAGATTGTATGTTGTGGATGTGAGTTAGGGTAAAGGTAGTTTCCTTAGCTTGTGAATGTCATGCCTTCTGCAGCTTTGTGCTGAAGTTACTATTACACCCCACCACCTTGACACCTCTTTAACTTCACTTTTTCAGGGGATTGCATACATTGTATACATGCATTTCACTTCTGCTATTTGTGCTTCGCTCTGCCTTCCTGTATGGAAGGGGGTGTGTATTTCTCTCCCCCCGCCTAGTCCTACTGTCCATTGGTGCTGTACATTTGCAGGGTGTTGTCTCACCTTGCCCAAGGTGGTCGGTGCATATTTTAATACACCTGCCACCTTGCAAAAGATTGGGGTGTTGTGTCCCTTCGCCCCTGCCAATGGATGGGAGATATATTTCTCAACACACTAGTGTAATTTGTAAGATTGTACATTATGTAATTGTGCTAAAAAATGTGACTTCCTGCATGCAGATGACGGTGTGTTTTGCAGTTTTGTGCTATAACCAGTATTACACCCATCAATATTAACCCCTCTTTAATTGTAGATTTTTCAGGAAAAATAAGTACACTTATATATTTATGCATCGAGAGAAACCAAAAGATCGAGCAGCAAAAAAAAAACTTTGTTAAAGAGGAGTTGTAGTTCTTTATTCTGATGCAAAAAGTCTTTTAAAACAATATATGAATTGCCCTGAAACACATTGACTGTAGGGATGTTATAGTTACAATTCAAAGCCTAAAAATCACCGGCAGTCATTATTTTTATGATAAGCAAATATTACTCCCTTAATGCACTCCTCATAACCTCACTCCTGAAGTCATAGATGGCATCACAAATGACACCTTCAATGTCATCGCTGGTGACATTACATACCAGGTCTCCAGTGAAAGTATTGGTGACATCAAAGAAGGCATTTATTGCCCTTGCAGAGTTTCCTTAGCTCAGACTTCAGGTAATAGTCATTGAGCACGAGGACTGGTGTGTGACCAGGCCATATGATGAGGGGAGGCAGTTCATGACCCTCAGCTGACCTTGGCAGTACCCAGCAGTCTCAAGGCACAGAGAGTGGGCAAGCCACTCGCTGAGTGGTAAAGGATGCTAAACTCAGACCAGACTTTGGACTTGCTGACCCCTGGGCACGAGACTTGGCCTTTCGCCAACCACTGCCCTCAGTGCCCCCCGGCTAGGGATTCACTAGGGAGGGGATATCTGCCAACCTCCTTGTGTGCTCTGCGGGCAGGGTCTATTCCTTGTCAAGGCTCTTCACTTAAACCTGGCACTCCGAAACCCTACTTCCCAGACCCACTGGAAAAGGCCTTCAAACTTGCCTGCCCTACATGCCCGAGTGCGAGGTCTAGCCTGCAGCTAGGCCCTGCATTCAAGACTAATACTACAAAAGCTCTCTTGGCTAAATCCAAACATTGGACTTTTTGAGCCCACAGCGATACAAACATTGCCAAAGCCAATAGGGAAGTAGGAAGTATCACAGTGTTTGGGGGAGGTGACCAAAGCAACACGGTGGATGGGGGGCAGAAGTAACACGGGACCGTGGGGCAGAAGCATCCCTGTGGGCACAGTAGGGGCAGGAGCTACTTGGGAGTCTGAGGTAAAGGTTACAGAGGTTGGAACTGGCGAGGAAAAGCACAAAATTCGAAAGCACCATGAGGGGTGTTGGGGAGACGCACACGGTTCGTACAAGAGGGAAGAACACTGGAGCCTGGCGGGGGTGGAGAGAAGTATACAAGGGATACAGCTGGAAAACATGTGCTTAAAAAGAAAAAAAATAGTGCCTTTATAGTGAGCAGTGGAAGGAATCCCGTAATGAGCCCATGCTCCAGGGGAGGGACAAAGAAAGGAAGAGGAAGGGAAGATTACACATGCTTTCAAATAAGAACCAAGAAAATATGAGTCACAATGGAGCCAACCAATAGTAAGCAAAGGGCGGACCCTAAGCCCACTGTAAGCTGACAGTATGTCTCTCAACAGAGAGTGCATGCGCTGTGCAGCAGGCAAGTCCTAAAAATAGAGTGACTGTGAGTGAATGCTGGTTAGAACTGGCCTTCTGTCTCACAATGTTAACGTTTTCTCCATGTTTCTTCCCGTTGAAGTACATTTTTATTTCAGTGAGGGGGATGCTTCAATGCTATTATGACTATTCAGCATATTGCTTACCTTGCTGTGGTTAGAGTCTGTTACTTAGGCAACAGACATATATCAGCCGGAATACCTCTTGTGAAAAAGTTCCAAGAAGCTTTTGTGAAGTCCAAGTATACGGGTTCCGTGGAGTCCTTTGTTACCTCAAATAACAAATGGCAGGTAATGCTGAATCTTCTAGTTAGGAAAATAATTTCATTGTTCCTTTTTTCAGTGTTTCCGATGTACCCATGTGCAAGGTTATACCTGGAAAAGCCAGTACAGCGAACGGTGAATGATTAACATCGCTCGGCCAGCTCTTTGGACCCTTGTGTGCTAGAGTGATGACTTGCTTTAAAGTAGATGCTAAACGTTGAATTCCTTATAGTGAGATTGACTGCCTTCCCTCTTCATAACCCTCCCATCACCTGCACAAAGGGCTATGTGTTGTTGACCTCCATGGTGCTGACATTCTACACATGCCTGGGCTGCATGGCTGCCAACTCATTCCAGTTTTATGTCGGCTGCTCAGCTAAGGGTGGCCGAGCATTGAACGTGCCAGGATCCAAGCCAAATTGGAACAAAACCTGCATGTTGTCCTTGGTCTTATCTTCAAAGTCATCTGCTTACATTCACACATCTTCAGCCCCAGGGTTGAAATGGCTAAAATCCACTGGTATAAAATACCTGTGTGTTGCAAGAAAAGTATTATGCATGGTTTATTCACAACAAAACCTTTGTTTAGGGAAGGTGTGGTCAGTACCAAGCCAACACTACATATTCATTTAAAATACTTTAGGTAAAGGAACATAATGGGTGCTGTACAAAACTGGAATTCACCAGGAATAGCAAGCTACACAACCAATGTCCAAGCCATGCATGTTCAAAGTGATACTTCAGCCCAGGTACCAAAGCCTGGTGGCCATGGTCTTTAGTGGGGCCTATTTGGCACTGTGGGCATGGTGTGGCAACCCTTCACCCACTCCACCGGCCACAGAGTACATATTGGATGCAGCGTTTGGCTGTTCCAGTGGGCTCAATGTGTGCAGGGTGTGACTTCTGCACTCTGTCAACTGCTGCTAGACCTGGTTGTACTCTGCTTGTTCTGAGAGTAGGGTGTAGCCTTTGGCCATGTGCTTTGCCCAGTTTCCCTCCTTTCCTGCTGCCTACAGGGCATGGCCTTGGGCTGTGCCCACTCAGCTATCACCATAATACGTGGAAATAAACCAATGTTTACAATGTCAGCAAACAGATGTGGAAAAGTGCAATCGTTTTCAGTATCCGTGTTGTCATGGGTGGGGTGAGTGGTAGTACATACAATGTCACTAGAGATTTGCATAAGTAATATTGAATTCTGTCTTGTTTGTTGTAGCTTGTTGTTGATTATTAAGGGTGTCCCAATGTTGCATTTTGGTATTTTTTTATGTGAGGATATAAAAAGTACATTAACCAATGCCTTTTTATACTTTTGAGAATGTATATTTTTTTCAATGGTTTACTCAACATCCATTTTAACCTTAACTGCCTTTAAAAATGTGTTTTTCCAACCTATTCCTTTTAACTGTTTACGGATACTCAAGTTTACGTATTTGGTTGGTGCCATTGAATGTTATGGAATGTATTCTCTATCAACATGCGCACTTTTGTTTCTTAAAATCCACACCTGCTGGTCAGAGCATCTGTTTGATGGGGTGGTGGTACCTTCATTGATCTCAATACACATCTCTTGGCCAATATAAATCTGCTAAAGCCAATATAGGTTTATACGTCTGAGTGTACATAAGATGATGCCAATAAGTACTCATAGGTACAAATGGACAGTCCTTTAGTTTGCATTTGTTTGGGTTCACATCCATGAGTTTCAGATAGTTAATAAAGTCTGCTTCTTTCTGATACAAGACAACATTTACTCAACCCACGGCATTCAAAAATGTGTTTTGAGTGATGTAACCCTTCACCAAAGTTGACCAAGATTGACTTTTGAGAATACATTTGAACTCTTGGAAACTATTTGAAACATTTTTTTGAGAGGGAAATAAATTGACAAAGTATAGGCAAAATCTAACCTTCACTACGGCAGTGCTATTGGGCTAGCATAAATATGTGGATTTTATGATTTCTTTCTATGTTCCACTGAACAAGCATGATTTGGCCCAGTCTGAAGCAAGTGCACAAAAGATTCCCCCAAAAAATTTTTTGACTTAAGATTTACCTTGGAAACTATGTATACTTGCCAACATTCTGTGACCAAAAAGAGTTAGGATTTTTAGGGTTCAAAATGACTAATCAGCATAACAAATGACATCATGTGACGTTTGCTTTTGCAATATTATTAGAGGAAATTATATCAAGTGTAACTCATGAGACAGTTCCCCCGGCCCTCAAACCTCAAGTCCCTGGACATGCATTAGTCTGCAGTGAATGGTAACCAATGCATTCCTGATAATCGTTATTCAGGTCAATTCTCTCAAAATATGGCAACATTTTATGAAAAGTACAAAAAAGCAAAAAACACTGTTTTGCAGGCAGTGATCACCATTCAGTCAGATGCCCGCACAGATGCAGAGGTGAAAAAAATCTTAATTTTCGACCCATCCCCTCCTGTCCTGCTCCCGACCCACTGTTGTTACCGAGTGCCTGACCGGACTGTCAGTGGCACACTGCCCACCCCAGGGCTGTTGTTTGTCTGGCTGGCCTCCGTGCCATAGACGTTTCCTTTCTCCTCCACCCATTTGCGCTGGCTTGGTCCTAGCTCACCATGCTGTTCCCATGGAACAGAATATCGCGGATAAGAATATGATTTTTTTATCTGTTTAATATTGTTTTCTTTAATATAGTTGCTAATACTATGTTTTTAAAAATTAATTTGTTAGGTTTTATTAACTTGTTATAAGCTAATGTTTTAATGTTAATGTCTGTGTAATTCATTTAGTTTATCGTATTTTTGCTTTGATAAAATATGTAAAGATTTTATTGTTATTTTATTTGCATTTATTTATTGGTGGGTTGCTGATTTGTAGGGGAGTAGGATGGAAAGGCTTTTCAACATATATTATCACTTTTATAAATAGTTTAGTTATTTCATAAATTTGTATTTGTTAATTTGATTATGATGTAAGTTTATACATTATTGAAGAGATAATTTAAAAGGGGTAATTTGTTGTTTAAACTGTTAATTGGTTAATTAGATTATGGATGAACTAAATTATTGAATTGTTTCGAATACTTTCTTATTGATTTTTTATTGATTTTGCATTTTTACATAATAAGTGGGATGAGGTTTAGGTATTCGCTCATCATTCAGGATTGTATGTCTGTTAGAGTTTGGAAAATGTTTTTAATATCTGCCAACAGTGCTTGATTATTTGTGAGAGAAGGCAGGTGTTTTTATATCTAATTTAAAGTGAATGGGGGAGAGACCGTGACCTTGCAAATATCTTGTCGGTGCACTGCCAGATCTGAGGGCGAGTTAGGGAGTTTTACAAATTGGCACCAGTTCTGAACGTATGAGGAGAACCATCTGAGGAAAGCTGTGATAAGTCCTGTGCTATCCTAGAGGATTTCAAGTTCGGTGAAATCATCTACTGTGTTTAACGGTGCCAACAAATCTATGAGGATAAGAAGGCAGGAGCAACCTCTATCTAGCGTGCAAAGTGCATGGTATCTGTTTCTGTAATTGCTGCTTCTGTGCTGCATCCTCTTCTGAAGCCAGGAAGAAGCTGGATAAGGAGGACATTTTCAGCTGTGTGAATGTGATCTAAGCCTCTACACAGCTTTTCAGGGCTATCACAGTGATCGGTAGGTTGGAGACTGAGCAGGAATTGTTAGAGCATTGGGGTTGGTGTTCGTTTTTAAAGGGGATTTTGAGCCTTCCGACATGGAGGTATTAATAAAGTTCTGCATTAAGGGTGTAACTGAGGGGATTTTCTTTTTGATGAGAGTTGATGGTATGGGTTCAATGAAATGAGTAGAGACTTTGGATTTGGCAGTGGTGTTTAACAAATCTGTTTCGGTTACTTCTCTAAAAGTTGGCCAAATGACCTTGGGTTTCTCAACAGTGGCGTATTGTTCATCGATGGTCGGAAGATGGTGTCTGGACAGTACCAGCTTTTTTGCCTTCACCACAAATAAGGTGGAACATTTCTCACATTTCTCTTTGGTTTAGCGAGTGTACCCTTCTATAAAAGGTTGTATGGAGTTGTTCACTGTCTTGAATAGATTTCAATTGTGATTCCTTGCTTGGTTTATTTCCATTTTAATAATGCTGGAGTTGGATTTGGAAATATGTTGTTTGTATTAAGCTCATTCCTAAGTTTTGCGAGGATCACAGGGGGATTTTTGTGCTTCACGTACTCTATAGCTCTAGGAGACTTCCTTTCTTCAACAATGTCTTTTGAATACCACTGTTCTCCGGATATTTTATTTCAATATTTTTACATTTTTGGAGGCTGTTGTGTCCGTGATTTGCATCAAGTTTTCAGAGTATTGGTTTTCAAGCCTACTGAACTCTATGTGTAGTGGGATGGCATCATGATGTAAGGTTATATTATTAGTAAGGATGGCAGGATCACTCCAGCCGCAGAAGCTAATGGCAGGTTTCATAGCTCATACATTTAGGAAATAGACAGATGTGTGTCAATCACCTGTACCATGGGCAGACAGAAATGATGCTGATTGGTGCATCTTACGGTAAAAAGCCTGAGTATGTTGGTAGGTTTGGATTTCACTGTGAAAGATATATTATCTGCCAGCCTGTTTAGGGATTTCCCATCTTCACCTGCTGAGAGAGATTCTTAAGCTTTCCTCAAAAAGTACAGATGATCACTGCAGTAGTCATATCTCGTATGAACTTTGCAAACACCGGCTAACTAGGGATCAGCAGTTTCCTGTTGGCCAAACTTCACAAACTACAAAATGCAGTTGCTCATGCCATTTATGATCTTCCATGGCATCACGTATTACTCCAGCACACTGGATATAATTTAGAGAGTGTGTGCAATGTAGGTGATCCTCCCTTGCTCACACACCCATTTGGCCTCAAGAGCAAGTATTTAGTTTTAAAGAAAATAAGAGATCAGTCCTCCAGAACTCTGTGGTCCTCAAATAAATGTATGCTCTGTGTCCAAAGCTTCAGAAGAGCTAAGTGGGAATGTGATCAGCCAGCGCGCCTAGCTTCTGAAACAAGCACCCTCAGCCCTTGAAAGAATTTGAAAACGCTGTCTACTTCTACTTGTTTTAGGAAGCATCCTCATTTACTCTTCAACCGGCTGCCTGTCTACGCTCTCTGGTTAATTCTTCCAGCATCATGAGACCAATTTGTGGTTTAAGCTTGCTCCATGTATTGAACACCACCCAGATCGTCAGTGTCAATAGAATTAAGGTCCATGACCCCCTGTTTGGGACCTGTTGTTTGACTGGAAATCAAGATTGCAATTCTAAGGAAGGTTAAGAGCATAAGGAAGTGATGCGGCCAATCAAAAATGAGCACTAGCTTAGTTGTAATCTTCTCTTAATTAGTAATTAGGAGGTCTAATATTCATCCTTTAGAGGAAGTAGGAGTAGAGCATTCCTGTGTAGTTCTCATTTATTAAAAAAGACAGAGAGCTGTGATACAGCCGACTCCCTCAGATTACTCCAATGTAAGTTAAAATATCCAAGGGAGATATGCGAGGAGTAAGTTTATAGTTGGGAATTTAGTTAGTTGCTCCACATGGGATGTTGTTGCCTAGTGGGTTGTGGATGTAAAGTAATTTTGCGGGGATTTGGTAGTCAGGGCACCAGATCAGTTGAATCGGACGCCTAGGATTTGTGGGAGGAGGCTATGATGAAGGCACAGATCCATTGGCAGAACCCTAGACACTTCCAAGAGCTCCCAGTACCTCTTGTGCTCAGAAGAGACTTTATAGGGAGCTGTGCACTTAATATTCTTACATGTTTGTGTGTCAGTAACAAATCCTCTAGGCTTCTGCCTTGTTGTAGCATTTGACAGCTGTCCCAGGATGCTGCTGTGGCAGCTGCTGTCTGACCACCCCACATATCATTCATTGAAGTAGTGGCCTTAGCAGGTGCAGCCCACGGCTCTCTAGCATTGGAAGTCGTCCGCTGGTGACTATCTTTGGTAGCTTTAAGCAGACCTTCAGCAGGTCCTTTGCCTTCACTGGGTTTGCCTTCACTTGACTCTTGCACATGATGTCATGCAAGCATACACACTTATGTTTCACCATTCCAGTGGCCTGCTGTGGGGTGTTGTTTTTCCATGACATGCCCTGTTTCATGTTTGCCAAGTTGTGTTAGACGGTGGGTATTCACCAACATTTTCGCAGGGGCCGCACTGTATGGTCTGTGATGTGACCGAGGGCCGCATTGATGCCAGCAGGGTGGCGGTTGGAGGCGTGGGGAGGGGTATTGGTAAAGTGGTTGTAGGGGAAATGAAGCATATACATCTAGTGCCTGAATTGCGCAATGTGAAACCAGAAACTTGGGTATAAATCCCATCTTCTCCACTTAACCAAATTGTGTGATCCTAGGCAAATGTTTTACTACACTTTACCTCCTTTTTCTTCTTCGCCACATATAAGAACCTTGACACTTCAGGATGTATGCTGTAGAAAACCTTCTGGGTCTGATTTAAGAAACTATAATATTGTTCATGTATAATAGAAACCCAGCCCTCCCAAAGAGTTCACATAACAACTGACTTGCCTCTTAGTTCACAGTTCACATTGTTGTCAGGGTGTGGGGGTGGAGAGGGATGAAAGTTTGTAAATTTATGTTTGAAAAATATCACTTTAAAAAATACTTCTAAATGCAGTAAAATAATCGTGTGTACTAAGGTGAAATGGTTCTGCAGATTAATGAAATGCACTTTTTGAATTTCAAACAGATCATACTTTTATATTTTTGCTGCAGTTGTTTCTAAAGTTGAGTTCCAGGACACCCTGGTTACTCTCTTTTAATTAGACTCCAAATAAATACTTGCCCGTTGATTTAAAAAGTTTTAGTGCTAGTGCCAAGTCAAATAAACAGCAGCACAGCACAGTGCTGGTGATGACCTGAGGGCTGCATGTAAATGTCAGGAGGGCCGCATGTGGCCCCCGGGCCGTACTTTGAGTATCACTGTGTTAGACTGTCACCAGCCATATCTTCAGGGTTACCTGTGGTCAAATATCTGTGGAGGTAAATGTCATGGGTAGTGGGCATACACTTTAGAGTTGTTGTGTGCAGTTTACTCATTCACCAGACCAGAGTTGCCATATCTGGGAATCTGCATTCCTACAGAGATAGTCTGGAGTCCAGAATGGCTACATCATACCATGAACACACTAATAGTTTAAGCTCAACTGGATGCAGAGGGTGATGTAACCTTTACAGCTGAAGAGGCAAAGGGGCATCTCTCTTGAAACTACACATGGCCCTAATGTCAGTGGCTTAATATCGATGTCATAGACAGCCCTGTGTACATGGTGCATCTATTGAGGTTGCTGAGGAAAGGTGATATATTGGGCTACATAATGTGGGAAAGTACCCTCCTTTCGGCATGGTTACCCCCACTTTTTGCCTGCTGTCAATATGCTTTGACTGTTTTAACCGGGATCCTGCTAACCAGGACCCCAGTGATTATGCTCTCTCTTTCCAAATGTGGTTGCTCAGGACTTTTGCACACCCCACGCTTGGCATACTGGTGACCTCTTATAAGTCCCTACTATATGGTACTTAGGTACCCAGGGCATTGGGGCACCAGCGGTTCCCCATGGGCTGCAGCATGTACTGTGCCACCCATGGGAGCGCATGCAAAATGTGTCTGCAGGCCTGCCATTGCAGCCTATATGAAAAGGTGCATGCATCCTTTCACTACAGGTCACTGCACCAGGTCACTGTAAGTCACCCCTATGGCAGGCCCTCCTAGCCCAGAGGGCAGGGTGCAGGTACCTGTGCATGAGGGCACCCCTGCATGAGCAAAGGTGCCCTTACGAACTCCAGCTCCATTGCACTGGACTTCGTGAGTGTGGGGAAGCCATTTTACTTGTGTACTGGACACAGGTCACTAGCTGTATCCAACTACATAATGGTAACTCCCAACCTGAGCATGTTTGGTATCAAACATGTCAGAATCATACTCCAGCACTGTTGCCAGTATTAATTGTATGATTCCATGCACTCTGGGGGCTCCTTAGAGAACCCCAGCATTGCTCCTATCAAAAGGCTGTGGTTTTCCGGGCAGCCCACGCTGCTGCCACCCCCTCAGACAGGTTTCCGCTCTCCTGCTGCTTGAACAGCTCAGGCAGAGGAAGGCAGAACAAAGGATTTCCTGTGGGAGAAGGAGGTAACACTCTCTCCCTTGGAAATAGGTGTTACATGGCTTGGCAAGGGTAGTCTCCCCAAGTCACCGGTATGCTTTGAAGGGCACATTTGGTGCCCTCCTTGCATAAACTGGTTTGCACCAGTCCAGGGATCCCTGGTCCCTGCTCTGGCACGAAACTGGACAAAGGAAAGGGGAGTAACCACTCCCCTGCCCTTCACCACCCTAGGGGTGGTACCCAGAGCTCCTCCAGGTGGCCACTTGATTCTGCCATCATAGATCCAAGGTGGGCAGAGGCCCCTGAGAGCATCTGAGTGACCAGGTAAGGTAGGTGACATCACAGCCCCTTTCTGATAGGTGGTCACCCTGCTAGGTGACCATTCCCCCTTCCTGGGCTATTTAGGGTCTCCCTCTTGGGTGGGTCCTCAGATTCGACATGCAAGATTCCAGCAGGACTCCGCTGCATCTGGCCACTGGGACTGCAACTGGACCCTCCAGGAACCGACAATCTGCAACTTCAGAGACGACTCTGCTCTGCAACAATGTTTCTCCGGCTCCTTCCAGCAACTGCAACATTTCCCCAGCTATGCATCCTCTAAGGATGTGGAGTCTTCCACCTGCACAAGAAGTAAGAAGGAATCTCCCTTGGAATGAAGGTGTCACTCCCCTGCATCTGCAGGCACCAACTGGAACGACGACCGGCTGCATGGATCTGCTCTCCTCCAGAACGGCGTGGATCCTGCATCATAGGTGGTGATCTGGAGTGGTCCCCTTAGTCCTGTCTACCAGCTATCCACCTTGGGAGATGGTACACCCTTGCCTCTTTGCAGAAAAGTACCCTTGTGCACTGCGACTCTTGCAGCTACAAAGGCTTATTTGCGCCTCCTCCAAGGGATCTTCAGGTTCCGTGTAGCCCTGCCTCCCCAGCACTTCTTCCTGCAATGCACAGTCTCCTGCCTGCTGCTCCAGTGACGTGGGACTCCTCTTCAGGTGTGCTGACTGGGCCTCACTGCGACTCCTGTGCCTGCTGCCAGTGGGTTGCCCTTGAGGGCTGCCTCCTCTTCTTGTGACTCTCCCAGCTGCTGAGGGTCACTCCGGACTCCCCTCCTTGGGTCGAGTCCCCTGGACCTTGCTGGTCCTGTTCAGCCTTGCAAACTTTCTTCTCTGTCTCTTCCATTTGCCAAGGCTTGTTGGTGGTTTTCCAGCACCACTAACTGACTGCATCTCGACCGCCGACGTAGGACATTACTTGCATCACTTCTGGGACTTCTCGTCATCTCCTGTGCTGCACTGCTGACCTTCTTTGTTCACTTTCGACCTGGTCCTGCATCCACAGAATGGTGGGTAGTGCTTCTTGCCACAACCAAACACTCCATCACGAACTGGACTTGGTCCCCTTCCTTCGTATGTCCTCTTCTGTCAGAATCCACCTTTGGGTTCTTCCAGTCTTGGTTCAGTCTTGCATAATCCTTTTCCAAAGCCCTCCTATTGGTTTTGGGGCAAACCAGGTACTTACCTCTGCTCTCCTGGTCGCTGGGTGACACCCTGGTACTCATCTCTTGGGGTTCCTAGTTCCTCCAGCTCCCTTCTACTGATTCTACTTCCTTGGGTGGGGGGGCTGCCTTTCACATTCCACTTTTTTAGTATATGATTTGGCCCTCCCCTAGGGCCCTCACTGTTTACCTATACTTTTGCCAATGCCTATTGCTTTCAATGCTCTTTACTGATTGATAATGTGTATATAATAGTGTGTTTACTTACCTCCAGTTGGGGGATTGAATATTCAGTATTCTAGTATTTATGTTACTATAATAAAGTACCTTTATTTTTGTAACTTTGTGGTTCTTTCATGTGTGATAGTGCTGTGTGACTGTAGTGTTATACTTTGCATGTCTCCTAGATAAGTCTTGGCTGCTCATCCACAGCTGCCTCTAGAGAGCACTGACTTCCTAGACACTGTCTACACTTCACTGATAGGGGATACCTGGTATAAGGTGATAACACCATAGGTGCTCACCACACACCGGCCAGCTTCCTACACAAAGACTTAATGATTGTGGGATGTTGTTTGTGGCTCAGTTTGTGGTCTAAGTGATCTTGTAAAGTGACATGCATTGCAAATTATTTTTACAGTCATGGCATGAGTCATTCCTTTTTCGGGGTATAAGTCAGGTGTGAGCAAAGGGTTTGACTATACCTAAGTCTTTAGTGCAGTAAGGAAACACTGCTTCAGTGAAGCAAAGTCTTCTCCACTTTGCTTTCCTTCGACTGAGACATTGCTGCTCTTGATGTGCTGTGGGTGTAAAATATTGTGCAATTAAATGAAGAAGGGTATCACTGTACTCTCCTGCCAAACAGACTCAAGGTACATGGAGAAGAATGTGGACACTGTGGTGCACTGGTGCAGGAAGTGTAGCATGAGCATTGACAACGAGGCGACAAGTGACAGTCTAGGACAGTGGTGAGGATGGAGCCTCCACTTCTCCATTGGGTTTACAGTCTGAACAAGAAACAATGGACCTGATGTACAAAGATGATACTTGCTAAAAGTGTTCGCACCTTGCACGCTAGCTTTTTTCAAATACAATCGTAATTTGCAAACCAACCTCTGTACAAAAAGGTCATTTCACGATATACCGTATTACATTGGGTCGCAGAATGACCTGTCTAATTACTATTCTTAAGGTGGTCGCAATTTGACACCCCTTGTAATTGGCCACAATCACAGTGGCCCGTAAGAGAAATGAGACGACATTAAAACAAAAGTTTCACTGAGAGTTAGCAGTAGTCCTGTGGACCACTGCGTGCTGCCTGAAACTTTTTCAACATTCATAAAAGGGAAGAGATCCAAAGGGGAAGAGCCGTTCTGTGAATCAGTTTCCACTTCAACTTGAGAGTCGATAACTGATCAAAGCTTGCAACTGAAGATACAGTCGCAAACCATTGATACATTAGTGTAACATTCACAATTTGGAAGAGATGCCACAACATGCCCTTTCCAAACAGAGAGTAATAATCAATTTCTAAACCCATTTTTGGATTTATAAATATTTTTACGAATTGTTAAATGTTTAGCAAATACAAAAATGCTTTTAATGGTTGCAACCCACCTGAAATAGCGAATTGGAGGGTTCATGACCATTAAAACATCATGTACATCAGTCCTATGGTTCTTCTTTTGAGCTGAACAAAAACCGGTCAACAGTTTGGGATGCTAATTGCTACCTAACTAACTTAAAAGGCATGCTTTTCATGTAAAATACAGTGCAGACCTTTCTGAATAATACTTCTTCCTAGCAATATGAGAAAGGTACACCTCAAACCAACATTATGCTCTAAACTGCACACACTAAGAACACAAATACTAAAATAAGACACATGGAAAACATTACTCATGACATATTACACATATCATACTCATAAAACTCCCTTACATTATTCTTGCAAACTTTGTCTGCAGGTCCACCCCACTGATGAATATATTTGCCTCTTGTAACCTAGGAGTTTCTAATTTCTGTAGATTCTCTAATGTACCTTTAGAATATTTAGCAAGTGGAAACTTTGATCGAAAATATAATTTTACCATACTGTGGTCTCCCCTATTCATTTCATACCCAGGGCTTATATTTAGTGCCCACACGGTTGTCTGCCCATGATTTTAATTTGTTATGCAATGAAAACAAAGACTTGCTTTGTTATCACCTCATTTTATGTGATAATCTTAATCTGAATGGTTGTGACAAGACAGTAACCTCAATTGGATCTTTGCTTTGTTGGGTTATCTATCTGGGTTTGAAGTTCTCTTGCTAGACAGGGCCACATTTATGGACTGTTTTGTAGGCGGGGCTGAGGTCTGATCACAAAAGGATTGTTTTAGGAGACCAAGGCTCTTCTGAACTAGGTAAGATGTGGAGTTACTGCGATGTTACATGGTAAATGTCTATACACAATGTATATGTACTTTTCTTCATTTAATTTTATTTGCTTCCGTAGTATTTGTCTTCTAGCACATTTTGACCTTACCAAGATCCCAGCAGATGTGTGTGGGTAAAAGTAACCTATTCCTTTTTGTTTTGCCAATGTCAAATATTCGATTTAAACTTTACATTTGTTATTGTACCAAAAGGCAAACATTTTGATCAGAAATGTACAAAAGGAAACATTTTTATCCTCTCTTAGAACATTAGACACATGTGGTGACTTTCACAAACCAAACGGCACAGCTGAAAGTGGTGTGGAGAGTTGTGGCGAGGAGCGGCATTAACAGCGAGGCAATCACAGAGAACATATTACTTTACAAGTTAGAGCAAAAACGTCACTTACATATTTATACATGTATCATTTCAGTTTACATATTTACACAACCACAGCGTTATTAATACCCTGTGGGTTAGTTTGGTTATGTTGCTTTGGAGCAGTTGAAATCTTGTCGGGTGGGCCTAGTCTTGATGGAACTGAGTGTGTTCCAGTGTAGAGGTCCCAGCAGGTGGAAGGACCGGAACCTGGCAGCGGCACATGGAGGCTTGCATGAAGTTAGAAAGTCCTTTATCCGTGGTTCTTCATCCTAGGTTCCTAGTTGGAATGTATCAGGTTAGGGTATCAGCGATTTAGCCTGGGTCAAAGATATTACAGTCTTGTAGACTAATGTCAACAACTTGTCTAGGGCCCTGGTTTTGGCAGAAAGCCACCCAGACGTGTGGCAAAAATGAGCTGTGTAGTGGTGCTTAGGGAGATTGTAGAGAATTCTGTTGGTGATGTTTAGGACTTTGTCCACTGGGTACAAAGTATAGTGGGGAAGGCCCATTAGCAGGCTATTGGAGCAGTGCATGTTGCTGGATCAGTTAATCTTTGCCTTAACTGTATGCAATGGGACACATTTATGGACATGGATAGTGTTTAGGAGCTGGTACCTTGCTGTGGGAGCTGTAGGTATTATGAAGATTTCATCAACATAGTGTGGTTGAAGAGAATGCAGAGGTTTCTAGCAGATTAAAAAAGGGTCGTCAATGCGGCAAGAAGAAGTTTGAAGTTGGAGGAAGTGTAGGTGCAGACAAGATGGAAGTAGAGAAGATCTGTCTTTCATGAGTTCACCATGAGGGAACTTGGTGCCACCCCTCGCATTTCACAATTGGACAACCTGACTTGTCTGTATGAAGGGGGGGTGAGAGAGCAGTGAATGAGAAGAGTTGTGGGCCGACTACGTTTAGGTGGCTCTGGAAGCCAAATGATGAAATAGCAAGGAAGTGTTGCAAAAACAGTGAAATTCGCCTATTAGACATATGGATTTGGGAGGGATCTGGAGTATATTTGATATACTGCCTTGTACCAATACTAACCCTCTTTCCCTGCTTTGAAGATTTTCTTTTGACATCCTTCAAAATTCAGACACCATGAACTATTCACCAGCGGTGCTATAGCACATCCCACTGGAAATGCTACTGCTCCACCAAGTACATTTTTCTAAGGAAGTTCCTGAAGCTATCCATTGTAGAAAATGTGTATCCCTCTGAGATACCTTGATTTGTCCAAGAGTTCTGTTCAGACTAGTACCTGATGGGAAACGTGATTTCCGCCCCCAGAATTGTTTAATTGACAACTGCGGCAGTTCCTGTTTTTTTTTAGATCTGTTCCTCGTTGCCTGAAGCAGTACTTTGTGTTTTTTTTAACCTGTCAGAAAAAAGTTAATAGGGAATTAAAATTTTACAGCGCATTAAGTTCATGAAAGAGGGGAGTCTTGTTGCAACTTGTTCATGGAGACAAGAAATTGAAAGCACATGTAGGAGGGGCGTGTTGGGTGATACAACACAGACCACAGGGTTTATTTAGGACTATATTTATTTATTGGTAATTTTTACATTCTGCATGCAGGCTGCTAAACCTTCCATGACCCAGAAGAAAACAATGAAGATAGACTTATCACCACAAAGACATTTAGTACTGTTATACTACTTTAATGTTCGCTTCATTGACTTTGTGAATTGTCCCCAAAACATCTAAAAGGGGAATAAAAGAGGCATAGCCTGAGAACATTCACATACAACTAATCCACATACTAAATCTATGCCTTCCTTGCACTTATGAAGATTATGAAGAGTCCTGTAGCGCTACTTCACATGCTCTTTAGTAACTTTGTGAATTGTCCCCAAAACATCTAAAATGGGATTAAGACAGTCAAGGTCTGGGAACATCCATGTACTAATAGTACAAATAGAAAGGGCTGTGCCTTCTTTGAACTTTTACTACTTGAGAGTTGGACATTGCGGGCCGATTCACAAAGGAGTTTATGGGTTTGTAAAGTACTACTCCTGTAGGACTACATCACTTATCCATAAATGCCTTGGTAAATTGGCCCATAGTGTTAATCTTAGAAATGTAGTTTTTTTCTTTGTATTTATTTCCGAAGCATTGCAGACACTCTGTTGGTTCATACGGGACTGGTGTTCCCTCTCTCTTCATCAGGGTTCTCTCCCGACATAGACACAATATAAATCTGACTAAAGCAACCACTTTCTCCGCCACAACAAACCTTGTCCACACCTGAACACAGCATCGGTCCTCATAAGGAGCGGGTGTTTCCTTTCCAGACCTGGGGCCGGTAGGTCTGTACAGCTGGACACATGCTTGCCTTTTCAACAGCCCCAAGCAAGACTCCCTCTAGCAGGCAAGCTGAACTGGACATGGCAGCCAACTCAAATCCAGTACTAGATACATCATAGGTGGCTGTGGGGGGCAGGTGTTTGTTCCTAGAGGTGTCAATCTTTCTACAGATTGTAGTACAATATAGAACTCTGGGCTGTGTGGCTACTGTTTCCTTTCTAGTCCCTGGTGCCATGTTGATTAGTAAGAATGTGGTGGGCTTTCCCACCCTAGAGCCTGATGCAATATAAGTTTAAAGAGATGGGTAGGTGCTTCCTCTGACATTATCGTCAGCTAAGAGGACAGTGCAAGAAAAGGCCCTTCTATGACGCAGGATCTTGTTGAGTGGTAGTTTTTCCTGTCAGGTACCAGGCACAGTATGTCTATATAGATTGGTAGGAGTTTATTGTGACCCAAAAAAGGAAAGGACACCCGCTCCAATATTTGGTAGTTCCAGGAAACCCTTGGCAAGAGTAGAGTTTACTGTGACCCAAACAAAGGTTTTTACACATTGCAACACAATAACCATCCATGTTGGGGGGGAGGGTGTTTCCTTTTTCTGGGTTCCACTCTGGGCCAGGCAGGCAAGATCAATAAAGTGTGGTGTTTGGGCTGAAATAGCCTGTGCCCATGGTGATGGGCGTGTGATAATTTGAGGTAAAAAGGTGGTGATTCTGCCAGAAATAGACGAAGGACATCTTAGTAAAAGGTCTTCCCTCCAAGTGTTTTATTTAGATGACAGTGTCTAGTCCACATGGTGCTGGCGCAGCTCGATTACAGTTCCAGGATCCCATTAAAATGACACAGTCCAAATGGACCATTTGGATTTTAGTCTAAATAGTTTAATATAGGTGAAGTGAGACTTCGACTCCCAGAATGAGATGGCGCACCTGCCGTGTAGCATTGGTGCACCATTAGTCGTGCCACTGGCAGGAGGTGACAATGGTAGTACCGTTGGCAGTGACATCACCTGAATGTGCCCGCCCAGGAGGCCTTTAAAAAACAACAGCAGGCGTTGATCAACCTCATCATTCATTGGCCACGCACGGGGCAGCTACTCTCCTTGTGGACTGTTGTACCTGCGGCTGGGGCAGCATTGTTTGGTGCAAAACAAAGACCCACCCACCCGCTCCTAAACAAAAGCAGGATTGGTTGAATTGGTAAGCAGAAGAGAATGTGGACACACAAATATGGGTCTAGCTTGCTGATTCTTTTAACCCCCTAGCGGGGTGTTTAATCTTCTGGGGTACCAGGTTGGCAGGAGGAGAGACTGACCTGCTGGTGGTTCTGGACCTTTCGGCCCTACCCTGAGTTGACTGGATTTGATGATTGATGGAGACCACGCCTGGTCACAGGTGTCCTGAAAGTGACAGAATGTTATGTGGTTTCCTTGTAGTGTGCATTTCACTGCATGTATTTTCACATCCCTCTGTCATGCATCTGTGAGGCAGAGAGGAAGTTTGCATTCAACAGATGTTATGATCTGTGTTCTCAGGTACCCTTTTGAGGAATGTGTATTGTTGGCACCACATGCTTGCCCCTGCGGGGATGTAGTATTTTAAAAGTTTTACTTTATGACGCGATGGCATTTTATTTTGGGGTAATCATGCCTTGTACAATGTATGATGCAAGAGTCAACTGCCTTATCTTCTCACTGGATACTCATATCCAAGCTGTACATAACTGGGTTTTTATTCTTCTCCTGTGAGTCTGTGAATTAAAAGAGCTACGTCTTGATAAACCACACAGCGGTGTTTGCCGCTCTATGTTACTGCAAAGCTACTGTTTCAATTTTTTGGTGTGGCGACTTGCACGTTGTGAGCGCACACTATGTATTCGTGCCAAAGCGGAGTCCAGAAACGAAAAGATGACGTCCAAGGGACAGGCTCAAGTACTCAAGATTATGGCCTGGTTGAGATCTTGGCTGAGGGGACCACTCCGTCACATACGTAATGTGGATCCCGTCCAACATATTACGATCCCATTATATCCTATGGGGATTTTAATACGGCATAAAGGATATCCGTCACGTTTGTAACCGAGTATTCCATCCATCGAGATCTAAATCCAGCCCTATGCATGAGTTGTTTTCCAGGATTTAATGATTAATTTTGATCCAAGTCCTGAGTGAACGGTACATTCTTTCTGGTTAATGTCTGCAGCAGTGACACGGTGTTGGTTTATTAATTCTTTCAAATATTTTCATGGGAACCAGAAAACATTAACTACCAGTTTCTTCCCTTCCCTGTGGCTGGAAGAGTAAAGACTGATTTATCTGCCAACTCCTCTACCCTCTGTTCCAAGAAATTAAAATTAAATTAATTAGCCGTCAGTCCGCCCTTCCGCCTGCATAATGTGTGTCTCTCAAGGATGACACCAGTAGAAATAATTAGGGAGTATTCGAAGTGCTATTTATTTTTCTGCCAACAGGCATACGCTTTACATAGGTGTTTTAAATGTTTAGAGAAATAAACAGGGAGTGTGTGTGTGTGTGTGTGTGTGTGTGTCTGTGTGTGTGTGGTGAGAGAGGTTTCTTGAAGAGAGAAGGTGTGTGTGCATGGCTAAAAAGAGTGTGTGGTTGTGTGTGTGAAGAGATAGTGTGTGTAGAGAGATTTATGGTGTGTGTGTGGAGACAGTTTGTGTAGAGAGAGATAGAGAGGGAGGGTGTGGTTGCGTATGTGGGGATAGTGTGTGTGTGGAAAGATAGAGAGAGACTGAGTTTCTGTTGAGAGAGAGCTGTGTGAAAAAGATATACATAGTGTGTGCAAGGGAAGAGAGAGAGATGT
The DNA here is from genome assembly GCF_031143425.1 of Pleurodeles waltl. Classification (NCBI taxonomy): domain Eukaryota; kingdom Metazoa; phylum Chordata; class Amphibia; order Caudata; family Salamandridae; genus Pleurodeles; species Pleurodeles waltl. The sequence continues at coordinate 159,981,089 of NC_090441.1, forward strand.
GTGTGCACCGGATTTCTGTGGTTGTTGTAGGGGCTGGTAATTATGTCTGTGTGCCTGTGTCCAGATGGTAAACTGTATGGAGCAGAGGGGCTGAGCGTGATTCCACATTAGGACTGTGGGGCTTATTCACAAACTGCATTTTGTAATGTGTTTCATTGTTCTGCAATAACACCCCCTACTAAATGGAACAGGTTTAGGGAGGACTAACAGGGGTTAAGGGAGGTGCAGGGAATAGTTTAGGGAGGGACGTAGACTCTCACCTATAAAAAAGTAAGCCCACCCTATTCACAAACTGCACTTCTAAAGTTACTACAGCCAAAAAGGACCCAAAACAGTATGAAATGTGCTCCAGCACAGACCTGGAGTGAGTCCAACACCACACATATCCAACAACTGGTATGCAAAACTCTCCCATAGACAGAGGCAGGGGCTTAAAATAGTAGTCCATAGAAAATAATGTTAAAAAAGATAAATGTATTTAGACTTTTTAAACATGTATATAAACGTAATGGTAAAAAAGAAATAAATAAATATTTAGTATAGAGTATTTCAAACCTTTTTAATTTAAATGTAACTATATTTTAAAAAAAATATTCAATTAATTAAATAATTTCAATTCTATGCAAAACTTTTAGTAACGTTTAATGCGTAGCTAATATAAACATGTTTTTTTCTTTAAGGGGGATTGTTTCAAATAATTCTTTAAAAAATATTTAATATAATATATTTGCATTAATTAATGAATAGATAACATTAATGTAAATTAACATTTGACATAAACATATTTTTACTATTTCTTTTAATTTGTTTTCAATTTGCCTATATTTTACCATACAGAGTTCTGCACTGCATTTGCGGAGGTCTCTGCCAAGTATGTGGAATGTAAAACACAGACATAAAGTTACTAATATTTGTAACTTTACAGATGTATTTGTTTGTTTTCCACACTCCGTCCCTTGGTTCAGAGGGTGAGAGCCTGTACGTCTGCACTTGGTTGTAACTTTACACTCACAAATGGTGACAAACCAAAAGTTACTACAAAGTCTAAGAGTAAATTTACATCTACAGTATATATTCCCTCGCATGTAAAGTCATTTTTGTGAATAGGCCCCAGAGTGTGGGGGTTGAGGTAGAGATGGGACTGCATGTTTTTGTGTTGAGATGTGGGATTTTGTGTGTTTAACACAGGCGAGCAGTGTGTTTAGTGATGAGGGTCCTATTCACAGAAAAAACTCTAAAACTGCAGGCTAAAAATTGCATCCTCGTCTGAATTTAGTTTTACGAGTATTTTCTATTCACAAACATTCCCAGAAGTACTCTGGAAAGCTGCACCAGATGTAGGCTTCCAGGTGTACCCCTGGAAATGTCATGTGACTTTCTTAAAGGCGCCTTTTCTGCATGTGTGGAGCATTCTATATCTAAGAATTTGCACCGCAAAGTGAGAATGGAGTCTTCTATGCAAATGCACATTTGTTTTTCTGCAAAAGGAGACCATTTTTTAATTAATTATATTTATTCAATATTATTTGCTAAGGGGTGTTATTTTAAGTTCCAGCCTCCATTGTTTGCTATTGGAGTGTGTTGCATTACCTGCGAGTGGCCATAGGTGGGTCTTAATTTACTTCAAAGCTGGACTCAATTACATTTACTACTGTTTATCATCAACTGTTTTATCACACTTTAGATGCGTAGTTTATGAATAGCAATGTGCCCTTTACTTTTGTGGTTGGGTGTTTTTAGTAACCTGTCTCTCCCTAAACCTCTCCTTACTTTTTGATAACACCCCTCCCATTTTGTAATACATATTCCCCATTTTCCCCGACTCCCTTCCACATTCACTAATACGCAGTAAACTTACACGTGTGATCTCTCTATAGAAAAGATAGGCGAGGTGGAGATTTACACTCGTAGGTTTGTGAATTGAGTTTTGCAGTAAATAGTACCATTTTACGTACTACAAAATACAGTTTGTGAAGCGAGCCCTGTGAGCAGGACTTATTACTGTGGATTTCTCTACACTCACAGCAGACCAATCTGCAGTAGCAAATACATTTACGCTCCTCAGGGAATCACTTGTGCGGATTCCTGGTAGGAATAAAAAAGTAATTTTGTTCATAAACTCAGATTTACCACCAAATTACCTTTGTGAATAGGGTCCTGTGTGTGAAGAAGTAGACTTACGCCTGCAATGTTTTGACATTCGGGGAGCTAATGTTCTACGTGTGATTGATGTTATCTCACAATTTCAAAGGCTGCCTTTTTAACACCATCTGCTTGCCTGCTGCAGTTTGCTCAAAACCTAAGACCCGAATTTCGTTGGCATGGTGCAAATATCGGCTCAAATTGACATATTTTGCAAACCAGTGCGATTCCACATGTGCAGTTGAACTTTCAGGTCCATGTTCTGAAAGGGGAAAATAGTGGCCCCTTTAACGTCGCGCCCAACACAGTGGCAGCCCAACTTCCGGTTGTGGGACAAGGTGTGAGGCGTCGTTGTGTGCGCTGGTACCAGTCATAAGGTATTGCTGGCACACTTTGTGCTCGTTATATGTTTCGCATATTCGACCCAATTCAGAAAGAAAGTCATAAATCTGCGTCCATAGGTTTACTACCTCGCGTGGATGCGGATTTATGGCTTCCTGGAATTCATAAAACTTTCCAGAAATATGTCTGCGAAGCAGCACGAGCCAGCGGACTCCAGGCGCCCTCCTGGACATTTAGTAGCATGTCGGGCTTGCTTGCTGGCTTGATTATATGCATAGGGAAAGAAATGCCAAAGCCTTTTTGAAATGGCATATTTTTATTTTTTTATCCACTGGGAAAATATTGTTTCTCAAGGAGACCCCCTTCCTCCTACATCTCCACCGACTTGTGGGGATATTCCTTTCCCCCATTAAACCCTGGAATGTTTTTTTGAGAGCAAAGTCGCCCTTTGTGGAATATGTTGCCTACATAATTCCATCCATTTTCCCTTGTAAAACAGATTTACGTGCTTAAATGGCTCTGTGAACGGATGTGCAATGGTGCAAAATCCAGGCCAACGTTTTCATTTGCTCTTTGCCACAAGGTATGGTGAGTGTGCCAGGTAATACCTGTGCCGTTTAAAATCTGTTCAAATGATAAAACCCTAATCGAGACGAGTTCTGATCATTATTTGTGGCAGGCGTGTTTCGGCAAGGGGAGTTAGAGGACAGGGCTGTAAGTTTTGACCTATAGAGTCCAAGGTCAAAGGGCTACGGGTTTGTGGACATATGCTATGCATCCGAACCCCCACTGCCTGCAGAATTGCTAACGCATGTCTGGCTGTGCGGAGTGGTGGCTTTGCGAGGATGAACATCCAGGTCACGAAATGTGAAAATGGCACGTGCGATTGGGACCGGCGATGCCAATATTACTTGCACTGCAGTGAAAGAGGGGCGGGGCAGAGAGACGTTTACCTCAGCCTCGTGTCTTGCAAGGATTCCTTACACTGCGTGTAGGGCGCTCGTGCTGTTGGGTGCAGAGCACTGAAAGGTCACCGAGTGACCTTGTCAGTTAATCATTTGAACAGAGACCGGTTATGTAGCGGGTGTGCCCTGGGCCCTAGTGCAAGGAAGGAACTCAGGGCCTGATTTATGTAAAGTTCGCGTCGCCTTTGCTTCATTTTTTGATGCAAAAGCGGCGCAAACTTATAAAATTTAATTATATTTTGTAAGTGTAGGAAGTTGGCTCTGTATGTACTACCTCAAAGTGAGAGGTAGTGTGCACTGAGGCCAGGGGTTCCCCAAGAGGCTTGACAGAGGCAATAATAGATAATACTAATGCTCTATTTGTGGTAGTGTGGTCCAGCAGTGGGTTTATCAGAGGGTAGTGTTAAGCATTTGTTGAACACACACACAGGCAATAAATGAGAACACACACTCAAAGACTTAACTCCAGGACAATGGGTTTTTATATAGAAACATATTCTCTTCTTAATTTATTTTAGAACCACAAGATTCAGAATTCAAGTAAGTACATACATTGTAAAGTATTTGGCATAGATAAATATAGAACTTTGAATGAAAACAGTAAGGTACACAGTTTTGGCAAAAATGGCAATAAGCTATTTTAAAAGTGGACAGAGTGCACACATCAACAGTTCCTGGGGGCGGTAAGTACAAGTTAGTTTAGCAGGTAAGTAAGTAAGCACTTACAAGTTCAGTCTCTGGGGCATAAGCAGCCCACCGTTGGAGGTTCAAGCCAACCCCAAACACCCAGTTCCAGTAACACAGGGCCTGTCAGGTGCAGAGGTCAAAGAGGGTCCCAAATAACATAAACACCCATGGAGACTAGGGGTGCTCCGGTTCCAGTCTGCTAGGTACCTGCGTCCTCGGGGAGCAGACCAGGGGGGTTTTGTAGAGTACTGGGGGGTTCCCAAAGAGGCACACAAAATACACCGTCAGCGGCACGGGGCGGCCGGGTGCAGTGTGCAAAGTAGGTGTCGGGTTTTAAAAACAAATCAATGGAGGGACCTGGGTGTCACTCTGGTGATGCAGGCGGGGCACAGGGGGGCTTCTGGGGCCAGCCACCGACTGGGCAAAAATGAGGGCCACCTGCTGGTCACTCCTGCACCGGTAGTTGGTTCCTCTCGGGCCTGGGGGCTGCGGGTGCAGTGCTACTTCTTCTAGGCGTCGGGTTCTTTGTTACCAGCCAGTTGTGGTCAGGGAGGAGCCTCTGGATTCTCTCTGCAGGCTTCGCCGTGGGGGTGTAGGGAGGTCGTCTCAAGGTGGCCAAGACCTGGGAGTCAACTGGGGATCCTCGCTGCAGTGTTGGTTTCTCTGGACGCGGACCGGGGAAGTCGGGTGCAGAGTGTTGGGGACTCATGCTTCAGGAGTGAGGTGAGAGCCCCTTTAAAGATGGTTTCTTTTTGTTGCTTTGGACAGAGCCGCTGTCCACAGGACTTTCTTGGTCTTTTGGGTTGCAGGGCAGTCCTGAGGCGGCAGAGGACGCTGGTCCCGCTGGAGGCATCGCTGATGCAGATTCTTTGAGTCTGGAGACAGGCCGGTAGGGCTGGGGCCAAGTCAGTTATCGTCTCCGTCTTCTCTGCGCGGCTTTCAGGTCAGCAGTCCTTCTTCTTCTTTAGATCGTCAGGAAATACCAAATTGACGGTGTGTTTAGGGCCGGAGGGCAATAGACAATGGCTACTGTCCCTGCGGGTGGCTACACCCTCCTTGTGCCTCCTCCCTTTGGGGAGGTGGGCACATCCCTAATCCTATTGGGGGAAATCCTCCACAGCAAGATGGAGGATTTTCTAAGCAAGGGGTCACTTCAGCTCAGGACACCTTAGGGGCTGTCTTGGCTGGAGGGTTTTTCTCATTATCTCCTCCGGACTTGCTGCCAAAAGTGGGGGCTGTGTCTGGGGGGCATCTCCACTAGCTGGAGTGCCCTGGGGCGCTGTAACACCAGGCTTGAGCCTTTGAGGCTCACCGCCAGGTGTTACAGTTCCTGCAGTGGGAGGTGTGAACCACCTCCACCTAGGACAGGCCACAGGCAGTGGGTTGTGGGGATGGCACCCTGCCATGCCCACAACCCACTGCCATGTCGACTTAGTCTTTTTCTCCCCACCAGCACTCACAAGCTGTGAGGCAGTGTGCATGTGCTGAGTGAAGGGTCCCCAGGGTGGCATAATACATGCTGCAGCCCTTAGAGACCTTCCCTGGCCACAGGGCCGTTGGTACCATGGGTACCATTTACAAGGGACTTATCTGTGTGCCTGGGCTGTGCCAATTGTGGAGACAAAGGTACAGTTTTAGGGAAAGAACACTGGTGCTGGAGTCAGGTTAGCAGAGTCCCAGCACACTTTCAATCATAACTAGCATCAGCAAAAGGCAAAAAGTTAGGGGGTAACCATGCCAACAGTGGCATTTTCCTACAGTAAGTTTACGTCATTTTTGGGTCAAAACATGACGCAAAGGCAGCGCTAACTATTCATGAATCAGGCCCGAACCCCTGGCTGCTGTCTGAAATTTTAAAATATAGTAATAATCAGGCCTCTGGGATTCAGTGCCACTGCCCCATTTTGCACCAATAGAAGCTAGGCCCTGGGCCCTGCAGAGGATGCTGGCTGCGGAGGGCAGCTTCCACTGTGTGAATAAACCTGTCAGGATAAGGGAAAGAAGACACAAGTCTCTTCGGGGAAGTTGCAGTCCCAAACCTCATCTTACTACTATGATCTCCCAAATAACACTTGCTAGACTCTTCCGTCCTCTATCGCTCCATTATCCTATTCAGTCCAACTAACAGACACGTATTTCCACCATTCAAATTAACTTACAGTCCTCTATACTAATCCACTAATAAACCTTTTTGGGTTCCGGAGTAGCATGCTGCTCTCCGAAAAGGGCTTTGATCCCTCATAAGTGCTATACAAATACAATTACAATTATCAGAATTTCTGAATGAAAATTACAGGTCGGTGCCTCTGTATTCAAAGCCTTTACAAGGATCCACAGAAAAAATCCTGCCTCATTAACACGGAGGATGAGGGCTTATTAAAGTCCTAGGGATCAGCCTCTTTGTGCCCTGCTGCATTACTACATTGAGGATAGCGCAAAGAACCAGATGGAACACACCACAGGTGCTACACAAACCCAGCGCTACAGTGCAGCCCGGGCCCCTAGTGCACTTACTTGTGCAGAAGACTGAATGTGTGCTGTGGTCTTCAATGCTGTAGTTGTGCCATAGAGCACTACACAGGACCGGCCCTGCCTAGCTTAACTGCCGCATCTGCTTTCACAAACCTTCCAGACACCTTGGTGTGATTGGGCGTCTGTTTGCACACATCCCACTGATATGCAGAACTAGATCTGGAGATCAGGCCTTCTCCTGCCTTGCTCATGAAGCACGGAACGACCTGCCGCGGCACATCAGAGGCTACTCTTTGCTCCTTAAGTTCTGCAAGAAGATGAAGACCTGGTTTTTCAGGTAGTCCTTGCCCGAGTTTAGCAAGGCTCGGCTCACACGTGCTCAGCACCAGGATACCCTCCCACGTGATAATGCACTCCACAAATTAACATAACATAAGTCAACATAATATAGGTCAAAATACAGCAACTCAACATAACTCAACATAGCTCAGCATAGCATAACTCAACATAATTTAACATAACTCAGCATAACAGAGCTCACCACAAGAAGGCCCGCCATAGTGGTTTTCTCTAGCACTTGCAAGTCAGTAATGCAAAAAATGAAAGAATTCAAAAGAGTGAATGACTTCTGCTGCTCTGAAATCATTGCACTGGTTCGCCCTGGGACAGAAAAAACACAGCACAGGGGGTGGTCCTGAATACCCCAGGAAGCCCCACCTGAGTTATATGTCCACCCACTCACATTCAGAAATACAAGATCCTGGTACAGGCCCGGAATCAAGTGGAACAAGCCATGTGGGCATACTCAGCAAACTGCAGGGCAGTGGTTGATGGTACTGTGTGATCCCCTGTGCTTCTAGCATTGTGTTCTTATGCGCTTCCGTGAGGTGCCTTAGGGCTGAAGCCTCAGGGTACCACTTAGGAGTGCTCGCGAATCATTCAAAAGACCCCAAAAAATGTTTTGTAACACTTCAGCAAACACAGTTATATTTTGCCTTGGGATCTGAAAATCCTCGCCCCGTTGGCACTCGTTGCCCCGTTGGTCTCCCTTTGGACATAGCTGGGTCTGGAGCTCGTTCTTGAGGGTTCTGTGGACTTGCCGTACGCAATGATGGAGGCTAAATGTGGGGCACCTCCTGCCAGGATCCACTATGAGTAGATCGGCTGATCCCGGGGAAGCCACGCAGTAAGCACTGCCTAAGGTGCAGGTGACTCAGGGTGGGTCTTGTGCTGCATGGTAGACTCAGCACCTGGCACCCCTTAAGTGACTGTGGCATGCTGCTGCACTCGTCTGGTTGAGGCTGGATCCATGGCTGAGCAAGGCTCAGCCAAGAACCACACTGACAGGGCTATGAGCCATTACTCATCTTTTAACCACATGCTTCAGTTGTGTAACGTAATTGTTCGAGGTGTGCTGTGGCGCAGTGAAGGCGGTAGTGGTCCTAGCAATCTTGATTTAGATAATGGATATTTCGGGGCATATTTATGAGAATGTTACGCAGTGCAGTGCAACAGGTTACCTTGCCCCTTCCGGCACAAAAACAACCCTGCATGCAATGCAGGAACCCTTGCACCATGATGCAAGGCTGCCTGCGTTGGTGCTAGGCGGCACATTGTGCGCCAGTGCAGGGGGGAGGACAGGAATGCGCCATATTCCCTTAAATACAGCACATTCCTGCCTTTCCAGTGACACACACTTTCATTAATATGCCTCTTAGTGCTTTTCACGTAAGAGATGCTTGTGACCTGAAGGACACTCTAACTTGTGAATGTACCAGTTAGCGGCAGCACGATCGGAGCAAACGATGACTCACATGACACCAAAACTCTTCCCATGCAGGCCAAACTATAAACCTAGACTGCTCAGGCGAAGTACAAGTAATGAAGCTCCTACTCGAATGTTTAACAGTACTTCTCGTCCTCATTTTGGGATGGAGCACTATACAAATGCTTCAGTACAATTCTATAACAATGTAATACAATATTTGTTTCCTGATTGCAGTCAGTTCTTGGCTCTCGCTGCCTTGCTTTCTTCTATAGGGCTGGCCTCTTAACTCCTCATCTCATCCTTCCTGGGTCATCTTTGTCTGTTTCTCCCCTCTCCACCAGCTGTTCTTTCCTCCAGTTCAGTGCTCGCACTCACAAGGTGCAATCTCATTCCACCTTCCTCTCATCGTAGCGCCTCCCCCCACCTTGGATGTAGGGATGAATATCACAATACTCTGTCTAGGAGCAGAGCGCAAGCAGTAGTGCAAGCTTCCCCCACACACGGATCAGTTACAGCCCCAGAGCAAGGGCCCATCACACATAGTATATCACAGGCACCAGCAGTTTAAGTTTCCTCCACACAAGGATCAGTTACAGCCGGAACACATAGATAATATATCACAGCCACCTGCAGTGTAGGTTTCCTTCACACCCACATTACTTAACAGCAAATGCAGCTGTAGCCCAAATGTCTATCAAGCACAGAGGATTTGTAACACAAGCAGTAGTGCTTCCTCCACACTAAGATCACTTACAGCATGGGTAGCTGCACTGCAAGAGTCCATCATAGACAGATGATATATCATTGTGAGCAGTATTGCAAGCTTCCTCTGCACACAGGCATGTTACAGGAAAGGCAGCTGTAGCTCAAGTGTCTATTAAGCACAAATTACCTGTAATACAAGCAGTAGTGCAATCTTCCTCCACACTAAGATCACTTGCAGCATGAGCCTCCTCCACACAGAGACAAGTTACAGCAAAGGCAGCTGTAACCCAAGTGCCCATCAAACACAAGCAACTTGTCAAGTAGCAGTGCAAGATTCCTTCGCACCCAGATCAGTTATAGCACAGGCAGCTGCAAAACAAGCGTCTAATAAGCACAGATGACTTATGCTACAAACAGTACTGCAGTGCAAGCTTCCTCCACATGTAGATTAGTTACAGCATGGGCATCCACAACACTAGCATCAATGAGACACAGACAACTTATAGCATAAACAGCAGTGCAAGCTTCCTCCATACCAGGTCATTACAGCAAAGTCTGCCAAAATGAAAAGAGTCAATGAGACATATATAATATAACATAGGCAGCAGCAGTGTAAGCTTCTTACACACTCAGATCAGCTACAGCATGGCCATAAGCAACACAAATGTCTGATGCACAGGCGATGTACAGCACAAACAGCAGTGCAAGCTTCCTCCATATGCAGATTAGCTACAGGGCAGGTATCCACAACACAAGAGTCTAACAAGCACAAAATACTTATAGCACAAAAAGCAGGACAGGATTCCTCCATCGACAGGTCAGCTACAGTACGAGTATCCATAACACAAGAGTCTAATAAGCAGAGACGACTTATATCGCAAACAGCAGTGCACGCTTCCTCCACATGCAGGTCAGCTGCAGCTCCAGCACTTGTAACACAAGAGTCAAATAAGCACAAATAGCAGTCCAAGCTTCCTCTACACTAGCTCAGCTACAGAAGGGACACCTATAGCACAAGAGTCTGATAAGCACAGATTACCTATAGCACAAACCGCAGTGCAAGCTTCCTTCACACACAGGTCATCTGCAGCATGGGCAACCACATCACAAGAGTCTAATAATAAGCAGAGATGAATTATTACACAAACAGCAGTGCAAGCGTCCCCCACATGCAGGTCAGCTACAGCACAGGCACCCAGAGCACGAGAGTCTAAAAAGCACAGATGACTTGCGCCACAAACAGCACTGCAGCGCAAGCTTCCTCCACATGCAGATCAGTTACAGCATGGGCATCCACAACACTAGCATCGATGAGGCACAGATACCTTATAGCACACACAGGAGTGCTAGCTCCCTCCACACCCAGGTCAGTTACAGCAAAGCCTGCTGCAATGAAAGGGTTGATCACACATAGTTAATGTAACAGTGGCAGCAGCAGTGTAAGCTTCCTTTGCACCCAGATCGGTTACAGCATGGCCAGCTACAACGTAAACATCTATGATGCACAAGTAACTTACAGCACAAGCCGCAGTGACAGCTTCCTCCACACGCAGATCAGCTACAGCTCAGGCATCCACAACACAAGTCTAGCAAGCACAGAGGACTTATAGCACAAGCAGCAGGACAAGATTCCTCCACATGCAGATCAGATTGAAAGCTCCCTTCAGTCAGATCAGTTCTAACACGGTCAGCCAAAGAACTAGTGATCATCAAGCACAAATGACTTAGAGCACAAGCAGTAGTGCACGCTTGCTCCACACAGAAATCAGTTACAGCATGGACAGCTGCAGCGCAACTACTCATGATACATAGGTAATATATCACAGGCAGCAGCAGTGTTATCTGCCTTTGCACCCAGATCCCTTGCAGCAAAGGTCTGCCACAATGCAAGGGACTATCACGCACAGCAGCAGTGTAAGCTGCCTTTGCACCCAGATCAGTTATAGCACGGGCAGCCAAAACAAAGGTATCTATCAAGCACAGATGACTTATAACACAAGCAGTTGTGCAAGGTTCCTCCACACTAAGATCACTTAATACCCGAGTAGCTGCAGTGCAAATGTCTATCATAGATAGATGAAATAGCACCGGTAGCAGTAGTGCAAGCCAGTGGCATAACGAAAATTGAAGGGACCCTAAGCAAAGCACATTGAGGGAGCCCCCTCAGACTCATTCAGGAGGTTTCACGCCAGGGTACTGTGCTGAGAGGGCTCCCCTGGATCTCGCCCTTCCTCCCCCCACGCCGCTAGGGCCTATGTTATGCCACTGATGCAGGTTCCCTCTGCACACAGACAAGTTACAGCACAAGCAGCTGCAGTGCAAGCTTCAGAGAAAGCATGCCTCTCAGAAAGATGAAATAGCAGCAGGGCAAGCTTCTTCTACATACAAAGCAGTTACAGCATGGGTAACGGCTGTGCAAGCATCTATCACACATAGACACTGAAGAGGTACAGCATGGCAGCAGTACTGCAAGCTTCCCTTACATACAGATCAGGTACAATTACGACAGCAGCATTGTATGCTTCCCTCACTCACACAGAACAGATACAACAAATGTAGCACAGGCAGCGGTCATGCAGGTTGCCTTCACATGCATGTTATCAGTTAGTATGCAATCAAGCTCAAACCATGGTTCATGGTACAGTGATGAAATACAGCCTGGGCAGTTGCAGTGGATGCTTTGCTCAGAGAAAAGGTGCAACACGGGCAGTGCAAGCTTCCCTCACATACAGATCAGGTAATAACTTGGAAGCAGCAGAGCATATCACCCTCACATTAAGAACTGAGATAGCACAGGCAGCAGTGAACCTGTACAGCTCTGGCACACACAATGTTCTTAAACACTGAAGAGGTACAGCATGGCATCAGTACTGCAAGCTTCTCTCACATAGAGATGAGGTATTAACCTGGTAGCAACAGAGCATATCACTCACACTAAGAACTGATATAGCACAGGCAGCAGTGAACTAGTACAGCCCTGGAACCCACAGTGCAAGCTGTCTGGAGACACTGAACAGGTACACTGTGGCAGCAGTACTACAAGCTTCCATCACATAAAGACCAGGTACTAAACCTCGTAGCAGCAGAGCATATCACCCGGACACTAACAACTAACATAGCACAGGCAGCAGTGAACCTGTACGGCTCTGGCACCCCCAGTGCAAGCTGCCCGCAGACACTGAAGAGGTACAGCTTGACAGCAGGACGGCAAGCTTCCCTCACATAGAGATCAGGTACTAACCTGGTAGCAGCAGAGCTTATCAATCCAACTAAGAACTGATATAGCGCAGGCAGCGGTGAACCAGTTCAGTTGTGGCACCCACGGTGCAAGCTGTCCTCAGACACTAAAGAGGTACAGCATGGCAATAGTACTGCAAGCTTCCCTTTCATACAGATCACGTACAGTTAAGATAGAAGCATTGCAAGCGTCCCTCACACACACAGAACCAATGCAACAAATGTGGCTACCAGGTAAGCTTCTCTAGTGCAGAGGTCATTCATAATGCTGACAGCAGCTCTAGAAATACACTTTCTCTCACACATGTATCAGGTACAACTCATCTGCAGCAGTGCACGTTTCTATCATACTCAGAACAGGTACAGTGCAGGCAGCAGCAGCCTAGCGTATATCGAGAATGGAAGCAGCATAGGGAACCGCAGGGCAAGCTTCTCGCCCTGTGCAGAGGCTGTATAAGGACAGGTAGAATCCCAAGAATATGGCAGGCAGGCAGAAAGGACACAGCTAATAATGGTCTTAATTGGAGACTGGAAGCATCCTTCTGGCAGAGCGAGTGTGGCATTGGGCCTCAGGCTGAAGTCTTGCCCCAGTCGGGAGTGCCTTGCTTGGGGACGAGGAGAGAGCCTCTTCTGTCCACCTGTGCACTGATACTCACCAAGCGACTATGTTTTATGGTACATTCGGACTATGTGTCACATGCTCGGTTCTCTCCTGGAGAGTCAATACTAATAGGCCCTCAACCATGCACTCAATGCTGCCTTAAGCCTGTGGTCGAAGTAGGGGGGATCAGAGGGGTACCACATGCTTATTGCTTTCTAAGTTAAGAAGAACAGTTCCCCTACTGTTTGTGAAAAGACAACCATCCCAGCGTGTTAATTCAGACAATTGAAATGCTTCAGCACACGCGTAAGGCAAAGGAGTCTCCTGTGAAAGCAAGGGAGGGACAGACAGCTGAGCATTTAAACAAGCCTTCTTGCCAGTGTGACTGCTTGCCTGAAAGAATTGTAAATTTGCACAACTGGCCAATCTGGTGCTTGGAAGACGGTATTGGCATTAAAATTAAGATAATCACTTGAAGCTTCCTTGTGACACAGACTTATTGTTTTTGAGTGGTATCGACTTACTTATTCACAGTGCTTTCAGTCGCAGACTGGCCTTGTGGGACTGAAAATACACAAGTCACTACTCTCCACTGCACCAACCAGGTTTCAATTCTGTAGTTCATTAGTAACAGACACAGACCTCTGCAGTGCATTAACTAATAGAGGTTTCATAATGTACTTTAGTGCATTTCCCACTGAGTAACTTAACTTGCATTCATTTTTCATATAAGCTGTGCTTATTTCAGATGTAGTTACCTGAAGGTGAAAGACCAAAATAGTTACAGAATATTTTTTATTTTAGCCATGTCATTGACCACGCCCCCAAGCTCACAGACCTTGCCTCATTGCATGTAGCATAACAGTTCCCATACTTTTTTAGGTCGAGCGTGCAAGCACTTTGACCTGTTGTAAGTATTATGGGCTTTTAACCACGCCCACCTCATGCCCATCACTTTCACTCTTCCGTGGGCTTGCCATTCAAAAATCCCTGGATGTCATTGGTAATTGCTGTACGTTTCTCCCACCTTGGGGCGGTTTTGTTACCGCCTTGCAGACTGACCCTGTAACATGGATAATTGCTGATATACTTCAGCGTAGGTGAACTATTTTTTTCTTTTGTCTTTCCCCTTCATGCTCCATGGCAGCCATGGCCCTCACTTTGCTCACAGTGCCAACAGCGCAAACTCCATCGGCGATATTGGAGCGCTGGTCCCGTTGTTCACACTGGTACCTAATCAGAATCATTACATTTGGCTTCCCCTTCAAGCTACATAGCTTTCCCAAAAACATTTTAAAAACATATAATTTTTATAATTGATAAATGCTTTACTAAAAAACACAGAAACCCGCAACGCAGCTCTTGCAGCACAGCGGGAGAGCTGATACTACACTATTCACTGCACTCGGTAAAAGTCACCCCATAAGGGTTTGCAAACATTCTTTTTCAAAACATTTTTGCACATAACTCAGCCTGTGGTGGTCCTAGGACAATGGGACCACCACCAAACCATTCAGCATGATGCACTCTTTATGTTTAGATCATATATGGGTCCCCACACTAGCTTAGTGGGGACCCCAAAATAATAACTCCTCCTACCATTCAGTCCTTTTTAAGCTCTCTTATGGCTAGAACTTTTGTTTTACAGTTTGGAGTTGTTTGTGTTCTAAGGGCCTTAGTATTGCAGTAGGTCTGCTAGGCCTGAAAGTGTGTGAGGCAGTATGTTTTCTAGGGGCTAAATAGATGATGGGTCCACTTTACTTTGTGCCTTTCTATTTTCATGTGGTTTTGCCTTCTAGGGGCTAATTATATGGTTACATGACCATGTTTCTTAGAAATGATATTTTTGTGGTGTCCTCTAGGGGCTGTTTCTGAGCATTACAATCAACATACTACAAAATTGGCTGCACTCGGTTGTCCCATAATGCTTCGCAGTGAATTGTATTACAAAACATGTTTGCTCATAACTCAGCCTGTAGTAGGCCTAGGGCAATGGGGCCACATTCAAAACGTTTACCACAACCTGCTCTTTCTGTCTAGGTCATCTTTTGGTTTCCACATTGGAGTGCCTTTTTAATCTCTTATGGCTGGAACCTTTTTTTTTACAGCTGAGCATGGTTTGTGTTTTAAGGTAAGTAACTTGTTCATCTGATAGAGGCTCGGTGGCAAGAGGGGAATGAATGCAGTTGAGTGCCCCTTCCGTAACCACGAAAGGGGTGAAAAGCGGACTGTGAGGGCGAGGAACGGCTGGGAGCCCAAGGGACCGAGCCGTAGCCCGGGACTCCTTAGAATGCTCGAAGTGCTCAGTCCGCTTTGTCTCCAAAGAGGTGGGTGCCATCAAAGAGCATGTCCATGAGAGATTGTTGGACATCCCCCGAAAAGCCAGACATCCTCAACTAGGCGTGTCACCATAAGGCTACAGTTGACACAACTGATCTGTCCAGTGAGTCGGTCATGCCCAGCCCACAACATTTAGTGAACTTGGCTCCATACTTCCTGTCAGCAACAGCTTGAGAGACAACGACCAGGGTCTCCTCCGGGACCCAAGGCAGCACCTGCATGACCATATCCCATAGGGTATGGGAATAGCAGCCTAAAAGCCATGCAGTGTTCACAGACCGCAGCGCCGGACTGGAGGAAGGAAACAGTTTCTTCCCATGTTCATCCAGTCTCTTTGATTCCCTGTCTGGGGTTGCGGATGGGAATGTGCCTGATGAGGAAGAAGCCTGGGTGCCAAGACTATCAGGTGTAGGCTGTTAGGTCTGGAATTTAGAGTGGTTCGGCACAGTCCGATGGCAACAGGCAATTGTCCTGTTCACAGTAGCCCCTGTGCTGGGTTGGGACCAGGAACCCAGAAGGACATCAGTGAGGGCTTCATTAAAAGGTAAAAAGAGTTACGAGGGGGAAGCCCCAGGCCAAAGAACCTCAGTCAGGAGGTTAGTCCTGACTGCCACAGAAGGTAGCTCAAAGCAGAGGACCTCAGCCGCCCTTCTTACTACCATAGAATATGACGCTCCCTCCTCTGTAGCCACGGTAGGGAGATAAAGCATGCCAGTGTCAGGAGATGTATCCAGACCACAAGCTTCACACAATTTCTGTGCCCAGTCCACTTCAGGGTCTTCCAGCTGGAATTATAAAGGGTCCAGCGACTCCTCCTCTCTTTCCCCGCTTCCTTACCCATAAGAATAAGGGTCATGATTCAACCTGGGGAACATAGGCTCTGTCAAAGACGGAAGCGGTGTCGAGCGATGTCGGTCCGGCTCCAAGTTGGAGTCAGATACAAGTATGGGCTCAATGTCGATCGTGCGCCTGACTGGCCTGACCAGGAAAGGTCGCTTTGGCATGTCCGGTGCCAGCTCGGATCCAACCACGGATCCCAAGGGGCCCTCCAGAACCGGGGCTGAAGCCACTGGCGTGGAACCCAAGGGGGCCCCCTCCAGCTCTACTGGGCCTGAAGGAGTCATGGGGGTTGATCTACCCAAAAATGAGGTGCATGGCCTCATAGAATTCCTTGAGTTGGGTGGGGTGGCTCTGGCTCCCGGAAACTCAGGGAGGTGCGCGCTGACCCAGATACAGGCTCTAAAGATGGAGGCTTAGAGCATCAATGCTCTTGCTGCATCATATCATCCGAGCGACGGAGTGAAGTCGAATAACCTTTGTTCTTCATCGACTTCTTGTTATTGTGACCTGAATGTCCCGATTACTTTGAATGGAATGAAGAGGAGTGGTGGTGGCTCCGCAGGCAGTCTCGTGACCTTACTCTCGAACGAGACAGAGACCGACGTGGAGTTGAGTGCCGGGCCGCCATGAGCTTTAGGGACCGCTCCCTCAAAGCCTTCGGGTTCATGGCCCGGAATACAGAGCACGATTTTGGGTGTGGTCGCGCTCCAGACACCACAAACACACGAGGTGTGGATCCATCACCAACATCATGCGATGACAGGAGTCACATGGCTTGAACCGGGTCTTCAGTTACATCCTCGACGCACCAAAAAAGTGTCAAAAACTCGACAAAATGGTCAAAGTCAGTGGAAAAAAATTACTGAGGGTAGCTCTCTGGATCTGACCGTTGGCTGTCTTGTAAAGAAAAGAACTGATGTCCGCGCGCTGGAGTGGCGCCTATATACTACCACAACATCATAACAGCGATCATGATGCTAACAACGCATGCGGAGTTCACCAACGCCACCTGACAGCACGCAAGGGTACTGCTTGAAGAAAAATCTCCGGATCCAGTTTGGTGCCTGGGTGAAATTCTAAGGTAAGGAATCTGCACCTAGAAGTCTCTATCAGATATCCTTATTCCACTATGGCTGTTTAAACCCTCTTGATATGTTTGGATGACCCTTCTATTTTATTTCTCTTGTTACTCCTCTGTGGCTGTCATGTTTTGGGAATTGTGTTAGCCAGCAAGCAACTCTGAGGGTGGGGTGGTGAAGTGGTATAATACTGGAATTAGCACGGTAGTTTTAAATTAGGATGCTAAATGGCAACATTTTCATTTTTGGCTGCAGATAGAGGAAGAAGGTAAATGGAAGTGCTTAAGTTATATGCAGGGCCACTGGAATTATGTGGCAGGAAAAGACCAAATTATGAGGCAGGGTTGACCACTTTATGTGGCAAGAAAAGTCCAGTTATAAATTTACAACGCCAAAAGCTCTAACTGAAGTAAATGTGAGACCCGTTGCATTGCAAATGCTTGTTTTTTAATGCACTTCGACCGCTGCCTCAAGCACACCCCTTAAACACAAATCCAGAGTGAAAAGCTAGGTTAAAGTAAAACTAAAGAATGGTTTATCCAAAGCAGCTATTCATTTATTAATATTAACACTTGTCCCAGCTGAGGTTTGTTTGTTCCAGAACTTACAAAGGTCATTAAATCAATGCAAATCAGGATTACTTCATGTTTACTCTTCTCAACCTCAGACTTTTTAAACGCTGTTGAAATATACAAATACAGTGGGTGATTGTGGTGGTATTGATGTCTATGTTTATATAGCTGATGTGGTATTAAATGCTATTGTTCTAATTTCTATATGAAATCAAATGGTGCAGCTGTTCCTAACCTGTGGTCCTGGGAGTCCGTGACGCCAACTCAGGTGGTCTGCGACTGCATAGTCAATTAAATAATAGTCACTGATCAATAAAGTGTATATACGTAATGAAACAAAATGTAAAATTGAAGGATTTAAAGTAAATGTGAAGTATTTTGAAATTGGAAGTTAAAAATCAAGTTGGTATCCTTAGATTGATTCGAGGGAGCAGTGCAAATGCAACAAACAGAATATGGTAAGGATGACAAGTTGTCTCAGTTGAATTTATCAAGTCCCCAAGCTTTCCATTAAAATTACAACTTTTTGTCTTTTTAATGTTTGTGACTAAAATGAAATGTTTCATCCTTTGTCTATTTGGGTGTTTGTTTGATGAATGCTGCTTTGGGTATCTTTGTGGTATTTTGAGGTTCAAATCATTGAGATTACTTAAACCATGGTCCTCAGCTTCCATTAGGGACCCAGTAGGAGTCCTCGCATTTAATCAGTGATTCAATGGTGGGCGGGGGGTCCCCCGGATTACAGTAATGATATAGTGTGGGTCCATAGAAGTAAAAAGGTTAAGATCCACTGATATGGTAGTAGCCTAGTTCTGAGTAGACTCCTCATCTTTTGCAGAGATAAGAACTGAGGAACAGGCATAGCATGACATCTATGAAAGATTACCTAATGTGTCAAGCCACCAACCAAGACAACTCTCTGTGTAGTGTTGGGAATATGGTGTAGTTTTAGCAGGCCTTCAGGTGCAGTAGATGTAGGGTTTGTATTGTGTTGGTGATAGAGGGTGTCATTTAAAAATTATATTACATGTATGTACATTTATCCTATGAGGAAATCATGGCTACCTGACATGGCTCCCACCTTGGTGGACCACCACTGGACACCCAGTGTTGGAGGTGGCCCACTGGGCTTTAAAATTGTAATGTGCGGGCAGCACACAGTGCTGTGTGGTGGGACTGGTAGCTGAACAGACCTTCCAAGAATAATAGGACACAGATGTAAATTATCTCTATAACTGGAGGGACCAGCAACCAGAAGTTCAGATAATGAGTACAGGCCACAAAACAATTCAAACTAAAAAAAATGATGCAATATGAACACAAATCTCTGCTCCCTGTTACACTGAAACACTCTACAGGGAGAGCGTAGAGGCATCTGCAACTTCCGCCTGTACCTTATTGAAAGTGAGTATCCAAGCACACCATGTCCTAAAATTCCCAACTTTCAGTTAGCCATTTTCTGAGTTTCCAGCATTCATAGCAGTAATATGTGTGCTTTACTGCAAACGCTCCCAGCCCCACAGCCAGTGCTTAATTTGTAGAACACGTGCTGGGGCGCAAAGCTTTGCTCAGATGTCTACGACTGGCACAGAGCACTATTGAATATCGGGTGGTGAATACCAAGTCTGAAGTCCACATACTGCCTCTTTAATCCAGATCCGTACACTCCTTGCCCCTTTATCTCACTCTTGTAGGTTTTCTTCCATCCGTGCTTTCTCTCGTTGTCACTGTTTTCCCATTTTCCTTTCCTGTTTCTTTGCTCTTTTCATTTTTTTCTCTCTCCTGCTCTGTGTCAATGTCTGCTAAGGAAAAAAAAAAGGCCAGTCCCCAACAAGCTTTGGCAAAGTCAATAGGTCTCACATCTGCAGGAGCGATTGGCATGCCCAATGTGTTTTAGACATGTTGTACATCAGTGTGGCTGCTTTTCAGCATGGCTAAAAGTTTGCGGTGTAGCGGAGAGTGGCAAGGAGTGGAGTGTCATAGAGTTAAGTGGCGAAGAGAGGAGTGGAGTGTCAATGGATTAGAGTGGAGTGCGGTACTGTAGAGTGGCCTAGAGTACATTGATGTAGAGTGCAGTGGTGCAGCGTGCGGTGGTGCAGAGTAGAGTGGCACTGAGTGGAGTGTCAGAGAATTAAGTGGCGAAGAGAGGAGTGGACTGTCATGGAATAGAGTTTTGAGGAGTTGAGTGTCATGGATTAGAGTGGAGTGTCATGAAATAGAGTGGAGTGTGGTAGTGCGGAGTGGCATAGAGTGGCATACAGAGGAGTGCTGTAGTGTGGAGTAGTGAACTAGAGAGAAGTAGTGTGTTGTAGAGCCGGATGGAGTGGCATAGAATTCAGTATAGTGGCGTAGCGGGGGTTGTGTAGAGTGGAGTGGTGTAGAGTGAAGTAGAGTGTCATAGAATGGCGTAAAGCGGAGTAGAATGTCATAGAATGGACTGGCATACAGTAGTTGAAGAGTGTCAGAGTGGAGTGGCATAGATTGGAGTAAAGTGTCATTAAGTGGAGTGGAGCAGCGTAGAATAGAGTGAAGTGGCATAGTGTGTTGTGTAGTGGAGTAGCATAGCTTGCACTTGTGTAGATTGGTGTACAGTGGAGTGAGGTAGAGTAGAGTGGACGTACGTAGAGTGTATTGGCGTAGAATGTAGCGGTGCAGAGTAGTGTGGCGTAAAGTTCAGTGGCATAGAATGCAATGGCATAGAATACAGTGGTGTCCAATGCAGCAGTGTACAATGTAGAGTTGTAGAATGCTTTGACATAGATTAGAGTGGTGCAGAGTAGAGTTGCCAAGAGTACATTGGTGTAGAGTGTAGTGGTGCAGAGTACAGTGGCACTGACTGCAGTGTCATAGAGTGCAGTGGAGTAGCGTAAGGTGTTGCAGAGTAGGGCAGAGTGGCGTAGAGTGTAGTGGCTTCGAGTAGAGTGGTGGCAGTGGCATGGAGTGGAGTGATGCAGAGAACAGTGGTGTGGAGTGCACTGATATAGAGTACAGTACAGTGGCATGAAGTGGTGCAGAGTAGAGTCCAGTGGCGTAGAGTGCAATGGCATAGAGTGTCGTGGTGCAGAGTAAAGTGGAGTGGAGTTCAGTGTCGTAGAGGGCAGTGGTTTTGAGCAGCATAGAGTGCATTAACATAGAGTGCAGTGGTGTAGAGTTGAGTGGTGTGGAGTGCATAGAGAGCAATGGTGCAGAGTACAGAGATGCAGACTAGAATATAGTGGAGCTGTGTGCAGTGGCTTAGAGTGCTATTGCGTAGAGCGTTGCAGAATTCAGTACAGTGGCGTAGGTTGCAGTGGTGCAGAGTAGATTGACGTAGAGTAGCATAGAGTACAGTCGTTTAAAGTAGAGTGGGGTAGAGTGCAGTGGTGTAGAATGGATTGCAGTGCTATAGAGTGCAGCAGAGTAAAGTGTATTGTTTCAGAGTAGAGTGAAGTGGCGTAAAGTGGAGTGGTGCAGGTAGTGTGGCATAGAGAGCACTGGCATATAGTAGAGTGGTGTGAAGTAGAGTAGAGAGGCGTGGAGTGTCATGGAATGGGTAGTTTCGAGGAGTTGAGTGTCATGGATTAGAGTGGAGTGTCATGAAATAGAGTGGAGTGTGGTGGTGCGGAGTGGCATAGAGTGTCAGAGAGTAGAGTGGCATACAGAGGAGTGCTGTAGTGTGGACTAATGAACTAGAGAGAAGTAGTGTGTTGTAGAGCGGGCTGGAGTGGCATAGAGTTCAGTATAGTGGCGTAGAGAGAGTTGTGTAGAGTGGAGTGGTGTAGAGTGTCATAGAATGGCGTAGAGCGGAGTAGAGTGTCATAGAGTGGAGTGGCATAGCTTGCACTTGTGTACATTGGTGTACCGTGGAGTGGGGTAGAGTAGAGTGAACGTATGTAGAGTGTACTGGCGTAGAATGTAGCGGTGCAGAGTGGTGTGGCGTAGAGTTCAGTGGTGTACAATATAGAGTTGTAGAATGCTTTGACATAGATTAGAGTGGTGCAGAGTAGAGTGGCCTACAGTACATTGGTGTAGAGTGTAGTGGTGCAGAGTACGGTGGCACTGACTGCAGTGTCATAGAGTGCAGTGGAGTAGCGTAAGCTGTTGCAGTGTAGGGCGGAGTGGCGTAGAGTGTAGTGGCTTTGAGTAGAGTGGTGCAGAGTAGAGGTGTGGCAGTGGCATGGAGTGGAGTGATGCAGAGTACAGTGGTGTGGAGTGCACTGATATAGAGTGCAGTACAGTGGCATAAAGTGGTGCAGGGTAGAGTTCAGTGGAGTAGAGTGCAATGGCATAGAGTGTTGTGGTGCAGAGTAAAGTGGAGTGGAGTTCAGTGTCATATAGTGCAGTGGTATTGAGCAGCATAGAGTGCATTAACATGGAGTGCAGTGGTGTAGAGTGGCATAGAGAGCAATGGTGCAGAGTACGGAGATGCAGAGTAGAATATAGTGGAGCTGTGTGCAGTGGCTTAGAGTGCTGTTGCGTAGAGTAGAGTGTTGCAGAATTCAGTACAGTGGCGTAGAGTGCAGTGGTGCAGAGTAGACTGATGTAGAGTAGCATAGAGTACAGTCGTTTAAAGTAGAGTGGGGTAGAGTGCAGTGGTCTAGAATGGATTGCAGTGCTATAGAGTGTAGCAGAGTAGAGTGTATTGTTTCAGAGTAGAGTGAAGTGGCGTAAAGTGGACTGGTGCAGGTAGTGTGGCATAGAGAGCAGTGGCATAGGGTAGAGTGGCTTAGATGGCGGGGGCATAGAGTGCAGTTGTGCCTAGTAGTGTGGCATATAGACCACTGGCATATAGTAGAGTGGTGTGAAGTAGAGTAGAGAGGCGTTGAGTGGTGTAGAGTAGAGTGGTGCAAAGTAGAGTAGAGAGGCGTGGAGTGGTGTAGAGTAGAGTGGTGCAGATAGAGTGCAGTGGCATGGAGTGGTGCAGAATGGAGTAGAGTTGTGCAGAGTAGAGTGCAGTGTTGCAGAGTGGAGTGGCGTAGAGTGGAGTGATGCGCACTGCAGAGTGGAGTGGCGTAGAGAGCAATTGCATGATGTGGAAGAGTGCTTCTATTACAGACAACACATGAACACATTGCAATACCATTTCATTTGAATAGGCAGACAGTTTTACTGATAAAAGTATACAGCGCGCAAAGGATAATGTGTGGAAATTTCATCACCTAGTATATTGATTTGATCATATTAAATTATTTTTTTCCATTACACTTGTGCTTCATGTGTGCTTTACTAATCATGTTATTTTCACAGGAAGATTTTCACATATTCTTTCACTGTAAGATTGTCAAATAACGCTTCTTACTGTCTGGTGGGCTTCGACCTAAAAATGAGTGCTGGTGGGCCCGCTTACCTTCACCAGCTCAGACTTAGCACTGCCCACAGCAAGGAGCTGATAGCTGAACACCCTGAGGTCCAACAGTGCAGCTAGCAAATGAAGCATGCATGCTCTCCCCTCTCACTAACGACACAGGCTTTTATCTGCCTCTGTGGCATGCTTAGGTCTAGCTTGACGGTGCAGCCATCACTAGACCTTACAAGATCAGCAGAGGTGTTTTTTTCTGGAGTACTCCTGAGAGGGTCTTACTCTCCATCCCCTGTGTCGATAACTTTGATTACAGCATTTGAATAAGCAGAAGTTGAAGGCATTATCTTCCTGTCTACAGCAGTGGTCTCCAAACCTTTTAATGCTGCGCCCCCCCAGTTGAAAAATAAAAATCATTGCCCCCCCCCACAGAATTTTTCACAATTATTTTATAAAGATGACAATGTTTACATATGTCTAGACCTATTTAAACATTGCAGTTAAGTACTGTTACCTTTTTTTTAAAATGCAATAACATGCTTCTGCTTAAAGCAAAGGCCTGTTATCTGTATAATGCTGCTTTTGGCCAGAGTCTGGCGCACCCCCTGGGATCACTTGAGGCCCCCCTAGGAGGCCCGCCCCCCAGTTTGAAGACCTCTGGTCTACAAGGTCATCGGGCCAAAGTTGATGTAATATCACTTCCATCAAAAGGGGTGGGGGGATCAGATAGCATGTGCGTCACCCATATTGAGGTCAATGCTAAAAGGATCGCACTGTCACATCTTTCGGGGTCACTGAGGTCAGGGAGTTACAGTGGCTTAGAATTTCACTTATGCTAGTACAGTGATCTGGTGTAGAAAATGGGAGGGTTTTTTCAGGACCTTTTGATTTAACAACATTTACATAAATAGTATATTCTTAGACAGGGCCTCTGGAATTTTGAGATTTTGTAGCCAATGTATTTAGTGCATATTATCTGCCACATAATCTATAGTCTGAAGATTCTTTAAAAATAGTTCAGTTTCTACCTTAGACACATCGAAAGATATTTAAAAATGCACTGACACGTTGCCACTCAGTGGAAGGCCATTCAGGGAGGTTGGCTGGTCACCTTTTTGTTACTTAGGGCCAGATGTAGGAAAGCTTTAGCGACTCGCAAACGGCGAAAAACGCCGTTTGCGAGTCGCTAAAGCCCATCTGGTATGTAGAAATGCATTTTGCGAGTCGGAACCGACTCGCAAAATGCATTTCAGAGTCGCAAATAGGAAGGGGTGTTCCCTTCCTATTTGCGAGTCGCACTGGTATGCAATTCCATTTACCATCCACTTGAAGTGGATGGTAACCCAGTCGCAAACGGGAAGGGGTCCCCATGGGACCCCTTCCCCTTTGTGACTGGACCAAAAAATCATTTTTCAGAGCAGGCAGTGGTCCAATGGACCACTACCTGCCCTGAAAAATACCGAAACAAAAGGTTTCGGTTTATTTTTCAAAGTGCAGCTCGTTTTCCTTTAAGGAAAACGGGTTGCACTTTGAAAAAAAAAACTGCTTTATTTCAAAGCAGTCACGGACATGGAGGTCTGCTGACTACAGCAGGCCTCCACCCCGTGAGTGCCCTGACTCACTATGGGGTGGCAAATTGCGACCCACCTCATTAATATTAATGAGGTGGGTCTTTGCGACCCCATAGCGACTCGCAGAAGGTGTCTGAGACAACTTTCTGCATCCCAAATTGCGACTTGCAATTTGCGAGTCGCAGGGACTCGCAAATTGCAACTCGCAATTTGGGAAGTTGCTACATCTGGCCCTAACTGCCATTTTTGGGGTGAAAAGATTACAAATAAGGTGAAAACTTTGTTCCTATAATGTTAACTAGTAAAAATGTAAAAATAACATAGTAATACAATCCCACAATGTGGCGCGTTATGCCGCATAATTTGCCTTTTCTTGCTGCATACATCAGCTCTGCTGCATAATGAGGTCCTCCTCTGCCGCATAATGCCAGAGTTCCTGCTTACAGGGGCTTTCAGCCAACCCTCTTCATCCTTGGGTTCATTATTATTTATGTCTTCACATGTTTCTTCCAGTACAGCATACAGCATCGGGTTGTGGTCAGCTTACTCTAACGTCACTGTAAGGGACGGCATTACGTTCTTTCACAAGGAGCATGTCTGCATACAAAGTAGTTGCCTTCAGTGCCGGGTCTCTGCATTTTCAGACCTGTGCCTTTTTTTAAAAAAAGTATCAGAGAGGGCCTGAACACGTAAACAATAACAGGTTATAAAAACCATGCCAAAACAAGCAATTGACGAAGCCAAAGCCAGACTAATTGGCTTTGCCAATGCTTGTTTACTCTTGAACGCACGACCGCAGGCTCATAACGTTAACCTAATTTTTGTAGATTGCGTTATTTCTACGAGTGTCGAGTTTAACTGGGTCTAGGTTTTTATTTGTGGAAATAGAAGTATTTCAGCTGTCCTGGTGCGTTGGGGGCTCGAGAGAGGAGCCGCAAATCCTTAAAAACCGCATATTAGCAGTACTCGCCACATTACTTCTGAGGAAGAAATTAGTCCGGATTTAAATAAATCATGCTTGACTCAAAGCAGGTTACTCGATGGCGTAACAAAGGCGGTCCCCGACCTCCAGGGGCCCCCCTCAGCACAGTACCCTGGCCTGAGAGCTCCCGAGTGAGTCTGGAGGAGGGGGGTGGGGGGGGGGGGGTGGTGGGGGGCAGCCTCCCCTCAAGTTTCATTACGCCACTGAGGTGACTGTGTCGCACACGGTTTTGGCTCCTTACCGGCGCTTTGATTAGGGAAGTGGTCACCAGTGTGTAGCCTGGTTTGGTAGAAAAATGACAGAGCTGGTTCTTGTTAGTCAGGGTGGAGCCAAGGCTGTTCATCAGTTCTCTTAACAGGCGTGATTTAGTAGGATGCAAGAGCTTCAGAGGTAACTTATTTATGGGAAGGAGTGAAGTGCAGGGGGTTCCAGCTAACTCAGTAAACAAAAATTGCACGTCGAAAATCGAAAACAAAGCCATTGGATTAAAAATCAATCTTGTTTGTGTATAGGTCAGCAGTGATAAATGTAATAAATGGATTAGGGGGAGGAAATATTGTGGGTCTCCCCATGTAAAGAAAAAATAGTTTAAAAACATTGCACAGTTCAGCTAATTATTAAGGGTTAATGGTAAGTGGGGTTATGGGTAGAGGTTATTTTAAAGAAGGGACAAAGGCAGGTGCTGGGGGTTGAAAATCAAAACTATTAACAAACAAGATTTTGAAGATTACTCTTAAAATTTGCCCAAAAATACCACGACTTGAAATTAAGATATAAAACGTGTCTGAGATGAGGCATCCTGAGATTAATCACTCTTTATTTGCTCATTCAAGATGAATCTCAGAGTGAGAATCTCAAAGTGATTAATGGCCCCGAAAATAGCCCAGTGGGGCCCATTCATTAGGTCGTGCATATTAAACAGTGCATGTACTGTCTATTGCGAGGCATATTGCGCTTACCAAGAACATAAATAGTCTTAGAGTTTGCTGTTGCTTACCATTGGTTGGCTTTCCGATTCACTCTTATTTGCGTGCTTCTTATTCATGTCCCAACTTGTCATCTTGTGTTTGTCCCTCCCAGGCAGCCTTGACACTTTATAGTATTTTTGATTGGCTGACATCGCTACTTCTGCTGCTTGCTTAGAAGCATTACTTTTTCTTTTTTGTGTGACACACTCCATTAGAGTGTGTGTGTTCTTGAGCTGTCTCCTTCGTGTATTGTATTGTATTGTAATAGTATTTATATAGCGCTTACTACCCCTGACAAGGCATCAAAGCGCCTTTCGGCGAGTAGCATGCTACTCCGGAACCCAAAAGGAATTAGTGGTGGATTAATATAGGGAAATATGAGTACAGTTTTAGTATTATTATGAGTTAATTTGAGCTGCGGATATTAGAGTTTGTTACTTAGATTGACTGGAGTAATGGAGGGGTGGAGGAGGGAAAATCCAGAAGTGTTAATTGGGAGTATATGGTAATAGGATTTAGGCTTGGGATGAGTAAAGGGGGGATGGAGGTGGGAAGAGTCTGTGGAAAGGGTTAGGGAGATCATAGTAGCAGGGTGAGATAAATGAGGGAGAATACAGTAGGGTTGTTCGGGAGATCATGGTAGTAAAGTGAGATTTGGGTAAGTTAGATGTGGAAGCGGAGGGAAGAGTTTAGGCAGAGTTTATGCACTCCAAGTTGCTCTCTGTTGCCCAGCTGCATCTTCCCGCCCTCTTTCCTCTTGCACTCGCCCATGTGTTCCTACCTATTGCTCCCACACCAGCTGTGCCCTCTGCTTTGCTTTCCTCGAACCTGTGTTGCTCCAGCCGTTGATGCTGTACAGTTTGGCTAAAAACCATTGGCAAAGCCAGTAGATTACAAAGGCGAGACCTATTGGCTTTGACTGTGCTTGTTTCTGTCTAGCCTTTGGCATACTGACCCGCAGAGGGTTGAACCGAGCAATGGGTATATGGGCGAGAAGACCAGCAAAACTAAGTGTAGAAGATCAGGGGATTCTCCTTTTCACAGTGGAATCGTGTCTCTTCAAGTTTGATATGTGCCCCTAGGGTGCCCTAATCCGCGGGTGTCAACTGAGCTTTAAAATTCCTAATTATTCTCTTTATACCAACAAAAGCTTGATGTAGGCAATAAACTACTCCTAGATTTATTTATAAGTATCATCCACCAAATCTGTGGTGGTGTTTCCAGTCCCTGTAAACTGCTTGAAACCCCTGTGAGTTAATCAAACTGGCTTATCATTTAAAAATAAGCATACCTTGAGGTGTTACTGGTTTTATTAGTAATCACTGTTTGTTCACATAGAGCAATCTCGAATTTGCAATAAAGATTGTGGGGTCGAAAGTTTTATGATGTCTTTACCTTTGAAGTTGTTAGGGGGCTAACACTTTAAAGTACTCAATTAGTAGCCTTCAGACAAAACTGAAATCAAAAACATGGTGGTCCTGAAAGCTGAGCCTTTAACCTGGGATCGTGTTACCTTCTGGACAAAAAAGTGTTAAAAATATATAAATATATTACTTTTCTTGCTTATTACACTACCGGGTAAAACATATTACTACCTGTTTTATCATATCTTGCCTCCCTACCTTCAACCCAGTTCTTCTTAGTCTCTTCTACCTATCCAATTTCTTCAGCCAAAATCTTTTGACCAATCTCTCTGCTCCTGTTCCCAACCAAAGTCCTGGAAAAGGCATCGACCTACAACTCTCTGAACACCTGGAGAGAAACAACCAGATTTTAGAGCCAACCACAGCTCCAAGACAGCTCTGATAGCTGCAACAGATGACATCCGCACCCTACTCAACAGAGGAGAATCAGCTGTCCTGATCCTGCTCGACCTCTCTGCAGCCTTCGACACCGTCTCCCCCACATAGTCATTGATCAGCTATGCCAGAGTGGAATCACTGACCATGCGCTCAGATGGATGGCATCCTTTCTCATAGGGCGCTCCTAGAGAGTCCGCCTTCCTCCTTTCACCTTGCAAGCCAAGCACGCCATCTGCAGAGTTCCCCCAAGGCTCATCTCTCAGCCCAACCCTCTTCAATGTCTACATGACACCACTCACAGACATTGTCAGATCGCATGACATCAACCTCATCTCCTACGCCGACAATATGCAGCTCGCCCTCTCACTCTCAGCCAACCCAACCTTGACGAAGACCAACTTCTACAACTGCATGAAGAACGTATCCGTCTGGATGAGGGACAACTGCCTGAAGCTCAACACGGAGAAAACTAAAGTTCTGATCTTCGGCAGACACACGACCCTCTGGAACAACTCCTGGTGGCCGCTGGAACCCATACCCACCTCCACACCACACCTGCAACCTTGGCATCATCCTCGACAGTGAACTCTCCACATCTGGTCAACGCCGTCTCTTCAGTCTGCTTCCACACGCTCCGCAAAGTCTTTAAGTGGCTCGCTATCTGCACCAGGAAGACGCTGATGCATGCCCTCATCACCAGCCACATGGACCATGGCAAAGCACTGTATGCTGGCATCACCACCAAACGCATGCAAAGACTCCAGACAATCCAGAATGCAGCCACCAGATTGATGCTCAACCTGTCCAAGAGAACCCACATCACCCAGCACCTGAAGCACCTCCACTGGCTCTAGTCCTAGAAGAGATGCCAGTTCAAACTCCTGACCCAAGCCTACAAAGCCCTCCATGACCAAGGACCCGCCTACTTGAACCACTGCCTGTATTTCCACGGACCTCCCAGGAACCTCTGCTCTGCACATCATGCCCTCGCACAGATACCTCGCATACGCCACTGCCACTCCACAGGACATACCTTATCCCATCTCGCCGCCACAGCCTGGAATGCCCTCCTGTAGGAGGCTGGACTGGCTTGTAGTGAGTACCAAGGGGTACTTGCACCTTGCACCAGGCCCAGTTATCCCTTATTAGTGTATAGGGTGTCTAGCAGCTTAGGCTGATAGATAATGGTAGCTTAGCAGAGCAGCTTAGGCTGAACTAGGAGACGTGTGAAGCTACTACAGTACCACTTAGTATCATATGCACAATATCATAAGAAAACACAATACACAGTTATACTAAAAATAAAGGTACTTTATTTTTATGACAATATGCCAAAGTATCTTAGAGTGTACCCTCAGTGAGAGGATAGGAAATATACACAAGATATATGTACACAATACCAAAAATATGCAGTATAGTCTTAGAAAACAGTGCAAACAATGTATAGTTACAATAGGATGCAATGGGGACACATAGGGATAGGGACAACACAAACCATATACTCCAAAAGTGGAATGCGAACCACGAATGGACCCCAAACCTATGTGACCTTGTAGAGGGTCACTGGGACTATTAGAAAATAGTGAGAGTTAGAAAAATAACCCTCCCCAAGACCCTGAAAAGTGAGTGCAAAGTGCACTAAAGTTCCCCTAAGGACAAAGAAGTCGTGTTAGAGGAATAATGCAGGAAAGACACAAACCAACAATGCAACAACGATGGATTTCCAATCTAGGGTACCTGTGGAACAAGGGGACCAAGTCCAAAAGTCACAAGCAAGTCGGAGATGGGCAGATGCCCAGGAAATGCCAGCTGCGGGTGCAAAGAAGCTTCTACTGGACAGAAGAAGCTGAGGTTTCTGCAGGAACGAAAAGGGCTAGAGACTTCCCCTTTAGTGGACGGATCCCTCTCGCCGTGGAGAGTCGTGCAGAAGTGTTTTCCCGCCGAAAGAACGCCAAGAAGCCTTGCTAGCTGCAAATCATGCGGTTAGCGTTTTTGGATGCTGCTGTGGCCCAGGAGGGACCAGGAGGTCGCAAATTGGACCAGGAGGTAGAGGGGACGTCGAGCAAGACAAGGAGCCCTCTTAGCAGCAGGTAGCACCCGGAGAAGTGCCAGAAACAGGCACTACGAGGATGCGTGAAACGGTGCTCACCCGAAGTCGCACAAAGAAGTCGCCGGAGAACAACTTAGGAGGTCGTGCAATGCAGGTTAGAGTGCTGTGGACCCAGGCTGGACTGTGCACAAAGGATTTCCGCCGGAAGTGCACGGAGGCCGGAGTAGCTGCAAAAGTCGCGGTTCCCAGCAATGCAGTCTAGCGAGGTGAGGCAAGGACTTACCTCCACCAAACTTGGACTGAAGAGTCACTGGACTGTGGGGGTCACTTGGACAGAGTTGCTGGATTCGAGGGACCTCGCTCGTCGTACTGAGAGGAGACCCAAGGGACCGGTAATGCAGCTTTTTGGTGCCTGCGGTTGCAGGGGGAAGATTCCGTCGACCCACGGGAGATTTCTTCGGAGCTTCTAGTGCAGAGAGGAGGCAGACTACCCCCACAGCATGCACCACCAGGAAAACAGTCGAGAAGGCGGCAGGATCAGCGTTACAGAGTTGGAGTAGTCGTCTTTGCTACTATGTTGCAGTTTTGCAGGCATCCAGCGCGGTCAGCAGTCGATTCCTTGGCAGAAGGTGAAGAGAGAGATGCAGAGGAACTCGGATGAGCTCTTGCACTCGTTATCTAAAGTTTCCCCAGAGACAGAGACCCTAAATAGCCAGAAAAGAGGGTTTGGCTACCTAGGAGAGAGGATAGGCTAGCAACACCTGAAGGAGCCTATCAGAAGGAGTCTCTGACGTCACCTGGTGGCACTGGCCACTCAGAGCAGTCCAGTGTGCCAGCAGCACCTCTGTTTCCAAGATGGCAGAGGTCTGGAGCACACTGGAGGAGCTCTGGGCACCTCCCAGGGGAGGTACAGGTCAGGGGAATGGTCACTCCCCTTTCCTTTGTCCAGTTTCGCGCCAGAGCAGGGCTAAGGGCTCCCCTGAACCGGTGTAGACTGGCTTATGCAGAATTGGGCACATCTGTGCCCAAGAAAGCATTTCCAGAGGCTGGTGGAGGCTACTCCTCCCCTGCCTTCACACCATTTTCCAAAGGGAGAGGGTGTAACACCCTCTCTCAGAGGAAGTCCTTTGTTCTGCCATCCTGGGCCAGGCCTGGCTGGACCCCAGGAGGGCAGATGCCTGTCTGAGGGGTTGGCAGCAGCAGCAGCTGCAGTGAAACCCCAGGAAGGGCAGTTTGGCAGTACCAGGGTCTGTGCTACAGACCACTGGGATCATGGGATTGTGCCAACTATGCCAGGATGGTATAGAGGGGGCAATTCCATGATCATAGACATGTTACATGGCCATATTCGGAGTTACCATTGTAAAGCTACATATAGGTAGTGACCTATATGTAGTGCACGCGTGTAATGGTATCTCCAGCACTCACAAAGTCGGGGAATTTGCCCTGAACAATGTGGGGGCACCTTGGCTAGTGCCAGGGTGCCCTCACACTAAGTAACTTTGCACCTAACCTTTACCAGGTAAAGGTTAGACATATAGGTGACGTATAAGTTACTTAAGTGCAGTGTAAAATGGCTGTGAAATAACGTGGACGTTATTTCACTCAGGCTGCAGTGGCAGGCCTGTGTAAGAATTGTCAGAGCTCCCTATGGGTGGCAAAAGAAATGCTGCAGCCCATAGGGATCTCCTGGAACCCCAATACCCTGGGTACCTCAGTACCATATACTAGGGAATTATAAGGGTGTTCCAGTAAGCCAATGTAAATTGGTAAAATTAGTCACTAGCCTGTTAGTGACAATTTGGAAAGAAATGAGAGAGCATAACCACTGAGGTTCTGATTAGCAGAGCCTCAGTGAGACAGTTAGTCACTACACAGGTAACACATTCAGGCACACTTATGAGCACTGGGGCCCTGGTGAACAGGGTCCCAGTGACACATACAACTAAAACAACATATATACAGTGAAAAATGGGGGTAACATGCCAGGCAAGATGGTACTTTCCTACACAACCCCCCCCCCCCCAAACGAAGGACAATAAGACTAGCCATGACCTGATGAGTCTTCATTGTCTAAGTGGAAATATCTGGAGAGACAATCTGCATTGGAGTGGCTACTCCCAGGTCTATGTTCCACTGTATAGTCCATTCCCTGTAGGGATATGGACCACCTCAACAATTTTGGATTTTCACCTTTCATTTGTTTTAGCCAAAGTAGAGGTTTGTGGTCTGTCTGAACAATGAAGTGAGTGCCAAACAGGTATGGCCTCAACTTCTTCAGAGCCCAGACCACAGCAAAGGCCTCCCTCTCAATGGCAGACCAACGCTTTTCTCTAGGGGTCAACCTCCTACTAATAAAAGCAACAGGTTGATCCTGGCCCTCAGAATTAAGTTGTGATAGGACTGCCCCTACTCCTAATTCAGATGCATCAGTTTGGACATAGAATTTTTTAGAGTAACAAGGGCTTTTCAGGACAGGTGCAGAGCACATGGCCTGCTTCAGCTCCTCAAAAGCTTTCTGACAGTTTGCTGTCCATAATACCTTTTTAGGCATTTTCTTGGATGTGAGGTCATTAAGAGGGGCTGCAATGGAGCCATAGTTCTTAATGAACCTCCTGTAATACCCAGTGAGGCCTAGGAAGGCTCTCACCTGAGTCTGAGTAGTAGGGGGAACCCAATCAATAATTGTTTGGATTTTCCCCTGAAGTGGTGCAATCTGTTCCCCACCAACAAGGTGTCCCAGATAAACCACCTTACCCTGCCCTATCTGGCAGTTTGAAGCCTTGATAGTGAGGCCTGCCTTTTGCAGGGCCTCTAAAACTTTCCATAGGTGGACCAGGTGATCATCCCAGCTGGAGCTAAAGACAGCTATATCGTCCAAATATGCTGCACTGAAAGCTTCTAGCCCTTGCAGGACTGTGTTCACCAACCTTTGAAAAGTGGCAGGTGCATTTTTCAATCCAAAAGGCATTACAGTGAACTGGTAATGGCCTCCAATGGTTGAAAATGCAGTTTTAGGTTTAGCACCTTCTGATAATTTGATCTGCCAATACCCTGCAGTCAAATCAAAAGTGCTTAGATACTTGGCAGATGCCAGTGTATCTATGAGCTCATCTGCCCTGGGTATAGGGTGAGCATCAGTTTTGGTTACCAGGTTGAGACCTCTATAGTCTACACAAAACCGCATTTCCTTCTTTCCATCTTTGGAATGGGGTTTTGGTACAAGTACCACAGGAGAAGCCCATGGACTTTCAGAGTGCTCAACCACTCCCAGTTCTAGCATTTTCTGCACCTCTTGGTTTATGCAGTCCCTGACATGGTCAGGCTGCCTATAGATCTTACTTTTGACAGGTAAACTGTCTCCAGTATCTATAGTGTGCTCACACCAAGAAGTGGTACCTGGCATAGTAGAGAAGAGTTCAGAGAATTGATCTAGGAGATTTATGCAATGGTCTTTCTGCTCAGCAGTAAGACAATCAGCCAAAACTACACCTTCCACAAGAGCATCTTGTTCTGTGGAAGAGAAGAGATCAGGTAGAGGATCACTGTCTTCTTCCTGTCCCTCATCAGTTGCCATGAGCAGGGTGAGATCAGCCCTGTCATAGTAGGGTTTCAGGCGGTTTACATGGAGTACCCTAAGAGGACTCCTTGCAGTGCCTAAGTCAACTAAATAGGTGACTTCACCCTTTTTCTCAACAATTGTGTGGGGTCCACTCCATTTATCTTGGAGTGCTCTTGGGGCCACAGGCTCCAAGACCCACACTTTCTGCCCTGGTTGGTACTGAACCAAAACAGCCTTCTGATCATGCCATTGCTTCTGGAGCCCTTGGCTGGCCTGAAGGTTTTTACTGGCCTTTTTCATATACTCAGCCATCCTTGATCTGAGGCCAAGTACATAGTCCACAATATCTTGCTTAGGAGCTTTTAAAGGTTGTTCCCAACCCTCCTTTACAAGTGTGAGTGGACCCCTAACAGGGTGTCCAAAAAGAAGTTCAAAGGGGCTGAAGCCCACTCCTTTCTGGGGTACCTCCCTGTAGGCAAAAAGGAGGCATGGTAGAAGGATATCCCATCTCCTGCGGAGTTTTTCAGGGAGACCCATAATCATGCCTTTGAGAGTTTTATTAAATCTCTCCACCAGTCCATTAGTTTGTGGATGATAGGGTGTAGTGAACTTATAAGTCACACCACACTCCTTCCACATGGCCTTTAAGTATGCAGACATGAAATTGCTTCCTCTGTCTGATACTACTTCCTTTGGGAAGCCCACCCTAGAAAATATTCCCAGGAGGGCCTTTGCCACTGCAGGTGCTGTAGTGGTCCTTAAAGGAATTGCTTCAGGGTATCTTGTGGCATGGTCCACTACCACCAAGATAAACCTATTGCCTGAAGCAGTAGGAGGGTCAAGGGGGCCAACTATGTCAACCCCTACCCTTTCAAAGGGAACCCCAACCACAGGCAGTGGAATAAGGGGTGCCTTTGGAGTGCCACCTGTCTTGCCACTGGCTTGACAGGTTTCACAGGACTTACAAAATTCCTTTGTGTCCTCAGACATCCTAGGCCAATGAAACAGGGGAACAAGCCTGTCCCAAGTTTTCATTTGCCCCAGATGTCCAGCTAGGGGAATGTCGTGGGCTAGAGTTAGGAGGAACTTTCTGTACTCCTGAGGAATCACTAATCTCCTGGCAGCTCCAGGTTTAGGATCCCTATGCTCAGTGTACAAGAGGTTGTCCTCCCAGTAAACTCTGTGAGAGTCACTGACATCCCCATTAGCCTGTTTGACAGCTTGCTGTCTTAGACCCTCTAATGTGGGACAGGTTTGCTGTGCCACACTCAGCTCCTCCCTGGCAGGCCCCCCTTCACCCAAAAGCTCAGCAGTGTCTGCTTCAAGCTCCTCTGGTGTAGGTTCTGCACAGGGAGGGAATTCTTCTTCCTCAGAAGTTGAATCCACTGTAGAGGGAGGGATAGTAGGAAGTGGTTTGCTTCTACTAGCCCTAGCTTTAGGGAGCACTTGGTCCATTGTTCCAGGATCCAAGCTTCCCTGTCCTTTTTGCTTTTTGGCCTGAGCCCTGGTTAAAGCAAAAATATGCCCTGGGATGCCCAGCATTGCTGCATGGGCCTCCAACTCCACATCTGACCAAGCTGATGTCTCCAAATCATTTCCTAGTAGACAATCTACAGGTAAATCTGTGGCTACCACAACTTTCTTTGGACCAGTAACCCCCCCCCAGTTGAGATTTACAACAGCCATGGGGTGGCTAAGTGTGTTGTTGTGAGCATCGGTTACTTGGTACTGGTGACCAAGTAGGTGTTGTTCAGGGTGGACCAGTTTCTCTATGACCATAGTTACACTGGCTCCAGTGTCCCTGTAGGCCTGAACCTCAACACCATTTATTAGGGGTAGCTGCTTGTACTTATCCATATTAAGGGGACAAGCAACTAAGGTGGCTAAATCAATAGCCCCCTCAGAGACTAACACAGCCTCTGTGGCCTCCCTAACAAGGCCAACCCCAACTAAGTTACCAATAGTGAGCCCAGCTACTCCCTTGGATTGGCTATTAGTAGGTTTGCTCCCACCACCACTGCTATTAGTAGGGACACTAGGTGTAGCAGTAGGGGTTGTAGTGGTAGGAGGCTTGGTGCTTTTCTTTGGACAACTGGGATCTGTTGTCCAATGGCCTTTTATTTTACATAAATAGCACCATGGTTTCTTTTCCTTGTTTTGATTAGAAGAGGATTTGGGCCCACCACCCCCACCAGAGTGTTTTTGTGGGCCTGATGAAGACTCATTTTTAGATTTGTCCCCACCCTTGTCTGAAGACTTACCATCCTTCTTCTTGTTGCCATCTTTGTCACCCCCTGTATGAACTTTTCTGTTCACCCTTATTCTGACCCATTTGTCTGCCTTCTTTCCCAATTCTTGGGGAGAGGTCAGATCAGAGTCCACCAAGTACTGGTGCAACAAATCAGACACACAATTATTAAGAATATGCTCTCTCAGGATCAAGTTATACAGGCTGTCATAATCAGTCACTTTACTGTCATGTAACCACCCCTCCAAGGCCTTCACTGAATGGTCAATGAAATCAACCCAGTCTTGTGAAGACTCCTTTTTGGTCTCTCTGAACTTTATCCTGTATTGTTCAGTGGTTAAGCCATAACCATCCAGGAGTGCATTCTTAAGAACTTTGTAATCATTAGCTTCATTTTCTTTCACAGTAAGGAGCCTATCCCTACCTTTTCCACTAAATGATAGCCATAGGATAGCAGCCCACTGCCTTTGAGGGACATCCTGTACAGCACAGGCCCTCTCAAGTGCAGCAAACCACTTGTTAATGTCATCCCCCTCCTTATAAGGGGGAACTATCTTGTGCAGATTCCTGGAATCATGCTCTTTTGCAGGATGACTATGGGGAATACTGCTGCTGCCACCATGGGTGTCTAAACCCAGTTTCTGTCTCTCCTTCTCTACTTCTAAGGTCTGTCTATCCAAATCCAGCTGTTGCTTCTTGAGCTTCAGTCTGGTTTGTTCCACTCTCAATCTATTGAGCTACCTTTCTAACAATCTGTCATCAGGGTGGGTGGGAGGGACATGTCTTGAAACAGAAGTATGGTGAGAATGGACAGAAGGAGACCTATCCCTTACAGAAGGCACCCTAACAGCTTGGTTAACAGAAACATCACTTCTACTGTGGTGAGAATGAATGCTCTTGCTATGATGTGAGACAACACTATCTGTATGGTGTGACTCTACATCTGTACCAACTATGCTAGACTGTCTAGTAATGGGCAGGATCTGATTTTTCTTTCCTAAATCTTTTCCTAGGGGTGTCCCTGGATCAGATTGGGAACCATTAGCTGCTTTTTCTACAGATGGGGCCTTAGTGGCTTTATCTTGTTCTCTAAGCATGTTAAGTAACAGTTCCAAGGAAGGATTCTTCCCTACACTCAAACCTCTCTCTATGCAGAGACTCCTTGCTCCTTTCCAGCTAAGGTGATCATATGCAAGTTTGGACAGATCAACATTTTGGCCTGTGCCAGACATTTTTAGAGAGAGTTAAAGTGATAGAAAAAGTGAAAAAAGTTTGTCAGAGCTTTTAGAAAGACAGAGAAAAAAAACTTTTAAAACTTTTTAGAACTTTTTAGAAGTTTAGAAGTACTTTTCAGCACTTAGAAAAGAGTGAAAAGAGGAAATGCAAAACTTTTTAGCTATGTGTACACACACTGAACTTGTTTTGTATATTTTTCTCTTATGAAAAGTACAATGACAAGAGTGGTAAGTAGTCTCAAAGCACTTATCCCACCGCTGCACAACCAATGTAGGAGGCTGGACTGGCTTGTAGTGAGTACCAAGGGGTACTTGCACCTTGCACCAGGCCCAGTTATCCCTTATTAGTGTATAGGGTGTCTAGCAGCTTAGGCTGATAGATAATGGTAGCTTAGCAGAGCAGCTTAGGCTGAACTAGGAGACGTGTGAAGCTACTACAGTACCACTTAGTATCATATGCACAATATCATAAGAAAACACAATACACAGTTATACTAAAAATAAAGGTACTTTATTTTTATGACAATATGCCAAAGTATCTTGGAGTGTACCCTCAGTGAGAGGATAGGAAATATACACAAGATATATGTACACAATACCAAAAATATGCAGTATAGTCTTAGAAAACAGTGCAAACAATGTATAGTTACAATAGGATGCAATGGGGACACATAGGGATAGGGGCAACACAAACCATATACTCCAAAAGTGGAATGCGAACCACGAATGGACCCCAAACCTATGTGACCTTGTAGAGGGTCGCTGGGACTATTAGAAAATAGTGAGAGTTAGAAAAATAACCCTCCCCAAGACCCTGAAAAGTGAGTGCAAAGTGCACTAAAGTTCCCCTAAGGACAAAGAAGTCGTGTTAGAGGAATAATGCAGGAAAGACACAAACCAACAATGCAACAACGATGGATTTCCAATCTAGGGTACCTGTGGAACAAGGGGACCAAGTCCAAAAGTCACAAGCAAGTCGGAGATGGGCAGATGCCCAGGAAATGCCAGCTGCGGGTGCAAAGAAGCTTCTACTGGACAGAAGAAGCTGAGGTTTCTGCAGGAACGAAAAGGGCTAGAGACTTCCCCTTTGGTGGACGGATCCCTCTCGCCGTGGAGAGTCGTGCAGAAGTGTTTTCCCGCCGAAAGAACGCCAACAAGCCTTGCTAGCTGCAAATCGTGCGGTTAGCGTTTTTGGATGCTGCTGTGGCCCAGGAGGGACCAGGAGGTCGCAAATTGGACCAGGAGGTAGAGGGGACGTCGAGCAAGACAAGGAGCCCTCTTAGCAGCAGTTATTAGCACCCGGAGAAGTGCCAGAAACAGGCACTACGAGGATGCGTGAAATGGTGCTCACCCGAAGTCGCACAAAGAAGTCCCACGTCGCCGGAGAACAACTTAGGAGATCGTGCAATGCAGGTTAGAGTGCCGTGGACCCAGGCTGGACTGTGCACAAAGGATTTCCGCCGGAAGTGCACGGAGGCCGGAGTAGCTGCAAAAGTCGCGGTTCCCAGCAATGCAGTCTAGCGAGGTGAGGCAAGGACTTACCTTCACCAAACTTGGACTGAAGAGTCACTGGACTGTGGGGGTCACTTGGACAGAGTTGCTGGATTCGAGGGACCTCGCTCGTCGTGCTGAGAGGACACCCAAGGGACCGGTAATGCAGCTTTTTGGTGCCTGCGGTTGCAGGGGGAAGATTCCGTCGACCCACGGGAGATTTCTTCTGAGCTTCTAGTGCAGAGAGGAGGCAGACTACCCCCACAGCATGCACCACCAGGAAAACAGTCGAGAAGGCGGCAGGATCAGCGTTACAGAGTTGCAGTAGTCGTCTTTGCTACTATGTTGCAGTTTTGCAGGCTTCCAGCGCGGTCAGCAGTCGATTCCTTGGCAGAAGGTGAAGAGAGAGATGCAGAGGAACTCGGATGAGCTCTTGCACTCGTTATCTAAAGTTTCCCCAGAGACAGAGACCCTAAATAGCCAGAAAAGAGGGTTTGGCTACCTAGGAGAGAGGATAGGCTAGCAACACCTGAAGGAGCCTATCAGAAGGAGTCTCTGACGTCACCTGGTGGCACTGGCCACTCAGAGCAGTCCAGTGTGCCAGCAGCACCTCTGTTTCCAAGATGGCAGAGGTCTGGAGCACACTGGAGGAGCTCTGGGCACCTCCCAGGGGAGGTACAGGTCAGGGGAGTGGTCACTCCCCTTTCCTTTGTCCAGTTTCGTGCCAGAGCAGGGCTAAGGGGTCCCCTGAACCGGTGTAGACTGGCTTATGCAGAATTGGGCACATCTGTGCCCAAGAAAGCATTTCCAGAGGCTGGGGGAGGCTACTCCTCCCCTGCCTTCACACCATTTTCCAAAGGGAGAGGGTGTAACACCCTCTCTCAGAGGAAGTCCTTTGTTCTGCCATCCTGGGCCAGGCCTGGCTGGACCCCAGGAGGGCAGATGCCTGTCTGAGGGGTTGGCAGCAGCAGCTGCAGTAAAACCCCAGGAAGGGCAGTTTGGCAGTACCAGGGTCTGTGCTACAGACCACTGGGATTATGGGATTGTGCCAACTATGCCAGGATGGTATAGAGGGGGCAATTCCATGATCATAGATATGTTACATGGCCATATTCGGAGTTACCATTGTGAAGCTACATATAGGTAGTGACCTATATGTAGTGCACGCGTGTAATGGTATCTCCAGCACTCACAAAGTCGGGGAATTTGCCCTGAACAATGTGGGGGCACCTTGGCTAGTGCCAGGGTGCCCTCACACTAAGTAACTTTGCACCTAACCTTTACCAGGTAAAGGTTAGACATATAGGTGACTTATAAGTTACTTAAGTGCAGTGTAAAATGGCTGTGAAATAACGTGGACGTTATTTCACTCAGGCTGCAGTGGCAGGCCTGTGTAAGAATTGTCAGAGCTCCCTATGGGTGGCAAAAGAAATGCTGCAGCCCATAGGGATCTCCTGGAACCCCAATACCCTGGGTACCTCAGTACCATATACTAGGGAATTATAAGGGTGTTCCAGTAAGCCAATGTAAATTGGTAAAATTAGTCACTAGCCTGTTAGTGACAATTTGGAAAGAAATGAGAGAGCATAACCACTGAGGTTCTGATTAGCAGAGCCTAAGTGAGACAGTTAGTCACTACACAGGTAACACATTCAGGCACACTTATGAGCACTGGGGCCCTGGTGAACAGGGTCCCAGTGACACATACAACTAAAACAACATATATACAGTGAAAAATGGGGGTAACATGCCAGGCAAGATGGTACTTTCCTACACCTCCTCCTCCACCTCTGCATCTCATCCTCACTGACCCATTTCAGAAAGGGCTCAAGACCTGTCTTTTCGTCTGACACCCAGCGGCGACCGCCGCATAACTCAAGGGGAGGGGCAGGAAGGGACGGGTACGGGACAAGAAGAAAAAAAAAAAAACACACATCTTGAACCCGTCCCTGCCGCCTCGCTCATCGCTCCTCATGTGGTGTCCCAACATTCACTGCTGGGACACCAGCACAGGCATCCCAGCACTCCTGGTGCTGCTTTCATGCTAAACATAGCATGAAAGCAGCACCAGGATTGGTCTGAGCAACTCGGACTGCCGCTCCGACACAACCCTGGGGTCTATGCAGTTTCTCCAGCTCGGCTGTTAAACACAACCGGCTGGAGAAACCTAAGTGCGCATGTGGTTTTGGCTGGCCTGAGACGGCCGGCCAAACACACATGCGCACTTAAATGCACTCTCCCCTCCTCCCCACACCCACTTCCTGTGGCCTAGCCCCGCCCCTCCCTGCATTGCTGGTTGTGCCAGAATCAGAAAAATAAGATGATAATAAATTATTGTTTTATTTTCTGCTTCTGGTTCAGCCAGTGGGGTGACATTCCTTCGCCATAGCGAAGGAGCCGCCCCTGCTGACACCTGCAGCAAGGGCCTGGATACCGTCTTAGGCGACAAGCTGCGCTGTACAAGTACGACTTGATTGATCCTTCTCCAACATACCACCTCTCCATCCACACACTTACTTTGCCGTTCCTTTACTTTCCAGCCTCTTTTCCCTTCTATAACCTTCTACTTGAACTCTGCGGCTCCTACCACATTATTTTTCGTGATTGTATTGCTTCTCTAACTTTCAACCTCAACCTAGCCACCTCTCCCTTTCTCTTAACTGCTCATTTCAAACCTTCTATTCCCTCTTTCTGCCTCATCACCCCCACTTCTGTCCTCTACTTCTCCAAAACCAGCATCCCTTACACCTTGCCTTGCCTTTCTCATCCTTCAACTCTTCCCTCCACATACTCCAGCTCCCCCAAAAGACTTCCCCACCAACTCATGCTGTACCGCTCTACCCATACCTCTTTCATATCTTTTCAGAACTCTGTAATGTATAGTGCAATAAGATCAACTCTAACAATTCCAAAGACAACTTATAGTTTTACAGTGGGTCAAAGGGAGATCTAAGAAAACTAAGAGGGGAAAGAAGGGAGGCAGACAACACATAAGAAAAGTAAGGAGTACAAAATACATCTGGGACTCGCAAGAAAATGAAAGACATTAGCAACACTGATGGTAGAGTGCACGAGTTCCAGAAAGATGTGACTGTTGTTAATTTATCTGCAAAATAATTGAAAACTGATACGATTTTTGTTTTGAAAAAAGGATTGGGTTTTTGTCCCACTGTGTATTGTTATATTAATAAAATCAAGGTGGACTTATACAAATTGATTGGAAAATTAAAGTTGAAAAAAAATTGATAAGAAATCACAATATTCCCAACCATTACAGAGAAAAGAGGTTATCAGCTTATCAGGATAATACTAGATCTATCCTTAGTATCGGTTCGGTTGATAGAGCTCCAGATACTGTTTTATATTTATTTCACTAGCTTGATATTCATTGTGACTTAACAATGGACAGTGGCCTAAAGAGTAAGTCTAAGTTTACACCGCAGTTGACTAGTGGAAATATTTTAGACTTGCTTTCCCAAATGGTCCTAAGAGACACTAATAAGTTGATAGACATTACTGGTAATAAGAGGCAATCTTATGGCAGAGATGACCTTACTATAGTAGAGAGACGGGCACTCACTCTTGCAAAAAATGGTCACGACATTCTCATAAGGGAAGCTGACAAAGGGGGCAGCATCATTGTGATGAACAGCATGGTTTACGATAACAAGATTCTCTCACAAATTGATTGAGTGATGAGACCAATTCTTTAAAACTGAATAGTAACCCAATCCCAGGTATTACAAAGGTCATCAACACTAAACTGAAATCATGGTTAGTTACACAGCTCCTAGATGAGGATCCATATATCTGCTTAAGAGTAGATAAACCTCGGCATCCATGCATATAATTACCCAAGGTTCACAGGTAATGACCATTTCCACCATCTCAAGCATTGATTGTCCGACGGAACCTTTGTTGAAATATGTTGACATTTTTTGGAGACCACGTTTCAAATCTCCCTTCTTACATTAAGGATACTAAAGATGTCCTTAATATTCTGAGTGATGTGAAATGGGAGTTGTTGGCTTGAAATGTTTCATCTAAACAA
Organism: Pleurodeles waltl; assembly: GCF_031143425.1. Lineage (NCBI taxonomy): Eukaryota > Metazoa > Chordata > Amphibia > Caudata > Salamandridae > Pleurodeles > Pleurodeles waltl. The sequence goes on from NC_090441.1 coordinate 160,024,077, forward strand.
ACTGGAATAAAGAATACAGTCTGGAAGAACTATCAACAAGAATTTGCTCAGGTTCTCTTGTTTGCTTACATGGACTTTAAATTATATGTTGTCTCTAGCCTGAATTTGGGGGTATTGTGGTGGGTGCTCCCTCTCTTACTTCAGCAGCTTGAGAACATATTGTGATTGGAGTCCTTTTCACTTTTGGGGGTTGTTTGCACTGACAGCACTCTGGCCGTTTCTGTTATTGTTCCTTAACATTCATATCAGACATTTCACCAGCCCTTTAACCAATAAATCACCTTCACACTGATATACATAGATCTTCATGTGATCCATGGCTCTGCACCTATATTCCTTTACCATAAACGCCTCACTTACTGACAAACCAGGTTGCATTGGTCTAGGTTGGCCAGATTCTTGACCTTTCATTCTTTCAAAATGTTTTGTGCTGGTGAAACATCTTTCTCTGTACAGACTGCAAAGACATGGAACTCAACTCAGGTAAGAGCAATAGTTGATAAATACCTTGATTTTCAGATAGTAATAGAAACACAGAAGGTCACAGGTATCAAGGCAACATTTCTCTTTGTTAGATGTTTGCAAACACAGCCCTCCAGGAAAAGCAAAAAGCTTAAAGCAAAGTCTACTCAGATAGGTCCATCAATAATTAATCAGGACTGTCAGGGTGCTGGGCAGATTCCAGGGCTTTATGAACATGCATTGGCAAGTTCTAGGTGTAGAGGCACAACAGCCTTTCAAAAAGAATACATAAATTCTCAGGAAGCCATCAAATAGATCCCAAGAGGCCCTTGGATTATTACATCTATGATAAACACCTGGGTAGCCCCTTGAGGCTCTGACATTGACCCACAAGAGGCCTTCTCACAGTCCCTAAAGAGACATCCTCGTAGCCGACATTGACCCACAAGAGGCCTTCTCACAGTCCCTAAAGAGACATCCTCGTAGCCCACCATAAGGCTTTCACATACCCACAAAGAGATCCTCCCATGGTTCATGAAAGGCCCTTAGGTACCCCTCCTCAATGCCCTATATTATTCTCCAAAATGTCAGAGTGCGACTAGCAAGGGGGCACAGTCCTGAATCCACCTGGGGCCTCTCTAATTCACTGCCAGGCACTCCCTGCCCTGTTATCTAAACTCTTACAGGTTTCTGCTTTTTAACATGGAGAAGGAGTTTCTGTATTTCTCTTCCTCCTTCTATTTCTTTTTTTATATGTTTCCCTCCGTTACTCTCCGGAAATGTCTGATGTGGAGAATTAAGTGCCAGTCCCCCAAAATAAGTGACATGCCTCCCCACCCCCAAGAACCACCGGCTCAAATTAAGCACAGCTTTTGTGTCAAGGAGACCCCCCCTCAAGCTCCAGTTAACTCAGATGCGCAAAAGGACATAGATAATTCCCAAGAGGTCTCCACAACTCATGTGCCCTCACCCGTTCTCCAACACTCCTCACACAGCCTCCACTGTGCCTTTGGCTGGTTCACAGGAGGCTCTCACATAGCTCCCAATAAGCCCTCACACTGCCCTCATTAGGGCATTATATAGCTCACCGGGCCACCGTCATAGCCCCACCTGCCCTTCATTAGCCACAATCTGCTCTCCCATAGTTCTAATCTGCCTTTGAAAAGCCCCACCTGCCTCTCACTAAGGGTGGGTGGTGAGATCCGCTCCGCTGGTGGAGTTAATGGTGTTTTTGGCTCAAAGCGGAGCGCGGAGTTCAGCCAAGAACTCCACTAACCATGGCAGCAGAGCGGAGCTCACCAGCGTGTCTGAGCACTAGTCTGCACCGCACGTATGGGCAACACAGTGCAAGCACAGACAGTCTGCGCTTGCACTGTGTGGCCCATACCTGGGCTGCACTTTATTCTGCCAGTTGGCGTGCAGCTGCTGCAAGCTGCTACTGAAGGGCTGCACTGGTACCAGTTTCGGATCCAGGTCTCCCTCCTTTCACTATCCTCAGCAGCCCGATTGCATAGGGCCCGGCTTCTGACAATTGGGACCCTTCTGGACTCTGGACCCAGGTAAGACCCTCGTTTTGCTTTCTCTTCTATGTGCATGGGAGCCGACACTGGGCATGGACAGTATTTGCATATGAGTGGGGGTCTGTGCTTGAAAAAAAAAGAAACGTGCAGTCACAGCTCTGCTTGAAAAGATCCTGTCTCCCCAGAGTCCCTTGGAAAGGAAGTGGTGTTATTGGGTACAGTGCTGAGGCCAGCAGGGAGAGCTGGAGGCCGGGGAGCATTAGCTGCTGAGTGTAGTCCGGCAGCCCCTACCAGACAGAAATGTGTGTGGCCTGAGAGAGTGCCTTAGAGCCCAGTGGCAAGCCAGGCTAGGCACTTTGTGGAAATACCAGGCTGCTGATGGTGAGTTTGTTTGCTGCCGCGGTGCGAGGCTGTGTGTAAGTGGAGAGGAAGCAGATGCAAGGCTGGTTCAAAGCAGGGTATGCTTAGCCCTCTGGAGCAAGTTTGTGAAGGAAGGCAGTTGGTGAAGGGAAGTGTGCAGCTGTGGAGAGCAGCGGGCTCCTGGCCGGTGTACTGTGTCCGTACAAGAGGCCTGTAACTCCAGCTTTCGCTGCCTACGGCATATCACCCTGGCCTGAATGTGCACGATCTCGGAAGTGCTGAGCAGTGTCGGGCCGCCCGACCCTGCTTAGCGCTTCGAAGGTCAGGCGCATTCAGGCCAGGGTGGTAGGGCAGGTGGCACTCCACTGCATGCAGAATTCGGCAGAATTCGACTGAGTTTTTAGCCAACTCCGCGGAATTCGGCAGAGTGGAACTCCGTGAGCTCCGCCCACCCCTACCTCTCACCTGGACCCCTAGGATGCCTTTGAATCATATAGCCTAAGTGGACCTACATACATTTACCAACATATGCTCACATTACTCCCAAAGAGGCCTAAAAACTGTAAATATCTACTACATAACCCCAACCTGCCTTCATTCTATTGACACGGGCCCTTATATAGCCACCAAAAGCCTTTCAGATAGCCACAACCCACCCTGCATAGCCCCTGATGGACCCATGCACAACCAGACCCTCACATACCTCACAAGAATCCCCAAGAGTGCCCACTCATACTGCTAAAGAGGCCCACAGAAGTACCCGGACAAGCACAAAGAACCCCATCCTCCATCAGTTCCCTGTCTCTTCTCTCCCTACTGCTCTTCCCTGTGCCATGGACACCCCCCACTGAGGCAAAACATAAACACTTCTGACACGCCCCCTCCAGGCAACATCAGATGGGCAGAAGAGACGCCACATGTGTGGTCTTGGTCTGTAGCACAGCAAAGTGAGGGGCGGGGAGGTGGGTGGTGGAATAGAATTCTGCACAGTCCCAAATCTAGAACGACAACTGGTGACAGCAAGATTTAGCAGTTATCAAGCTGGGCTGAGCCATACTGGAATAGCATGGGTTGGGCTGAGCTTTGACCCCAGTGTGGTGCCGCTGGGGCTCCTGGAGACCTGTGGAGCAGTGTGTTCCCCTGCTGATGAACTCGCAGTGCTATGTAGAGCTAGAGATAAATAGCGAGAGGTGAGAGAGTGTATGTTTGCAGATTTCTGAACATCCCGTTGACCGAGGGGCAGAATAACAAGACTGTACTTCTGCAATGGTTATCTTTCTATTCTGAGTACAGTGAGAGGCCGGTTGGGGCAGGCTATTATTTTTACTATTTGCAAAAACAATTTCCAGGTAAGATTCTCATTTATTTATAATGAACCCTGCACTGCAGGGCAGCGGATTAGCATATCCTCAGCCGACGACGACCAGATAATTCCAGGGTCTTGTTTAGGTCTGGCTAAAGACTGCATAGGGTGGACAGCAGAGCTACCATGGTCTGTTCAGGGAGAGGGGTGAAAGGTCAGACTCCCTCTGCAAGGGATTCTTCCAGGACATCCTGTTTGAAATGTCCTACAAAAATCACCCAAAGAGGAAGCCAAGTATCACAATATCCTGAAGAAAAAAATATACATAGGGATTTATAGATTTTCTATTTTTAATTCAACATATATGTCCCTATATAATATGTAATTGGAGCCCCTACAAAAAGTAATTACATTTAAGAAAGAGCCTGGGGCTACTTTGATAACCTCAACCTTGAGAGATACCACTCCACTACCCTGGGTGGATATTTCATATATTAACTGTGTTTCCCCTGTCGGCACTCTATGTTTTGCTTATGTTTTACTCTCTACTTATATGGGTTAAAGGTAGCCATATATTTTCAGCAATATTTTACCATACATAAAGGACAGGGATGCAATACTACATTTTAGGGCACACTACAAAACTTGTTGAAGGCCCCCTAAAATTTGATTATTTACTTGTTTTGCACCAGGGAGTTATCAAAAAGTAATGCAAATAGTGCTTCATGCTACTTTGCGTTACTTTGCATCAAGGGGGCTTTCCATGGGTGGTACATGGGCATTCTCGTGCAACCACCCATGGGGTATGAAACAAAACCCTATCTACTAATGATGGTCGAGACCTAAATCAGGCCCTAAGTGTTTGACCAGTGTGCAGAATCTAACAGAATGAAGTGGGCCCATTTCATAAAAACTGGAGGCTGGGTGGGTCTGTGAGGAACCTGTGCCTTAATGGTGTCTCTACCAGAAAAAGGCGTACCAAAGGTAAGCAACTTGTTTTTCTGATAGAGATTGCTACCAATACTTCACCGGAGATGGGTCTGTGAATGGCTCAAACCAGGAAGTACGGGAGGATGAATGGGCAAAATGCCCGTCCCAATGGACCCAAGCAGCAGTGCTTTTTGATCGTGTGGAGAAATGCCAACGTAGCAGCTTGGCATATGTCCAGGACAGATACCCCGCATGCTTACGTAGTAGGAGCGGCCTTGATCCTGGTGGAGTGAGCCAGCAAGCCCTTAGCTTTTTAGCTAATAAATAGCAGATTTTGCTAAGAGTACAATCCATCGAGAGAGCTGCAGATTTTTTGCAGTCTCCTTTGAAATCTGGACCAGGTCGGAGAGATTCCCCTGATACAGCGCCCACTGGGACGTTGGGTCCAATGCACTGCAGACCCTGCATGTGCCATCAGCATTCTTCACCAGTAGACTGCAGGAGACCCAGCAGCCTCATAGTCAGCCTCACCAAAATGCTGGGCAGAGTTTGAAACATTCAGAATCATAGCCCAAATGTCCTGGGTGCTCCGCCCTGGAGGATAGGCCCAGAACTGCATTGTGTGCATTACTTTTGTGAACACTCTCGAGGCACTGGTGAGGCCGAAAGGAAGCACACAGCACTGCAAATGCTTGTGGCTTATTGTGAACTGCTGGTAACACCTGTGGACTTCCAGGACGGGGATGTGAAAATAAGTGTCCTATAAGCATGGCGTTACCATCCAGTCTTCAGGACAGATGAGATCTGAGTTCAAGTGAGCATCTTTCTTCAGAAAGGCATTGAGAGGGCAAAGGTCTAGCATGAGGCGGAGGCCTCCGACCTTTTTCTTGGCACCTGAAAGTAGCAGGAATAGCAACCACGTCCTACTTCTGGTACAGGTACCCTCTCGATCGCTGCTTTGGCCAGTAGAGCCTGCACTTCCTGGTGATGCAAGGAGAGATGTCCTCCATTAGCCGGTCTGGCGATGGTGTAAAGGGCGGCTGTGTTTCCACAAAGGAAAGGGAGTAAGTCCTCTGGACAATTTGAAGCATCCACTTGTTTGAAGTTATCATTTACCATCGGTGCAGATGGTGCTTGATTTTGCCACCAACAACATGTGCTGTACGAAGAGCATGCTAAAGGGTCTTAGAGCCTGCAGCAGCTTGAGGGGAGGGGGACTGGACAACATGTTAGCTTTGATTCCCATGTCCTTTTTGGGAGCTGCATCTACAACCATGGAAAGGCTGGAATGCCTGGTGACCTTGATGGTGTTACTGGTTCTGCGGGTGCAGCTGGGAACCCCTTTCGGAGACAGGTAAGGGGCAAAAGGAGGAGTGGAGCTGTGTGACACCAGAAATTAATCCACAAATCTGGTGGTAGCGCTATTCTCCTTAAATTGCTCAATGTCTGAATCAGCCTCGTCACAGAAGAGGCAAAAGTCGAAGAAAAGCATTTCCATAAGAGTTGACTGGACACCCCCTTGAAAAGCCAGCTGATCAGAGCCAGATGTGGTGGCGTAGTGCCACCATGGACTCGATAACCTTGCTCAGTAAATCAGTAGTGTCCAACTCAAATGGGATGGAGAACTTTGCTGCCATCAATAATAGCCTGATTCAGTAGGGCTTCAGTCTCTTCGGAGACCATGTCTCACAAGTTGGGCGAGTATTGGCACAAAGGTTTGCGGTGCTCACCCACTGCAATGCTAGGCTGGTGGGAGAGAAGATTCTCTTCCCGAAGATGTCCAGCCTCTTGGATTGCCTTTCTAGAGGAGCAGTGGGAATGTGCTGGGATGAAGTTTGGAGGTCGAGACTTGCACCACCATCAGGCTCTTGGGCGCTGGATGCTGGGTGAGGAAAACTGGGCCCCCAGGAGTGGTGACGGGCAATCATTCTGTGCACTGCAACACCTGTACATTACCTGCCTCAAGTTCCCAGGATAGTGTCAGTGAGGGCTTTGTTGAAGGGAAGCTGGGGCTCCAAAAGGGATAGCCCTGGCTGATGCATCTCTGTTAAGATGTTGGTCTTAACCTGGATGGAGGAAACCTACAAAGCAAGGATCTCTGCTACCCTCCTCAACACCACAGCGAGGGATGCGCCTTGCTCTATGGCAGGTCACGGAGATGAGACCAGGTCAGCATTTGGGGACATGTACAGTCCACTGGCATCTCCCAGCTCCTCATGCCATTTGTCATCTTGGTATGGATGGGCCAATTTGTCAGAAGGGTCAAAGAAATGGTAGGCATTGTCATTTGCCAATTCTGTACTAGGTCTGCCAAAGGCCAGGGGCAGCTTTTCAGAGCTGGATGGTTGATGTGGTCTGACACTGTGCCATCCTGGAGTCAAACAGGACAATAGGGTCCACATAATCGGGTGGCACCGGCGACTGTAGTTGTGGTGTCAGGAAGACACACTCTGGCATAGGCCTCAGTGCTGTAGTTGGTCCGAATGTGGATCTATAGCGCCCAGTTAGCGTAAGGAGCAGGCTCGCCAGCGGCACCCCAGCTGGGGCTCCTCTTGGCTCCAATGGCCTAAAGGAGCACCAGAGGGAATCAGGGACCCAGAAAGGAAGTGTATTGCCACATAAAATTCCTTAGGTTCGGCAGGGATCGCTGCGGCTACAGGTAAGTCGGTGAGGTGGCTTCTGGCTTTGCGGGAGGAGTACGGTATCGGTGCCTATAGGACATAATCAAGGGGGAGCAGGCAAAGTAGACTTGGAATTCTGCTTCTTGTGTTTATTTGACCTACCTAACTTTGATGATGACAACTTGGACTTCGAAGATGACCGTTCCAGGACTGACTGTGACCAGGCCTTATATTTTCCTCAGGACTGGGAATGATGTGATACCTTCCTGTACCGTGCCACTAGGAGATTCATTGCTCGCTCCCTGACCGCCTTCAGGTGCATCGACGACAGGTACTGCAGGCCCTGGAGTCGTGGTCCAACCCCAGACACCACAGACAGACCAAGTGGGGATCAGAAAAAGATATTTGTCTGTGACATTCCTCACAAGGCTCAAAACACATGGGTGTGTTAGGGTACATGTTCCATAGCACACTGTGAGCAAAAATGCTCACAAGAATCAACGTCAAGTCGAAAAAGGTGGTCATAAAGTGGCCTGCATACATAAAAGCAGTTTGCATGCGTCCTGCCACCAGGACACCATCTTCATAATACTCCAACCACATTTTGAAGCCGAAGCTGCACACCAATGGCGAGTAAGAGTGAGTAATCTCATTCTTACTCGCCATTGGCTGTGCAGCTTTGGCAACAAGAATGTGGTTGGGTTCTTGGCTAGTGGCTATTGGTTTGGTTCACAGCAACATAACCTTGGTAATGAAAACTGTTTCAAAATTAAACATTACATTTGCCTTGGGTTCCAGAGTAGCATGCTACTCGCTGCAAAGCACTTCAATGCCTCATCAGGGGTACTAAGCGCTATATAAATACAGTTTACAATTACAGTTACAACTTTCTAAAAGGAAATGCCCACAAAGTGATCCAAAGACTATACTAGAGACACCAGTTCCGACTTTGCTTAATTTTACCCAGGATTATCCATCCGTAGTCTACACAAAAGCATTGCTGTGCTCCTATGAGGTATTCATTGCGTCTATGCAGGGCGAAGAATCAACGCAATCACCTTCAGATCCTACTTCGCAGAACACTGCAAAGGTTTTTGAGATCACAAATTGGATGCCCCCGACACCCGACTCTTTCAATGTAAAATTTTGATTTGAGGATGCAAAGTCCTTCCTACATCCTGCTAGTCGAAACCCGAAATTAGGAGCATTTTTATAAAAGAATGAAGGGTGATGATTTCAGCCTTAAATTTAAATAGATTTGCACTATAAATTGCTGCAGGGTGGAGCATCAGACCTAATCAGCCTTCTAATGCATCACTTACAACCAACCTTATTAATAAAATGCCCTGGTGGAGAGCGTTCTCCCAGCTCGTCTTTAGATAGTCGAGCTAGCTCGCTTCACTTTCTTGGTTCAGTGCTCCACCACTTTCAAACTTCTCCAGCTGCCACAGGAAATGCATCAGATTCAATAAACTTTGAAGAGCGTAATTTACCACTCACTTTCTTAAAAATTGCCCTGGTGTAGAGCATTCTCCTAATGGCCCTAGAGATAGTTAGGCCCAGCAGCTTCCCTTGCTCGGTCCTATTCTAGGTCGGTATTTATTTTCCACCACTTTCAAAGTTCTCCAGCCACCACAGGTAATGCATCAGATGGAATTAGCTTTAAAGAGCATAATTTACCTTTCACCTTCTTGAAAAAGGTAATGGGGCGAACATCCAAGTCTCACAGTAAAGTGGTCTTAAAATAATTTTAAGTGCCCACTCATGTTACTTTAAAATATGGATATTCATTTATATCCCATAGTGAAGTTGGGCAAAGTACACAACATTTTCAGTTCATGAAGTGGCAATGATTGTGTTTTTCGTCCCATCTCCTAAGGTGTAAATTCTGGCGGCTGAAAACCAATTTTTGCAGGAAACCTTTCCTTTCAAACCGCTTTGCCTGGGGCCCAATTTTTCTACTAAAAAGTAGGGTTTGCTGTGTTTTTTTCACGCCTCAAATCTTCTTAGCTGTTTTCTTTCAGCGTCTTTTTGAAGTTGCAGAAGTTCGGCCTCTGTAAACATTTTGGAAAACATGACAAAGCTGAGGTGGGGTAGGTTTCACACGTTCACTTACCTGTACTTAAAGGTGCAGCTGCTCACCCCGTTCTTCTGTTAGTTCACACAGTCAAAGCCAAACACACCCTTCATGCAATCAAATATAAATAACAGTGAAGCAGCAATGCAACCCCAAAATGTATTGGAGTTGCCAATACACAATTTACCTGCAGGATGGGGTGAATTAAACTTCTGTTTCTGTTGGATGCCACTAGACCCAGACTTTAGGAATTGTGCAGTGCAGAGTCAGATCCACAATACAACCCGTTGTAATTATTATCATTATTTTTTTTGACACACAGATGTCAGGGTGTGCTACAACCAGAGTGAGTTACATAAATCAGAGCAAAGTAAGACGCATTGGATAGGACAAAAAAAATATTCAAGGAGACAGACACATATTTATATGTCTATAAATATATACATGCGTATCTGATTGACATCAAGACACTTGAAGGTTAGTCATGGGTAGGCAAATGCAAGCTCAAAACCCTGAAATGAATTAGTTATGGTATGCAGCACACACAATTAACAGTGTTTATTTCATATGATGCATTTCATTCACCTGCCAATAACCCTTTTGCACCTCTCTGTACATCGAGGGTTCGCCACAGGGTCTGATATTCAGCACCTACCTGCCTGTGCATCCTACCTGGGTCTTTTCACAACCACAGCTTCTTTTTGTGAAAATCAAGAATTTGAAAAAAATAAGATTTTTTAGACAAAATGGTTGCTCTTTTTCACCCATACAAAATGACAGCCTCGCCACTTTAAGAAAATTGTGATATTACTGTAGCAAATATTTATTTGGTCAAGCTCTTCTCGTCACCCCCAGACCCCTTTTGCTGTTGATTGTTTCCCCAGCTTGAAAATAGAAATATTGTAAAAATATTCAATTTTTTTAAAAGGTGGCAGAAAAAGCATTTTTATCCTTCCGTTACCCAATCCCATTTGTCAAAAAATTCAGATGTGATTGACAGAAATAGTAATTTTAAATGGTCAAGATAAACCAACGTTTTATTCCTTTCAAGGCCACACAGCACCTTTTTCAAACACTGAACGGCATATTTACAAGAAAGTGGCGCATTGGTCCCGATGCACCACGTTTCGTGCATCGCCCCCTGCCCCACCTAACAACACTTTGGTTGCGCTGTGTTTACACACTATTGTGTTGCTTTACTGCACTGGCATCAAAAATGTTGAAGCTAGTGCAGCAAAGCACAGGGAGGCCCATTGATTCAAATAGGTGCGTCATTTTAACGCCTGCTCTGAGCACGAATTAAAAATGATGGAAAAAATGGCGCAGTGAAATGTTATAAATGTCACTCTGACATTTTTTCAGGCCTCCCTGCGTCTGAACGCACCCCTTGCGTACCTTATGGCTGGTGCAAGCATAATGTGGCGCCAGGGTTTACAAAGTGGCGCAATTCAAGCATTGCACCACTTTGTAAATACGGTGTGGGAGAAAGGCCTCCTTTATGCCACCTTAGCACAAAAAATAAAATGACACCAAGGTGGTGCTAGGGGCTTGTAAATATGCCCCTAAAATCTTAATAACTATAGACAGATTGACACCAAACTATGAAAAGCATACAATTTGGGTAAAAGTTTACTTTATAATGTTTGTTATAAACCCATTTTTCGGTGTTTGCTGTAGCTGCAAGCAAACTTTCCTACTGGAAAACGCATCTTTTTGGCACCTCCTTAACTTTCCCATCGACAGAACTGCACAATTGGCTGCCCGACCTAAGTTGTATTTGCTATATGAGTGCCATATTTGGTGTAGATGTATCCATGGGGACCAAAATTACAGGTAAAACAAAAAAAATCCTTTTTAATGGGAAGGGCAACTGAACCATAACTACACTGTGTCAAGAAACACAGTCTAAAATCTAAAAATATATACAGTATATATGTAATGAGTGACGGTGTGTTGTTGAATGCATTGGTAACGTGGTGAATTTCAGCGGTTTTGCATGCTTGGACCAAGACCATAACTCACTTTTTAACTGTAGTTGTTTTTAAAGAATGTAATTGTTTGTTTAATTTCCGATTCCCGCTGTGTAGAGTCTTTTGCAATCTGCAGTGTGGGTTGGCCGCAGGACCTGGTCTGAAGCCAAGACCTCTGGCCATCCTGTTGTGGGCAGCCATGGGCAAAGGGGTTTGGCCAAAGGTGTTGGTCTGTGGCCAGACCCTGCACCCAACCTACTGTAGTTATGAACCCTCTGCCTCTGCTGCATAACGGTTGTCCCATATAGCCTGGCCTTTTGCATCTCCTTATTCTTTATTTTTTGTTTGTTTTTTAGATCCTACTTTTATACTGCCAAAACCAGGTCAGGTATCGTGCCCAGGTACTAGCCATGTCTGAACCATGTCCCTCCTCTCTGGGAATAATGGCTCTGAATCCATGACAATGAATCCTTATAGGGTGATATATGGGTTGGTGAAGCTTAGGCTGGTCTCGGAGTACTTGGGCACATAGGGAATGTAAGACAGAGTGTCCACTCAGCGCTGCAGCACTGCTTGTGCTCTCCTCCGTGTGACAAGATACAAAATGGCCTGTGTTTTTACCTCCCAGTTCGACTTTGCCAATTAAGCATATGGCAGAGCCACCCTATCTCTTAACATTATACATGTCTGTGCTAAGGAAGGCTCATAGAGTCCTATGGCAGGGAGCTATATTTTGTTAAATAAAACATATGTTCTACAATATGTCTTAGCAGCAACACTTCCAGATTGTCATTTTGCTGTGAGTAAAGTAGGTGGCTCCATTGGCTAATTTAGATTTACTGGGTGGAGTCCCAACCTGGCTAACTTTTGACTGAGACTACCAAAGTGGGCCATATAAGGTATCAAATTAATCATGCCATTAAATGTGACTTGATGGCTAAGTCGAAATTAATGTCACTTTTAAAGGTAAGCAGTGTTTATGACGTTGCTACTCTATGCCCCAGCTAGTCCAGTGGCCTCACAAAGGCACTGACACACAGACAGCTTCCTGCCTGCATGTAGAGGCGTGTGAATGACCCCTAGGCCAGGAACAAAGGTGTTACTGCACCCGAAGGTGTGACCTCCTCCCACAGGATGGCTTCCCGGGATGTTATCCCAAAACACGAGCTTCAAAGATGAAGTCGCCGTTGAAGGGCCGCTGTAACAACTCACTTGGACAGGATGGCTTTTTGTGTCCTGAGGACAGAGTAGAACCAGGGACAGAGGAGGGAAAACCAGTTCACAAACTGGTTTTAGAGGGATGTGTAGCCCCATGGTAGCCACGCCTCTGGGGGTGGGCTACCAAGGTCCTTACAGTCAAGGAAGGATTCTGTCATGTTGGTTGTGGCAAGACTGTTGCACTCTGGGATTCACTGGAACTGTGTCAACAGAGATGAGAGGACCAATTACCCACTGGCAAGTGACTGCATTGTCCCCGTTGGGCACTTCACTGGGATATAAGGGACACTCCTGACACCTGAGACTTCTGTACTCGCTGGACCTGGAAAGAGGAGAAGAAGGAGACCTCTCTGCACCTGTTGGAAGTGCACACAAAGGGGCTGCAACGTTGGAGCCTCTGCACCTGCTGCACTTTGGGTTTGTGGAGTTTGGACCCTGTTCTGTAACCCAGCTGGGGGAAATGCTGCTCTCCGGCCCCAGTCCGAAGCAGAGACCCCAAGGGTCAGTTGGCTGGCCCCCCAGAAAAACACTGGGTACATTAAAGCTGAAGGAGCTCTTGCTGCATCTCTGGCAGATGTCACAGAAGTCTTGCCGCTACTGGACGCCGGGCACCCCCAAGGACAATTTGAAGAAAGCCAAAAGGTGCACCAGTGTTTGCTGGACCCATGAGTGTTGGTTGTGACTGGATTCATCACCCAAAAGGGACATCAGCCTCCACCAAAGATTTTCACTGTGGCCGCTGGGTTGCAAATGCACAAGGTCTGCATCGGCAGGCCTTGGAACCCTGCAAAGAGGACTATGTGAGACCCCAAAGTCCGTGGACAAAGTCACCCCCGCTGACAGACCTCATCCTCTTGGACTGCAGAGCATCTGGTGCATCCTGGAGCCTCTTTGAGTCTGCAACACTCAGCCTCAGGACCACTCCATTATCGTCTATGGCAGTCATCCTGTAAAGTTTGGATGTTGCTCTAAAAATGCTCTGGTGGCCAGGTAGGTGTCCAAAGGATCTTCTCTGCCCTTCTGGACCTTTGTCCTGCTGGACTTGGTCACCCAACTCAGGCCTGAGTTGCCGAACTAACTTTTCAAAAGTTTCTTCATTTTTTGTTGACCAATGCTTGCTTGCTGTTGACGCTAAAGTTAGTTATTCTTTTAAAAGTCTACATCTCCGGAACCCTCTGGTGAATTTTGATGATCACGGTCTCTAAAGATTCATAAAAATCAAATCTATTTTTCTAACCTGGTGTCTTGTTTTTTCGTGTTATGTGACTTTCTTATTCTGTTGCATAGTGTTCTTAAATGCTTTACACATTGTTCCTTTGCTCGCAGCCACAGCTACCCAGGGTTGAGCTTAAGTAACCATACCTGACTGGACCTGTGATGGTATTTGTGAGGGCACTGCATGGTAGGGCTACCAGCCATACCACAAAGTACACCCCAGAGTGCAAATCTCTTAATGTCAACTGCAGAAAAACGTAATTACACATTTTGGGTTGCACTTAGAATTTGATGGATGTGGGGTGCTAAAAAGTGGGAGGATTCAGTCCTCTTGTTTTTTTTTCTTGTCCTCTTTATCTGGAACCAGCTTCTGTCTACGCTGAGCAACACAGCTTCCTCTTGCTCAAGGAAAGGTCACAGGATCACAGTTTCCTCTTCCTCTAGGGCAGGGGACAGAAGCACAGCTTCCTCTTCCTCCAGGGCAGGGGACAGAAGCACAGCTTCCTCCAGAATCCTCAACTTGTTCTCATCCTTGGGACCGGGAAAGCACAACTCGTCTTGTTCCTGAAGAGATGGTCCTCTGTGGTGCACCAGAGCTTCTTCAGAAATCCAGATGAATACAACACACTGGCTTGCGTGGAGTCGTGTTTCTCCAGAGATAAGGGCACTGGTGTGAATCCAGTAGTCTGGGTTCTAGGTTCAAAGGTGCATTGCACCTTAGTATCAATTCCAGAATTGTGCCACCAAAATATTGGGTCCAAAATATTGAGGAGCAAAACACTAACAACTTAAGGCCCGTATTTATATTTTTTTAGCGCCGCATTTGCGCCGCTTTTTGACGCAAAAGTGGCTCAAATTTACAAAATACAATTATATTTTGTAAGTTTGCGCCACTTTTGCGTCAAAAAGCGGCGCAGACGCGGCTCTAAAAAATTATAAATATGCGCCTAAGTATCTAGAGGAAAGTATGGGTTTGTTTTACTTAAATCCAGATATGTTTATCTTGATATACCTTGAAGATAGCTATATATTTAAGCAATGGGAGACGAGCCGTGTAAGCTGAGAGATGCCTCATTGAGGTGTTGCAGCCCAGATGGGATCTGGCAGAGGTCTGCTTCAGCAGTACTTTCATCTGTAGGTATGCTGATGATCGTTATTGCATTGCACTGCTCTGCAGCACTTCTATAGCGCCTCGTGCCTCTGAATATGTATGGAGCGCTTTCAGGGGATTTACTATCTGACTGTGCGGTTTGTTGGGCATCGTTGTCAGTGTGGGTTTGCAGTGTGGCTTGTTTTCTCTGCTGAAGGGGCCGATGTTTGGATGGTTGTTAAGTGGCCGAGTGGCCACGTGAGTGAGATGGCCCTAAATCTTCAAGGCGCAGCCCGTGCTTGTGTTCGGCAATCGGCCCATGGAAATGCACCTGGACTTCAAGAGTAAATACAGAAAACGGGGATATTTTGCCATATAAACTATTGGTAAATTGAGGGTCGGTGTCTGCAGACGGGGCTTGTTAGCAGCTGCTCAATGAACCGCCCAGAGTAAAGTCTGCTCTATGGCGTATTTCCGGTGAACGTCACATCATGTTGCAGATGCGTGAGAACTCCGGGCAATGCAGTTTGGCGGTAACAGTTGGCCATCTTGGGATAAGCTTGTTCGTGAATGGAAGTGAATAAAAGATGAGCTTTGGGCCAAATCCAGCTCTGTAGGAAATGTCCAGAAAGCCTAATTCTGTTACTAACTGTCATCGTTTAGCATTTGCAGACACCACGTTTTGCTCACATCAAACGCAGTTGCATAAAAGGTTCTGTGATTTACGCCCACTGTTCTCAAATATTAACCCCGACCTTTACACTAATACGCGTGATCGTGGGCGGATTAACTTGTCATGATGTGCCTCGGTTGTCACACCAGCCTGAACTTGGAGAACCCTGATACAGGTGCAACACGTAACTTTTGCATTCATTGTGCACTCCGATGCAATTTTATACTCAGATATGGTCGCAAGTTCTCAAACTTTACATATATCATATACAGTCAGACTTCTTAGTGCAACATCGAAGACCTTGTTTGACCAAGAGATAGTGACTACAGAGGGCTTGCTATTTTATTACATTGCTATTTTTTTCTCGTGAATGGGGTTAAAGGAAATGAATGTTGGCTCACAAATATTCTTTTCCTTATAAAGGAGTGTAAGATTAAGGACCAGATGTACCAAAACATTTAGAATTTCTTAACAGACCGAGTCGCAATTGCGGTCCATTAAGAAATGCTAAATGGCCTTTCCATATCTACAAAGGCATTTAGGGAATCGCAAAATGCATTTTCATCTCAGTAGAAATCACATTTTGTGATCCTCCAATAGGAAATTGCAAATACGGAATTCCCATTTGCAATTTCCAAAGCTCATGTACAAAGCATTTCCTAAATGTGAAAAAGGCATTTGGGAAATGCAATTACCATTGACTCCCAAGTCAGTGGTAAGCATGTGCAATTTTAAAAAATGCACCAAAATTCATTTTTTTAAAGTTACATGTAGCGCACATACCCATGGGGCACTTGTACATGCTACATGTGCCCCACCTGTTTTTAGGGTGCATCAAGGGAGGCTTTAGGGTCGAAGTCACCCTTGGTATTGCATTTTCTAATTTGCGATTTCCTCTTAGGAAGTCGAAAATTAGGAAATGCAAAACCATTCCTACCTATGGACCATTACGGCCCATTAGAAGGAATAGTTTACGATTTCTTAAATAGATATAGCGATGTCTACTCTGTAGGAATCGCTATTAGGAAATTACTATTTTTGTACATTCCATTTTGCATTTTCTAAATAGCGATTTCTAAGGAGTCACTATTTAGGAAATGCAAAATTAGAATCTCGTGCATCTGGCTATAAGTCTCTTATAGATCTTATTTGTGGGAAGAAAAGTGTGATTCAGTCTCAACAAATGAGAGATATTATGGATGCACACTAGTCCTTTTAGGTCAACAGCCAGAGTGATTTACATTTGAGGTATCCCTTCCGGGAATGGCAGAGATGAGCTCAAAATCATTGGAATGGAATTTATCCAGAGGAAAGTGTTTCAGATTGATTAAATAAACATTTCCAATCTTTACATTTGTACTTTATGAGAAAGTCACCCTAAGTGTGAAGGGAAGTGGGCTCAGAGCTGTCTCATAGGAACTGAAGCTGTGTCTTGTGTATACAACTCTATAAGATCCGTTTGGCTCCACCGACTCCCTGGTTTGCATATGGCTGCCCCCTGTCCTGAGTCAAAGGGAGAGGCTAAAAAACAAATGAATGGAAATTGTCCAAAATAATTACAAGCAAGCCATTTTGATTACATTTTCCTTCGAATACCTTAACTCTGTCTCAGGGAGTCATCTAAAGTGTCATGGGGTTTGCCCAGAAATGGGTAGATGAAAGCAGCGTATGCTTTGCTGCCCTGAAAGACATAAGGCAAAGGCTGATTTGAATATGGTTGGTCCTTGTTTGTAATGTGAGATGAAGTCCAACTGGTTTACATTGATTTACTAAAAGCTCAGATATCGACTACACACAAATTTAGCAAATTGCATAGGATGACTGCAAATGACCTCTGATACACTCTCCATGATTCAGCACATGACATGCTAACAATTATATTTTCGTTTCTGCACTAAAGGGGAGCCAGGCAGTAAGAAAACTATAGTAAAGGTGATTTATAAAGCATTTGCCACAAACAGTGTTTTCTAGCCTCTTGAACAGGGGGTGTTTTAGCGGTGCCTAAAAGATTACACGCTGGGATTCATTGTGGAATCTGCAGGTCTCTGGACGGATGAATCAGTGCCTCGCCACTGGACATCTTTCCATATTCTGGGTACCAACAGCAAGTGACCTTGAGTTTTGGAACATCTACCATCCCTACTCTGGATCCTGGCCCTGGTGTTTGCAGTGACTCCCAAGCCCATATTTATACTTTTTAGCGCCACATTTGTGTTTTTTTTGGCGCAAAAGTGGCGCAAACTTACAAAATATAATTATATTTTGTAAGTTTGCACTGCTTTTGCGTAAAAAAATGACACAAATGCTGCGCTAAAAAAGTATAAATATGGGCCTCAGTCTGAATCAGTCTTAGTTCCAAAAATGAGGAGGAAACCAATTCACGCTTCTGGAGGTTGGGTCTGATTTTTTGAACGGAGGCTGAGCGGGCTAATATTCCCTTTACCAACAGAGCTCACCCGCTGCCTCACTGCACACTGACGTTACTATCACGGTCTGGATTCTGTCCCCGCCCTTTAAAGAACCAAGGGCCAGATGTATCAAAGGATTTTACCCATTCTGTGTCTATGGGAAAAAGCTTTCGTAGATATGGCCCTTATAGTAGCTTGGTATTTCATTGTGACTATAAAGCATTTGAGACCTCCATCTCAAGACCCTCACAGGGTGTTTACTAAATACTTCAACACCCTTATTAGTACTACAAGCTACAGCGCTGCCATAGTTTCGTAATTTAATATTAGATCTTTGTCTGAAGCGTTGAGACCGTACACAAACTGATGTAGCTCAGTGGCACAATGCGCTCTTCTCGTGCACGGATCAAAGAGCGAGGGATACGTTCACATTCTTCAATTTGCATGCCGTGTGATCTTAGGCAAATCCCTTAATAACGTTCGGGGGCAATTTCTAAATGGTAAATTTAGAAACCTTAGAAGCTTTCCAGCTCTGGCGTTAGATGCTTTAAAAGCAATTGGTTCATACAGATGAAAGAATTCCCAGGTAACACGCCTCCTGCTCGTACTTACTGAGTGACTTGTTTTTTCAGAGTGAATTCACAACTTTTTACACTCTTTAACTTTGTAAAAATGAAGGTTTCCTCAGGTACTTATAAAAGTACCTGTCTCCAGTGTATTTTTAATGACTGCTTATGACCATCAGTGAGGTCAGGCAAGGGCGCTCCCCTTTAGAGGGGTCCCATTTCGCTCAAGGCCTAGGAATATGTGTGAGATATGCGAGACTGAGGGGACCCTCCTCATTCAAGGTCAGGGCAAGAAGCAACCCATGGGCCACTGGCCTAGCGAAACTTGAGGGCCCCCCTTTGTAAAGTACATGAAGGGGCCTCCTCCCGACTCAATCAGGAGCTCTCATGCCATCTTACTGTGGTGAGGGGGTCCCCTGGGACTTCCCCCCGGACTTCGGGTGCCCTTGTTACGCCCCTGCCATGGGCTGCGAGTCTGGTCTAAGGCAGTCATTAATAAAAGGAGAGTCGGGGCCTATCTTTGGGATTCCCCCATCCCGGAGCAGGCCCTCCCCTTGGCAGGAGCTGGAGGATGCAGCCTCCCGAGGTAACACGGTGTTTACCTTCACTTGTTCGCAGGACTCCTGCCCTGGGGCCGGACTTAGCGCTGCAGACATGTCCCGACGGCGGTCCCTGCACACCGGGAGGAAGGTTACACCTCTAATTAGGGCTTCGTGCGCTGACGGACGGGGCTTCTTGAAGGGACTTGTCGAGAGGCTGGTGGTTCACGTGCGGACGGGGAGGCCCGGACTGGCGGGAAGCTAGGCCGCACTGGCGCGAGCTGGTTGGGTTGCACGTGTTTGTTGGCGGGAGTGGGAGCTCCTCCATGCTATGGCAAAACTTTCATTTTTACATCTGACGTTTTAAGAAATGGTCTGGTATCTGTCTCGATTTGTATTGTCAAAATAGCCTGTTTTTTAAACAAAAATTTCTTGAATCTGGCAGTTTTTTAAATATATAGTTCACGCTGTTTCTATGTTTTGCAGTTTGGCAGAGTGCACACTGTGTTGAAATGGGAGAGGTGGGGGTTAAAATGTGTGTCTCTTAATTCCACAACAAATAGTTTAGCCCAGTAGTACTCAAAGTACAACCCGGGGGCCCCATGCAGCCTTGCTGACCTCCCCCCCCCCCTCCTTCCATTTCAACATCATCACTGGGCTGCTGTTTTCTGGACTCAGCACTAACATTGAGAAAGATGCTGAACACAGAGGCAAGCACTTATTTGAAGGTTGACTTAAGTTGAAAAAGGGAAGCAACGAAGTTGCCCTGCACCTCTTAACTTTAGGCACACAACACCGTCATTTATAAAGACATCTTGGAGCAAACCTATGAAAATATGGTAAAGTCTCTTGAAAATTCAAAAAGTGTATTTGATTAACTTGCAGAAGTGTTTTACCTTAGTAATTAAGATTATAGCACTGCATTGAGAATTATTTTTTAAATGATACTTTGCAACCATGAATTCATAAACATTCATGCTTACCCCTAAACACTAGCAACAATGCAAATACTGAATAGAGAGGCAAGTCAGTTGTTATGTGCGTACCCTGAGTGGCCTGGTTGCTATTAGGCATTGACAACAATACAGTATACTAAATACAACTGCACCTCCTCAAGTCATGTATTTCGAGGTCCTCTTGTATGTGCTAATTAAGAAACAGGAGGTAAAGTAAAATAAACCATTTGCCGAAGATTACACAGTTTGGTCAGGAGAGGTAGCCAGGATTGAATCCAGATTTTCTGGTTTCACACTGTGCAATTCATCTTTTAGGTGTACATGCTTTACTGCCCCCATGCCCACCCTCGCTGCCACCCTTCTGCATTAGTGCGGCACTTGGTCAAACCACAGGCCAACCTTTTGGCACCCTAAAAAATGCACATACCCATGCATGATAGTCCTTTGGATACTGGTTTAGAAACACACTTTTTGGGCAACTGCAGGTAAAAGAATCAATTGTAGCAAACAATTTTAGAGCTGTCTTTTGCTGCTGTAGGTTGCTAATTCCTCTAGTTCGCTGTGTGCAGCTAGGTCCCTGCAGTGTCTGTTGCAGTTTAACATTTGCTTTGTGGTCTTCTGCAGGATCTGTCTGTCCCACTTACCTTTTCTCTGCCTGGCCTCTGCTGTCGAACACAGTAATCTCCCTGTACTTCTTTCTGCCCCTTTTCAGCCTTGTCTGTGGCTTACCTAACCTGCACGTCATTGCAGAGAGTCAGACATGGTCACTACAATTTAAAGAGTTGGAGGTGCATCTGGAGAGTACCATGTGCTGTGCAGCTCCCCGCAGTTTAGGACTCCAGGAACAGTGCAGGCCACCACATGTCCTGTAGGCCACCACAAGCAGTGCAGATCACCAAGTACAGTGCAAGTCTCCCTGCAAATTTCAGGTCATGACGAAGAGCATAGGTCACCAAGTAGGCTGCATGCCTCCATGTTCAGGGTAGGCCTCCACATGCAGTGCAAGTTACCATGCACAGTGCAGGCCATGATGTGGAGTGTAGGTCTCCAAGTAGATTGTATGTCACCACACACAGTGTAGGTCGTCATGCAAAGTGAAGGTCGCTATGCAGAGTGCAAGTCACCAGGCACACTGTAGGCCACCATGCTTAGTGCAGCTGTGAGAAATCTGCCTTTACTATTTTTAACCTTTTGCTTGACCCAGTATTTTTGTTGCCTTTAGACCTCTTGCACTCTACCTGCTATTCAGAAGTAAAGTGCTCCCCCTTTTAAGTTGGCCACATTGGAATACCCTTTATTGGTATATTTAACTAGCCTAGTATATAGTACAACGTGTTAAATGGAAGTTAAATGCCACAAGTGGACTGCTGTATCTATTGTCCTATCCACAACAGTGGTAATGCAAACATGGCTTCAGGCCTAGCATTATAGCTTGACTGTAGCAGTGTAAAACTGCAATTTGACCTGTCAAAATAAACCCTCTTGACAGGCAAAAATCTTCCTTTTAAATAGTAATAAGTTACAGATATGGAGGTCTGGTAACCCAGAAGGAAGGATGCATGGTATTTAAAAGTAGGGCATTTGACATTAGCATGCCCTTACAGTGGCTAGAACCCAAAAGCTATTTTCATTGTGGCAGGCCTAGCTGTCCTGTGTAATAATCTACAGTACAGATTAAAATTCAAATACTGTAACTTGGGAAAGAGCCCAGCTAGAAAAATAATTTAACCACTGATTTTATTAGAAATAAAATTCCAATGGTGAAGTCGGACTTGTAATAATTATTAAGTAACAGTAACTTTTAGAAAGTTACCTTTTCCCTGCCTGAAGTTCTTTGAGGCTAAATTGCATTCATTCTCCAGCTTCACCCAGAAGCTACACAATAGGTGACTGCAGTTGACAGGTTGACCTGACCTGAGTCTTTTGAGATCAGCAGAAGGGTGGGAACTGTGGCCATCCTGTTGACACCCCTCTGTCAATTCCTGCTTGATGTGTCTGTTGAGCCACAGATAGGACTTAGGGCACACTTGAAAGGGGAGAGAAAAGGATGCCAAGACAATTCTTTTGGATCCACTGTCTGGTTGCTAAAGGACTCCACGTTTGTCCTGCCAGACGTCTGTCTCTGGATTTGTTATGAGTGCAGTGGCTGCCTTAAACTGGGTTTTTTCATTTGAGGTAGGAGGACACTAAGATTACCATAGTACACTCCCCACTCATCCCCAGCCACCAGAGCCCAGGTCTGGTGCGGCCAAAGACCTCGGTTCAGGCACATGCGTGGTTCAGGCAAAGCGTGGTAACGCTTGCGTGGCTACACTATGTGTTGCTCCGGCCACATAGAAAAAGCAGGTTAAAGCGGTAGAAGACGAAGGGATTGGACTGGTTTGAACATTTTTGCCATTGCTGCTTTTGGGTCCCCAGCCCTGTTCAGAAGTGAAATGTACTGTGTGTTCCTAAGACTGATTTTGTCAGAGGTAGCCGAAACACCAACTAGATTTTGTAAGTCAACTTCT
Source organism: Pleurodeles waltl (assembly GCF_031143425.1). NCBI lineage: Eukaryota > Metazoa > Chordata > Amphibia > Caudata > Salamandridae > Pleurodeles > Pleurodeles waltl. The sequence continues at coordinate 160,046,495 of NC_090441.1, forward strand.
TGTAGATCAGCATAGAAAAAAAAATCACGACATAATTTGCTTGCTTTGGGCCAGTGTAAGGTTCAGAGATAATGTGGTCCGCTGTGATTGAATTTCTACAGTGTCATAACATAAAATTATGGGGCCACCTGCACACTGTCCAGAGAGGCCTCTGAGTCTCCCATATCACACAGATATTCATTGGCCTTGGGCTAAATGTGGGTCCCCTGTAGGGTTGGGCTACAGGTGAAGCAGGGGACTGTGTTACGACCCTGTCTCAAACGAACTTGGTGACGTGCACTGGCTGGAGCAGTTAAATATTGATGACGTAGGAAAGAGTTGAAGAAGGATGAGGATGTCCCACGGCATAAGGGGCAGTAGTACTGAAGTTACTGCCTTGCCTTGCCTGAGAGTGTGGGAAAGAGCCACTGCTACGGATATATTGAACTGTTCTGCTCTCTCCAGAGAGCTGTCTCACAATCAGGCTGCCAGCCTCTCGCGCGCACATTTGCACCTTAGTGCAAGGGTGTGTGCATGGTGTCTAGCATAGGTTTTGGACTGGAAGAATGTATAGGTTTTTAGTAAATAGAGTTTTGAATGAAAATTAATGAGTGGTTACTTGCGAACGCTGATTTACCAGCCATCAAATACTGTCTATATGCTAAGGGGGAATTTTATCAAAATGTCATGCAATGCAACTCAATGAAACGCATCATAGCAAGACCACTTGCTGTGATGTGTGACAGGGAGAGAGCAGGAATGCGACATATTTACTAACATATGACGCACTCCTGTTCTCTCCCGCTGACACACTGAGTGCTGCCTAGTGCCAATGCAGGCACCCTTGCGCCAAAGTGCAAGGTTGCCTGTGTTACAGGCAGGATTGTGCAGGAAGGAGCACCTTCCTGCACAAAAACAATTTTTAGAGGCCTGTTCTTTTCATGTGCTCTGCAGAATGCAGCACAGGTGGAAAGAGGAAATTAAGAGGAGAAATGAAGATATTTCTCTTAATTACGCCCATTTTGATGCATTCCCAGGTTTACAAGTCTTTGTAAATCTGGGAATATACCAAAATCCCTGGATGGATGGATGGGAGTGCCCATGCTTTGCCCATGGAAGGTCTTCCCAAAGGAGAGTAACACAGCAGCAGTGATCTGCGGTACCTTGCATTACTATGGTTTTACTAAGCCACACAAGCCACTCAAGGTGGCTTAGTAAATCTTACTTAAGCCCTGGTGTTGCCTTGCATGATGGAAGGGCAACACAAGGGCTTAGTAAATCTGGCATCGACTAATGCAAAGCAGCGGTAGCTGCTGCTTTACATTTCTTTCCGCCGACTTTCCAGCTTGAAACAGCTTTGTACTAGGAAGTAAATTCCAAATAAACAGATTGCTCCGATTGGCATCACTTTTATGATGCAAACCCAGAGCAAAGTGTTAGTATATAATCCCATAGTGACTTGAGGGCCAGCACGTCTCCCTCGTCTGCAGAAGGGAGAAGACAGCACAACTGCCTCCTGTACAACTATCTACAAGACATGTAGTGCTCTGAGATCCACCACTTCTCACTATTTTGCAGCCAAGCGGACAGAACACATAGGGACCTGAGACCCACCACGCTACCACTCTGTAAATGAGGCACTGGAAGCCCCAGCATAGTTATTGTATGTCACATTGTTGAAGTATGAAGTTAATCAAACATTGTTCCCTTTTTAGGGTCGAAGGCATAAGCGCTCTAGAGCCTGTTGTAATCTCTCTGTGGGCTTTTAACCACGCCCACTCTTGCTATTCATTCTTTGTTGTGCTTGTCTTAAATGCTTCATTTTCATTGGTGCATTTTGTGAAATGTCCCTCCTTTGTGTGCTGAGTTCCCTCCCCATGCGTATTAACTAAGTGAACATTCCTGAACATTTCTGTTGGCCATCACACTACGTCACGCTTCCTCCTGTTTCAGCGTGTGATGGCCCCTCCTCCGGTTTCGGTTTGCCTGTCATCCCAGCTGGGATCCTTTCTAGATATTCAGGAAGGAAGCCAATAACTCTCACGCTCATGGCAGCCGTGGCGCTTTGAATCGGCTTGCATCTGTTAACTGTTTTACACTTCATTTTCAATTTATGTGGCAAGAAAAGTCCAGTTAGGAATTTACAACGCCAATTGCTCTAACTCAAGCAAATGCGAGACCCATTGCGTTGCAAATGCCTGTTTGTGGTGTGAACACCCATCAAGTTTTTAGAGGAATATTAAAACGTCTGGCAGCGTTCTAGCAAAGAAGCAATAATAGTTTGCGTGTTTAGTCAATTAGCAGTTGCAGATCTAACATATTATTAAAGTTAGCAGCGACTCAATGACGCAAATGTAACTACAATTAGTGAACTTTGGAAAGGCACCATGAAATAATAGACCATGATCATCGAAAGGACTGAAAGTGATCACAACCCTCTCTCTGTCCACACATTAGCTCTAGGTAATCTCCCAGCCACGTCTAACTCCCAAGCAGTAGCACCCGAGGGTATTAGCCTGGCCAACAATAAACAACACTTAAAATGGGACAAGGTCGTGGCTCGGCCCGCACTCATCAACGCTGCCAATAACACCCTAAAATCCACACTAATGGGCCTAGAGGCAGGTTCTGCAATTCCCAACCAGGAAATAAGCTTAATTCACACCTCCTGCTTTAGGGATATCGCAGCCCACTTCTCAGTACCCCCAGCCCACGACGACAAACGACCCATAGGTACGCACCGCTGGTTCAACAAAACCTGTCGGTCCCTAAACAAGCGCTTAGTTCAAGCCATTAAATCCAAGGACCCCACCGCCATCCGCGTAGCTAGGAAGTCCTATAAATCTGCAATACGCATAGGCAAGCGTGACCAAGATAATAAATGGTGGACAGCACTCAGTGACGCTGTGCGCCAGAGGAACCATAGTCTGCTCTGGTCCCTGGCAGCACAAGGCCCAGAAACCAGTGGTTTGGACATCACAACCAATATTGCCCCAAGAGACTGGATAGCTCACTTCAGTAGTCTGTACTCCCCTGATCATGATAGCCCCATCCCTGTTTGCACGGGCCCCCACCTAAATCACTCATTAGCACCCACCACCGCAGCAGCCCTGTTGTTCTCCCAAAGTGACATAACCTATTCTCTAAGCACCTTAAAACGCGGCAGGGCCCCTGGATCAGACTGCGTCCCAGCAGACCTGTTCTCAACAGACCTAGCATCCTGGTCAAGATACCGCACCATTATAGCTAACGCAATAGCATCTGGGGCGCCAATTCCCGAGTCTTGGAAAGCGGCTATTGTTATTCCAATCTTTAAAAAGGGCGACAGATCACTTCCTTGCAACTATAGGCCTAATTGACTGTGTCCAAAAAGTCTTCTGCCACTGCCTCCTAGGAAAGATCTAAGAATGGATGACTGACCGCGATATCCTTAGCCCCCTCCAAGCCGGTTTCCGGAAGAAAATTTCCACCACTGATCAAGCCCTCAGATTCCTATTATTATATTGGAAAACAGTGTTCATTGGTAAAGGCAGCCTTTATGTAGCTTTTGTGGACCTCAAATCTGCTTTTGACCTAGTACCTCGCAACAAACTATGGGACACTCTCTTTCGGATGGGAATCCCGGAGCACATTCTTGCCATTTTGATACGACTCCACGAGGACAACTACGCACAAGTCAGGTGGGGCAACAAGGGCCAATTAACTGATAGAATCCACGTTTCCCGGGGTGTGCGGCAAGGGTGCGTACTTGCCCCGACCCTTTTTTCCCTGTATATCAATCCCTCCTCAGACTGCAGGCTGACACACCTTCACTTGGCACACTAAAAATCCCAGTCTTACTCTTTGCCGATGACACTCTTCTGATATCCAAGACCCCTAGTGGTCTAAGGAAACTCCTTGCGTGCTTCGAGCATTTCTGCTCATCACAGGGACTCGAAATCAACGCCTCGAAAACAAAACTAATGACCCTCAATCCCCACAGATCTTTTAAAGGGAAGTTTACTTTAGAGGGCTCCACACTTGAGAAAGGTGGGCATTTTCAGCTACCTGGGCATAACATTCACTGACAACATGTCTTGGAAGCCACACATAGGAAGCCCTAAAACTAAAACAAACAACAGGGGTACTACTAAAAAATTTTCACCTCTCACACACAAAACCAATTCGCCCAGCATTACAGTTATACGAAGCCCAGGCCGTTTCCTCAGCGCTTTACGGGGCTGAACTATGGGGCTATACCAAAACCCAAGACTTAACCACCGCTGAAAACAACTTCCTAAGAAACCTTGTGTCCCTTCCGCTAAGCACTCCACTGTTCCCTCTTTTCAAGGATCTCGGTATCAAACGCATTGGACACAAAGCCCGCCTGCGACCTCTGCTGTACTGGCGGCGTCTCTGGAGCACTCCGGAGCTCGACATCTTCACTGAAGCTCTACAGGTCATCCTAAAAGCCGACCATCTTCACAGAATCCCCTGGCTACGATGCATCAAGGGTTCACTGTACTCACTTGGGCTTGATGATCTCTGGAACTCACCAACCACGTCAGTCTTCCCCTCGAAAAGCGGACTAAAGAAACTATACTGGCAAATGGCAAATTACAAAGACACAAGGGCTGCACTCCACACTACACTATCTTGTGACTTTGCCAACCTAAAAGAGTCATGCAAGTACAAAGCTTTTTGGGACCTTATCACGGCCCCAAGGGAAAGGAAACTGTACTTCCAGCTCCGCTTTGGAACGCTACCACTAAGACTTCTCACCAGTAGCTGGTCACACAATGAATTAACCGTTTGCCCAGCTTGCAAAGCCCCCGTCGAGAATCTCCCTCACGTCCTTTTTGCCTGCCCCGCATACACCGCCCCCCGTAGGAAATGGCTGGCCCCGGCATGCAGACTACTGGGAGTCCGCAGCTCTGCGCTAGCCCTGCGAATCCTCAGATCAGACACTAGGCCAACGCTAGTGATCGCTGTCGTCAAATTCCTCGGAGCTAGTTGGCTTGTTAGAGGGAAAACCCTTCTGGATAAAGACTCCAAATAAGACTGTCCCATCGTCCTGTGCAGCACATTCTATTCCATTTTTATTCCATTTTTATCCCACTTTTTTCCATTTTCTCTTATCTTTTACTCCCCTTTTATCATTATATTTACTTGTAATTATCATCATGTGTATTTATTTGTATTTATTACTGCTTGCGCTTTTTTGGCTCTTGTAGCCGCAATAAAGCTCCTTTGAATTGAAATTGAAATAGACCATGTATTTTTTATTGTAATGCTAAATACTGACCACGCCCGAAGGTCGAGGTATAAGAACATTTAGGATAGAATATGGAGGAACAGAATTTGGAAAGGTAAGACCATGTAGGGAGGTATATATTTACTATTTCTAACTCCACATCAACACACCTTGAAAATATCTATCTATCTATCTATCTATCTATCTATCTATCTATCTATCTATCTATCTATCTATCTATCTATCTATCTGTATCTATATATATAGATACATATATATATATACATAGATGTGAAGTTAGGTATAGAAAATTTATACTTTCGATATTTTGGATTCAGTATTTTGCCCTCAACATTCTGTGCCATCCATATTCTGGTTTCGATATTTAAGGTGCACACCTTATTTTCCAGTTTCAAAAGCGGATTGCATCGTTGGATTGAAGTTTCAGATTCAGAGCATTTCTTTTCCTTTTTACAGTGGATGCCTCCTCGTTCTGTCTTTGTGATGGCCAAGTTGGGTCTTGCCGGGTCTTGTTTATAAATATTTTTGGTAGCTGATCAATAGATTTAGGATCAGGCGTAGAAATGCATTTACTGTTTGCAAACCGTGCAGTTCGGTAAATGGCTGCATTTGCAGCCAGTAATTGTATTTTTCAAATGTACTAAACCCGTTTAGTGTTTCGGTAACAGGTTACCCAATTGCTAAATTAGTGTAGGACACCATACCGAATAGGGGTGTGCTTATAAAATCTCTTCCAAATACCGATTCCTAATGAAATGTATAAATGTTATGCGACCAAAATCAGATCACAAAACACTAATTTTTTAAGAACACCTCAAAGGAGGCAGTAACCCATTTGCAAAGGGAAAGGGCCCCCTGGGGGTACCAACCTCTTTGTGAGTGTTGCAAAAAACATTTTTTAGGAGTAGGCTGGAATTCACGGAACCACTGCTTACACTGAAAAAATGGTTGTGAAATGTTTCTTTTTTTTTTAACACATCCTTTAGGAAAATGAGCTGCGTTTTAATTTTCAGAAAATGCTTTATTTAAAAGCATTCACAGACATGGTGGGCTGCTGATACCAGAGGGCCACCATCCCTGGGATGACAACAATTGTAGTGTGCTGCAATTCACAATTTGCAACCTGTATCATGAATCTTTAAAGACATTTGTCAAATTGCGACCCACTACAATTCAGTATTTTGTGGAGTGACCTGTTTGTACAACGGTCGGTTCGTGAAATGCCAATGCATTTGGAAAAAATAGGTGCACAAATTGAGACAACTTTTAACAAATGCATTGTAGGTACCGCTGGCTCTTAGACTCCTATGGAGATCTGCTTTAAAGGCACAAGTGTGTACTCACCTGGTTAGATCACATTTCTTCCCTTGCTGCAGATTTTTAAGTGATGTGATAATACCTCATTACAGATGTAATAACATGACACTAAGATATGGTAACATCATGTCCAATTACCTGTAGCAAAATGCTGGTAGCAACTCTGAAATTTGCAAGATGTTTCGGTGTAAAACTCTACAGCCAGATTTAGCAGTGCACCTCTTGATTGTGCACATGTTTTTACTGCATCAGTATTATACAGGAGTTTAGCACAGCGTTCTTAGTTTAGTATGTTGCTTCGATACACCACTTTAATGAAGAACATACAGAGCAGGACTGGGGTACCAAAAGCAGCCCTTTCAAATAGGCCCAATTCAGCCCCTGCTCGCTTTGTCTCCTCGTGTTATCTCTCTCTTTCCATCTATCTGTTCTCTCTCTTCTTCTCTTCTCTCCTCTCTTTCTGATCTCTTTTCTTCTGCCTTCCCACTCCCTTCCACTTACTCTCTCCCTTGAAGCCTCCTGTGCCCGCTACAATTGGAAGCTGAGGAAAGTGGCAGAGGCACTAGGGGCGGTCCTGGGCTTTCCAAACTGGTCCCCAAGGGCTGCATCTCAAAAAAGGCCTGTGTGGTCTGAGAGCAAATTGGGCATCCTTGAAGAAAACTCTGACTGCCACTTTCAGCTGAGTCTCAAAGGTTTGTTGTAAAAATTGAGTCTGTGAATCACAGAGATTACTGACCAAGGGATCTCCCATACATCAACAGTGGAGCAGGACTCCATGTCACAAGGTAGAGTCTGAATATATACTCTAATGCACACACATTTTAAGTATCAATCACATGACAGAATTTCTCACCAAGAGAACAAGCAGGTGCTTAGCTGAGCTCATGAAAATGAGTAAATGGCCTTCATAAATAACAAAATATAAACAGTTTAATGTGAGAAAGATAGAACTCAACTTCTACATCTCTAACGCTCAAAGATGGGCCCACCTGGGTCCAAAGTACACATAATGGCCCGGGGGCACAGTGAGTGTTTGCACCTGCTTTTAGCACCCCTAGCAGACTTTAGTATTACAGAACGAGACCCATGGATTGCACCAGCACTAGATGTGTGATCCTGAGGTCCGTGCCCTCATTGGCATTGGGCATGTCCCTTTGCAAAGAACGATCCTTTGCCTTTCTTCCCACACTATATTACAGACAAGGGCACAGGGGCAAAGAGGTCTCCAGGAGATGAAATGACTGTACAGCAATGATTCCCAATCTTTTGACTTTTGTGGACCCCCACTTTATCATTACTGGAACCTGGGGACCCCCACTGAATCATTGTTGGAATCTAGGGACCCCCCAAAGAGTCATTCCTGAAAACTGGTATCCTAATCTGATAATATTATTTAATTTTCTAAGCAGTCGCGGACCCCCAGAGGAGGCTTGTCGGACCCCCAGGGGGTCGCTGGACCTCAGGTTGGGAGCCACTGGTGTACAGCATAGAGGTGACTCCATTCAGACACCCTGGGGCCTATGAGTCTTTTGCCTACAGGTAGATCCAATCACATTCTGCACCCGCCTGAAGAGGGATCTCTGCCCCTCTTTAAAGGTGAGGTGGGGCCACTGTCTAAACTGAAAGGAGGACCGGCAGGTTGGAACAGCCAGTCCACCTTTCACCAGTTCATTGTTCAGATTGAAAGTGCAGGTTTGCCGCTGGACTCAGAACAGCACAGTCACTGAGGTAGGGTTCATTGTCCCAGTCTACATCCTCTGAACAAAATTAACGGTGTGCTGCGATGCAGAATGGGTCAGAGCCCCCTATCGGTCATGCCCCCTCCCCGCAGCATTCTAAATCGGCACAAGCAGGAAAATCTGGCTGTAGTAAGTTACAGTTACACTAAAACAGACTTACAGTCTTCTACAGATACCTGCTGGGGAACCAATGCGTAGCACAATATTGTTCTGTGGAAGTGTATCTTTCTTAGCTGAGTCGGTCTAAGTGAATTTATAGGGACATATCACCAATTTATGCAAGGGACCAATCATTTTGCTTTACACCATTGTCTATACCAGGGCCACTGGAATTATGCAGCAAAAGAGGGCCACATTATGCGGCTGGGTTGAGTAAATTATGCAGCAAGAAAAGCCAAATTATACAGCCTAATGTGGCACATTTTGTAATAATATGACTTCATTATTTTGTCATTTTTAAACTTGGTAACAATTTCCGGGCTTTCATTGCATTACGTTAGCACCAACATAATACCCAAAATATAGCAATAAGCAACAGAAAGGTGATCAGTCTAGCTTTGCAAAGGCCCTTGTACTGCACAGAAACGCCTGTTGCTACATTTTAGTAAACTTTGAGTCATTTAAGCTAGAAACATTTTTTTGTGTTAAAATCTGCATATTATGTGGCAGATGATGGCTCATGTGGAAAATGTGGCAAATATATAATTATGTGAAAATCACCACAGCCGCACAATCACATAATTCCAGTGGCCCTGTCTATAACTCATCGAGGTTTCCTGTCCTAACTCCAGTGCAGCCTCTAATTCAAATAAAGACTTACCATGACAAGGGAAGTTTGCTGCTGAGCCGACTGTCTTTTGTACATCTCCAAAGTCAGGCCGACAGCATAGTCATAAGGACTGGACAGCACAACTCTTCTCGTGTGTGAACCTAGTGCAAGAATCATCTGTATAAAGGACAGAGCCCCCACAGGAGGGATGACCATGTTTTATGGTACCACTGTGATCATGATGCCTGACAGACAGACTAAGACGCTCTCAATACTGTTCAGTAGGAGGAGGTAAAGCACTCATCTGTCCTGGGAGAGGGGGAGTGGACCTTTCTTTGCCAAACAACAGGGTCTACAGAATAATCCAGCAATAACATTTGTATGAGGCAGAAATATCCCGTTAGATAGTTTTTGATGGAATTTTTCATGCATTTATAAAACACTTTTATAAATTTTGTGAGTAGGTGTGTATCGAAGTTGAAACTGGGAAATTAAATCAGAATCAGAAGAGCTTTATTCAGTTATAAAATATAATCACCAAAGTACAAGACAGGTTCATGCTTTAAGAAACACAACAAATTTAAACACTGAAAAAGCATCAGGTCTGGACATTTCATAACAGCTTTTAATGACGATGCAACAGGCAAGCAAACTTCCTCCCCTTTCAGCATCTGTGGAAAACATAGAATACGTCTACGTTGAGTAAAATGGTGCTGCTTTTACAAAGGTATTAAAATCATTTTGAATAAATGGGTATAAAACCTACTGAAAAAAAACAAAGTGCAATAGTGTTTGGTCTGAGCGGCTGTCACAGGTACATACACAAATACTTGCAAAGCCATATTGACCCAGAGGGAAACACATTTGGAAGCGTATGACCCCCTAACCTAAATCATGTCAAGAAAGCCCTTTCTCAATATCCTACTACCTTAAACAAGTAAGGCTCAGTTCAGTGCTCTGGGTAACACAACATAATCCCTAACTCTGCGTTTCTTTAGTTCGACCCTTTCCCATCCAAGCACCTTTTATCTATAAAAAATGATTCTGCCCTTGACTTGTCAGTTTTACAGAGAGTTGGGGGCCTATTAAAAAGATGAGACAATCCCAAGCTCTCAAAAGATGCTTTCACACATGGCAGCCAAGAAGTATTAAGGGCTTTCTCACAAGTTAAGCAATCACCGATCAATCAATGAGTATGTGTGGAGCGCAGCTTATTACCCGTGGGGTCTCAAGGTGCTGTTGTGGGCGCGCTGATCACTCGAAGAGCCAGGTCTTGAGATCCTTCCTGAATTGCTTCGGTGATGCGGCCTGTCTGAGGTTGAGCGGGAGAGTATTCCATGTCCGGGCTGCGAGGTAGAAGGATCTGCCTCCAGCTGTGCTTTACCTGATTCTGGGGATGGTGGCGAGAGCGAGATGGGAAGGTCGGAGTTGCCTGGTGGGGGTGTAGAAAGTCAGGCGGTGGTTGAGGTAGTCTGGTCCGATGTTGTGAAGTGCCTTATAATAAATGATAAAGCAGTTGAGATGAGTTTGCAGATTTGGCCAGAGAGCAGAGTATTAGAGGGGAAAGTTTGATAAAATCCTCACTGAGTGAAAGTCACAGCTTCTCATGGCATACTAAACTTAGACTTGAGGGAGGTAAACACAAAAGACGGCGGAGGCCACGATTCTCATCGAATTGCAGAACACAGGTGTTGGCAAGCCCATAAACTCCAGCACCGTGCATTGCTATCAAGACACGTTCTCTTATAAACTTCTAACATGGGGTCAGAGGGCCTGCTTCCAGTCACTGATTAGACAGATCTTAAAAGGACGCAGAGGTGAGGGGACACAGATAAGGATCTCTAGAAAATGTTCCGTACAACTGATAAAGTTTGTGCGTGTATAGAAAATCTTCCATAAAAGTGATACTCTTTATGCAACGCAGAGAAACTTTCCATGAAAGTCATAGGGCCATATTTTTTACCCAGTGTGCGTCGCAATGTGGTGCAAGAGCGATGCAAACCTTAAGTCCGATTTTTTAAGCCACGCAAAGCCACTTTGCTTGGCTTTGAATGGTTTCACAAATCGGCAGTAATGCAACTCAGTAAAAATCACTGCGTGACATTACTCTGTGCAAGTGAGGCGTTGCGTGTTTTTTGGCGCATTTCCAGATTTACCAAATCTAGTAAACCTGGGAATGCGCCAAAAAGATACGCCTCCCCAGGAGGCTCCTTTTTTCCTCTTTCTATGTGTACTGCATTCTGCAGCACACATACAAAGAAGAAAAGCCTCCCAGGATACAAAGAAGAAAAGCCTCCCAGGATTGTTTTTGTGTGCAGGGAGGTGCCCTAGTGTGCAAAAAAAGTTCCAGAAAAGTATTATTGATCATGCAGCGTGTGTAAAACTTTTCATAAGCAATACTGTTTATGTGACACGTTGAAAACATTCCATAAAAATAATAATGATTATGCAGCAGGTAGAAATATTTCATAGAAGTGATATTGAGTCTGTGGTATGTTGAAAATCTTCCGTAAGAAGATATTGTTGATGTGGCGTGTGGAAAACCTTCATAAATAATACTGTTTATGCAACATGTGGAAAACCGTCCATAACGAGATATGATTTGTGTGTTGCATGGAAAGCCTTTGATAAAGATATATTTTTGCGTGTTGAAAAACTTCCATAATGTCAAATTGTTCATGCTGTGTGCGGAAAATCGTATATGGCATGTAGAAAACCTTCCAAAAAATGATTATAGCTCATGCCTCATCTAGAAAATCTTCTATAAAGAAATATTGTTTATGCAGCATTTACAAATTCTTCCAAAAAATGTTAGGTATGTGGGCTGAGAGAACCTTTCATAAGCTGATAATGTTCATGCGGTGTGTAGAAAATCCCCCAAAAAGTTATATTGTTTATGCAGCATGCGAAAAAATTATACGCATGTACAAACCCTTACATAAAGATATTTTTTATGTTGTGTGTGGAAAACCATCAATAAGCAATACTGTGTAATGACGTGGAAAATCTTCCAATAAAGAGACATTGTTCAAGGAAGTGAATGGAAAATCCTTTATAAAATGATACTGTTCATGTGACGTGTTGAAAATCATGTGCAGCTTGTACAAAAACTTCCATAAATATTTATGTTTTATGTAGCACATTGAAATCCTTCCATAAAGTAACATTGTTTCTGGGCACACGGCACACCTTCCCTAAATATTTCTTAGGCAGCAGGCAAAAATCTTCCACAGGAGTGACAGTGATTATGTAGTGCAGTGGTTCCCAACCTGGCTCCAGTATTGATAAAATGGGGGTCCACAGAAGTAAAAAGGTTGGGAACCACTGATGTAGTGCATTGAAAACCTTCCATCAAGACAGTGCTTAATTTGTAAATAAAAGCGTGCCAGTCCCCAAAGCCCTCCTCTTAACGCCTTCGCTGCCAGGCCTTTTCCCCCTTAGGTGCCAGGCCTTTTTTTGGCTATTTGGAGCAGTTCGCGCTCAGGCCCTCATAATTTTTTGTCCACATAAGTTACCCAAGCCAAATTTGCGTCCATTTTTTCCTACATCCTAGGGATTCTAGAGGTACCCAGCGTTTGTGGGCTTCCCTGAAGGAGACCAAGAAGTTAGCCGAAAAAAAACAAAAATGTCGTATTTTAAAAAAGAAATGGAAAAAAAGGGCTGCAGCAGAAGGCTTGTGTTTTTTTCCCTGAAAATGGCATCAACAAAGGGTTTGCGGTGCTAAAATCACCATCTTCCCAGCTTTCAGGAACAGGCATACCCAATTTTTACTATTTTTTGTGCTTTCAGCCTCCTTCCAGTTAGTGACAGAAATGGGTGTGAAACCAATGCTGGATCCCGGAAAGCTAAACATTTCTGAAAAATAGCCAAAATTCTGAATTCAGCAAGGGTTCATTTGTGTAGATCCTACAAGGTTTTCCTACAGAAAATAACAGCTGAAATAAAAAATATTGAAATTGAGGTAAAAAACAGCCATTTTTCTCCACTTTTTATTCTGTAACTTTTTCCTGCGATGTCAGATTTTTTAAAGCAATATACGGTTACATCTGCTGGACTCTTCTGGTTGTGAGGATATTTAGGGCTTGTGGGTTCATCAAGAACCCTAGGTACCCAGAGCTAATAAACGAGCTGCACCTTGCAATGGGTTTTCATTCTATACTGGGTATACAGCAATTCATCTGCTCAAATATAAAGAGTGAAAAATAGCTATTAAGAAAACCTTTGTGTTTCCAAAATGGGCACAAGATAAGGTGTTGAAAAGCAGTGGTTATTTGCACATCTCTGAATTCTGGGGTGCCCATACTAGCATGTGAATTACAGGGCAATAGTCGTCTTTTTCACACACTGTCTCACATTTGGGAGGAAAAAATGTACAGAAAGACAAGGGGCAAAAACATTTGTTCTGCTATTCTGTGTTCCCCCAAGTCTCCCGATAAAAATGGCACCTCACTTGCGTGGGTAGGCCTAATGACTGTGACAGGAAACGCAACATGGACACATCACATTTTTACATTGAAAACTGACGTGTTTTTTGGAAAGTGCCTAGCTGTGGATTTTGATCTCTAGCGCAGCCGGCACCTAGGGAAGCCTACCAAACCTGTGCATTTTCTAAAACTAGACACCTAGGGGAATCCAAGATGGGGTGACTTGGGGGGCTCTCACCAGGTTCTGTTACCCAGAATCCTTAGCAAACCTCAAAATTTTGCCCAAAATACACTTTTTCCTCATTTCGGTGACAGAATGTTCTGGAATCTGAGAGGAGCCACAAATATCCTTCCTCCCAGCATTCCCCCAAGTCTCCCGATAAAAATGGTACCTCACGTGTGTGGGTAGGCCTAGTGCCCGTGACAGGAAATGCCCCAAAACACTATGTGGACACATCAGAATTATCAAATACAAAACCACCTATTTTTGCACGGGGTGGGGGACCTGCGTTTTTGGTCCTGGGCTCAGCAGCCATCTAGAGAAACCTACCAAACCCAAACATTTCTGAAAGGTAGACACCAGGGAGGTCTGACTTGTGTGGATCCCCTAGAATGTTGTTACCCAGAATCCTCAGCAAACCTCAAATTTAGCTAAAAAAATTAAAAAAAAACACATTTCTGTGTGGGATCACTGCGCCGGCACAAATTTCCTACCACCAAATGTTCCCCTCAGTCTCCCGGTAAAAATGATACCTCACTTGTGTAGGTGGGCCAAGTGCCTGTGACGGGGAAGAGCCAAAAACATGTTGAAATTGAGGGGGAATCAAAGCGGGTCCAAAAGGGCAGTTTGAAAAAAACGTTTTTAGGCTGACAAGTGGGGCAAAATTTTTATTGATATAGATGCAACAATGCTGAATAGTAGGAATTTTGTGGATTCCTGCAGATTCCGGAAGGTTCCATCACAAAAATGTGGGACAAAATGTGTGATTTCCAGCAAAGTTGGAGGTTTGCAGGGCATTATGGGTAAGAAAATGGTGTGGGGTGCATGTGAAGCACACCACCCTGGACTCACCCAGATGTTTAGTTTGCAGATGTGTCTAGATCTTGCAGGTTTTTCAACATGGCAGCGTCCCAAGTGGAGCCCTCACCATTCCAAGTGGGACGATTTTGAGAGTTAGACAAGCTCTCATTGCCCAAATGTGAAACCAAAACCCAAAATAATCAAATGTCCTCTTGCTTGCTGTGGGATAAGACGTTTTAGTGTGCGGAAGAGAGCTGAAAGACTGTTACCCCCTTCAGTTGGGATGGGGGCATAACCATGCCCATACTGGTCGGTAGCCACCAGCCCACTTTTTTTTTTATTCCCTGGCATCTAGTAAGCTTTCTGCCCCCTCGGGGAGTGGATCGGGATAATTGCCGTATCTGCCCACTGGTCGGCAGAACAACTGTGGCCCCATTTATTTGAGGTAGAGGTATGGCCCACCCTCTTTTTTGAAAAAAAAAAATCTTCCCTGGTCTCTGGTGGGCTTTCAGCCCCCTTGGGGGCAGATGGGCCTTCCAAAAATAGGCCGATCTGCCCCCAAGGGGGGGCAGATATGGCCAACAGTAATGTGCCCCCATGGGAAACGATCCTTGCCCAAGGGGCTGCCCCCCAAACAAAACACCCACATACACTCACACAGATCCCTGGTGCCTAAGTCGTTTCTGCCCCCCCGGGGGCAGACCGGCATAATAGAAATAGGCTGATCTGCCCCCAATGGCCTAAAATAGATTTGGTCCCCCCCCCACGGGAGTGAACCTTGCCTGAGGGGTCGCTCTCCTTGCATGAAATTGGTGCAAAAAAAAATCCCTGGTGCCTAGTGGTTTAAGGCTGATCTTCCCCCAAGGGGGACAGAAATTGCCTAAAATAAATTTGCTCCCCAGGGGAAAGACCCTTGCCTAAGAGGTTGCTCCCCTTGCGTGAAATTGACGCAAAAAATCCTTGGTGTCTAGTGGTTTCTGCCTCCCTTGGGGGCAGACTGGCCTAATAAAAATAGGTCCATCTGCCCCCAAGGGAGGCAGAAATGGCCTAAAAATATTGCCCCCCCCCAGGGAGCAACCCTTGCCTAAGGGGTCGCTCCCCACATCTAAAAAAATAAAACAAACAAAAAAAAAAATTATCCCTAGTGTCAAGGTTCCTGCCCCCCCCTGAGGACAGATCGGCCTAATTACAATAGGTCGATCTGCCCCCGGGGGGGGGGGCAAAAAATGGCCTAGAACAAATTTGCCTCGCCAGTGGAGCGACCCTTGCCTAAGGGGTTGCTCCCCTCGCAATTCCCCTTCCATCCCTGCCCTGGGTGCGCCTCAGCCAAGGACGTAACCATTACATCCTTGGCTGTGAAGCGGTTAAAAACGCTGCTGCTGCTATTAAATGTGGGAACACGGAATACTGAGGCGGCGTAATCCTGAAGCCATCTCGGGCCTCTTCAATCCATATAAAGCCACTCCTTACCCCTTCAGCTCATGCTTGCAGCTTTCTACTTTCTCCCTTTGTGATGCTTTTTAATTTTTCCCTTCCTCCGTCTTGCTCATATGTTTCTTTTGCTCGCAGTGAATGCTTGAGGCAGAAGAATAAGCCCCGGCTGGTCCGCAAAATTAAATGCCGGTGCTTAGCACCTGAAACAACAAGCACAAATTAAGCACTGCATCCAGAGATATTTGTGTGGTGCATGGAAAACCTTTGTATGCATCACAGTGAAAACTTTCAATAAACATGATATTGCTCATGCAGCAGTTAGAAATCTTCCATAGACGTGATATATATTATGCTGTGAATTGAAAATCGTTCCTAAAGAGGTATTGATTATCTGGCGTGTGGAAAACCTTCTTCTGAGGCACAGTGAAAACCTTACATGAATGTAATATTGCTTATGCAGCAGGTGAAAACCTGCCATAGAAGCAATATAGATTATGCGGTGCGTTGAAAACCTTCCATAAAAATATATTGTTAATAGGCACGTGGAGCACCTTCTCTAAATAATCTTGTTTATGCGGCACATCGAAAGCCTTCCATAAACATGATATTGCTTATGCAGCAGGTGGAAATCTTCTATAGAAGTGATATAGATTATGCGGTGCCTTGAAACCTTTCTATAAACAGATACTGTGTATGTGGCGAGTGGAAACCATTCATTTGTGGCACATTGAAAACCTTCCATAAATGTGATATTGCTCATGCAGCAGGTACAAATATTCCGGAGAAGTGATATATAGAAAACTTTCAGAAAGATATATTGGGGCAGATTTAAGAAAAGTGGCGCTGCACCCGGTGCAGCGTCACTTTCCTTGTGCCCAGTTAGGGCCCCACTACCTCCACCGTGAATGCACCATGGTGCAATGTAGGGGGCAATAGCGTCAAAATTTGTGATGCCACAATTTTGGTGCTAACCCTGAAGAGTACATAGGGGCCCATTATAAATAATGGTATACCCTCTTTTAACGCCTGCTCTGAGTGGTCATTAACAATGCTGGAAAAAAATGATTTTTGTGCCATTTTTCACCCCCCCCCCAAACGGGGGCATGCCCACCTTGCATACCTTATGCCTTGCGCAGGTATAATGTGGCGCAAGGGGTTACAAAGTGGAGCTATGCATGCATTGTGCCACATTGTAAATCTGGCGCTGCAATTTTGGCCTCTTGGGCCACATTAGCATTAAAAACAAATTACGCTAATGTGGCGCACGGTGGCGCTAGCGGCTCTTAGATCTGCCCCATTGTTTGTGTGGCCCATGGCACTGCTTCCTTGTTCCTGTGGGGTGGGACCATCAGCGGGTTTCACAAAGTCATTCTTCGCAGGGGCCATCCTTAGTAAACAGCCTTATCATGGCTGCTGCCTTTAGAGCAGGAATGGTAGATGGAGGTGAGAAACACTGATAGTAGCACGACCCTTGCCCTTTGACCCCGTGCTTGGCCTGTACCTGGCCGGCCCCCTGGCACAGTATGAGCTGGTTCCTGGGATATTCCGAGTACTCTCAGAGTGACAGCATGGCGGCCCTTTGATCCTTGTAATATGATATTTAGCTTCAGAGTTCACTGCCGGCTTCTAACCTCTCCCCATGTGTAATAAGGTGAACTTCTGTGTGTTCTGCTGAAACTTTTATGTGGATTTAAAAACATATATATATGCCTTCTGCTCTGACCTCGGTATCCCTTCCTTTTAACCCTGGTTCTTGCCCATGTCACGAACAGATATGAATGCACCTTGGGCTTTTCACAGAAACAGCGCCCCTTAATGACCCCCAGTTGGGTGCTGGACCGTATTTACTGTAATACAACATCCACTTGGCCTGCGTGCACACTCCGGGAAGGTCACACTCCGCACACTGAGGGGCATGAGTGGTGAAGATTACTATAGAGAACTTCAGTGATTTTTAGGTTTTGCGTTACAACTCTCAAGCCATTTTAACATATAGTTTATATTGGAATTTCTGCAGTTTTTAGAAATAAATGGTTATATAGGAAGAGGTAACTTTAACGGACATTTGATAAAGCCTTTTCATTTTTTTTTTTAAATGATGTACCATAACCAGCCGGAGCCCATCTAAAGCAGCTGCAGATGGCCTTTGGCTTGGTGCATTGTCTAAGGCCAGGACCTATGCCCAGGCTCCACCCCACACGCCCTACTGCGCACAGCCTTCCCTGTAACATTCAAATCCAATTCATCCCAGGTGTGCAAGGCCTGCAGCCACATGCACCGCAGCCTCTGGGCACAGGCTCTGGCACAGAGGCAGGACCTGCACCCTAGCATTAGTCTATCAATCTAGCTGCCTGTGGCTGCAGAGAAGAATATTTGGGCACAGGGTCTGGCCTGCAGCCCGTGGCTAGGCCCAGTGAATAGGGCCGCCTGACAAGTCCTGTGCCCTGGTCCGTCCCGTTGAACCAGGTAAACATGGCCTTAGACCTGGCACAAGCACCTCTAAATCGACTGGTTGGCCCTTCCACCAACAATCATTCCAGCCAACCCATCTGTGCATGGCCATTACCCATGGGCAGAGGGTTTTGAATGCAGGGTTGCCCTGTGGCCATCTAATCAACTCACACCAGCTGTAGCCTACACCCAACCTGCACCCAACCAACATGTCCACCGCCCACGTCCTTTGGCCTTGCACAGTTGCACTCTGGATATTCTTTTTTAAACTGTCTGTTTCAGGATTGACAACCAGGAAAATATGATTTATTTTTATTTTTTCTTAATCTGTCTGTGGATCTGGGACACCAGATCTCTGAGTTCCTATCAAACTCCTGCAGAATTTGTGAATTTTCTTGCAAGTACACTGATATCTCAACGAAAAAGCATTTTTTGTTTTCGAGCGAAGGGTTTGTCTTCCTGGGATTCCCTCACATCCTCCATGAGGTCAAAGTATGTGCTATTGGCTCCCTTAGAAGCCCCATTGTTTGTTTTTTCAGGACTAGGCTTCTTTGACTGTCATCGCAGAATGGTCACCTCAACAAAAGATTTTAGTTGTGGCTAGCCAATGAGCCAATCAGTTTGCTCGGGCCCATGGCCCCTACCTATATCCTTGAACCCGCATTAGACCAAGGTGTAAAATGCTCACTCATTCAATGAAAGGCCTTCATTTTCCAATTTTTTATGGCAAAATTGGAAAATCCAACATGACAGTCCACCTGTCAGGATATCAATAACTTTTTTTATTCTCATTTGGCAGTGTTTTGTTTTTTTCCGCAAAAACTGCATAACTGATACCGGCGTACTAACGAAGTGCAAGTTGGGCCTGGTTACTTCATCTCATCCAAGGCTGGTACAAATCCTTCCAGCAGTGTTTTATGTTAATGTAACAGACATTGCCTCCTGGGAATTTATTTGGAGTTCATATACCTCAATATTGTTTGTTTCCTTTGATGCATCTTCAAGAAACTCTACTGGATTGAGTCATTTCTGGTGGGGATGCAATTCTGGTGTAAACTGTGTTTTATTTGGATATGTACGTATATATGTAAATATGGATTATATATAAATATATATATAATATTTAAATACATCTCCAACATACCCAATATATAAACATGCTTAATACCCAGAAAACCAATGTACACAAATTTCTCCTGCTCCTGCTGTCCCGGGGAAGGTGTGTGTTCAATCCACTACCTTCAGGAGACTTACCTTCAGGAGACTTCTCAAGACATGGCTGTTCAAGCAGTAGCAGCCCCCCCACCTCAGCGCCTTGAGACCCTCACGGGTGAGTAGTCTGCTTCACAAATTCTATGATTGATTGATTGATTGATCCATGTTTCTGGGCTGCCAAAGAGGGACGTGCATGCCAATGTTTTATTTCCTATACATATCAGCAAATCTGATGCGTGTCAGCTAAATCTCTAGCCTTGTTCAGAGACTTTTTTTCATGTATGTCTTGTTAAACCTACTCCTTAATGCCAATGTGCTACAAATGAAAAGTGCACTTTAGAATGCATGTTTTAATGGACTTTGCATATAAAATTTGATTTATAATACTACTATTTGTTGCATAAAACATATTTTAAATATTAGCACCTTATTCTCAACAAAAACACAAATTTCTCAAAATTTGGACAGACATACATGTAGTCCCAGGGCCTCATGGTTTGTTAATGTCACCAGAACCTCTTAATGGCAACAGAGGCTCATTGTTACACAGTTACCCGTTCGGGGTTCTCTCTCTATATATATCTTGATATTTATATTTTGTTGTATGAAGTGACGTGTGTATTTTGTCATCTATGCTTTCCTCTTGGATAGACTCATAAATGGTTGAAAGTAATGTTTCTGCACCAAAGTACCCGGGTCGCGGTCACCGTTTTTCTCTGCATTTTGCTGTGAGTAAAGTTTGCAGTGCTGTGGAAAGGTTATCCCACACAGAGGTGTGCTGATCCTCCCTAATGACAGGTTGTTTCAGGTACAGGAGAAATCTGTAGAAGTGATGGGCCAGCAAGATTTTGCCTCTTTCCTTGTGTAATTACTGGACTGCAGACACCAATCATCTGTGGTGTGAAAAGAGAAGGTGGGTGCAGGGGAGCATGCTAGCATCCTCTGCTTCCCACTGCACCCCACCCCGTTCTCGCCAGCCCCCCCTGCCCAGTGAAGCAAAAGAAGCACATTTCAAAGCCATTTAAAATTGTGGGACCTCTGGATATTGACATTTTTTATTGAAATTGGCAGAAAGAGGGGTGCAGTAAGGTGTTTCCTGTCAAAGGGAACGTGCAAAGGCTACCAACAGAATGCAGAGTAGGCCCCGGTACCTCGCTACTTCACAAAGTTGTTTAGCTGCCACTCCTGGAGGGTTGTACTACAGAATATCATTCACAAAAATATTGTGGTGCAAAAATAAAGTGTAAAACATTGCATACAAAAATATTGGCTTTACACATTTGTAATGTAAAGTACAAAAATATGGTAGTCTAATATATCTGCATTGCAAGGATAAGTATGTATAAAATTACAAATAAAAGTTATGTTACTGTTATAAAATTTATATATTGAAACCATTTACATTGAACATAAAATGTAGCATTTAGGTATTCATTTATGAAATACAGGAAACGGATGTAACTTTTTAAAAACAATTAATATTTAATTAAAAAAATAATATTAAGTTCTAAATTACAACAAATGTATGATGTGCCTAAAATAATTCTTAAATAAAAAAATATAATAATTGTATTTTTATTTAAGAATAAAACACCTCCCTAACATATAATTACTATTTTTCTAAACAAACAATAACATATTTTAAATGTGTTCAATAAATGTAGATAATATACAAATACATGATACAAACTGATAATTTTAAAACAAAAAAAGTGTTCAACCAATGTAAGTAATATATAAAAAATATAGGATACAAATTTATATTTCTATAACCAAAAAATATAGGGGGTCATTACAACATTGGCGGTAAAAGCCGTTTACCGCCGTGCAGAAGACCGCCAACATACCGCCGCGGCCGTGGAATTCGGCCACAGCTATTATGACCCACATCTCGGAATACGCCGAAATTCAGACACCCACACAAGTCCGCCACACCAAAGTCAGTGATAAACTGGCGAAAACAAATCCTCCACCGTCACGCCAACAGAAACGCCCATGCTATTACGACCCACGAATCCACGCGGCGGTCTTTCAACCGCGGTATTCCATTGGTGGTACACACCGCCGCGCTCAAAATACACACACATCTCCAAAACACCGCCACATTGGTGAATTCCAAATACACACACCTGATACACATACAAACACCACTCCCACACACCCATTACAATATAAAACACACACCCAGATCACCCACAAACCCCTACGACCAAAAAACTTTGACGAAGGCCAGAGCGAGCGAGCACAGCAATAGACAACCCCACCACACAGAGGCACACAACACCATCACCCACACAACATCCACGCACAAAACACCACACACCACTGCACATCACCACACTCATCACCACATACACCACCCCACACATCATCTACACCACCCAATGGCACGCCAAAGACACCCCAGGTTCTCGGAGGAGGAGCTCAGGGTCATGGTGGAGGAAATCGTACGGGTAGAGCCACAGCTATTTGGATCACAGGTGCAGCACACCTCCATAGCTAGGAAGATGGAGCTATGGTGAAGAATAGTCGACAGGGTCAACGCAGTGGGACAGCACCCAAGAAATCGGGACAACATCAGGAAGAGGTGGAACGACCTACGGGGGAAGGTGCGTTCCGTGGTCTCCAGGCACAACATCGCGGTTCAGCGGACTGGCGGCAGACCCCCACCTCCTCCCCCACAACTAACAACATGGGAGGAGCAAGTCTTGACCATCATGCATCCTGAGGGCCTCGGAGGAGTCAGTGGAGGAATGGACACTGGTAAGTCAATTCTTAACTATCAAATCCCCCACCCTACCTGCATGCTATCACACACCCCCACCCTCGCCCCATCCCCTATCACTCCAACTCCTCACTAATGTACTAATAACACAAACCACCCATCCCAACACCAAGCCCTGCATGACACAACAAAGCATGGACACCCATCACTAAAGCATGCCCACTGCACATACCCATAACAACCCCTAAACCATCATCACACAAGCCCCCACACAGGAATGCTAGCACTGGGGTACACGCTCACACACCCATTGCACACCATGACACACACAGATGCAATAATCATGCTTTTTATACCCCTGCAGGACCACTACCTAAAGTCACCAGACAGGAGGGTCCAGACATCTCCACCCCACCCACAGAAGAGGCCCACAGTGATGACAGCAGCTCTGGCCAACTGGATCCAGATGACCAGCCCGGACCATCGTGGGCCTCGGGACCGTCGGTTCCCCTCGCGCAGGCACAGCCCAACACTGACCTTCCACCCTCTGGAAACACCAGTACAGCACCCACCCAGCTGGCCCATACCTCCGTACCCAGGACACGTCAATCAGCTGTGTGTCCACCACTACAGGGAACCCAGGATAACCCACCACCCCAACAACAGGGACCTGGGGGCAGTGGTAGTGGGCACACGGTCCAGGGGACGGAGGCACAGGAACACAGGGGAACTGGGAGGGCTGCTGTGCGTCAGGGGGCGGACAGGCCAAGGGAACCCACTCTCCACGAGGCCCTCTCCTCCATCATGGGAGCATACCACCACTCACAGGAGACGATGGCTACAGTCCTGGCCAAGTTTCAGGAGACCCAGCGCCTGCAGGAGGAACAGTATTTGGGCTTTAGGGAGGAACTCAGAACCATCAGCTCCTCCCTGGGCACCATCGTAGGGGTGCTGAAGGACATACAGAACACCATGAGGGACACCGTGGCACTCCAAGGGGCTCCTGACACTAGCCTGGACGATGAACTGCCCACCACCTCCGCCGGTGCTAGTGGACAGGACGCCCCGCCACAGGACCACCACACCAGCACCCCACCCCCTGCAGACGGACAACCACCCCGCAAGCGGTCCCTGAGATCCAGGAACAGGACAGAGCACGATGGCAAGACCCCCGCCAAGAAATTAGACCACCCTGATTGTCATCCCACTGTCCCACTTTGTAACCCTGTCCAGATTGGAACTGTCCCAGCTCCACTTCCTAAGCCCATATGGGCAGTGCACCTGTGAGACTAATAGACTGGACTCTGTCATGGACATTCCCCCACCATCACCCCTCACCATTTTAGCACCCCCTCCCATATTTAGCACTTCAATAAACACCCTTGAACCACAAAACAATCTGGAGTCAGTTTGTGTTTTTGAAAATGTGTATTAGCTATAACAATGACAAAATCTGTTCACAATAGTAATGTCAACATACCTATGTCACACATCACAAGTCCATGAAGGATGCAAGCAGATGACACACGTTGGTAACCACACCTGTGAAACCGTAATGGAAATGTACAACTCAGTTACCAAATACTGCTTGAAATTGACAGACAGGATAGAGGTAGAAGTGTGAAAGTAAAAGTAGTAGTAAAGAAAGTGTTCTCACCTGTGTGTCACTGAAAATATTGCTGTATGACTCAGTCCCTGTTGTCAATGTCTTCTTCCTCTGCTTCCTCCTCATCACTGTCCACAGGCTCCACAGCTGCCACAACACCGTCATCTGGACCATCCTCCTGCAGAAAAGGCACCTGGCATCACAAAGCAAGATTGTGAAGCATAGAGCAGGCGATGATGATCTGGCACACCTTCCTTGGTGAGTAGAATAGGGAACCACCTGTCATATGGAGGCACCTGAACCTGGTCTTCAGGAGACCGAAGGTGCGTTCGATCACCCTCCTAGTCTGCCCATGGGCCTCATTGTAGCTTTCCTCTGCCCTGGTATTCCCCACTGGGGTCAGTAGCCATGACAGGTTGGGGTAACCAGAGTCCCCTAATAGCCACACACGGTGCCTCTGGAGTTGACCCATCACATAAGGGATGCTGCTATTCCGCAGGATGTAGGCGTCATGCACAGAGCCAGGGAACATAGCATTTACCTGGGAGATGTACTGGTCTGCCAAACATACCATCTGTACATTCATGGAATGATAACTCTTCCGGTTCCTGTACACCTGTTCACTCCTGTGGGGGGGACCAGAGGCTGCATGGGTCCCATCAGTGGCACCTATGATGTTAGGGATACGTCCCAGGGCATAGAAGTCACCTTTAACTGTAGCCAAATCCTCCACCTGAGGGAAAACGATGTAGCTCCTCATGTGTTTCAGCAGGGCAGACAACACTCTGGACAACACGTTGGAAAACATAGGCTGGGACATCCCTGATGCCATGGCCACTGTTGTTTGAAATTACCCACTTGCCAGGAAATGGAGCACTGATAGCACCTGCACTTGAGGGGGGATTCCTGTGGGATGGCGGATTGGTGACATCAGGTCTGGCTCCAACTGGGTACACAGTTCCTGGATTGTGGCACTGTCAAACCTGTAGGTGATGATTAAATGTCGCTCCTCCATTGTCAACAGGTCCACCAGCGGTCGGTACACCGGATGATTCGGCCATCTCCTCACACGTCCCAGCGGATGGTGCCTAGGAAGGACAAAAGCGACCATAGAGTCAAGCAATTCAGAGGTATGTACCCACAGCAACCCAGAACACGAAAAAATTCCAAAAAGTTGTATGTATGTGTGTTGAGTCTAGGCCTCGGTATGTGTGACGCAGTTGAAAATGAAGCCATGTGGGCCCCTGAAATGGCGGCTGCCTGACCTCTAATCTGGGACAATGGGATGTGAGGTAACTGCGCTGGCGTTGTACACCGTCGCGGTAGGCGGTCGGAGACCGCAGCGCAATGCTGCATTGGTTAACATTGGACCCTATGGGTCCCAGGAGCCAATGAGGAAGTGGGCCGGCGGTGATGATACGCACCGCCGCGGACGTCACCGCCATTTTCTATCTGTGCAATCACTCGATACCTGATCTTCGACAGGAGAGGACCTACACTGCAAGTGCTGCTGTGACCTCGGTCTGGAAGAGACAATGGCATGTGCGTCTGGGGAAAGGGCCCCTGCCTTCACTGCACAGGAGTTGGAGAAGCTCGTGGACGGGGTCCTCCCCCAGTACACGCTACTCTACGGTCCTCCAGACCATCAGGTGAGTACATAGGGTGCAAGTTGTATGGGCTATGCCTGGGTGGAGAGGGCTGGATGTAAGAAGGAAGGGGGCAGAGTTCTGCGACCATGAATGAGTGTGAATGCATGTGCCACATGGCAAGGGCAGGGATGTGGGCCACTCACTTCGACGGTGCAGTTGGTAATGACTTCTCTTCTTTACCTGTACATGTCATGTAGGTCAGCGCCTACCATCGCCAAGGACGTCCGGACCCTGGGGGTCCACCAGAGACGGAGCACCCACTGCCGTAAAAGATGGGAGGACATTCGCCGCTGGAGCAAGAAGACGGCAGAGGCTCAGCTGGGGATGGCGTGGGAGGGGTGCCCGTCGCACCATGACCCCCCTGATGTTCCGGATCCTGGCGGTGGCCTACCCTGAGTTGGATGGGCGCATGAAGGCAACACAGCAGACACAAGGAGGTGAGTAGACTCTCATTCTGCTGACTTTGCGTGCAGTGGAGGGGTCTGGGTGGGGGAGGAGGGCTGTGGGTTTCCCTAGGCCAGGGCGAGTTCCGTAGGCTAGGCCCCTCCGTAATGCAGGCCATGTGGCACTCCACCCCACCTCTGTAGAGTGCCAAGTACAGGTATACATGCCCCTGTGTCTTCTATGTGTACAGATGTCCACCATATCCCAGTAACTGCATCTGTAGAGGCCAAGAGAGCGGCATAGTGCAGGGGGCTGCTGTGTCTGTAATGTCCGCCAACGGTAGCGGTAAGCCATGCACTCAACCTGTCTTTCTTCTGTTTCCCACCCCCTTTTTGTGGTCTCCCTGTTCTTTTGTGCATCAGCATCATCAGGTGGAGGTACAGTGGCACCGGAGCACGAGGGGGCTGCATCCCACATGGCCATGGAGGGCCACACCACGGACTCTGAGTACACCAGTGGGACGGAGGGCGAGGAGAGCTTCACGGCGGTCACCGCATCAGCAACCAGCGACACGGACTCGTCCTCCGATGGGAGCTCCCTTGTGGTGGTGGCACCATCTGTGCCCCCTACTTCAGTAGGTACAGCCGCCACCCCTCCTACCAGCACCACCCTCCCAGCAGCCCCTCAGCCTTCGCCCCGTGCCCGCTCACCCAGGAGGGTGGGCATCACCTTCGCCCCAGGCACCTCAGCCCCTGCCCCAGTCACCCCTGCTGCCCTCAGTGAGGAGGCCATTGACCTCCTCAGGTCACTCACTGTTGGGCAGTCTACCATTGTGAATGCCATCCAGGGTGTAGAGAGGGAGTTGCAACACACTAATGCATTACTGGAGGGCATTCATTCTGGTCAGGCTGCCCATCATCGAACCCTGCAATCTCTGGCCTCAGCACTGATGGCAGCCAATGTCCCTGTGTCTAGCCTCCTCCCTCCAACTTCCTCCACCCAGACCCAATCCCGTGTACCTCAACCTATCCCAAGCACACCATCAGACCAGCCTGCACACACCTCAACACACAAGGGCAGCTCAGGCAAACATAGGCACCACACATCCCACAGGCACTCACACAAGCATCACCCACATACAGACACAGCAACATCCACTGCGTCCACTGTGTCCCCCTCCTCATCGTCTCCCTCCTCCCTCCCAGTCTCGTCTACACTCTCACCTGCATGCACTACCACCACAGCCACTAGGACTCGCACCAGAACACCCACCACCACACCCCGCTCACGTGCACTCACCACCCCCACTACCATTTACATGTCCCCTGTGTCCTCTCCAAGTGTGTCTGTGACGCCCCCTCCCAAAGTACACAAACGCGGCCACACACACACCCAACATGCATCCACCTCACGACAGCCTCCAGAACATGCACCTGCACCCAAATCACCAAAAGTTACACCTCCTACAACCACCTCCTCTTCCTCCACTCCCAGACCCCCTCCAGCTACCCGTCCCAGTGTTCGTCAGAAACTTTTCATGAGTTGACCTCTTTCCCACCACCCCCCCTCCAATTCATAGGTCCCGTAGTAGCACCTCAGCCCAAAAAAGTCTGGTACCAGTGGTGCCTGTTAGAGGTATGTGGAGTACACCGGGCACCAAGGCAGCCAGTGTGGCACGGAGCCAAAGCACAGCCAGTCCCCCCTTGAAGCACCAGAAGTTGGACAGTGCCCGACGGGAGAGGGTGAAGACTCCTGCCGGCAAAGTCGCTCACAAGGGTCCCGGGGGGAGTGTCGAGTCAGCTGTGACTCCTCCCAAGGTGGGGAAGGGGCAGAAGAAAGCGCCAAAGTCTGGGAAGAGCAGCACAGCGGAGAAAGCCGCCATCATTCCCGCTGCCCAGGACGCCACCGCCAGCCCCATCGTTATTGGTCAGAAGATCACCGCCGGAGTCAGTGCCCATGAGAGCAGCACAGTCGTCACTGGTCAGGAGACCACCGCCGGAGTCAGTGCCCAGGAGGCCAGCACAATCGTCACTGGTCAGGAGACCACCGCCAGAGTCAGTGCCCAGGAGGGCAGCACAATCGTCACTGGTCAGGAGACCACCGCCGGAGTCAGTGCCCAGGAGGGCCCCTGCAGCCACAGCCCCGCTGGGCAATGAGGGAACGCCATGGCACACAGCGCTGCACAGGTCAGAGACAGCAAAGTCAAGCACCGCTGAACAGGGCAAGCACCGCTGAACAGTGCAAGCACCGCTGAACTGGGCAAAGACCGCCATGGCAAGCACCGCTGAACAGGGCAAGCACCGCTGAACAGGTCAAGCACCGCTGAACAGGGCAAAGACCGCTGAACTGGGCAAAGACCACCATGGCAAGCACCGCTGAACTGGGTAAAGACCGCCATGGCAAGCACTGCTGAACAGGGCAAGCACCGCTGAACAGGACAAGCACCGCTGAACTGGGCAAAGTCCGCCATGGCAAGCTCCGCTGAACAGGGCAAGCACCGCTGAACTGGGCAAAGACCGCCATGGCAAGCACCGCTGAACAGGGCAAGCACCGCCAACTCAGGCATTGCTAGCCCATGTGCGGCAGGGGCAGTGACTGAACTGGGACCGTCACGGGGAGAGTGATGCACTCTGGGCACCTATCCCCATCCAGAACCAGTGGAGAAAGGCATCCACTACCTCAGTCCTTAACAGGATGAAGCACTCTGGGCACCAGTCCCCCTCCAGAACCAGTGGAGACATGCATCCACTCCGTCTGTCCGTCACAGGATGAAGCACTCTGGGCACCAGTCCCCCTCCAGAACCAGTCGAGACTGTTATCCACTTAACCACCCACTGCAAAGACTTGTGAGACTGTGGCTTTGCACTCCCCAGGATGGTACAGTGGGCAAACCACCCACTGCAAAGACTTGTGAGACTGTGGCTTTGCACTCCCCAGGATGGTACAGTGGGCAAACCACCCACTGAAAAGACTTGTGAGACTGTGGATTTGCACTCCCCAGGATGGTACAGTGGGCAAACCACCCACTGCAAAGACTTGTGAGACTGTGGATTTGCACTCCCCAGGATGGTACAGTGGGCAAACCACCCACTGCAAAGACTTGTGAGACTGTGGCTTTGCACTCCCCAGGATGGTACAGTGGGCAAACCACCCACTGAAAAGACTTGTGAGACTGTGGCTTTGCACTCCCCAGGATGGTACAGTGGGCAAACCACCCACTGAAAAGACTTGTGAGACTGTGGCTTTGCACTCCCCAGGATGGTACAGTGGGCAAACCAACCACTGAAAAGACTTGTGAGACTGTGGCTTTGCACTCCCCAGGATACATCAATGGGCATGGAGCCCCGTCGTGGATCTGGCGTGGTGCTGTCATCCGGCTGAGGTGCCCCCCCTTCCCTTCCCTTTGAGGTGCCTGTTCTATTTCTAACTGATGCCCCTGCAGTTTTCTCTCCGTTTCAGGACAGGTATCGTGTGTGGGCCTCGCCCATGCATTTTGGGCCCAGTGGTCCACGGACATTGGATGGTGCATACCTGCACTACTGATCCTGATGTTTTGTTTGGCATTTGTATATATTTCTGTATGTATTGGCTTACTGTATTGTGCTACATTACAATGGTTGTACTCATTTCCTTTTGTCTTTGCATTCTTCCGGGGGGGTTGGGGGTTGTTACTGTGATGTTTTGAAATGCATTGGTGTGTGTGTTGTAGTGGGTGAGGGTCGGGGTGGGGGTGTTGCGTGTGTCGTAACTTTTGCCTCCCCCCTCCCCTATGTCGTAGGTGCAGTACTCACCGTTGTCTTTGGCGCCGCCGTTGCTGATGTTCGTAGAGGAGCAGGAACACAATCGCAGGGAGTATTTGGAGTTCCGGCTCCATGGTGCCCTCCTTCCTCGTGGAGTTTGTTCAGGTGAGCGTTTTCCCATTGGAATGGCTGTTTCCGCCGTGTTTTTATCCACGGTGAATCCGCCCCGGAAAAGGTGGCGGATTGGCCTGTTTTAATACTGTGGGCGGTACTTTGTCTTCCGCCTGTCTGTTGGCGGTGACCGCTGCGCTGTTTGTCTGTACCGCCGTGGCGGTCGGAGTGTTAAAGTGGCTGTCTTTGTTGGCGGTTTCCGCCACTGTCATAATTCCCTTTTTTTTTACCGCCGGCCTGTTTGCGGTATTACCGCCGCTTTAACACCGCCCGCCAGGGTTGTAATGACCCCCATAGTATTTTTTTAAACAAAAACAATTGAAGATTATTTTACTAAATAAAAAAATGTTTAACATTTAAATTAAAATGCACAATCTATCTAAAAAATGATCTAGCATGAAGAATTATGTACTCACTTTAACTCCAATCGAAAATTATTTAAAAAGAAATATGCAAAAAATCAGTTCAAATATAATATTCTAATTAAAACACTAGAAAACATGTGGAAAATGCATAGATTGAAAACATCAGATTTATTTTTCTGACCCCCATCTAACAAATACTGGGGAAGTACATACATTGAGGCAGTTTAATTTAATATTCTAATTCCAATCTAGAGAAAATGCATACATTGGAAGAGCCAGAATTACTATTCTAATTCCAGAATCATTAGGGAAAGCGCATGCATGGAGGGAGGCGGTGTCAGATTTACAATAACAGCAGCCTAACAAACACTGGGGAAAGTACATTCATTGGGAGGGTCAGATGTACTATTCAAGCTCCAGTCTAACAAACATTGGTGGAAGCTCATACCCCAGGGACTGGTAAGGAGAAGGTCACATTTACTATCCTCACTCAAAGAAAGGAGGCATAAGGAAAAGGGCATGCAGGGGGGCAGATTTACAATTCTATATCCAATCTAACAAACACTGGGGCACCTGTATACATTGGGGGGGGGGTGTCAAAAAACAGCAAACACAAATTAAATAAATACACATTAAAACTATTTCAGAAATGTAAATAATATAAAACGTCTAAATATATCAGCAATTTAAAACATTATAATCTTAAACAAGAGTTTCAGAATTGCGCACCTTTTTATTTTATTTAATAACAATTCAAATAATATGACATACAAACAAAAAAGAAACGCAATACAATCAGTCATGATAAAATAAATTCATATTTATTTATGTATAATCTAACCAATGGAGAAGCAGACAGGTTGTAAGAAGTGCTCAGAGGACCAGCTCTGAAATCAACCAGAGGTAATTTTCACGGACTGCCGTGTTGGGCATGTAGCACCACTGCATTGTTACTGGGATTCTGGGTGCTGTGCCCATGTTTTGGGGTGTACCAAGTACAGTAAATGGTGGTCACACCTCCTTCTTTTCAACAGTGTTTAGTGAAGTACCATGTGGGATCGCAGTGGCGTTGCCTCTTCTTCTGCTCTTCTATGCTATGTTAGAACCGGAGGCTCAGATTATGCTTTTCTATCTTTACTGACAATTCAACACCAGACAACAAAGTATGAAACACAAAAACTACAAATTGCATGAACATAAGCAGTATTACATCTCCTTCCCCACCAATAACAGTGGACATAAGCCGCCACCATCTTAGTGCATCTTTCTTACTGGCTCAGCAGTCTGATAAGTGTCTCTCAGTTTTGATCTCTAAAGTCATACATGTTTTGAATGTTTTAAGTAGAGGCTGGGACTGAGGAACTAGTATCTACCAGTGCACTGATTCTGTTTGCCATTTAATCTACATAAGTTGTGTCAACCAAGGGCCAGTCAGGGCTACTCCCCCTTCTATCAAGGTGACTTGACAGCACGGATGTCTTTGGGAAACGTCTTCCACTCAAACCTTTATGGCAGGGCTGAGTGAAGTCAGGGCTGTTGGCACAGCCTTCAATACTACTAAGGCCCCCAGAGAGGCCAAAGTTTTCTCAGAAGAAGATCCTGGCAGTAAGGTTCTAGAGGGGGAGCTTTCTTCCCCACCAGGTCGAGATGTGATAGAGGCTGATATGTCAGAGGAGATTATCGTGGAAGTGCCCAGGCTGCCTCGTCTGTAGGAATTACGGGTAAGAATTATTTTGGTTATGCACGTAATATTGGAGAAAAGAGTGAGGTTGTTTTTACACAACTGAGTGACTCTGACACCTGAAGCTATTCAGGAGTTCAAGTTAGAGTTTTTATCAAAGCCAATTCCAAGCCAGGGTACCCAAGAGACTGTGTTTTCCCAACGTGAAGCAGCCTTTATTGATGCGGAATTCAGGAGTTGTTGACAAAGCAGGCAATCTCCACAGGGGTTTCTGCAGCACCATGTTCTTGGTGCAGAAGATAGGTGGGGGTCGCCGACTGGTGTTGAATCTCAAAGAATTGAATCTGGGTGCTGTATAGACATTTCAAGATGAAGGGCATCCATCTTCTACAGGATCAATTACAGGAAAGGAATTGGATATTCCATTTGGCCCTCAAACACACTTGCCTGACAATTCACATTTCCGCTCCTCCCATGCCGTTTTTACAGTTTAAATGGAGTGGTCACTGGTACAAAATCTTAATACTACCATTTGGCCTCTTCTCAGCATCTTGATCCTTCACCAAAATACTAAGACCGATAGTAGAACTGTTGAGACTGAAAGGTGTTGATTGTCTATGGCCTAACCATTATGGCGGAAACTTAGGTCCCATTGATGCAGCATTTGACGTGGATGATCCACCTTCTGTAGGAGCTTGGATTTATTATAAATGACAAGAAATCATTTCTAACTCCTGTCCAATTAATGGAGTTTTTGAGGTTTTAAGTCTTTCAGTCAAAGCCCAGTTGCTGTTGCCGAAGCAAAAAATGAATGAAATCAAGAAGAAATTGAGATTGACTTTGAGCAGGCAGATGATATCCTTGTGAGTGGTGGCAAGGATAGTAGGGCTCCTGGCATCCTCCATCTAAGCAAGGCTTCTGGGCCAGTTACATTACAGATCTTGCAGCATCTCAGAATCCAACACCTGAGGAACAGGCGGCATACACAACCAGGTTCTGACTTAGCAGGAAGCCAGAGGGAAAATGCCCTGGTGGATGGAGCACATGGAAGCCTGGAATAGCAAGGGCATTTTTGGTTCCCATCCAGATGTAGTAATAGAATCTTACACCCACGGATAGGTTTAGGGTGCGAGAAGGGGAGATATCTCCATAGGAGATCAGTAGCCTCAGGAGGAACTGAACCTCCACATCAGCTGCTTGGAGTTACTTCAGGAACCTTTGCCATAAAGATCCTGTCACCCAAGAAGAACAGTTGTTGTATACTGCTGAAGATGGACAATATCTCTGTATTGAGATTCATTAAAAAGTTGGGCGGAACCTAGTTGGGGTTTTTGGTGGAGATTGCCAAGGACTTTTGGCATTTCTCCCTGAAACACGGTATTTCAGTAGTGGTGAAGTATTCCCTGGGTCAGACCAATGGCATAGCGAACAAGAACTCCAGGTTCCTGACAGATGCGAGTGACTGGCAACTGCATCTACAAATTGCCATTCACTGGTTGTTGCGTCCGTGCAAAACAGATTTGTTTTCATTCAGAGTGGCACACATCTGTAGGAGTTTTACAGATGGCGACCAGGGCCAGATGTACAAAGACCAGGAATAGTGATTTCCAAAGAGCAATTTTATCTGAATCGCTATTTGGAAATTGCTATTACTTGTGTATTAAACTTTTTGTTTCATACTTGAGATTCCTGGTACATCGCAAATCAACCTAACTCATGAGTATTAATGAATTAGGTCGCAGTTGGCTCCCCATTAGGAATGCCTCCCATCACAGGGATGGTGACCTGCTGAGGTCGGCAGACTACCATGTCTGTGATTGCCTTGGAATAAAGTTTTTTTTGGTTGAAATGCAACTCATTTTCCTTAAAGGAAAATGGGATGCATTTTAACAATAAAAGATTAAGGGGGTCATTCTGACCCTGGCGGTAAAAACCGCCAGGGCCAACGACCGCGGGAGCACCGCCAACAGGCTGGCGGTGCTCCCTTGGACATTCTGACCGCGGCGGTACAGCCGCGGTCAGAAATGGAAAACCCCGCCGGTTCTCCGCTGCCCTGGGGAATCCTCCATGGCGGCGCAGCTTGCTGCGCCGCCATGGGGATTCCGAGCCCCATACCGCCATCCTGTTCCTGGCGGTTTTGGCCGCCAGGAAGAGGATGGCGGTATGGGGTGTCGGGGGGCCCCTGGGGGCCCCTGCAGTGCCCATGCCAGTGGCATGGGCACTGCAGGGGCCCCCGTAACAGGGCCCCTCCAAGATTTTCAGTGTCTGCCATGCAGACACTGAAAATCGCGACGGGTGCTACTGCACCCGTCGCACCCCTTCCACTCCGCCGGCTCCATTCGGAGCCGGCATCCTCATGGAAGGGTGTTTCCCGCTGGGCTGGCGGGCGGCCTTCTGGCGGTCGCCCGCCAGCCCAGCGGGAAACCCAGAATAACCGCGGCGGTCTTTTGACCGCGCAGCGGTATTCTGCCGGCGGGACTTTGGCGGGCGGCCTCCGCCGCCCGCCAAAGTCAGAATGAGGGCCTAAATGTTTTGTTTTCATTTTTTAAGAGCAGGCTGTGGTCTGTGGGAGAACTACCTGCTCTTAAAATTTTTTTTTCCAACATTCACAAAGGGAAAGGGGTCCCATGGAGACCCCAACTAATTTGCGAATGCAACTTTGAATTGGTGGTAAAATATCAATAAATACCATATTTCGGTTTCAAAACCTTGATACATAGGGGGTCATTCTGACCCCGGCGGGCCAGGGTCGGCGGGAGCACCGCCGACAGACCGGCGGTGCCCCGCAGGGCATTCTGACCGCGGCGGTTCGGCCGCGGTCAGATGCGGGAAACCGGCGGTCTCCCGCCGGTTTCCCGCTGCCCTGCAGAATCCTCCATGGTGGCGGAGCGCGCTCCGCCGCCATGGGGATTCTGACACCCCCTACCGCCATCCTGTTCCTGGCGGGTCTCCCGCCAGGAACAGGATGGCGGTAGGGGGTGCCGCGGGGCCCCTGGGGGCCCCTGCAGTGCCCATGCCAATGGCATGGGCACTGCAGGGGCCCCCGTAAGAGGGCCCCACAAAGTATTTCAGTGTCTGCTTTGCAGACACTGAAATACGCGACGGGTGCCACTGCACCCGTCGCACCTTCCTACTACGCCGGCTCAATTCTGAGCCAGCGTCCTCGTGGGAAGGTTGATTTGCCCTGGGCTGGCAGGCGGCCTTTTGGCGCCCACCAGCCCAGGGCAAATCCCAAAATACCCTCAGCGGTCTTTCGACCGCGGAGCGGTATTTTGGTGGGGGAAGTCTGGCGGGCGGCCTCCGCCGCCCGCCGGACTTAGAATCACCCCCATAGTGCTGGAAATCGCTAGTTGGAAGGGACGCCATAAACTCACCCCTTCCAAATAGAGATTTCTGCACCCAAACTGTGATTCTGGAGACTCGCAGTTTGGGTGTTTGTACATTTGGAAGAGAGTTTTTGCTGTTGCAAACCATTTGCAGTGGCAAAAATGCACACATATGGCCCCAGATCCGTTAGCAAAAGCAGTGGATGTGTTTCTGCAGGTTTAGTCCTCGGTCTGAATTACGGCTTTCCTCCTTTTGCCGTGATTCCATAAATAGTGGCTTCGGCAAGGAGGCAGGAAGCAGACACAGTTTTGGTGACTCCGATTAGGAAGGTGCAGCCGTGGTTCCCAGTTCTGCTAGAGATGTTGTGGGACTACCCCGTAGCATTACACATATTTCTGGAGCTAAAGAGAGATATGAGCTTTGCACCTGCTGGTGATGTATAAACAGATAGCCCTTATGGCCTGGAAAATTTCAGGCAACAATGACAAGTGCCAGGCATTTCCAACTAGGCTATATTCTACATCAAACAGACCTGGGCAGCTTCCGCCCATAAGCAATAAGCTTCAGCATGGAGAACATGGGTATGTTGAATGAGAAGTGGATTCTGCTGAGGTGGCTTTAGCAGACATAACTAACTCCCTCTCACAGGAAGCAGCAGATGGGCTGCCTTAGACCACAATAACTCATTTTCAATCTGCTATCTCTGCAGGGCATGAGCTAATAGATTGTAAACCGGCTGGAATGCACCCAATGGCATGTAAAATGATTAATGGGATTATGGGGTCTAACCCTCCTAAGCCTTGATGTGCAAAATTGCGGGGTGTGAATATTCTTTAAAGTCCTTGGAGCAATGTCCAGATAGTTTTTGTTTGTCAAGCAAACAGCTTTCAGTGAGGTTGAAAATGCTTTTTTGTTTGGTATCCTGCAGGAGGGTTTTGGATGTTCAAGCTCTAGACTTAGCAGGTAGAGTATATTCTCCAGAAAGTGTCATTTTCCATTTCAAAACATAGCAAGACGTTTTCAAGTTGCATAGAGTGTCTATCTTTTCCAAATAATGCTAAATTATGTGTTGCTAAGTGTTGGAATGTTTTAGAGTTTCATACTGATCCTAGAGGGCATTTGCTAATTGAATTGGAAAAATCATTTAAGCTGTTTTATCAGTGACCGTATCTAGATGGGTCAGGTGGCTTGTGACAGAGGCTGGTATTGATGTCCAGATGTTTGGTGCTCATTCTGCCACGGGGACAATGGCTTCTAAATCTTATGCTCATGATTCTGGGTTGGGGAATATTCTGAAGGTGGCTGATTGGTCTTCAGATTGAAATTGTAAGTATTTTATTAATCTGGCTTCTCTTGTGGTGGATACGTTTTGAACAGGCATTATCGGAGCCTCCAGTCCTGACACAGAATAAAACGTTTCTAGCATTCATGTCAAGAATTTTCAATTCTATTAAGGGCATGGAGCCGAGGATTATCCCACCCAAAAAGAACGTGTAATAAGATAATATGATTATTGCTAAATTTGTACATTAATCAATGCATGTTTATTTGAAATGTTGATGACTACATTGTGTCCCTGCCATCTTTTATAATACGACTGTAGAAGCATGGATGATACCACTATCTTTTCTGTTTTAGGCTCAAAGTAGAAGTAGGAGTAAGCAAGGGACAAGGGTTTTTGTAGGATCTTGGAAGTGGTTTGATCGTCTTGTCTATGCAAGACGCTGAGTCACTGGTCATCTGAAATGTTACAGAGTTGTTATTGAACACTGGGGGGCTCATTATGACTTTGGTGGGCGGCAGAGACCGCCTGCCAAAGTCCCGCGTCGGGATGACCGCCTATGTGGCCGTCCCTCCGTGGGCCTTATTACAAGTTTATCGCTGGGCCGGGGGGGCGGAAACAGCGTTTTCACCCCCTGGCCCAGCGGGAAACTCACCACAACATTGACATTGGCTCGTAATTGAGCCAGAGGCAATGTTGCAGTGCGTCGGGTGAGACAGCACCGGTCGCGCTTTTCACTGCCTGTAATTCGGCAGTGAAAAGCGCAACTGGACTGTCCATGGGGGCTCCTGCACTGCCCATGCCAGTTGCATGGGCAGTGCAGAGGCCCTTATGGGGCCCGACGCCCCTTTCCGCCAGCCATGCAAAGCCTGGCGGAAAGAGGACTTGTGGATTACGACCGCCGAGAAGACCAGGCTGTCAACTGGTGGTGCCGGCAGTCGGAGCATGGCGGCTCTGCCACGGTCGTAATGTGGCAGTCGGACCGCCACAATTGCGCCGGTCTGACCGCCAGCTCGAGTGTGGCGGTCTTAAGATTGCCACACTCGTAATGAGGGCCTGAATGTTGTAGACTGTTGTTGTATGCAAAGAGAGAGGCTCTAAAATGGTACCTCCCATTTTTGAGCCCGTTGGTATTGGTGGAGAAGCAGATGTAATCAGTGGCAGCTGCCACTGAACAGGGTGGTGAGGCAAAGGGATATATATATATTTTTTTAATTTAAAAAAAAATAAAAACACCTGCTCTGTCAGGAGACAGGTTGATCTCCTCTGTCCTCGCCCTGAGCAGGCTTGTACTCTTACGGGAAGCACACAGGCTCGCAAACTCCCCTTAGCCAATAACAACGCTGCTTTCACCAGCATGACAGCAGCGTCATGATTGGTGTGAGCAGCCTGGTTTGGTGCTCACACAGGGAATGGGATCCTGTCCACTTTCTCCTGCCGACTGTGTAATGCAGCCGGGTGGATAAATGCTAAGTGTACATGTCTGTTTGGCCGGCCCAGCACATGGTGCACATACCCAACCCTCCTCCAGGCCCCCCTGCCATAACCTGGCTCCAGATAAAAATAAAATGATAATAACATTCTGTTACTATCATTTTATTTTTCCTTCTCCTGAAAGCAGTGGGGCGACGCTGATCCGCCTTAGTGGAGGAGCCTCCGCTGGATGTAATGCTGCTAACGTTCAATGCATTTTATTTTTTGTTTTTGTTATTTTGTTATTGGCTGCTGTTGAATTGTAAGTAAAGAAAGAGAAGCATAGTCCTCACCTCTTTGTCCTTAATAGAATTGAAAATTCTTGACACAAATGCAAGAAACATTTTACTGTCCGTCATGCAGGAGCCAGCAAACTTGAAGAAGGGCCCATGTTATGTATCGACAAAATGAAAGTAGGACTGGGTCAGATCATCAACCATTGAGGCAGGTGATCTGCATTGACTTCTGTAACAGTCTGGAGGGCTACCTTAGAGCAATCGCTTTGGCCTGTATGGGGATTACAGTGTCTTAGAGTTGTTAATTTTGATTTCCAGTCCAGTAACCATGATGCTGAGCAGCAGACAGTTACGCATTTGACAGTGAGTTATGCCAACAGGGCATGAAAGTTTAGGTTGTTAGGTAACCTCTGTAAGGATCTTCAAGAGTAGACTTGTGCTAAAACATTATTGTAATGCTTTATTTAAACTGAGAAATAATATATGTTTTTTTAAAAATACCAGTTGTTGTGAGAAATGTTGGTTCTTGGTCTTTTTCTGAATTTGTGCTAGCACTTGTCAGAGTATGTTTTATTTGATCCATGCACCTACTTTTATCAAATTATGATTACTAAATCAAGATGTTCTGCATGGTATTTTCTTAGGACTGTTAAAGTTTGTGCTCTGAATGTTTTCAAGCAAGTATTTTTTTTGGGAAGAATCTCAATGTTCTTATTCAGTGTGGCAAAGAACATGTGTATTTGAGGTGTTGAAGGTTGGGTAAGGCAACTGCAAATTCACAGGTCTGTCCATTGTCTAAGTATGCATGCAGTACTCAAAGGAAGGTTTAAAAGATGTGGTTCATTATCGATGAGATGCCATAGAGGATGGCATGAGTGAGGCTGAGATGATACCTATTTCTTTATTTATCCTGCTGTTGCTGTTTTCAGCGTAGCTAGTGGTGGAGGAGGACTTGGTCGTACACCTGTATCACTGGAGTATGATGTGACATGTTGAAATAAGCCAGCTCCCTGAGGAAGGTGCAGAGATTATCCTTAGCAGAAAAGGATTATGTTACCTAAATTAATTGAAAGGTACTGAGATCTACCTGAGCTGATTGGAAAGGGGAGATGTATCACTTAGTTTTCTGAAAGGTGCAAATATTTACATGCGCTCACTGGAAGAGGTTGGTGTAGCATCTTCCTATGAAGAAACCCTTGTGGAACCATCTTTCTCGGAACATCAACTTATAAGTATTTTGTCCTGATTATTCCTTTTATTTTAATTGGCTTGCAGCTCCTCCCTGAAAAAATGATAGCAATAAACCTCTTTTCAGCATGGTTGGCCCCTTCCTTTGTTTCACTGATGACAATCACATACTCCAGAAAGGAGAACACCTATAGGAGAGCTAGTGGACAAGTCCTAACAGATGCCAGCTACCAACAGTTTATTAGGAATGCCTTGGACTAGATTGAGAAGATGTGGCGAGTCACTCTGTAATATGAACAACATGCCGGCATAAAACTCTTTTATCTGTCATGTGGAGGTACACTTTAGGTCTTATTTATAGTGCGGCAGACAGGATACCATGTCAATATTTGGAGTATATATCATCCGCCATATTACAAGTGTTGTTGGCGTTAATGCATTTGTAGTACTGTGGACTGTACATCTGTCCCATTTGTGAAGGAGTACCATGTCTGCCAGACTCTAAGTAAGGCCCTTTGTCTCTGGGATTTGATGAGGATTTCGTCTGGTGCTTTGGGCACTTCTCTGCCTATAGACAATGAGGGATGTTAACTGTCTCACACCCTTACCTCTCGGCTCTGACTTGGAAGTAGCTTGTGCATGAAAATTGGTTGCAGGGCGCCATCTGCAGTGGCATTCTACATATGAGGTGCACTCTGCGAGCTGTGGAGGGATGGGCTTTGTGCTGGTTTCTTCCTCATCTCTGCAAGCTGTGTGTGAGATACACTTTAACGGCAGGTCATAGCAGCATCTAACATTCAATTGTGAGGTCTCCTGCGATGCAATCATTGAACTTGGTACAGCACCACTTACTGGCCCAGCAGAGAGACTGGTTGGTGAAAACATTTATGGATGGTTAGTGATTGGCCCTTCTCTTGTGTGGCGCGGCAAGGACAACTTTGACACGAGTGTTGGCACCAATGGGTCATTGGCACTTTGTAGAATCACAGCCCCTCCATCTCCTGCACCAATGCTGGGGCTTCAACATGGACCAGAGTGTAGACAATTGGACTCAACCTATTTTCAGACCAGTATGTGTTACTGACTAGGACGTCAGCGTTAGTAAAGACATTTAGGATGCACAGCCCAAGAGTAGTGATGTGGGACCTCTAACCCACCTTGGGCACACATGCAGCCAAAAACGCACCTTCCATTTACATCCCATGTCTTTATTCTTCTTTCCTCTCGCCACCTTTCTCTTCCATCCTCCTCACAGAATCACCTCCTTAACATTCTAAAGCAAGCTACCGTGCAACTGTCAGAACGTTCCATGTCTACTGAAATATGGGGGGTACAGAGAAGTACCATATTGACATGTGGATTATAGGTGGGGGATTAATATGATTTATCAATATGATACATAATGAATTTTAACACAGTATAACACATCTTCCCCAAAACAGTAAATAACAAAGACAGCTAACAATGTTTTGTAATAATTATTGAAGAAAGAAGAAAACTAACAGGGATAAGATTTGTTTATGTTTTATAATGTAGTTTTTATGTCACACAGGTGACTTTATTTTTCTCTTATGTACAATTTTGTTAGTGTCGGCTCAGATAGAGAGCGATACCTTTCAGGATTTGTACAAGATTATGCAAATAGGGAAATACAATGATTTTTATGTTTTTACAATTTAGTCCTCATGCCACATAGGTAGCCTTATATGTCTTTCACGCTCAAATTTGTTAGAGTCACCCTTGTTATTTTTATTGTTGGTTTCAAGATTGAGAGCGACCGTCTTAGGGTCATTTTTGACTAGCTGTCCATGCTCCGGCATTGTCCATTATTCATTACAGCAGTGTATTGTTTAATTTTAACAATATGAATGGGCTTCAAATATTTGGATATCTGATCATTTCTGCCTGTTAGTTTTCTAACATAAGCCCAATCCCACGACTTTCCAATTTTGTTGTTTCATACCATGCTTATTGTCATAATACGCTTTGTATTTGGCTTGATGGTATGTAATGTTTTCACTCACCTTTGAAGTATTGTTTACTACATTGACCCCTCTTCCTAACCAGGTAGGAAGGGTTTTCAGCCCTTTAAGGCAGAGAAAGGAGATATACCTGTAACAGGATTGGGCATGTTGTGATACAGCCAAAGCATCTCTAGAATTGCTCTTTCAACATTGATATGGTTTATGCATGCAAGGTGAATATATTTTTTTATCATTCTATTGATTCTTTCCACAAGACCAATTGCACCTGGACAATAGTATGTAGTCCTTTGATGTTTGATATTTAACTGTGTTAAAAATTCTGTCATAGCTGATGACGTAAATTGTATGTACTCCATTGTCTGTAGTGAGAACAGAAGGTATTCCTTCAGTAGTAAATGCATCTTTTAGAAAATCAGTAAAGACTTCTGTAGTAATTTGGTTGATCAGTTTAGAGATTACACAATGAGAATGATAATCAACCAAAACAAACACCAAATCATTTGATGACACCCTTGCAAATTATTGGGCCGTTTATGTCGAAGGCTATTTCCTCCCATGGTTTATTTGGTACAGATACTGGTGATAAAGGTGCTT
The DNA here is from genome assembly GCF_031143425.1 of Pleurodeles waltl. NCBI lineage: Eukaryota > Metazoa > Chordata > Amphibia > Caudata > Salamandridae > Pleurodeles > Pleurodeles waltl. The sequence continues at coordinate 160,088,504 of NC_090441.1, forward strand.
TATGGGTGACTTTGGGTTTGCCACTATTGGCACAAATAATGCAGTCTTTAACTTTAATCTCTACCATGGAGTCCATATTGGGGAACCAATAGCGTTCTCTGAGTCTAGCTTTGGTTACGCGTCTGCCTAGGTGGCCTTCATGTGCAAGATCTGTGATACTATCTCTTAAATCAGTAGGTACTATGATTTTGTCATTCCTGGACATACAATCTTCTTTGATATTGATTTCATGCCTAACCTCCCCAAAAGGTTTTACTTTATCATTTACGTCACTCCTATTATTAGGCCACCCTTGTAGTATGCATGGCTTTAACTTATTAACAGAAGAATCACTTATCATACTGTTGCTCCATTCTTCTTTATGTATGGCAGGTGAACATATTTCTAGTATAGGAAATTCCAACATCTTGTATTCTTCTTTGTCTAAAGGTGCTCTTGATAAGTAATCAGCAGCTGCATTTTGATTACCTGAGACATATTCTACAATGAAACAAAAACTTTCTAAACCAATCTGGCTATGCGAGGAGTGCTATGATATGACCCATTGGTAGAGAACATGAAAACAAGAGATTTATGATCAGTGCAAATATTAAATGCTATACACACAAATATTTCTTTTAATGCTTCACAGCCCAGAGGCATGCAAGGGCTTCTTTTTCTACAACTGAATAATGTATTTCCGATTTCATAAGGGTACGTGACACAAAGGCAATAATCATCTCCTTGCCAGCAATTTATTTGGGATAAGGTGACACCTGAACATTTATTGGTGGCATCTGTGGTTGAAATGTTTTTTCTGTTATGGTAAAAATTGCATAAATATGAACTGTTTAGAATGGCTTTCTTGATATTTTCAAAAGAGGATTGGTGTTCTATGGTCCACTTGTATTGGGTATGGTTTTTAAGTAAATCTCTAAGATAACATGTAAGATCAAATTTTTTTAAACATATTTGGACATGAGTTCAGCCAGTCCCAGGCTTAAGATCATCTTTGTTCTTCAGAGCATTAGCTTTTTTGATTGCTTCTAACAAGCATAATATAGGCTTAAACTCCCCTTTTGGAAATGGTGTGTCCAAGGTATTCAACTGCACTTACTCCAATTTGACATTTTTCTTTGCTTAAGTAAGACCGGCTTCTTTGAATTTATTCAGCACTGTCCTTAAGTTTCTGTTATGTTCTTCAATTGTGGCCACTTATATCAAAACGTCAACTTGGAAACATAGCGTTTTGGGTATCTCTTCTAATATGTGCTACATGATCCTTTGGAAAACTGCTGCAACAGATGCAAATCCAAAAGGCATCCTGCAGAACATATAGGTGACCATAGGTGTAGTGAAAGCATTTAACTGTTTAGACTCCCTGTGTAGCTCCACTTGGTGATAAGCATTAGATAGATCTAAAACAGAGAAACAATTAGCTTCCCCCATTGTGCTTAACATCTCGTGAATGTGTGGTAAAGGGGGCCTCTCAATCCATATGTTTTTATTAAGTTCACGTAGATCTACACATAATCTGATACTCTCGCCATTGTTTTTCTTCTTGCTACGACAATGGGAGCTAGCCAATCAGAACATTCAATAGGTTGTATTATGCCAAGTTCTTCTAACCTATGGAGTTCTTTCTCGAGTGGTTCCTTCATCAAATGTGATATAGCTCTAGTTTTATGCACTACATGTTTGGAATAAATGTCTCATTTTATTTTATGTTAGACATTTTTTAACAGACCTAGTTTATCAATAAATATTTCTGGAAACGTATTACAAGTCAAGTTGCCTGTTAAGGAGTGGTCCACCAATAGAACTTGCTCTGGGTTGCTAGGATCTAACTTAATCCCAAATTCTTTTTGGTGCTGCCATCCTAATAAGTTGAATCCATCTTTTACTACATACACCTTGCAACCAGTAGAACGATCTTTGAAATTTATATGTGCTTTGATTATGCCTATGAGAGGAATGGGGTCCTTATTGTGCCCGCTAGGTGAAATGTAATGAATTTGTAAATTACTGATGTCATTGTTTGATATTTTGTTGAAGTTAGAGGCATTGATGAGTGTAAACGGGGAACATGAGTCAGCGTACATATTAACTGGGCTGCCTTCAATAAGGTCATTGCACTCTGGGTATTTGATTTGGTTAACCTCTTCATTTCCTTTAATCTTTAAAATTATTTTCTTTGCAATCTGCGAACTTGGGGCATGAACTTTAATATAGCTATGTGTATTCCCTTTAGATATATCCCTACACACCCTAGCAAAATGAACTTTTTTATTGCACTTTCTACATGTGGCTGATCTCGCTTGGCAGTTGATATTGTTGTCTATCTGGTTACTACTCCAATAACAAAAGCATTTTAAATCATTACTTTCTGGTTATTTTCTTTGCTGTTGACTTTTGGTATTCTTTATTTGGAAAATGTTAGCTTCACTATTTTTTTACATTTATTGAAGATACTTGTTCAGTATTATTAGTAGTAGGGGTTCTAATGTCTTTAAGGCAAATCTCTGTATGTTCTATGTATTTAGCTATTTCTAGAGCTTCTTCTAAGTCAGGTTGTTTCTGTAAAAGCTTCTCTTGTATTCTGTGATTGTTGCTACAATGAACTAGTTGATTCCCTCTGAGGGAATCATTTAAGCCACCAAATGAACACAATTTGCTCAATCTCTGAGAGCAGCAACATAATTTGTCACGCTTTCTTGCTTGCCTTGAGTATGGAAAAAACAATTGTGATGCTCAGGGACAATATTTAGTTTGTCTCCAAAATGGTTCTCTAATGCTGAATATGTTAATTTACATTTGTCTGTGTATTCTTCTTCATGTGGGATTTCTGATTTAGAGAGGGTTTTGAATATTTGTTTGCCATGAGTGTCCAAATTATATAGTAAAATATGTTTTTTCCCTAATGGGCTGAATTTGTGTCCTGCTATTGCTATTAGGTATGACTTGAACATTTTCACCCAGTCCTCCCATGGCATATTATAACATGGCACAATGGCACAATATTGAACATACTAGCAGGAGATGCCAGTAGAAAGCACTCCCTGACGTTGGCAGACTAAACGGGTCTGTTCCTTCCACTATAATCAGTCCCTGCCACTCAGCTTAGCGAGGAGACAGTAGTCATTCTCAAAAGTGCACTTTGGGCGCCCTCCCTGACCTCAGAGCCGTGGTCATCACTAGAGACACCTTAATAGTTGTCCAAAGGCTGATTTATGTAAGAACAAGATAGGGCAAGCAAAATAACATCCATTGTCTTCTTGCTGCAGAATTAATATGCTCTAACAATCTTCTAAATCATATAATGAACTCCTCCTCTGCCCTTACACAGCCCCCCCTTATAATATTATGTTTTAACTTCAACCTGACCAACTTCTGTTTGTGTCTTGCTCAAGCTGTCTGGTCTTCCACCTCACTGTCCTTTCACCTTCAAAGATTACCCACCCCAAGATCAAGCCTGTTTTCCTTTCCTCATTTTCCCTATACTTTTTTGTGTTCTCTTACCTGTTGCCCCTAGTCTCATCCTTAGAGCTCTTGAAACCAACACCAGAAGAGCTTCTCTTCTGAGATATTACCTCTGTCTCCCCAACCCACCTACAGGCTGCCACTTGCTTCTTTTCATTATCTCTCTACTTCTGCCAACATTGTCTATACTAGGGTTCTGCAAAGTCGGTCCATGCCAGATTTTTAGCATATCTACATTTAGAAAAATGTAGATTTCTGAAACATCTTTTTTCTAAACCTGGATATGCTGAAAATCTGGCATGGACCCGGCTCTCCAGGACCAACTTTAAAGAACCCTGGTCTATACATATAGTCTATTCCCTAGTAAGACTAGATACACCCATTGTGTCCAAAAAACTGTGGGCACTCATACACTATTTCTTGGTATCTGAACTATTCCTATTCCCTGCTCTTTACAGAACCCCCCCCCCCAACTTGCCTGTTGCTCTCTCTTCTGGCCCTTTTAATTGCCCCACAAATTCTTCTTCCGATTCCCACTCTATGAGGCAACACCAGGGGGCATATTACCACAATTGCCAGCCAACACTCCCTCACTGTTTCCAAATCCTTCTTCACCATCTTTATCAACTCCATTCCTGTGGGCTAAATCATGTTCACCCAAATGCAAAACCAGCGCTTCCAGGTGGGGCCAACTCTCCGTTTCCACAGTGATGAAAACATTTGACCCCACCATATTCCTCCTATCTCATACCATCGCACCACTTCTGACCCATCCAAGTCACACTTTGCACGATCCCTGTCTCTCTGCCTGCACTTCTGCCCATTTAACGATGGAGTGTCCACAGATCCAAACTTCTATTTTCAGCACTCCCCTCAGATTCCCACCGGTTGGCAAAAAGAATACTCCTTAAGTCTTATCTCCATCACTTCACAATCTGACATATCCCAATATACAGTCATTTTTCCACCACCCTAATTGCCTAATATCCCTTTCCCCTGAACCTTTGTTTGAACCCTTCCATTGCTGCCTCTATCTAAAAAAAGTGTGTGCCAAAATCCTTCCCTCACAAAGCCCCTTGCACTAGGCAAAGCCGCAGCACCCCAATACTTACTGAGCTGTTCCCCCGCTTCCATCATATAGCCCAAGCAACGGACATATCTGTGTTGCCTACAATCTCATCCACTGGGCAATTGGAACCTCAGCTTGCCCTCCACACAAGTCCAGCTGCCCTTCCTTTTCTGATATGTCTTGCGCTTTGTCAGGTATTTCTCTACCTTGAAACTATGCCACCCCACATCTTTCCATTGAAGACCACCCAAAGCATTCGCTCCTCCCATTTCGGACAACCTGAGGGCTCTGAAAAACTCAAGTGTAAACAATGCTTTAAATAGATGGAAGCACACACTGATCTCATCTGTTCTACCACTCTGCCCAAAATGCCCTCAGTAACTGGCCTTCTCTGATCCACTGATTTCCCTTGTTCCCTCGGCCATCCTTCCAACATCTTCCTCATCAGCTCCCCTCTTCTCGGCTCATAACCCCCAAAACACTTTTTTTAAATGCTATGCCTGTCAAGCTCTCAGCAATCACCACTGGTGAGCTTTTTTGGAGAATCAACCCCATTACAAACTGCATCTTCCTGTCTCTGGTGCAGCCCATCTTTTGTATTGTCTCTCTTTCTCATTGCACACCCCCTGGTAGCACAGCCTTGTGGATTCAGCCAAAGATTTTTCCATCAGACTTCTGGCCTTCCTCCAGTGTCCCACATTTCGAGAGGTACAGCGGTCGCTGTCTCGTCTGCCTCTGGCACCAAACCATGGAATCTCCCCAGCTGTGAACGAGACAGTGCGTCAGCTACCTGGTTTTCCAACATTAGAATATGCGTAGCCCTGAAGTGAATATTCCATCATAGGCACAATGTTATGAATTCATGCAAAAAGCTCAGCAAATGCTGGTTATTTGTGGTCTGTGTACTACATACACTACAGCTTCATTATCGATTCTGAATGGGAATTTACTGTGTGGCTGTTCTCCACCCTATATCCTTATTGCTACTATCACCAGAAAAAAAATAAAAGAAGGCAATAGTATACCACTTCTTATTCCATGCTTCAGGCCATGCTACTGTACACCATCTCCCTTTCCAATATAAACCAAACCCGCTTGTCCTTAGGCATCTGGGGATATCTTGAGCTCCCAAACCAGAGGGTCTGTCATTCCATTGTATATCTTTAAGAACGTCTGCATATCTGCAAACCCTTCTTAAATTGGTATGTCATCTGTATTCATTGATGGGGCTTAGATGGCCCTTGCATTGCAGATGCTGGCTGTCTACCAAATGCCCTCCCTGGGAACACCACTCTTCTGCCAGAGGATACACTTATATCCCAACACTTCTTTGAAAATTAACATCAGTCAAACACACCCTCTGCTCTTGTTCTTCATTTCCAATAATCAGAAAGTCATTGAGGTAGAGCAGCACATGGTCTGACGTCGCAACCTCCTTCAGTGCCTATTGCGCACATGTGCTAATTTTCTCAAAGGCGGTGCACGTTACTACACAGACCACTGGCATGGCTCTATCAACATAAATCCAGCCCTTGAATTGTATTCCAAGATGCTACGGGCATATTTTTCAAGGTTTTGTGTCACCCTTGCTACACACAAGGGAGTGCAAGACAATGCAAAATCTAAGTCAGATTTATCTAGCTGCATAAGGCCACTGTGCATGGCCCTGCGTGGCTTGATAAATCTAGAGTAAAGCAAGGCAGCTCAAATCGTTTCCTTGCATTACTATGAGGCAGGAGGCTGCCATGGGTGTAGCGTGGATGTTCCCACACATTCATGCATGAATGTTGGCGTATTCCGAGATTTACCATTACTGGTAGACCTCAGGGATGCGTCTAAATGCTACACCTTTCCATGTGAGGTGTAACAAGGAGAAATGTTGATTTCTTCTAGCTTTTTTACTCTTTCTACGTGTGCTTCATGACAATGCCTTTCTGGATTGTTTTTATGCAGGAAGGTGTCCCTTCCTGCACAAAAACAATTCTGCCTGCCACGCAGGAACCTTTGCAACGTGATGCGAGGGTGCCTGTGTTGGCGCTAGGAAAGGACTGGAATGCACCATAAAATGTTAAATGTGGCGCATCTCTGCCCTTTTCCTTTCACGCAGCGCAACAAGGTGACTTGCTAAATTGTGCTGCATGAACGACTGATTAATATGTCGCTGGTTGTCTCGCAGATGGAGCCAGAGCAATCAGAATGCCAATTTAATATGTGCCTTAACCATTTTCGCTCCCACGCCGCAGCTCTGTGCCATCCATATTACCTCATCTATACTCGTGTGCCACCAAGCACCCGTTCTGATCATTGTGATCGTTGACCAACAACCCTTCCGGCCACTATAGGTGGTATATTATCATGTATTCTCCTTTTGTCTTTTTTGGCACCAGGCAGATCAGTGAAATCAAAAGGTAAGCCATTAAAGGATCTGTAAATTGACCCACCCACTTCTTTGGTCTGTGTTTTCTTATATAATCTCCTCTCTGCCCCAAGATGATTTTAGGTTTCCTGCCCACCTACTCTCCCATGATCTGTGTGAGGGAGCCTAAAACCCTCCTGAAAATCTCTCTCCAGGTATCCCTCAGCTGCACGATCCAGCTACAATTGTAGCCAGTGCTGCAAACCCTCCACCTTAACTAGAGTACCTGCCTTTTACCCCAATGCTCCCCTTCCTCTGCCCCCATGCTGACCTCGTTGAGCCCCCGCTGCAGTGCTGTTTTGGGTGCCTTCCACTGCATTTTTGACATTTGTGGGGTAACCTGCATAGGTAATGATAACAGGCTCCTTTCATATGTTCACGTATGCTCTCCTTTGCTCCTTCTTCCTACTTCACTGCCTTCTGATGATTTTTTTTTGCAGTTTTTAAAATAGAGCAAACTTGACCCAAAGGTATTAGAGCACTTTGCATGAGCACCAGTTACATTATACAAGGACGCATTCATTTTTGGCAGACAAGGGGAGATGCAATGATTTTCCCATAATCACAGGATGTTGACCTGATGCCGAGTCTTGAACCTGGATCCTCAGCTACAAAGTCAGCAGTTCTGACCATTACGCCCCATTCTTCCGACGCTCCCTCCATGTTTGTCTCCACCCGACATGCCCCATACCTGTCCCTCTGCCTTGCTGCCTCCGTGCACTACCACTGTAGACCCCTTCAGCCTCCCTCGTGCCTCACGCAGGTACTCCCTCTACTGCTGACGTGACTGTGCCTCTGTCCCCTCTCCCATCATACCCTCGTCAGCTCCCTTGCTTGGTGCTTGAATGTCATGCATCCTTGTCTCCAGTGACAGTCATCTTCTTGAGGCAGGGGCGCCTGTCTTCCCCCGCCTGCTCCTGACAACCAGCTGCCTATTGCCGGTCACCTTCGCTGCTTGTGTGAGGAGTGCTTCCCAGGAACTTCTACCCAGCACATCTGAATCCTCGACTGACTCACAGGGAGACCATGCTCACCAATCAGGGCCATACTAGGGGGGTAAGGGTCAACTAGTCCCATTCCACTATCTCCCCTCCTTGCTGTGCTACAAGGCAATCTAATTTGTTCCAAATCGAGTTGAGTGGAGCGCCCATGTTCAGTGTGCAACTCTGTCCATACAGAGTCCTCCTGCCCCTGGACCACTCTGGAGGGCCCTGTGGGTTGCCTTCTGCCTCTCTTACCATCAGGGCCATGTCTGCACCCACTGGCAAACCATTGGTGGTTTGTACTGCTGTAGCCCGACCAGTGACCCTCTTTTTGCAGTTGGCAACCACCCCATGCGAGGGGTTGATGGGCTTTTTATTTAATTTTTATTTAAAGAGTTTTATATAGCGCTCAAAAGACCCGAGGGTATCAGAGCGCTTTACAAACATTGTCAAAGGCAGTATTGGATAACAAATTGATTGCAAATGAGAATCTTGTTGAAAAATCAAACCAATTCTTGTAGAGGAACAGACATAATATACAGCTCATGGAAGGTATTCCAGATGAGATTAGAGTTTTGTGCTAAGCTGGAGCCAGAAAGGTTAAGAGGATGATTTGGGAGATCTTTTAATTGTCTTTTGCAGCTCATGAAGAAGGGATTTGTCCTGATGTATACAGCCAGGGAGTTCAAGATTGGGGGGGGGGGGGGGGGCATTGCCTGAGAAAGACCGAGCAAGGGCTTTTTGTTTATGTTTTTTGAGGGGGTGAGAAGCAGAGTGTTGGTACTCCTTAGATTTCTCGTCTGGCTTGCCTTTGTGACCTTAGATGCAAGGCTGGCTGGTATTCTGGTGTGGAGGAATTTGTGAGTGAGGCAAGCAGTTTTGAAGCAGCAACGGGCTTCAATCGGGATTCAGTTTAATTTTTTTTTAAACAGGGTGGGATGTGATCATGTAATTTGATTCCAGTGATCATCTTTGCTGCAGCATTTAGAGAGACAAGGTGCGACTTTGCGGTGCAGTGAGGGTGGCGTTCCCGTAGTCCACTCTTGACAGAATCATAGCTTGCGTTGCGATTTTGAGATCATTCAGGGGGAGGAAGGGCTTGATTTGGGGAAGGAGTTTTAGGTTGTAGAAAGCTCTCTTTGCTGTGTTGGCTCATGCTCAGATTTGGGTCCAGGGCGATCCCCAGAGATTCGACATAGTAAGCTAGAGACAATTTGCAGTTAAAAGCGTCAATGAGTTTTTAGTCACTCTTGAACCTGGGTGGTGTGTCCATTGTTGGATAAAAGGAGGATTTCCGTCTTGTCTTGGATGAGTGTTAGATGGTTGTGTGATTGCCAGTTTTGGACTTTTATGAGAGTGGAATTTACCCGTCATAAGTCTTCTAGTGAGGATACTTCTGAGTAGAGCTGGGTGTCCTCTGCATAAAGGTGGCAAGGGATGCTCGTTTGTTAGAGTATGGTGATGAAGGGTTCCATGTTGATATTGAAGAGTGTAGGTGAAAGCACTGAGCCTTGGGAGACACCCCTTGTTATGGAGGAAGTATCTGACGTCGAGTTGTTTATTTTTATTTGTTGGAAGAGGTTATGTAGATATGAGGTGAACCATTTCAGAACCAAGCTGAGTTTGGAGGGATTTTAAAAGCAGCTTGTGTTTGACCATGTTAGAGGCCACTGATAGGTCTAAGAAGATGAGCAGGAGCATCTGTCAGTATGCAGAGATGTGTGTAAGTAGTCTGCTATATTAATTAAAGATGTTTCTGTGCTGCATCCCTTCCAAAAACCCAATTGGAGTGAGTCAAGAAGATTGTTGGAGTCAAAGTGTAGGATGAGTTGGGAGAGAATGCTTTTCTCAAGCATTTTTGCCGGGAAGGGAAGATTGGAGATGGGCCTGAAGTTTTTGAGGCGCCTGTTTTTTTTTAATAGAGGGGTGATTTGACCTAGTTTCAGACAATCAGGCATAACCCCATTGCTCAGGGAGCTGTTTATTATCTTAGTCCAGAAGGGAGTTAAGGCGTGGTTTAGACTTTTCGCCAGGGAGGCTGTAAGAGAGTCAGCAAGGTGTGAGGAGGGCTTCGTTTTGGCAATCATCTTTGAGATGTTATTCCCCGTGAGCGAGTTGCACATCCTCCAGCTCCTAGAAGTTGTGGGGAATCCTGGGATTTGATTGCACCCTGAGGGCTCAGGGATACTGGACGCTGCTTGGGAGTTCGAGGAGAGCGAAGGGGACTTTCCTTCCTTTATGGGAGAGATTTTGACCGTATGTGGCAGTCTAGGGAGAGCTCTTCTTTGTGATTTTCTCATTGAAGAATTTTGCAGAATTGCTACACTGTTCTTTGGAGCCATGAGGATTATTTTTTGCTAGTTTAGAAGTTTGTTATTTAATGATGGTGAAAAGTTCTTTGGGGTGGTTTTTTGCTTTGTCATGTCCTCTGAGGAAGAATGTGGCTTTTTCCTTTATGGAGTGGTTTTTGTATTTTCTGCTTTCCACTCTGAGTTGTAGAAGATGGGTTATGGACATTTCTTTTGTTCAGAGTCTTTTTGCAGCTCATAGTTGCTTTCTTTCAGAGTTGAGGTTTTAGTTGAATCAGGATCTCGAGGGAGTATTTCTAATTTTTTTCAGTATTTTAGGGGCTATTTGCTCAGGGATGGCTGTCATCGTTGAGTTGTAAGTTAATCTGTTGACAGGTCATCTGTTAGGGGAGAGAGTAGTGACATCATTCTTTCTTCTAGATCAGCTAGGGAAATCTGACTTATGTTATGAGACCATTGGATAGAGCAAACTGGGGGTATTTCTGCTTGGTTGAGTTGGAACAGAATGATGTGGTGATCCGACCAGCCAACTGGAAGTGTGTGGACAATACTTACTGCATCTTTGTGGGTTATGAGTTTGGCCTTTGCAGTGCTGGGTAAGGTCTTAGCTGGGTAAAGGTTTGTTTAAGGATTGGATTGTGAGTCTTTCTCAACATTCCAATGTAGAGTGAAGTCACCTAGGATTATGTTTTTGTTGTTGGTTAGTGAGCAGTGCGTAATTAGTTCCCATGGGTGTTCAGTAAAGGAGAGCACCTTGCCTGGTGGGTGGTAAAGGAGGTGACATTTCATTGTTTTATTGTTCTTCAACATTATGTTCGTGCTGAGATATTCAAAACTGAGGTAGGTAAAGGTGTCTGTTTCTGCTATGAGGATGCTATTCTTGTGGGTGATGGCTAAGCCATCACTGTGGTGGTTCTCCCTGCCTTTCTTGATGATGGAGAAACTGGGATGGGACTAGTAGGTTGAGGATCAGACCTGAGGAGTCCATGTTTCTGTGATGAACGCAATGTCAATGTCGTGTTTCAGGATGGATTAAGCCAGTTCTTTTGCATGTTTGGTTGCTGATCTGCAGTTTATGAGCATGCAGTTGATATTTCTGCTGCTGTTTAGCTAATGGGTGGGTTGTGCTGTATGGTCTGTTGGTCGTTTAGCAAATCTTGGAGGTTTGAGGTCTCTCCCGATTCCAGTGATCACCTGCATCTTGGAGGTAGGTTCGTCCCGGATAGGCATCAAGTCATAGGTTTTGGCTAAGTCGTCCATCAAGCAGGGACGTGCTTTGTGACCGTATGTGAGTAGGGCCATCCTCCTGAGTTCTGCCCATGGTATGAGGCCAGCCTGCTTCCATTTTTTGCTTCCTTGTGTGCTGAAGATTTCCTCTTAATGCCCTCCACTCCCCTAGAAGTGATGCCTTCAGTGACCTTTGGCCCCCATAACAAAGGGAGGTGATGCAATAGCGACGGCTGCCACGTTATGGCACTGCCTGTGTTCTCTTCCTAAATATCCTATATTTCTAAGAGGGAAAATGAAGAAAAATGCACAAATATAGGTTTGTATACAGGTATGTCTTGCAAATGATGAATGTTTGGGATGTATTAAGGGACATGGGCAGGGCTCTAATGACATTCCCCACATAATCCTACAAAACCTAAAGAGAGGTAATATGTAAATTTCCTTTGCCACGTTCTTTGCCCCAAAAATCAGAAGTGATATGGAGCAGGCGATCATTAGTAATTCTTCTCACCCGCCCCCCCTTCTCATCACAGAAATCTGTGTTTGCATTGTACGTCTGTAAGCTTCTATCCAAGGACCTGAACACAAAATATAAACAGGTGAAAACAGCTTCTCTTACTGCAGAAAGGGGGACAAGTATACTTTAAGAATCTGAAGAGTTTGTGTGTCAGCTGGTTACAGAGCCAGTATGTCTTAATGGGTGTTACTGACTCCTTTTATTTCCCTTGCACTGTACTGGGTGAAAAGATTTGGGCTGAACAAACACTTCAAAGGTTCAGAGGGAAGCCTGTCTGCTGCTCGAAGTATGTATCATCCTATTGGAAACCTGACACCGATATTAGCACACCCAAATACATTTACCTAGAGCTGACAACTAACCCAGGAATGCATTTATTGGGTGGTGAGCACCATGTACAACTTCCACAAAGTTACATTTCAGAAGTAACCAACTTTTAACATCTGAGTAGCCCTCGTTTGTTCATTCATTTGTTAGGTTAGGTGGTTGGAGGCCTCTGTAACCTATGCTTTTGTGTTCTGCTATGCCTCGTTAGTGGCTTGGCAAAAGACCCTTCCAAAAACATGTATTTCCTTTTGTCACATTTCCTTATCATTTCCCTGTGAATTCTTAAAAGACAGTAACAAAAAGCAAAACAAAAAAGCAAAGGGTATCTGCAGCCATGCGCTGACTGGCACAGCGGCACTCCCCACTCCAGACTGTTGATCTAAAAATCAGGCTACACTTTGCTTCTATGGATTTCTCACTTCCTGAAATACATTTTACAGTAGCCTTAGACTAGTTAACAATTCAAATAGCTTTGTTACCCTGTCCTGATGAAGGCCTTGCCAAATTCATGACGTATGCGTCGAAACATCAACAAATTCACTCAACAGATTGCCAAAATGAATGGTAGATCTGTATTGTTTAAAACTATATGGTTCCTCCCTGATCACTGCGCCATATGTACTATATTTTTACTCCAGATTTTGTCACCATATTATAAGATGATATGCATATTGAAGGGTAGAATAGCCTTTGACATAATAAGTTGTTTTTCTCTTTCCTCACTGGCCGAATGTCAGTGACTTTCAGGCAGTGAATAAGATATACATGAATGTTGTGAAACATTTCCCTAAGGGAATATTGTTATTTTTCATGTACATAGCTTTCTGAGCACGGTACTAACAGTAACAGAGATAAATCTTTGATAAACTGCTGATATAATGAATGGTTTGATAGTGTTGGAAATTTGATTTCAAAGATTTGGGGGAATGAGGTTATAATGATGTGTGAGCTTTTATTCAAATTACATGGTACCCATGTTCCCCTATCAGCTTTGCTTTTTCGGCTTGGGTTGTGATCTAGAGCTGGGAGCCTATCATACACCATGGCTGTGACGTTAAGGAACTCATATGTAGCGCAAAGACTTCCCAGTAATGGAGCCACCACGTTCCATTTGCCCTGCATTGGGAAATTTGTATTGTCACAGGTCACTCCCCTGGAATAGGAACCATATTGTACTGTAGTAAAGGGGGGAGTATTTTGGATGAAACCTGGATTGGACCCGAGTCACTTTTCAATGGCAAACTAGGGTTTCCATTTAAAAACCCATGGTGGGCCGACTGGAGCTGCCAGTTTGGTGCCCTGACTCGTAGATGACAGGGCTCTCTGTCAATGAAAGTAAAACATTCGAGCCATTGCATGAAGGATGGCATTATACCACTAAAGGTACCTTCCTTCCCACCTTGACGTAATCAATGGCACACCATGGGAAGTGGCCACAGACAGTATACTCATACTGCAGTGACTCCCTTTCAGCGGAGCACATTGCTGTCACCACCCGCACACTGCCAGGGCAAGCGAGGCTCATTTGAACAGAGATATGACCCTTGCAGATGAAACCCACACTATGCCTCAGCTAGGTCAGTCTGGAAAATGTTGTCAAAACTAAGCAGTCTGACTCCCTTATGCTTAGTAAATGGATTCTGAGGTTATTACCCGGTGCCTCACTCCGCCCACTAACCACAGTGGTAATCAACTGTACACTGTGACTCGGGGCTCCTGTCCTGATTAGAGAGAACTTCATTTTATGAACACTCAGGCCCTTATTACGACTTTGGCGGTCTTTCTCAAAGACTGCCGAAGCTGTTGCAGTCAACAGACCGCCAGTGCTGGCCGCCATATTAGGAGACCTGAAAGGACTTCCGCCTGTTTACGGAAGGAAATCCAACACTGTCGACCTGGCCAATGGAGTTGAAGAGGCAGTTCCACCATCAGCACCGCCACTGCAACAAGACACAGCCCACCATATTAAGATACGTAAAACAGCGTGGCGGAGTCTTGTCGGCAGTGCAGTGCTCACTGTGGAAACGCCACGACCCATCCCCTCCCGTACGACCACATCGCCGGAATTGGTAAGCGGATCGTCCGAAAGAGGGTGGGTGGGGGGTGTTTGGTGCATGTGTGTGCATGTGTGTCTGCCTGAATGGGTGTGCGTGTGTGTATGTATGTTTGCGTGGAGGTTGTGTGTGTGTCTGCATGTATGCGGAGGGGATGGGGGCATCGGAGTGCGAGTGCAAGTATGTTTGTATGCAGAGAGGTGGGGGTATCTGAGTGCGTGTATGTGTACGAATGGGGGTGTCTGAGTGCATGTTTGTGAGCGAGTGAGTGGGGGTGTCCTGATGTATTTGTGCTGTTGGGGGTGTGTCTCTGCATGTATGCGCAGGGAAGGGGGGTGTTGGGGTATCAGTGAGTAGGTGTGGGTATTGGGATGCATCTGAGTGGGGGTGCAAGTGTGCAAGTCTGCGAGTGAGTGGGGGTGTCTGTGTTCAAGTGTGTGGATGAGGAGGTGGGTGTCCAAGTGTGCGGATACGGAGGGAGAGTGTGTGAATGTATGCGTGCATGGAGGGGGTGGGGGGATATGAATGATTGCGGAGGGGGGTGCGTTTGTTTGAGTGTGAGTGGGGGTGTATGTCAGTGTGAGAGTGGGTGGGGGTGTTTTTATGGATATGTGCAGTTGGGTGGGGGGGTTTGCAAGTGTGTGGACGGGTGGGGGGCTGTATGGACTTGTGGGGGTTTCTGTGCCGGCGACAGGAATGGGGATTCCTGTTGCCAGGTGCGCTTTCGCCAGTGTTTTCGTGGCAGGGTGACCGCCACAAACATCCTGGTGGTTTGCTGCCTCCTAATGCAGGCGGAAGCCTGAGGCCTCCCACCGGCCCGGAGGAGCTCACTGCCGGCTACGTCAGTGCAACCGTACCGCCAGGACAGGCGGCGTTGTGATGGTTTGGCTTCGGCCAAACCCCAGAACTTGTATTATGTCGGTCTTTACCGCCGGGTCCATGGCGGTAAGACTTCCGCCGCGAGGCTGGCGGTCTGATGACCGCCAGCCTCATAATGAGGGCCTGAATGTTCAGTATTTTTTAACTCCAGTTAATTAGATTCACTCACAAGGTAATTGTATTAGTAAAAACACATATGTGCATGTGGCTGTCCTGGGCATTAAAATACATGGTGGACACTCCTCAAAGTCCCTGGGTCTTCCAATGGCATGGGCTGTGAGTGCAGCTCAGTAAAACATTGGTCTGACACCCTTTAAACAGGGGAAAGCAACCGAGCTCTAGGCAGACGGCAAATCAACCAATTTTTGGCTGTTGACCCATTATAACTCAGCTCTAAAAGACTGTCTGAACGAAGCATCTTAGCTCTCTGGCGTCTAACGCACAGTTGTATGTCCGAAGAATGCATGCCTTTACAATGCATGCCGTTGCTCCGCAGTCACTACAATGAATGCGTCTTTAACACACATTCCTTTACCATGCATATCATTACAGCGACATGCCTTAGGAAAAGTGCTGGACTTTTGAGCAGAATAATTTACTATTCCAACTCCAGTCTACGCAACAATAGGGAAAGCATTGGACTTTAAAGTCCAATGCTGCTCACCCTGAGACATGTCGTTGTAACAACATGCGTGGTGAAGATGCATCTGATATAATGACTGCGTTGTAAGTGCAGCGCGTGGTTCAGCCCTCGGGGTAAAGGCTGTTTCCCCTTACGCACCAGCAGGCATTAACTTGGCTCCCATCGAAGATGGCTCCCCAACAGTGCATTGACATCAATGGACGTCATTTTATTATGTGGATGGCATCTTACCCAGCCATGAGCCTCAAGAAAGGCTGTCTGTACCCCATAGAGAGGCCTGCAGTAATTACCTCCCATTCAGGTCTAAAAGCAGCCCTGATGGAGAGACGCGAGGTTCTTGCTTCGGTGGATAAGGGCTTTGCTGCTATTTTCTGTGCAAAGCCTTGGTGTTTCGCAATATTTCACAAGTTTATTACCTTCAGAGGCACCTGTAAGACATGAGGACTCCAGCCAATGTATGGAAAACATCAAGGGAAGCATTTAGCTTCAAAGCCTGCTCCAGGTGCTTGTAAATCCGAATATTAAATTTCCTTGAAAACAAGTTCCTCGGAAATGCTTTGAACGTTCTAATACTCATGCCAGAAGCATTGTCTGCGTTAGAAACTGTAAAATCTTTAAATCCCGCGTCTTATATTTTTGTTTTTTTAACTGAAGGCGGAAGCTGTTACCAGAGTAACAGGATGTTTGTGTTTTATGAAAACTTTTCCTCGGAGTTTGTATCAGGCTGTGTTAGGTGTTTGCAGACCTGCAGCGGCTGTGCTGAAGAGAGAGCACGTAAGAATGCTATATTTTGCACCACAAATTGTAAACAAGCATATTCAAGCTGGTGGGAAGGCTAATTTTTCGTCATATTTTAATGCAAGCACAGGCCAAAAAAATGATATAAAAAAAAGCCTGGTGCCACCAGAACATGGTGGCAGTAAGCTTCCTATGATAATTTTCAATGTGGAAAAAATAATCATTGTGTATTATTTTACTTACTAGTAGGCAGGTGTATTAAAAAAACAGGCATAGAATTATTTCTAATTTTGATGCATATGACAGGAACATGTATGTGATTCTTATTGGTTCAAGGAAAAGGTACTATTGGCATTAAATGAATGTAAAATGAAGAAACCCAGTATGAGCCCACCAGCCCTGACACTGAAGAGAACTTCTTTTTAGACAGGTGTGCCCAGGTAAACTGTTGTCCCTCATGGTTAAAGAGAGCCAGTGGCAGAAGTGGCCCGCCTACTATGGAGTTTAGAAACAAGATGTGAATGACAGCTGAACGGACCAATGGATGAAGAGGGCTGGCCCAAAACCCCCGTGTGCATTTATGTATATATGTATACACCTTAATTCCTCACTTTTTATTACATGAGGCTAGACATACAAACGTGCACTTTCAATCTTCTAACGATCGGTGCAGCGTCCCCGTCCTGTGAGCTATGGGTTCAGCAAAACTCGGGCTGGTTTTCTAAGCAGTGGCATGGAAAGAGTGCCTCGGGCTCTAAGGCAAGAGAAGAATGAAAACAGACCCCCACACCCCTAATCCCCCCCTCCCCAGTTTGTTAGTAAAAGACAGACATAACTGGGGTTTAGTTGGCCCACAGACGCCTGGGTCCTCATGCTCCTGGTACACTCCTGATTCCAAGGGTGCAGTAAAAGGACATCCCCCTCATGAGCCTGCAGTGGACTAACCCCTCCAGCAGAGGGCGCTCTTGTTCCGCCAAAGCCCTGCACTGTAGCAGGCCTCTTGTTCCTGTGCTGGGAAGAGGGATGGTTTCAACATTGTTATATTGGGCACGGCGCGCGAGTGGCTATGCTTGGCTGACAGTAGCTACAAATCCAATTTTACTAACCACTAATACATTATACATTACCATCTGTTTGCGGAGCTGTTGTTTTTGATGCACTGTCAACACTTTGCGTTAGTTGCTAATAACACACGCAGTTATATAAAATGTAATCACATGAGAGCACACAGAGAAATGCTGCCTGGGTATAAATTCCTAATGTCACAAACTGTATCCAGTCCCCGTTCTAGGCATTGCGTTTTTATCGATATGGTAATGTGCAGAGCGTGCTGGCGAGGATTCCAAGAAATCTTGTCTCATCAGCATTGAAGAGGCGGGCGCCTTCGAGCCTTTTTGACTAGGTGCAAATGGAGGGACGGGGACTTGCGAGGGACGAGGTGCCTCCTGCAGCAGCAAAATGGACTGATTGCAACCACTGGCACGTTGCGTGTCAAAAAGTGTCACTTTGCAAAGGGACACGAGGAGGAGAACGCCCACCACTCCGATGCCCACAACAGCTGCGATTCACCCACTGGAAACTACCCCAGATGGGCAGCACCCTCTAAGCAAATGTTTACTCACAGGCAAAGGCATCCTGTAGCCTTCCAGTGCTTTGTGACTGCATGACTGCTGACATTGCATTGATGCATTTCCTTTCACTCGCTGCCCCCCTTTCCGTGCAATTCACACGAAACAGCCGTGTTGGGACAGTGAGGCGCAGAGACACGTGGGACTGGCAGTGTGATGTGGTATTTTGTGATTTGGTTGTTCACCATTGCAACCCCTGCCACAAGTGGATGAAAAGCCCCTGATGCTCCAGGCCCAGGGGCACGAGGTGCCTGTGGAGTGCACTGAGCAGGCAGAAAGCCTCTGCAATCTTTTCTTTTTCACTTGCCAAAGAGTAGGGTGCCCTGGGCTCCAAGAGACTAGAGTATTTGGAATGTTTCCATGGATGTCAGGGGTAGAGGAAGAGCCATCAAATGCCCTTTGACCCCTAATTTCACTCACACACACATACTGACACGTACACACGAATGGAATACACACTTACATACACTCTCCCATAAACAGACGTACACACTCAATCACCCACACAACATACAATTAAAAGCATTTTTTACTTATTTCAGCTGACATGAAAGGGCATCTTCCAGCTAATTGTACTCCATTTTTATTACACTGATAGTGAATAATGCAATATTATTCACTATTAGTGTAGTAACAAATTGACAGAAAACAAAGAGGGTAGAGGCCAGGGGTCACAAAGGCAGTGGCAGGAGTTGCAAAGGTCAAGCCAGGGGGCGCAGGTGTGACCCCTGAGGACTCCTAAATGATGTTCATGAATGCTTTTGCAAGGTTCTTTTCAGAGCCTCCTATAAAACCTATAGCGTTTATTATATCACTGGAAGGTTGGGAGCTTCACTGAAGATAGTGGAGTAGCTCGGGCCAATAATGGCAGACATTGGATCTCTGCTCCAACATTCTAAAGTTTGTCTTTCTGTTTCTCTCTCTTTAATTTAGAACACTCTAACTTCAACGGGTAAAAAGTTAGAATAGCCTTAGAGCCCTTCTGCCTTGGGTTATAGCGGGTGATAAAGGCCCTCTCCCTCCTTATAGGCCGGAGCCGTAACTCAGGTTCAGGGCCTTTAACAACCAGTATACCCTCAGCAGTGGGATATAAGGCCATATTAGAACATTGGAATGTTGGGAGTTCCAGTGGAGTGGCTCAGGGCCAATAATGGCTGACAGAGACCCTCTGCTCCAACATTCCAATGTTTGTCTTTCTGTTTCTCCCTTCATGGAATTTTTCTAATAGCATTATACTCCTTCTGGCTCTGGGTATACTGAGTGTTAAAGGCCCTCACCCTTGTTATAGGTCCTTGTTTGCGACTCGAGACCTAGAACTCAGTTTGAGGTCCCTTAACAAATGGTGTAGCCCCTTGCAGCGGGCTATCAAGTAATAATAAGAAGCAGGAAAAACCCAGCTGCCCTCTGAGAAGTGTAACCGGTGCATCAGCAGAGTAGAGACTCACAGGTCGGGGTCATGAGAACCATAGGAACAGAGGAGATGAAAGCACTTCTTGTTTTTTTTCTCTATAGTCATGATCTGTAAGGCGGATGGTGACTTGAGCCTCACAGCTACAATCCACATTTTGCTTTGAACTTAAGGCTGAGGGCGTTTTATATCATTACATTTGGGTACCTATAGAGTCCTTGCAAGATCATCATTTGAAGGGTCAGACCATGTTCTACCTGCATTTTCAGCCAATCAAGAACAGTTTCCTAGTATGCCCATGTGATGATGATTGCTCAGTGTCTGACATGGTTTTCTTCTGTACTGATAGGCTGATTTACTAAAACCACAACCAAGGCTATGAAAAAAAACCAGTTGCGTTGCATTGCACGAACAGACAAATTTACGGTGTCATATTTGACAAAAGTCGAGCTGCGGTGGTGACATCACCAATGTAAACACAAATAACACTGCTCTCACTTGACCCAAAATGACATTGCACCACAGTACAAAGGCTCACAAGGGGTATTTTGTGTGACTTGTATGCTCAAGACATAAAAGTTATCTTCATTCAGACGACCGCCCTAGACTATGTTGCGTAATAGTTGTACTTTGGGTGATTGTTACATGCGTTACGTGTTAAAAATCACATAATGTTGACCACCCCAACTTTTAGCCAATGTTTGCACCTCTTTTTGTGTGTGGAGCATGCCATACAAGCCCAGTCCTGCTGCGTTGCATGAATTTAGTAAGCACAGGTTTGCATCAACCCCTTTAAATGTCTGCGTAGTTTCCACCACATGATGTCTGTTTAGGTTACATTATCAAGGGCTTTGCACTTTACCACACAGTGTCATCTAAAACTGAGCCCCTGAAGACTTTGGTGTAAAAGTGAACATATTCTGTCCATGAAAGATGATCAACACAATTTCTAGCTATTACT
Source organism: Pleurodeles waltl (assembly GCF_031143425.1). NCBI lineage: Eukaryota > Metazoa > Chordata > Amphibia > Caudata > Salamandridae > Pleurodeles > Pleurodeles waltl. Next base: position 160,109,125 of record NC_090441.1, read on the forward strand.
GGGCCCTTTGAGTTCTTGCTCGTCTGAGGAGGGTTGGAGGGCCGAGGAGTGAAAGAAATAGATGGTAGGGAGGAAGGGTGACAGAGGGTTGGAGGAAGAATGAGAGATGAGTGTGGGAGCGACAGGGAGGAAGCCAGGTCCCAGAGGGAGACGGTGGCAGTGGACAGCAGTGACTACCTTTCAAATGACCTTTGTCCTAGGGTGTGAGCTTGCAGTTTCCGTTGCTGTTCTTAGGCGTTGCTCTGGGGCCTGGTGGAGATGGCTGGGGGAATTTCCTCTGGACCTCGGTCATCTGGTCAGGCGGGCTTTGCTCCTCCTCAGGGAGGTCTCCCTGTGCAGTGGCTCTTGAGAGGGGAAAAACGGTGATTGCTGTGCTGTGGGGTGGTGGAGGGAACGAAGGGGTGTCGGCCCACAAGGAGTTCTGCAGAAGTCACACATGGGGGCGTAGTGGCTCTCCAGGGTGTACAACCGTTGTAGAAGATCCTAGCAGTACGCTGGTGGTCTAACCGCTGAACCTCAGGCTCTTTCCGTCTCCTACAAGAAGTGATATTCGCATGCTTCCCCTGAGGCAAAGTATTCAACTATAGGATATTGTGGGGGGAAAGTGTACTTTTGGGAGTCTTGCTGCACTTTTGGGAAGCAGTGAGAGTGAAAATGTGAGCAAATTAGTACACATATGTATAGTGCATGTTCCTTGGAGGGAGAGGTTTTGAGTCCTTGATGGGAAGCTTTAACAGACCAATGCCTGTAGCTAGGGCTCCTGGGTCATTTGCAGGAGGAGTGGAGCGGAGGGGTGTGAGGGGGGTGCAGTGTGGAATTTGATAGAAAGGTGCGCTGAGGAAGGGGTTGTGAGGTGTGGAGTTGTTGTAGGACATTGGGTGATTCTATGGTGACAATAGACAACGTACTTGTAGGCAGAAGGACCAACCAGTGTCAAGCAAACGTCACAAGGCAGTCAGCTTTGCTTGTTAGGTCTTTGGGGTGGAAGAAGGAGGGATCTGTGTCACATGACCATAGATCACAGGAACCTGCTGGCCAATAGGAGAGCTCGGGATTCCCACCAGTGGTTTGGTAAGGAGAACATGAAGGAGTATGGCAAGGGTTGTACAATGAACCGGTTGCCATTTACAAGACAAAAAACGACTTCGAAATTCATTTTAAAACCTTACATAACATGCATAACATGAAAACATACACACGTGTGTGCACTATAGAATTAATTGACATTATCACTAGTCAAGAGGAATGAATCACAGGCTTTATTTGTCAGCTGTTTGACATTTCAAATGATTTCTTTTGAATGCAAGTGTTAGAGCCTCTAATTTCGAAAATAAGCTAGTGAGCAAAGTCTTTCTTAAGGGGTGCCGTGTTCTTGAGCTGCACAATTAGTTTGTGCTGTTCTTTCGATCCATGTGGCGCTAATGATGGGCATCCAATGTGGAAGACACACCTGGGGTAGTGGTAATTCTTGCATACCCTCACTTTTTTGTAGCATATGGGGTTGTGGGGGGTTCAGGTCTCATAGGGTAGGGCAAAGAGAAGCTGAAATGAACCTTGAGTAACTTCTGATATACAATTCACCGTTACTCCCCTCTCTCTGATTCACAGACAGTCCCGACGACCGATCAGAAGGCGTGCTCATCGAAAACCAGTTGGACGGTGGCACTGGCGGTGTGGGCAGTGGAGGCAGAAGCATTGGCGGCGTCAGCAAGCTGGGCAAGTCTGAAATGAAACAGATCGCAGTCAACCAAGATAGGACCCAAAACCACCAGAAGCAACTGAGCAGAATACACAAACATCAGCACCCTGGAGACGACTCCAAGAAGCTGCGCCCACAACCGAGCAGGGTGGGTACTTACTCTCAGCTGTATGTTTTAAATATCCCTAGACCTCAGGGGTGGCCCATTATATATTCAGAAACAAAGGGGCTTGTATAGATCTTGGCAGAGGGAACACTCCATCACAAATGTGACAGATAACCCATCTGCCGTAATACAATCCTATTATACCCTATGGACATTGTATTATGGCAGACGAAATAGCCATGCGTTTGTGAAGGAATATTCCCTCTGCCAAGATATAAATCAGGCCCCTAGTGATTATAATGTCTGTCACAAATGTACTCCTGTTCTCAATTTTATTAGTCCGTGAGGAGGGAGGCGGCATGGTGGACTCGCAATGAATGGTGGGCAGGATTTTGCTTGGACAATTTGGCATTTCTGCAAGTGAACAAACCTGATCCAGTTGCCTCTTTTCAGTTGACAGGGAGTATCAATCAATCAATCAATCAATCAATCAATCAGTGTTTAAGGGTGGCAACTCACCCGTGAGGGTCAAGACACTGAGGTCTTGGGCGTGGGGGGCGTGGACCGTCTATCAGTGCGGTGGTTCTTCAAATATCTTCTTCAAACAGCCATGTCTTCAGCTTTTTCGTAAAGTTGAGAAGAGGTGTAGTCTGTCTGAGTTGTGGCGGTAGGGCGTTCCAGGCTGTGGTGGTGAGGTAGAAGAAAGAGCGTCCCCCTGTTCTTGTTTTTCTGATGTGGGGTATTTTGGCAAGAGAGAGCTGGGCTGAGCGTAGGGTCCTGTGGGGTACATGGAAGTTGAGTCTCCTGTTCAGGTAGGCTGGCCCATTGTTGTGGAGTGCTTTGTATGCGTGGATGAGAATCTTGAAGGTGATTCTTTTCTCTATGGGGAGCCAGTGTAGTGTGTCCAGGTGTTTGGTGATGTGACAGTGTTGGGGTAGGTCGAGAACCAGTCTGGCTGCGGTGTTCTGTATGTTCTGTAGTTTGCAGGTGAGTTTCTTGTTGATTCCGGCATAGAGCGCGTTGCCGTAGTCCAGTCTGCTGGTAACGAGGGCATGTTGACGGTCTTTCGGTGTTCGGGGTGGATCCATTTGAATGACTTGCATAGGAGGCAAAGGGTGCGAAAGCAGGTGGAGGCGACTGAGTTGACTTGGCGTTCCATGTTGAGTTTGGAGTCCAGGATGATTATGAGGTTGCAGGCTTGGTTCGTGGGGGTGGATGGGCTTCCGAGGGTGGAGAGCCACCAGGAGTCGTTCCAAGCTTCGGGTTGAGAGCCCATGATGAGTACTTCCGTTTTGTCTGTGTTGAGTTGTAGGTAGCTGCTTTTCATCCACCTGGCGATTGCTCCCATGCCATCGTGAAAGTTGTGTCTGGCTGTGTTGGGTTCGTTGGATAGGGAGAGGATGAGTTGGGTGTCGTCAGCGTAGGAGTCGATGTTGATCCATAGTTTCTGACGATGGCGGCTAATGTGGCTATGTAGATGTCAAACAGCGTGGGGCTGAGGGAGGATCCCTGGGGAACTCCGCAGGTGGTGGGTGTGGTGTCCGAAAGGAAGGGGGGACGTCTTACTTGTTGAGTTCTGCCGGAGAGGAAGGATCGAATCCAGTCAAGGGCCTTGTCTCTGATGCCGGCCTCATGAAGTCTGTGTATCAGGGTGTGGTGGGAGACTGTGTCGAAGGCCGCCGAGAGGTCGAGCAGGATGAGGGCCGCAGTCTCTCCCTTGTCCAGCAGTGAACGGATGTCATCCGTTGCGGCTAGGAGGGCTGTTTCAGTGCTGTGGTTTTTTCTGAAGCCAGATTGGGAGGCGTCGAGGATGCTGTGGTCTTTGATGAAAGTGGCAAGTTGGCTGTTGATGGTTTTCTCGATGACTTTCGCTGGAGAAGGGAGCAGGGAGATGGGCCTGTAGTTCTTGAGGTCGGTGGGGTCCGCCGAGGGTTTCTTGAGAAAAGAGTTGATCTCGGCCTGTTTCCAATCGTCGGGGAAGGAGGCTTTTGCTAGGGAGAATTGATGGTGAGGCAGAGCTTGGGGGCAATGGTTTCAGCGGCTCTGTTGAAGGTGTGGTGGGGGCATGGGTCTGTGGGGGCCCCGGAGTGTATGGTCTTCATTGTCTTCAGTGTATCTTTGGTGGTGAGGGGGGTCCAGTTGGTGATTGTTGTTTTTTTGGTGTCGGGTTCCAGTGGAGGGGGTTCTGCACGTAGGTTGTCCTCGCTGAAGGTGTAGATGGTCTTGATTTTGTGGTGGAAGTATGTGTTCAGTTTGTTGCAGAGATCTTGTGAGGGTGGGATGTCTGTTGCTTCGCTGTTGGGTTGGGCGAACTCCTTGATGATGCTGAAGAGTTCCTTGCTGTTGTGTGTGTGTGTGTATGCGGAGATTCTTTCTTTATTGCTTTCTTTCTGGTGCTTTTGATGAAATGGTGGTGTGCGGTAGTGGCGGCTCTAAAGTTGATTCGGGCTTCTGTAGAATTGGTGTTTCTCCAGATTTATTCCAGACGTCGACATGTGAGTCTGGATTCTCTGAGTTCTGCGGTGAACTAGCTGGCTTTCTTGGCGTGGGTGCTGTTGTTCTTTTTGAGGGGGGCTATGGTGTTGGCGCAGTTGGCGTTCCATTTGTGCAAGGTGTGGGCTGCGATGTTTGGGTCATAGCTGTGTGCAATGGGGTGGCAGAGTTGACGAGAGTTGTGGTGAGCTGGTCGTCGTGACACTTGCCCAGCTTCTACGGGATGGTTGGTGTTGGGGTCTGATGATGGTGGGTGTGTTGAAGGTGAAATGGATGCAGCGCTAGTAGGTCCATGAAAGTTTGGAGGTGAGGCTGCAAGGTGGCGGAGGTTCCTGTTGTGAAGATGGAGTTGAGGGTGTGTCCTGCTGAATGTGTTGATTCCGATACGATCTGTTGGAGCCCTATTTTGTGGAGGTTGTCTAAGAGGGATACGGTGTTGGGGTCTTGTAGGTTGTCGAGGTGGAAGTTAAGGTCTCCCAGCAGGGTGTAGTTGGGGGCTACGATGGCTTGCGCGGTGATACTGTCTGTTATGGAGTAGGAAAAAGGTGTGCGGGTCCCGGGTGGGTGGTAGATGAGGGTTCCCCTGAGGGTGGACGCTGGACTTGTCTGAAGTGGAGGTGTTCCATGAGGCTTGTGGGGTCTTCTGAGCTGAGTGTGTACTCAGTCGGATGCTAGAATTGTGGGCGATGGCAATTTCAAACCCCCTCCCCCACCCCCAACCCCCAGGACAGCTGGACGGTCTTTCCAGGTGATCTTGTATCCCTGGGGAATGGTGATGGCAAAGTCCGGGCCGAAGGTGGTGTTGGTCCAGGTTTCGGTGAGGAATGGTACGTCCGGGATGGTGCTGTGAAGGAGGTCTCAGATTTCGGTGGCGTGTTTGTGAAGGGAGCAGACGTTGAGGAGGATGCATTTCAGGATATTCGGTGTGGGTGTGTTGTTGCGGGTGGGTTGGTGTCGGATCAAAGGTCATGGTGGCGGTGTAGGATTCGCGGCAGGGGAGGCAGCTGAAGGATCCGTGAGTGTCTGCCGGTGATGAGGGCTTACAGTTGTTGTTGCGTCCTGAGTTGAGTGCTTGGAGTGCTACTGCCATGCAGAGGTGTCGGGTGGGAGGTCCAGTGGTCCAGGCGCTGGTTGCGGTCGGGTAGCAGACGGGTGCAGATTGGCTTGCCTTTAAGTAGGGGCCGGGGGGAGGAGAGGACAGCTGGGAGGTGGGTGCAGGAAAACGGCACGAAAAAGGGGGGCTAAACCGTGGGGGAAGGGAAGCGAGAAGGGGTAAAATAGATTGGAAGAGAAAAACTGGAAAAAGAGGGTAAAAAGCACAGAAAAAAGAGGAATCACGTAGAGAAAGGCACAGAAAGTGCAAGGGAGAAGACAGAGAAGCAGAAAAGCACAAAGGGGGAAGACAGAGAGAAAGAGGCAGCCTAGCAGAAGAGCAAGGCTCTTCCAATAGACACCAGGGATGAGGCGCAGGCAGGAGCCTGCCGGTGGAGGAGGGCCTCAAACTTCTGACTGGGGTCAGAGTTCAGTCAGACACGGGCTACACTTACTGGTGGAGCTACACGGGGAAGAGCAGTTCACTGACCAGGTCTTCTCTCTATTTTGTGTGGCACTCACTGGCACACTTTTGGGCAATCTTATGCATGAAGAGCTCAGATACATATGTTGTAAATACAATATCACGTGATTACCTACACTTCTTTGTTTTCAAATGCATACTGCTGATTGGAGCATTCACGTATCACGCTGAAGAGAAGCATCTTCTGTCCACAAAATGCGGTAGAAAAACAAATGGTAAAAGACCCTTCCACCAACTTCCACCACTGAACTGAAACACTTTAATTTCTTCCTCTTCATCACGGTTCTGAATGACTAATTTCGGAATAGAAAGTTTCTTCTCTGAGGAGCAGGGTCCCCATTCACCGTACACCTCCCTGCACTACAGTGTTTTTGCCCCAGTGGTAGAAACGTTGTTTTATTGAGTAAGATCCCCGCCAAATGCACCTTCTGGCTAGAACATGCCCTACCCCAAAAAACTGCCCTGAATATTGTCATTTGCTCTGATAAGTTATAAACTAGTGCTGGATGGTGCCGGATGGTCGACACCCTAGAGTTCTATTAGCATTTTTCCATAGAGTGGAAATAGGCAGTCGTTTGTATGCAGTATTCTATTGGTGTGGACCTGGCCTTGAGAGGTACAACAGCACATTACACATATACAATATGTGATTGGGCAGTATTCATTAGTACTCTATTGAGTGGAAGTAGGCAGTTCTTTATATGTGGAATTTTAATGGTGTGGATCTTGCTTTGAGAAGCAGAGCTGCACATGACTCGTGCCCCGAATACATGATTGTTCAGTCTTCGTAGTCCACTAGGCAAAGGCCAAAGCTCTGGAGGTGTGGCCGCACTGCATATATCCGCTAGGACCAGAATAACCAATGCACCAGGTGCAATGAGTCTTGGGCATCTGACTGGTTAATGTGCATAGAGGTTCCACTAGCAGTGTCTAGAGAGTCCAGGCGATGGTGCCAGTTGCACGAAAGGCAGCTATTTCACTGTTGTGATTATCATGTGAGGTGGCAGCCAGACGTGCTCGTCTACTGCTCTCATGATTGATGCAGTATTCGTTGAAGCCCTGGCCTGCAATAAGGATATTGAGGAGAATGTTCTTGACTTCCCGTTGATGGTGAGCTTGTCTTCTTGTAAACAAAACAAAAGGCATTGAATTGTTGGGATATTGTTGAGAGTACCGCTGAAGCCTTCATTATGATTTATAAACCTGCCCTAGGAGGGCAGAGCCCCTTTTTGGTCATCTTTACTACTGGACCTGATTGCCGTAAGTGTTAAAATTATTTCAGTCTCGTAGAAACACATGGGGGGTCATTCTGACCCTGGCGGTCGGTGACCACCAGGGTCACCGACCACGGGAGCACCGCCAACAGGCTGGCGGTGCCCCGTCGAGCATTCTGACCGCGGCGGTTCAGCTGCGGTCAGAAACGGAAAGTCGGCGGTCTCCCGCCGACTTTCCGCTGCTCGGGAGAATCCTCCATGGCGGCGGAGCGCGCTCCGCCGCCATGGGGATTCTGACATGGGCGGGGCCATGGGTCAGAATCAGGCCCATGGTCTCCTTCTCAGCTCGAGAAGGGCTCTCCATGACTTATTATGAATGCTTGGAAGCATCTGAGACTTAGGGAGTCACTGACACGCATGAGGCTTGCCCTGGCCTTGCTCATTTCCTATTGGAGGATAGCAATGCTCACCTGAGGAATACTGTGCTTCCTTCAGTAGCCACAGTGGTATCTTCTCCATCACAGGTCTGGTCTAAACCACACCCACAAAGCTCTCCACGACGACGGACCAGCTTACCTCAACGAGCCCCTCCACTTCCACGTCCCGACACGCCAGCTCTGCTCTGCCAACCTCGCCCTTGCATCCGTCCCCCGCATTCGCCGTACCACAGCCGGCGGTAGATCCTTCTCCCACCTTGCCGCCAAAACCTAGAACTCCCTCCCCGTCAATCTACGTGCGACCCAGGACCTCCCTACCTTTAGGAAGTGCCTCAAGACCTGGCTCTTCGAACAGTAGCACCCCCCCCCCCAGTGCCTTGAGACCCTCTGGGTGAGTAGTGCGCTTAACAAATAACTGAGCAATTGATTGATTGTGTTTGGACGTCAGTAATATACTCTGTGGTGCAGCACATCTGTGTCCTCAGAGCAGACGTGTCTGTCTCTATCTGAATGACAGACCTATCGATGTATCAACATCTTTTTTTCTCTTTTTTTACAGTTTTGGTAAAACAAGTAATCAACACACACAAAATAACATCAGCAATTTCTTTGTGCATCATGGAAAGTGGTAGGCTAAAACCTCCAGTGCATTGAATGCTTACATTAAAGATAAACCTTCAGCATCACATTGTCGGACCATGGTGATGGTACATACACAGTCCTGATGGGTATTCTCTGGCCTTTCTCCTGTTTGAGAAGTAGTGACACTTTATTGACCCTCCCCAGGATTTAAACCATACTGTTCAATCTGCACAGTCTGGGTTTTTCCATTAGCCAGTCAAAGGTCTTGTTACAACACAGCCAGGTTGACTATGTCTTGGACATCATTCATGGACTGGTCTATTCTCCAGCAGAACTAGGAAATCACATCTCACGTTCATGTCAAGAAGATACCTCCCTCAAGTTAGTTTGATAAACGCAAGGCCGATATACAGGAATCTACATCGATAATACCTGAATGAGGGTTTAAGGGAGTGGATGGGAGTAGGCAAACAGCAAAGAGGATATGCTCTTTGCCTGCTTGTGCTGGGGCTTCCCTTTCAGGGCAGCACCATGGGCCCGAAGCATCATGGCTATTCTATTATGACCAGACAAGGTGACAATTACTAGAGTGTCCTGTGAGACTGGGTATTTCCAAAGATGTAAAAGAGTGATGGCAAAATCCGAAGATGATGGCCATCTCTTGTTCTGGCCGGTGAAGCTCAGATGCAGCTAAGATGGTGATAGGTCCAGTCCTGTAGGTGGCAGGTGAGTCTGTTGTGTACAAAATGGCAGATACTGAGGCGTGCAGAGCAGACAGCCTGAACCTTCAGATAGCTGCAGTCAACCAGTGCTTGTACAGTGGACCTTCGTTATGCCTCAGTGTGGAACTGCCCTTTGTTGCAATGGAAAACCAGACTGCCAATAGGAATGCTTAACTAAAATCTTCAAGCTCGCCTTCAAGGTGAACGTGCACCTGGCAGAGGAACCGGAGTCAACCTGGAAGAAGGGAAGAGGGGAAAACATAAAAAACCAAAATGCATGAAGTGGACGAGACGTGTGCAAAAGGTTGAGGTGGGGCCAAGGAGAAGTCTGAACCTCCACTAGGGATGCCATCAAGGATGAACATACTGAGAGGAAGGAGAACCGAGGTGGCACCAAAGGAAGGAAGACTTCCATCTGAATAGAGAAAGAAAGAAGGAATATGACCCCGGATACTGGCAGAGAAATAGGAGAACCTCAGCCGGGGTTCGACTGACGCCCATGACTGATGGTCCCCGGAATACTCATGAGGAGGACACCAGCGGCCATTCATGTTCTCAGGACCGTGCAAAGCAAGTAACAGGAAGTAAAACGGGTGGCTGGATTGGAGGTAAGAAAGAGGGAACATAAAAAGGAGTAAGATAACATTAGAGAGGAACAGCATCACGTGGAACACATGGAGGAATTAATAGGGGAAGGAAAACCTTGAGGAAAGGAGATAGGGAAAAGAACGAAGGAAAAAAGAGGCAGAATTCAGTTTGGTAAGAAGGATCAAATATAAGTAGGAAGCATAGAAAGAAAAGAGAAAGGAAAAACGAAAATAGAGAACAAGGGGCCTTAGTTTGAGTTTGGTTGCCCAGTATCCCATCACAGTGTGCAAAAAATGCCGTCTGCCTTATTACAAGTTACAGGTAAGTAAGTATTTATCTGTCTGATTAATAGAAATCATTACAAACAACAAAAAAGAAAAAATACAACCATAATTTGCAAATAGAACATTTTGCATGAGCAGATCTAAAATAACACAAACAATAAAATTGACCCAAAAAAAACACCTTTTTGAGACCAATTATACAAAATGATACTAACATGCATAAGTGCCTATGGTTTAAAAGTTCAAGTAGTCAAATAGTTTGATGTCAGACCAATAAGTATCATTACAAGGGATACGAAAACATACAGAGTCAAAATAATTAAAACTCAACTTCTAAAAAAGAAAATCAGAACCAATAATCGAAGATGAAGATGAGAACACTCTTTCAGCCAAGGCTAAGAACTTAACAAACTAGCAAATTGTTGGAATTGAGTTGCCCAATAAACAGAATTTAACAGCATGACGACATGTTCTCACGCCGGCATTTAAAAAAATGTTTAAAGAGATCAGGAAAGACACAAACAATGTGCAATAGAGTTTCATGGTTGTAACCAGAGAGCCTGCAGCAATTAGATGGCCACTGTTGAATCAATCCAGTAGACCATCCTTGGTTGGATATCTACCGAAACATAATTAAAAAAATATATACCTCCTGGGAGAGGGGAAATAGGCAGCCAAATAAGGCTGAAGATGCATTTTATCAAATTAATTAATGACTACCCATGCATACTTCTTTGTTGCCTGAGAATCCCTGTCGGCTGAAAACGAAAGTGCTTTTGTTCCATGGCCTAAAACACTTCCAATGATGCTTTGGTCTTTACCTGAAGCTCAGCTTGAAACTCAAATCCATGGAGACAGTTGGATAAATATAGTCTCCAAGCACCAGCATAGGTTGAATGATTTATTTCCTATCATATAAGCCAGAGATCCTGGGTCAGATAAAGATGGAGAACGCATACATTTGAGAAAGGCAGCCTTCCTAAACTTGGGTTTGGAGGAGAAGTTCCACACGAACTCCAGCATCACCAGTATCTTTTTGAATCTTAAAAACTGATTTAGATGTTTTAATCTGGAGTAAGACCACTAATTTGGCGATTTTCCCTTTAAATATAACCAAACCATAGGCTAAGGCGGGAATCAGTTTGTCTCCCATGATTTTCACCAGATGCTCATACGATTGGCACTTGAGTGTATCTAGTAATGATTTAAAAGCATAAATAAAGGATGATGTCTTGGCTCTTAAAATACAAAAATGACCTTCAAAAGAAGAGAAGCGTCATCGAATGAAGTGCCCAAATACTTATAACTCCTCACCACATCAAATGACGTCCCACCAACATATCATGTTCTAGTTTTACCTTATCCACGTTATCTTAGTTTTGCTGGTATTTATTTACAGACCATTCATAACTATAGATTCCTCAAAAGAATCAATAAGGCGCTGTTGGCCAATGGGGGTCTGACTGAGTGGGATCGTATCGCCTGCGTACTGTAGATATTTTATATGGAAGTTAATAATGTTTGGAGGGTGGGCATTAGGTCTGCCATAAAAAGATTAAATAAACATGGGCAAGTATACACCCTTGTTTAAGCCCTTTAAATGTCCTCGGGGCATATTTATGAGCCCCTAGCACTACTGGAGCTTCACTTTATATGATGCTCTAGTTGCGCTAACCTCTGCTCCATATTTACAAGGAGGTGTTACACCACTTTTTGTGGCGTTACACCTCCTTGTAAATATGGGACCCTCCGACGCAGTTATCTGGGTGTGCCACAGCAACACCCATTGCATATTGGCGCTGCCCCAGATTTACAAGATTTTGTAAACTTGAGGCAGCGCCAAAATTTAAGGCCACCCCCAGGAGTGACGTTAGCAAGGCACAACAAGGGGGAATACTTTTATTCCTCCTCGTTTTTTGCTTGCAGCACGCATAGAAAGAGCAAAATGCCAGAAATTATTGTTTATGTGCGGGAAGGTGTCCCTTCCTGCACATAAACAATCATTTAAAAATTACGCTTTGGCACTTCCGTGTGTGCTGCATTGTGCAGCACACACAGAAGTGCCATTAGTGATTGTTTATGTGCAGGAAGGGACACTTTCCTGCACATAAACAATCACACCCCCTCAACGCAGACATCCTTGCACGATGTTGCCAGCGCAGGGGACAACACAGGGGTGCAGCTTATTCACTTAAATACGGCGCATCCCTGCGTTGTGAAAATGACGGAGCGCGGCGCTGCCAATTTTGGCGCAGCGTCACGCTCCGTCATTTTCCCATAAATATGGGCCTTAATTTGCTGATACAGACTAAAACAATCCCCTAACTTACCTGAAACCAAGTATTTGTATATAGTAAGATGATAGTGTCCAAGAAATGTCGAGGGATTCCCAATCCTAGTAGTGTTTTGTGGGAAGAGAATCAAATGCAGCTTTGGAGCTGTAGATAATGGACACCATGCAAATGGGATTATCAGCAGAACTGCAATTTTAATTTTAATAGTCTTCTTGGTCATGCTTATTATATTGATGAATTCTAAAGGAAATATTGCCTCCCGCTCTCAAAGCTTATTTATAAAATGGAGTCGTCAGACCGATTTATCCATCGACTGAATGACTAGTTTGAGTCATTCCTAATGGTCTAGTTAAACAACTCTTTCAAATTCCTCACTACTCTAACAACATGCCAGGCCACATCAGTCCTGTGACCCAGCAAGATCCTTGGTGTGTCCAACAGAAATGTTTATGGCGCCAGCTTAGAGATATTCATTGGCATGAGGCATGCATTTTTGTAATCCCAGCAGAGATGTGTTGCTTTGGCTGGGGACACAGAAAGTGCACCAGAGACTTCATTGTTGCATGGCACAGATTGCAGTGAGCAGAAACCTTGCCCCACTTCACAAATAACCCTTATCTGAATTCCTGCTGTTTTCTCTCAGAATACAAACCTACAAATCATAATGCCATCAGAGGGTATGCCCCGATAACACGAGTCCACTATTCATTAAAATCAACTAGTGTTCCCTTAGAATACTGTACACCAGCCTAACTATAACTTTAGGACACCATAACAGAATGTATGACCCTTGCTACTATGGAAAGGATACGGAATGTCTTCCCTACTAAAATCTGCTAAACAACCTGAAGAACCTCCCTCCACCCCCACCCCGCCATCACACGCCAACCCCACCACTTGAGAAAACAGCTTATGACCTTAAAATGAAGATGTTGTCACCTGGAAACCTAAGAACCTAGGAAGAAGGCTCTTTGATCCATGTCTATTCCTGCCACTGGTGCTGCATACTCCCACCCCTTCCCCTTTCCATCACCACCCATACCCCATATTGCCCTCCCTTACCTTTCACTCCACTTATCTCTTCTCCCCCTCCCTCCTCACTCCTACCTATTTATTGATTCCTCCACAACTTCCATCTCTGCCTCCTGCACTGTAATAAGGAATGTTGTTTATGGGTAGCTCAGTACTATATAAGTTCCCTACATTCATGCATACAAACATACATTCATAACCCTGAACAAAGTGGGGGGGATGTGCTTACTTAGTGCTGCCTGTTGTCTGGCCTTTGTGGCCCATTTCTGCAAGGGTGCAGTGGGCACTTCTGTAAGATTTACGTGCAAAGGATTCACTATAGTGGTGCATGAATGTAGCATAGATCCTAAATGATGCTCACCCAATACAATATTGTGGAGCCATCAGGTGTGGCCCGTACTTAAGCGCTGAGGGGCCCTGCCCCACCACCTATCTACAAACATGAAGAGTATCTGTCAAGCCGAGCAAAGTTCAGCCTGACAGACACTGTTCATGTTCAGGTCAGGCAGCCAGGTGCTGGACATACACTATCTGCGTAGGCATCTGGCTGCATGGGCTGAACTTTGCTAGACTTTGCTAGATATCACAGCCCTGTGGGCGTTACCTCCTCTGCCTGGCAGAGTGCTTGGATGTCCTCCACCTCGTGTGGAGGGGGCATGTCACAGATAGACTCAGACCTGGGAGATACAGTTTTAAGTCCTGAAGTGGCCAGTGATGACTGACCATCAATGACTCCTCATCACAGAGGGGGGAGAGGTAATCAGTCTCACTGACTGCATCTCAGTCTGTGTCGGTCTGCCAATTAGAGGCAGCAGTCTCAGTCCTCCAGGAATCAGAGGCTTTGCTCCCAACACCCAAGATCACCGCTGTGGCCCAGTAAGTTTATTTTTTTTGGTCTGGTGCGTGTGTGCATGCATGTGTAAATGTATGTGTATTAGTGTAGGCATGCTCTGAATTGGTGTGTTTGTGTGTTTGTGCTTGCGAATGGTGGGTGTATGTGTGCATGCTTGGGAATATAAGGGTATGTCTGAGCGTCCATGTAGATGGGTGAGTGTGAGTATGTAGGTGTGTGTGTGGTCCTCCCACCCCTCCGCCTGCTCAAGTTACCAGCTGCCATAATTTCCTTGCTGGTTGTGAATGAGGGGGTTGCTGCTAGAGAGTCTGGTGATAAACAAAAAATAATGGGTGGATTTCTTAAATTAACATCAGTCAGATGCAATTACTAGGGCCTGTATTCAGTCCATTATGTTTTTTGCTCGTTATTCTGACTGGGACTGACTTTATGCATGTCGCTAAGCCTTGATCCTGTTTCAATAGGAATGGTCCAGCCAGAACTGCCAGGCCATGTCCAGTCTGAATGGGATCAAAAGCAACCCAAGACAACTTTCAAACTACTGGATCTCATCAATGAGGTGCAGCTACGGACCCACGTTTAGGCATACCTATCATACTTAGGGGCAGATTTAAGAAAAGTGGTGCTCCACCTAGTCCAGCGCACTTTCCTTGCGCCCCTTACTGCCACCCTAACGCCACCATGTGTGCTCTTTATTTAACATATGGCACACCATGGCGGTAGTTAGGGAACTAGCATCAACATTTTTGTCGCTTGTTTGTTGCTTTGCAGGATCAGCGTAAGAATGTTTAACACTAATCCTGAAAACAAGGGGAGCCTCATTTTAACGCATGATAAAATAACTGATAAAAATGACACTAAGAAATATTTTAGATTTCTTTATGACATTTTTTTGCCCCCCCACCCAACAGGGGAATGCCCCCTTTGCATACATTATGCCTGAAGCAGGCATAATGTGGCACAAGGGGTTGCAAAGTGGCGCAATGCATGCATTACGGCACTATGTAAATCTGGTGCGTGGAAAAAGCCACTTTAGTGCCACCTTAACGTAAAGTAAATGACGCTATGGCGGCGCTAGGGTAAGGTAATATGCCTCTTATTCAGAAAAACAAAAAAAGTGATGGATGGAACGCTTTAATTAATTTCAACTACTGGTAATCACAAGGGCCACAACTAAGTCAATTGTTTTTGCACACATCAAGAGACAAACAGTAGGTCATCAGGAAATGTACATTTAAACCATAAAACTAAATTAAATACATATTTGAAAATTTTTTGGTGGCGACTGAACTACATTCCACTTCCTCTGTGATATCCCTGAAATTAGACTCCGTTGTGGTAATGTTTTCTTTAAATGTATTACAAGAAGTTCCAGACCATCACTTTGGCATTCAGATGAACCAACGTGAGAGCACCACATGTTATGAAGGTCATTAGTGCCTGCAGATTTGCACCCTGCGTACTTTCTGACTGCAAAAACAAATTGTATGACAAGAGACTCACTGTTGTATTTCCAAACAATAATACCAGAGGAAAGATGGAAAAGTGAACAAGAAATATCTGATATTTTCATTTTTTGTGATATGTTATTGGGTTTCCAGTGCTGCTGAAGGTCCCAAGCACAGAGGGGTCCAACCACCTGCCTGGTACACCAGTACAGAGTCTGTTCAGTGTAATAGAACAGTATACTCTAGAGTTGTTCTTGTACAGTGTAGGAAGCTGGCCTGGTGTGTGATGGGTACCTATGGTACTTTCACCTTATACCAGTTCTAGGATTTCCCTATCAGTGAAACGTAGGCAGTCTCTAGAAGCCAGGCTCTCTAGAGGTAGCTGTGGATGAGCAGCCAAGGCGTATCTAGGAGACATGCAAGGCCCATGCAAAACCACTGTAGTCACACAGCACTTACACACATGAAAGTAAATACTCAGTGTTACAAAAATAAAGGTGCTTTATTTCAGTGACACAATTGCCAAAAAGTGCTAGAGAGGCAACCCTCCAATAGGAGGCACGTAACACACTAGATATGTGCACTAGTAATCAGAAATGGGCATAAAAAGCAATAGAAAACAGTGCAATAGAAAATAAATAAAGGTGACTCTAGGGTGAGCCCAAACCATATACTAAAAACATGGAATGCGAATCCAGGTAAGTGGAATCTGTAGAGGGGAGCTGGGGAAACAAGGAAACTCCAAATGTAGGTACCACGGTGCCCCCCAGCGACCAGGAAGAAAGGAGTAAGTTACTGGAATTTCCCCAAACCACCAGAAAATACAAAAAGGAAGAAAATGCAACACCCAGACAAGACTGCAAGAAATCTGCAGTAGATTCCTGAAGAGAAAGACCTGTGGAAGAAGGGGACCAAGTCCAGAAGTCACAGAAGTGTCCGATGGGGGCAGGAGCCACTACCCACCTGCCTGTGGTTGCAGAAGTTGGTCGACAGTAGAATGAAGATGGTCAGCAATGCAGCCTTGTAGTTGGTGAAGAGTTCCTGGAGGATGAAATAGAAATCCCACGCCGGATGGAAGATTGCAGTCGGTCAGTGGCATGGAAAAGCCACCAACAAGCCTTGGCAAAGGCAGAAGTCGCGATGAAGTAAAAGTGAAGCTGCCGGGGACCAGCAAGGTCCAGGAGGACTCAACCCCCAGGGGGGAGTCTCAGAGGACCCTCCGCAAGACAGAGAGTCCAAGGAAGAAAAGGCAGCCCCCACTGGAGACTCAATGGAAGAGGACCCAGGAGTCACAGAGGAGCCCACAAAGCACAACTGAAGAAGGGTCCTACACCACAGGAGAAACACGTAGAGGGCTGTGTGTCGCAGTGAAGAGTGCTGGGGGCTTGGGCTAAACGGAGCCTGAAGATCCCTTGGAGGAGATGCCAACAAGCCTTGGCAGCGACAAGAGACACTGTGCACCGGGGTGCTGCCCTGCATGGGAAAGTAAGGGCTTACCTCCTCCAAAGATCATCAGCTGGTAGAGAGGACCATGGGAACAATTCCAGACCACGCCCCATGATGCAGGATCCACGCACCTCAGGATGAGAGGAGATCAATGCAGACGGTTGTCGTTGCAGTTGGTGCCTGCGGATGCAGGGGAGTGACTCCTTCACTCCAAGGGAGATTCCTTCTCCCTTCTCCTGCAGGCTGAAGACTTGCATGAGAAGGGAGATGTTGCAGAAGCTGGGAGGAGCCGTGGAAACAATGTTGTGAGCAGAGTCTGTGTCGTAGATGCAGATTGTCGTTTCCTGGATGGTCCAGTCGCAGTTCCAGTGGCAGAAGTCGAAATAGGGTTTGCAGAGGAGTCCTTCTGGAATCTTGCAAGCCAAATCTGAGGACCCACCCAAAAGGGAGACCCTAAATAGCCCTGGAAGAGGGATTGGTCATCTAGCCAGGTGACCACCTACCAGGAGGGGGCCCTGACGTCACTTGCCTGACCTGGCCACTCAGATGCTCCCAAAGGACTCTGCCAACCTTAGATTCAAGATGGCAGAATCAAGGGACCCTCTGGAGGCGCTCTTGGTACCACCCCTGGGGTGGTGATGGACAAGGGAGTGGTCACTCCCCTTTCCATTGTCCAGTTTTGTGCCAGAGCAGGGACTGGAGGTCCCTGAACCAGTGCAGACTGGTTTATGCAAGGAGGGCACCAAATGTGCCAAGTCATTTAACACCTATTTCCAAAGGGAGAGTGGGGTTACCCCCCTTTCCCAAAGGAAATCCTTTGTTGTGCCTTCCTAGGCTAGAGCTGTTCACGCAGCAGGAGAGCAGAAACCTGTCTGAGGGGTGGCAGCAGCTTGGGCTGCCCAGAAGACCCCAAAAGGCTGGTAGAAGCAATGCTGGAGGTGCTCTAAAGAGCCCCCAGAGTCCATGGAATCATACTTCCAATACTGGCAACAGAATTGGAGTATCATTCTGACATGTTTGTTACCAAACATGCCTAGGTTCGGAGTTACCATTATGTAGCTGGACATAGGTATGTCCAGTACACATGTAAAATGGCATCACCCCACTCATGAAGTCCATGAAAATGGAGCTGGAGTTCATGGGGGCACCTCTCCTTATGCATGGGTGCCCTCGCACACAGATACCTCACCCTGCCCTCTGGGCTAGGAGGGCCTACCATAGGAGTGACTTACAGTGACCTGGTGCAATGACCCGTAGTGAAAAGGGTGCATGGACCCTTTCAGGCAGGCTGCAATGGCAGGCCATTTTGTATGGGCTTCCATGGGTGGCATGATACATGCTGCAGCCCATGGGGAACCCCTGGTGGCCCAATGCCCTGGGTACCTATGTACCATATACTAGGGACTTACATAGGGGCACCAGTATGCCAAATGTGAGGTGTGTGTGGTTCAAGTAACCAAATTTAAAGGAAGCGAGCATAGCCAATGGGGTCCTGGTTAGCAGGATCCCAGTGAACACAGTCAAAACTTACTGACAACAGGCAAAAAGTGGGGGTAACCATGCCAGAAAGAGGGTACTTTCCTACATACAGTTCAAAATATCCTAATTTTCTTATGTTTTTCCTTCCTTTTCAGACTCTTTGCCAGCAGCAGTTAGACCAGGTCTTGGAGCGCATCTCCAGCATGCACCTCCCGGATGAACGAGGTCCCGTGCCTCTGGAACACCTGTATCTGCTGCATATCCCCAACTGCGACAGGAACGGACTCTTCAATCTCAAACAGGTGAGTGCATGCTTCGGTCACAGCCGCCGGGTCTATGGGGGCCATTGCAGTAGTGTCTCACCGGTGCCATCAATGTGGATCCGTGTGAAAATAAAGAAACACCTTACACCAATCCTATTATACCACATTTTAAATTCTTTTTATTAACTTTTCCATTTTATGGTGAAACAAAACTTAAAATATACAAAAGAAAACAAACTTCAATGGGACAACCATATATAGTGAAGCAGATGAAATTGGATGGAAAACCTGGTGACAATGAATGAAAATGAACAATCTGCCGGAGAAAGACTTAAAATCATTGTCATGAACGAGCAGATAAGGCAATGATTAAATATTTCGTAAACCATTGCACCACATTTTAGATAGTTTTACAACAAGCTCCTTTTGTTTCATGAGATTGACCCAATCTCATCAAGGCTACTTCTCATCTATGCCTCCCTTCCACAAAAATTCTTGCTTATAGTTTTGTGGTATGACTTGCAAGTGATGGGTTTCTTGCCATCTTAGAGTAAATGCCACAGACTGATTTTGGGATGTGGTGTACAGCCAGATGCTAATATGTGATTTCTAGGTACAAACGATTTCACAAAGACTCAGTTGCATCCAGTGCTTAGCGTTAAAAGTTGAACAAAGATCCTTTTAAGGTAATCTAACTCCATAAACTGCAATGAGGTGTGTGATCTTCCCGATGCCACAACAGTAGCAACACTTTCCAGATAAGTAGGTTTATGCGACATCAGCAAAGACTTTGGGGTCATATTCTGGTCTAAATACTCCAAAAATGCTTTGAGACTTTTTCGTTGACTGAACTCTGTGGCTCATCTGTGGTGTGGATGCTCCACAGTTGGACTAGCTGCCTTAATACAGAGGATTAATGCCACGTAGGTGCACTAGTTTGTTCAAAGGAGTGGCTCAAGGCTAAGGAAGTGCACTGGTTAAGTCAATGGTAGGCTGGGAGGCTCAAAGGAGTTGCTTGATGGCTCAGCAGATAGACTGGTAAGGTCAGTATAGATGCCTGGTGGCTCCACTGGTGGACTGGAAGGCTCACTAGAGATGCTTTGGGGCTCTGCAGATAGGCTGGTAGGCTCACTGGGGATGCTTGATGGCTCCACAGGTAGGCTAGTAGGCTCACTAGAGATGCTTTGGGGCTCTGCGGGTAGGCTGGTAGGCTCACTGGGGATGCTTGATGGCTCCACAGGTAGGCTAGTAGGCTCACTAGGGATGCTTTGGGGCTCTGCGGGTAGGCTGGTAGGCTCACTGGGGATGCTTGATGGCTCCACAGGTAGGCTAGTAGGCTCACTAGAGATGCTTTGGGGCTCTGCGGGTAGGCTGGTAGGCTCACTGGGGATGCTTGATGGCTCCACAGGTAGGCTAGTAGGCTCACTAGGGATGCTTTGGGGCTCTGCGGGTAGGCTGGTAGGCTCACTGGGGATGCTTGATGGCTCCACAGGTAGGCTAGTAGGCTCACTAGAGATGCTTTGGGGCTCTGCGGGTAGGCTGGTAGGCTCACTGGGGATGCTTGATGGCTCCACAGGTAGGCTAGTAGGCTCACTAGAGATGCTTTGGGGCTCTGCGGGTAGGCTGGTAGGCTCACTGGGGATGCTTGATGGCTCCACAGGTAGGCTAGTAGGCTCACTAGAGATGCTTTGGGGCTCTGCGGGTAGGCTGGTAGGCTCACTGGGGATGCTTGATGGCTCCACAGGTAGGCTAGTAGGCTCACTAGAGATGCTTTGGGGCTCTGCGGGTAGGCTGGTAGGCTCACTGGGGATGCTTGATGGCTCCACAGGTAGGCTAGTAGGCTCACTAGAGATGCTTTGGGGCTCTGCGGGTAGGCTGGTAGGCTCACTGGGGATGCTTGATGGCTCCGCAGGTAGGCTAGTAGGCTCACTAGAGATGCTTTGGGGCTCTGCGGGTAGGCTGGTAGGCTCACTGGGGATGCTTGATGGCTCCGCAGGTAGGCTAGTAGGCTCACTAGAGATGCTTTGGGGCTCTGCGGGTAGGCTGGTAGGCTCACTGGAGATGCTTCGGGGCTCTGCAGGTAGGCTAGTAGGCTCACTAGAGATGCTTTGGGGCTCTGCGGGTAGACTGGTAGGGTCACCGGCAATGCTTCATAGCTCCAAAGATGAATCCACAGGTAGACTGGTAGGGTCTCTGGAGGTGCTTGATGTATGAGCTTTACTTTGCAAAAATCGACATCACTAGCATTAGTGCAGCTGGTGTGATGGCACTGGGGGCAGAGTTATGAGGGGCCACAGCACTCTAATTGTGATTAACTACTATGAAAAAGAGGAAGGCTGGCTCATTTTCAAGCTAACATTAGAGTCCAGGACACCTTTTCTGCACAGGTTACAGAGCCAAAGCAATGGTGGAAGAAGGGGGGAAGTTTGATGTCTGGGACGTTTTATTTTTTTACACAAAGTAGCAGACAGCCTGCACTGGACTTTAAGCTTTGGAGAGATGACCCAGTAAACTGGGCAGAGGACAAGCCTGTTTTGCATGGCTGTAGGTATCATTAGTGCTGCAGGTGCAGTGGTACCGGGGCTCAGGGGTGTGAGGGGCAAACTAAACCACAATTATGGCTGTTTTACTATCCTTTCTTGTTTATGTTAGGGCCCGGTGCACTAATGCTGTCCTAGTGTTGCTTCGAGCCTCAGAGAAATGGCCCAAGAGAGGCAGAACATTTAAGCAGTGGAGACACCTTAGTTTAGGCCTCAGAGACATTGCAGGGAGGAGAATGGGTTAAGATGGGGCCCATGTTTCAACAAAGGGCAGAGGAGACGGCCAGCTCTGAAAGGCTGCAGCCATCATTGGCGCAGCAGGTGCAGTGGCACTGGGGCCCAGAGGTGTGAGGGCCACACTGCATCACAATTATGACTGTCACTAGGGGCATGGGGCTCATTTTCCTTCCTAGTGTTAGGGCCAAGGGCACCCTTGCTGAAAAGAGGGGGCAACATATTGGTGCTCATGTTATTTTCAAAGGAATAGAGACACTGTTTCAAAATTCAAGGGTGAAATAGGCTGAGGAGTCAGCCTGCAACTGAGGGCTGCAGCTGTCATTCATGAAGCAGGTGTTGCATCGGGCGCAGGAGAGTGAGGGATTCACAATCCCTCAATTCTGGACAGCAATGTTTTGGACAATTTCTGTTTTTGTTTGATGCATTTACTCTTTTATAAGTTTCACATTTCGTACAGATTATGAGCTGCAGAAAAAGCACCACAAAATGAAATCATAAGCCACACTCCATGGGCACAGCCCTGCTCCTCCAGCTGCACTAGTCCTTGCAATACAGGTTTGGGGGAGGCCCTAACTTCAAAACATTTTGCTTAGAGGGGCTCAGAGCAAAACGATTTGGTTTAAGGTGAGGGTCGAGCTTTAAAGTAGGTTTGGGCTTACATTCGAGGCTAGTGCAATGTTAGGTTTTGGGGTTTAGATGTAAGCTACAGTTTTGTACACTTAACCATATTCCCTGTGGTGGTATTTTCAGCAGTAATATTTTTAGGAATGGTAGTTTCAACCTACTGGATTCTTTGCAGTCTCATCTCAAAGTATATGTCCTCTGTGCAATGACACACAACTGTGGCATTGAACCTACTGGCATGGCATCCTGTGACAGCTGCATCAATAAACAACCACACAGCTCTCTGACAGCCTAAAATCTGGTGTCTCCAAATGACTGTCAGGCTTCCTTTCATTCCTGTGTTGTAGCATCTTCTAAGATCGGTTTCCCTGCAGATCCAGACAGGAAACCCCTTCCCTCCCTGACTCTGCAGGGCATACCTTCATTTGTTAGTATTATTGTTACAGCGAGGAAAGAATGCAAGAAAGGCTGTCTTATCAGGATGGAAACGCAAAAGTGAATTTATTTTCCTTGAGTGGGTGAGGTGGGAGAGCGAGAACTGCATTCTGGCGCATGGGTGGGAAATTGTCAACGCAGCATGTCGCGTGCAGCCCGCATGAAAGCGGATAGTCATCCCTTGTATGTCCTGGGCTCCTTCCATCTGTAATGATAATATTATCTAGAAGCAAAAGAATGCAGGCCAAAGGGGAATGCCATTCCAGTACAGTTTAGATGCGTTTGGAAAAATGATGAATAGTTCTATTTTTAGGTGGAAAACCTGAAGTGCTTTTTATACAGCTGTAAGGCTCAGAGCAAGAGATTTTGCTGCCATGGTCGAAAATATACCTAAATAATTTACATACCTATAAATCAATTAAACAATTGACATAATTAATTACAATTTAAATAAATATCTTAAAAGTTAATTAAACAAAAAAATGATAGTTTAAATACCCTCCTAGCCTACCCCTTTACAAGCCATAGAAACCCCGTACTAAATTATAAATAATTAAACTAGCTATACAAAAATAAAATTATACATTAAAATCAAAAATACACATATGATTAAAATTGCAATTAGTTAATGAACACCATTAATTGTCAGTTAACTACGTAATAAACATTACAAAATAATTTAAAATAAATAAACAATAATTTATCATTTCAATAACTTTCCACCCTATTCGCTCACAAACCCAATAACCAGCTACTAAATTATAAATGACTAAATAAATGTAAAAACAAGTTTCATTACACATTAAAAATTACAAACTATACTAAACAATTAAAACAATTACATTAATAATACGAACACTGTTTAATAAAATAACTAACATGTATTATATCAATTAAAATTATATTTAATACAACTATATTAAATTACATTATTTTATATACAATATTTTTAAAAGTGTTTCATATACATATAAAAAGGATATTCTTAACTTCTATATTCTATTTTACAATATTTTTGTATCAAATATATTTTTGATACAATATGCATGCAACTATTTTTGAATGGTTGCTAGTGGGAATGGAGTAAGAGTGGTCCCTAAATAGGTGACCCCTTCAACTCTAAACAAAGTGGAAAACTGAGAGAAAGACAGAAGGAAAATCCAATATGTTTGTAGATACCCTTCAGCAAATGAAAAACAAGGGTTTGAAGGGAAATAGCTGTAAAGTCTGTAGCCAATTCCAAGAGGGAGAGTTAAAGACCCCTGCACCTAAATCTGTTCAGTTTTCCTATAAAACAGGTTCACATCTCCCACTTGGTTTGTGAACTTGCAGCAACTTTGCTGTGCTGGAGGAGACGTATTAGGCGACTTATTAGGTCATTTTAATTGGTATGTTTTCCCCACCTTTCAGTGTCACAATTCAACTACAAAAACTACATATGAACGGCAGATAGGTCTGGTCCTTCGTACAGAATGGATGGACAGATGAGCGCTGTAACTGAGTCACTTGAGTGAGTGCTGCTTAAGAGGGTGAATGAACTCTGTGTTGTGCCTTCTGGTCCCCTTAGAACATAGAATTACACTTGAGGAATAAATGTAGACATCCCCTAGCAAAAGAAGGGTGGCTAAATGAATGTATGGGCATGGCTTGGGTGCCAAATGTGCCAATGTGATTGGCCAGTTGGATAGGTGGGTGTGGCTGAAGTCTAACGCGGTCTGATGTTCTGGAAAGTTTGTGAGCCTGGAAGGGGAATTGGAGAGAGGAGGAAAGAGACCAAAGTTCTGCAGTACTTGAGTTGCACCACC
This sequence comes from Pleurodeles waltl, assembly GCF_031143425.1. Classification (NCBI taxonomy): domain Eukaryota; kingdom Metazoa; phylum Chordata; class Amphibia; order Caudata; family Salamandridae; genus Pleurodeles; species Pleurodeles waltl. Next base: position 160,133,282 of record NC_090441.1, read on the forward strand.
AGGGAAAGGCCGTACCTTGGAAGGGCCCTCCCACAACTTAAATAGGTAGCGCAGTTCCTGGATAGGGGACCAATAAAAGAAACACTCAGGGTGTCAGAGGTACACACTATTTCCCCCCTCTCCCCGACATATGTCATGAACACAAACAAAAATGGCAGAATATAGGTTTACAATAATTAGACTTAGTTGCAATAGTTGAATCACTCACAAAGTCCCACAGGCCGTTAAGCCACTCAAATAAAGTGGCAGTCACTTTAATTGAGTCCCATAAGGAATCACTGACGAATGGTCCATAACATGCAACATGTCACATGCGATTGCGACTGGAAGAAATGTTTTTATTCATACCATCACATGCACCCAAATAAAAAGGTTCATGTCTTGCACTGGGTGCCATTCCTAACCTGCTTGATTTCTTGATTCTCAGGGCTACACAAAAAATCAATCTGCCACCGCATCTGAAACATGCATCCAGTATCTCCTACGGGCGGGACCCGCAGATAGGTGGTGTGGCACCACAGGGCCTGGCACACACATGTTGACTCACTAATAATGTTGCAGGAGAAAGAGAGAAAATAAACAAGGCGATCTCCTTTTGACTCGAAGGCCACCGCAGCCTGCACCACCCATTGCCCCTGCCAGCGCTGACAGTGACAGTACCAGCCTAACGCTCCCACAAGTGAGGCAACGCAGCCTCTTTCAGGCCACACAAAGCTATTGGAGTGAGAGGCTGGTGGTATTCAATTTTAGTCTGCATTGACTTAATAGACATGGTTCTTGTGCTCAACTCAAAATTAAGCAGACAGCACCACCATGTGGTGGACTGTCACTAGAGCCGGTGCTGACAATTAAGTGCTGGTGCTGAGCACCGGAACCTACCTCCACAAATTAAGCACTGCCTTAATTCAACTATTTTTGTTTATGTTTTTGATAGAGAGGGCCAGTAAGCTTGCTCCTCTATCACTCAAAGGAAGAGAGTGGCCTTTAACTCATCAGACTTGGGCCATTGATCGTAGAAGAGGACATCAAGGCCATAATAATGATTGACCCTAATTGCAATTTATGCTGTGATTCTTGTTACTGCACACATCACAATTATGAGCTGAGAATTAAGCATTGCACGCCCTACATTTTTCCCAAGAAAATTGTGGCACATCCAATGTATTAACGGCCGGTAAAAAATGAGGCATGGATTTTGGTGGGGTAAACACCAGATCTGTATGTTATGCCCTTCTTTGAGGGCAGTAATTATAAATGGGTGCTATTTATCATACCTGATAAACTTCAGTCCATGATGTCAGAGAATATCAGGTGTGATAAATAGTGCAACGTTTTCTGCCCTCAACTTGATGGTTGCCAGAGTGGGTACGTATGGCTCAGAACACTGTGGTGGATCTTGGTACTGTTCTGTCCAGTATGTAACTCTTAAGTGGGTGCTGATCCTAGCCGTGACAGTCACCCACCCTGTGTGCATAGATGAGATCATGGTGATGCTGTTTGCGTAGCCCATCTTTGGTAAAGTTTCCCTCAGTGTAGACACATAGGGCCTAATTCACAAAGGTAAGCTTGGACTTTAGTCTAAGTATAATAGTCTTGGACATTCACAAAGATAGTCTCCTCACTCAGGGTGGAGTTTCCTCACTGGGAGCAGAGTCTCCATCCAAGGGGCAGAGACTCGCAACTTTACCTTTGTTAATACCCAAATGTAGTAAAAGTAGACTAAAGTCTATGTTTACCTTTGTGAATTGGGCCCATAGACTTTTCACTTTCCAGTCATCACAATGCCCAACCTGGGGAAGGCGTGGGAACCAGGAGATATGTTAGCCAGCGGAGCCTGGCATGAGCAGGTGCACAGAGAGTATACGTCTCTTGTGTGATGCGTAGGAATATAGCTAAATTGGGATTCCCAGCTGATTAAGTGTTCAGATCACTACTCCAACCTCCCTTGGGCAAAGATCACTCATGACTATTGCAGTGGAAATGCAACCCGCATCCAAATAAAAAGGTTTGTTGAGGAGCTCCCTGCATTGTACCCATTTTCAGGTGTGGAAAGGCCACTTCTGGTCTACACTGCTGTTCACACATCCATCAGTTCTTCTGATATGCAGGAAACCGCACCCTATCCTGTGACCCTCAAGCGCTTATAAAAATCTTGCAGATTGATTAACTCCAAAAAAGATTTTAGGAACATATCATTCCACACCCTAACTCAATTAAAATAAAAGCCACTTTTCTAGAAAGAGAGATCTGCTTTGGTAAGTGGAATTATAATTAAGAGGCTTAGCAGACAAGGATAAACCTAACCACAGTCGCTATAGAGGATCATATGCAACAACAAGAGGTGCACGGCAGCTGCCAGGGCTGGAATCCTCCTGGGATGGCCACACCTTGCATCCTTTCCTTCTGCCTGATTTCTGCTGTGGAATCCCCCCTTGAGGTCATTGAATGACTTGCAAGAGTGAAATCTGCCCTTGAGACAGGGTCTGGCACACACCCACCCTTGTGCTGCCAGGAAGGAGATCCTCGCACCTTGATGACTACTGAGTGGTGGCAAGATGGGACCTGAGGAAATACCTGCAGTGCACTGAGCCTGGCCTGGGGCCATTGGAACAGAGCTCCAACAGCGCGTTGATGATGCTATCGCTGGTGGGCAAGGAAGCAGATTGGCAGCTGCAACCCTTTCAGTTTCTACAGAGGTTGGAAATGCTAATTGCAAGTGCCCCCTAGGCAACTGGTAAACAGACTTCAGTTGAGCCACAACTGAGTGTGCAACTTGTTGCATCTTTTCACTAGTCTGGTCAGATCCTTGGATCAGATGTTTAAAATGGCTTACACCAAGTTATGGTTTTCAAACAGGTTCTGGATTTCAGATCCAAATGACATTGTCAAAAATATGCCGATTTTAGAACCCAGATATTGTGCTGGGCTCTTCGAATCATCTTCCCTTGATAAAACCTTTCTCTTGGATTGGTCTAATATTCCCAAAGTGCAGAGTGATCATAAAGTAGAGAACAGCTGCTCGTTCTTGGTCTTTGTGAATAATATTTTTCTTGAACTTGTCAGGTAGTACTTTTTTTCAAAAGAATAAAATGTACTTATAGAGTGCAAACAATGACTTCAATTAAGTATCCCAGTGCTATTGGGATCAGGGCCGCGAGGTCTCTACATAAAAACGGGATGGCTACAGATAGATCTGATTGTGGACAGTGCATTGATCCTTACTTTTGCTTACAGAAGGAGAAAGATCTGCCGGGGACCCTAGGACATTAAATGCAGGGAGCGCAAGAAGGCTGGATCATGCTGGAACACGTTCCTAATAAATTGACTTCTGATAACACTAGGGCCATCGTTGGCCAGAGCCTTATGAGATATGCACAGAGATTTAAAGAGAATGTGCTCTTGTGTGGGAAACCATTGCAAGGCTGGTAGAAGATTGAGGAAGTGAACAAGATGTGAGCCTGCCCAGGAAGGACTAAGACTGGCCAAGCTGCCATGTTCTGAAGAAGTTGAAGACATTCCAGCATATATTTCTGTAATTCAACATAGGTAGCATATCTGTAGTGCACTTTGGATGAAAGATTAAAGAAATGCTTGAACAATTGTATTACAACAGAGTTGGAAGGAACATTAGGTCTCTGCAAAGCGTTCTGGATAATAAGAATAGCGATTCAGAGAGCTTAGTTATCCAGGAAGAGAAACATAGAAAAATGTGATGGCGGAGGGAGGTGCATTTCCAAATCAGGGCGACCACTAAGAACCATACCAGATCCAATTGGAATAATAACCACCAAAGATTAATATCTCTGAATTCTCCCTTAATTAAATTCAAGTAGTTGGAATTCATACAGGGACCAACATCTTGTAAGCAGGCTTTAGAAGCTTTTTTGAATAGAAGCCATATCTAATTGTGAAAGTTTATCGACAAGTGTGTGTCGTCAGCATAAGTGAAACAGGTGAGTCCATGATCTTTAACTAAATGACCAAGTAGGGTCAAATATAGATGGAAAAGTGTGGACTAAGGACCGAGCCCTGTAGACTCCTCTATCCAGAGGGCAAAAAGCTGAGTGGAATGGAGTGAGGTGAACTGCTTGCTGTCTGTGAGAGAGAGAGAGAAGGTCTGCCATGCATGGGCACTGTGCCTCACCCCTATCCCTCAAGGGATAGGAGGAGGATGGGATGAGAGACCGTGTCAAACACTGCTGATAGCACTAATAGAATCAAGGTGTCAAAGTCACCTTAGTCTACAGCAAGGTGCAGATCTTCAGGTACAGCACCTAAGACTGACGCAGTGCCATGACCTTCACATGAACCAGCTTGCTGAAAGCCCAGAGCATTATGAGATAGATGGTTGTTGAACAAATAATACGTGATTTTAGCCACAAAGAGTAGAAGAGACATTCTTAGAGGCATAGTTGGCCAAAGCAGTAGGATCTGCTGAAATCTGTTTGCAGGGGAGAGTCATGATAGTCTTCTTCGAGGCAAGAGGAACAGAGCCTGAGGTTAACCAGTTTGCAGATGGTTATTGAAGGCACCACAGTATGGTGTGCTGTATGTCTGAAAATGTTTGCCGGTCAAGGATCCTGCCGGAAGGTGTCTGAAGTAATAGAGAGCAATTTGGCTGCAGCAAGGTTGACCAGAACATGGTTGAATTTATTTAGCATTCCAAATGGATCCGCCTTTGAGGTCACTGGGAGAATGGAGCTGGTCTGAATTTAAGAAAAGTAGTCCTTGGGGTGAAGTATTCAGAAAGAATATGCCAAAGATCTTGTGAAGCCATAATCTGAGAAGAAGGGAAGGTTGGCGCTGCGTGTTAAGACACTAATTTAAATGCTTCCTTCATAGAGCTGGTGACACCCTGGAAAATATACAAAAGGCATTGGCCAGGCTCATCACTTGTAGGATGATTGCCTCTGTGATATGTCTTCTTGTACTCTGATCTGTCAGCTGGGCTACAAGATTTTCCCCATTTAGCTAGCTTCTTTCGGGTCAATGGATTTTGGCAGACTTATCAAGAGTCTTGACGTTAAGACTCGCACACCTTTACAAGATGGCAGTCAGGTTGCCACAGGCGTGATAACCTTCACCTTTTATTGAAGGAAAATTCATTCCTTTCTTCGCTTTTTCCTTAGCCGACAGTCACCCTTTGGCCATCGTAGGCTTGGTGTTGGACTACTTTAACAGTTTTCATCTAGGCATCGAATAGATTTTGATTATTACTCACCTGTCGATGCAAAGTCAAGTGGGTAATATGGTTACATCCACTCCCGGGTTGTGACATGTGCCCCCTATTCTCAAATATTTGCACTGGCCTCCTGTCCAAACCTGCATATGTGCCAAAGTGCTGTCTGGTTCATCACTGTCTTTAAGGGTCAGTTCCTAAATGCATTATTGTGTAACTGAAGCAATACCTGCCGAGCAGAGCTTTGAGATTTTCCTCTCCAATTCTCCTTCACATTCTCATTACCCACGAGGCCCACATTGGAGACTGAACCCTCTCCTTTGTGGAGCCTCGGCTATGGAACAAACTACCAACTCAACTTAGAAACACTCCTTCCCAGCTATGCTTTTGGAATCTGTTCAAAAGTTTTTTTTCTGCCATGACATTTCTTAACTTCCTCTTCTCTGTCTCGTAAATGACATAAGTGGCGAAAGCCCCGTGGTTGATAGTGCACTCTCATAACTCTCCAATAACATAACATAACTTGTGCGCAGCTTGCTTGTGGATTTTCATAGTACACATTTCAGCCTCTCCTTCTCTGTGCACTTGGGTGAATGTATTGCTTGTGAAAGGTGCTGGTTTAGCTGGGGAAATGCTGTGTCCCCAGGGAACTCTGCTTCCCAGGATATTGCACATTTGTGATCCTTTCCTGGGCACATGGTGGACGGCTACATGGCTTGTTTCCAGTTAAGGTGGTTTGGCCATGCTAGAAAGCTGAAGCGCTGCCCTGTGATCTATGGATGCAATGTTTCAGAAACTTAGAGCTGTGAAAATGCACAAAACACATAAGTATTATGTTTTGTGTGTATCAAATGCAATATTACTCCCAGTAGGGGAAGAAGACAAGGTGGAACCCCTAACGGTGGCCGAACATGATGCAGTTCTGCTCCGAGGCGAAGAATACTTCGATTTCTAGGACGTGGGCTCCAGAAATTGGCATTTTCCACAATAGTTCAAGTTTCTAAACCTCTCTTCTTGCCTGGGGCTCCGCCCTCCTCAGGCGTCTGAGCGAGCAGACTGAAGGCTAATCTAACTTTGACCTCAGTTGAGATGCTGACAAGGATTGTAACTTTTGCCAAGGTTGATAAGGGTGATGAAAACATCAGGCCACTTAAAGCAGAGGTCACAGCTCAATTTACGCAGGAGAAATGATTATGTCTCACCTATGTATAATTTAGGCCCGTGACTTAGAGGTCAAAAGGTCTTCCATCTGTCATTCTAAACTGTGGATCCTTCTAGTCACCTCCAGATGGACTAAAAGCCATTTGCACAGTACAGAATGTCATTTAGTTAGTCGAACTTTCTTCCACGGAGTTGTAGAAAAACAACTAGTTAATGCCACGCAGGACCCTAGACCCCAGCCAGGAATGCGATAAGAGAATACCTACAGACTAAACAAGTCATAAACACCTTCCAGAGCTCAAGATCACAGCTCCACCTCCTTTCAAATAATAGTGAAGCATCCCATAGCCCGGGGTGGATTGAAAACAAGTCTTTCTCTTTTCAAACCCTGCAAATACAGAAATACTCAATTAAACATAAATCCGGTGATCCAGACCGCTCCTCTTTCAAATAGTGCATCACCAATTACATTTTTCCAGTGATTGTGGACTTTTTATTTTTAATTCACATCCTTAATTTAAATTCTAAACAATTACTCAGCACTCTGTATTTTTTAATTCACACCCTCAGTTTAAATTCTAAACTATGACTCTGCACTTTTTTTAATGCACATCCTTAATTTAAATTCTAAACAATGAATGAGCACTTTTTTGTTTTTGATACACTTTTGGATTTTTTTCAAATCCTCCTTCTGAATTACTTGAGACAGTGGTTCTTAACCTGTGGTCTAGGGACCCCTAGGAATCCGCAACGCCTGGTCAGTGGATCTGCGATGGCTTAGAAAATTGAATAATGGTTACAGATTAATAAAGTGTATGTAACTAAGCCAAATGAGAATTTGAAAAATGTAAAACGTTCTATAAATTTGAAGGTATTAAGAAATTAAGGGCCAGATGTACCAAATGGTTTTACCCATTCTGTGTCTATGGGAAAATGTGTTTGTACATATGGCCCTAAGATTGATTTGTAGGAGCAGTGTGAATGCATCAAACAGTATATAATATGGAGGATGAGTGGACACAATTGAATTTAGAAAAGCTCTAACTTTACCATTAAAATTAAAAATGTTGAGGATTTTTATATTGGTGTGTAAATCACAGGATTCTAGTAATGATTTAAGGGAGGGAGGGTTGTCCACAGAAGTCAAACGGCTAAGAACCGCTAACTTTAGATATTGATGGGGCAAGTGTAAAATTCAAAGCAGAAATCTCTGAATTGCCTCAGTTGTCAATGTGTTTTTGAAATGTGAGCACTTTCACAACCCTGTGTCAGTGCCAGAGCCTTGAGACTGTGTGATGTACTAGGTCTGCATGTCACACTGAGCATCTGACATCCATAAGCATTTCTTTCCTTGGAGCAACTTTCACTTTCTTTTATTAATGAATTGTTTGTCCTATTTCTCTTTCGCTCCTCCAGTGCAAGATGTCACTCAACGGCCAGAGGGGGGAGTGCTGGTGTGTTGATCCATTGACTGGCAAGAATATTCCGGGAGCCCCCACCGTGCGGGGAGACCCTGAGTGCCACCAGTATTTCACCGGCCACAAACAGGAGGAGCGAGGAGCAGTGGCCCCGCGTCCACAGTAACCTGCCCTGGAGTGCCGCGTGGCTTGTGGGGGGCTAGGGTTTTAAAGGAGGTTATTGTCTGTATATAGAGCTCAATGGTGCTTATAGTCACATCGGCTGCACTTGTGGGGAGTTTGCGTTTCTGTGTTTTTTTTGTTTTGTTTTTTACATGAGGGCATGGTTTCCTTCACCCAAACATAGTAGTACTTACGGGTGGTCCTTGGGGGAATATGGGGAACCAGGATTATCCTGAGTCACTTATGGCGCTTCTGAAAGCCCAGCTGGTGCAGAGTGTATCTCTTCGCGTGTGACACACTCTGCCCCAGCCCCATTGGCCCTGTAATAGTTTGCTGGAGAATCAGCCCCTGATTTTTCTGTAGGCTGGTGCACCTCTGGTGTCCGATGAAATATGTATAAGTCATGCGGTACAGCATGTGCAAGTAATCATTAGCAGGCTGCAGAATAATGAATTCAAATTAATGGAATGCATAAGTATGCAAGTGGTAAAAGCTGATTGGCAAAGTTCATCTGAATAGTACAGCGGATACATATGCCTGTGAAAATTGCTAAATTTCGTTTTGGAAAATTCTGCAGAATTATGTGGCATTGCATAAAATTTTGCACTACGAGATTTCATGGTATCTTGCATGAAATTTTACGTGCAGGCAAATCTTGTGTTCCAGATTCACGCGCGGTACTACGTTATGTTCCCTGGATTTGTATGGTACAACTTATCACCCGTGACGGTATCCAGGTGCTGGAGCCGGAGCGTGGGCCTGCCCGTGCTCCTAGTTGAACAGCCAGGGCTTCAGCTTCTTGCTGAAGTTGAGGCGTGAAGTAGCAGTTCTAATGCGTAGAGGAAGTTCATTCCAGTGTCTGGTGGCGATGAAGGAGAACGCACACCCTCCTGTCTTGCACAGGATTCATGCGAGGGAGAGAGGTGGAGCGTAGTTGTCTGGTGGGATGGTAGAGTTGGTCGTTGAGGTAAGCTGGTCCTGTGTTGTGGAGGGCCTTGTAGGTGAGGATGAGCAGCTTGAACTTGCAGTCTTTCTGGATGGGTAGCCAGTGAAGTTAAGTGAGGTAGGGTGTGATGTGGGCGTTTCTGTGGATGTCTAAGATGAGGGCCGACAGTGAGCATCTCTGCGGCCAGGCAATTCTTGGCTACCTCTATGGTGCTACTTGCAAAGGGCATCCAGTCACCATTGGAAATGTGAAAATGGCTCAATTAACTGGAGCAGAGACGGCAAAATGCCCGCTCAAAAACGTGCATCTGTAATGTTCGCATAGGATAAAATATCCCTTACCTTTCTTGTTGTAGGTCCAGTTTTTACCCTCCTTTTGGTGATCCAAGCCATTTGTCGCCTGGTGAATTAACTTTGATGCCCCTATTATATCTGAGTCGCCAGATAATCACTTTGCAAACAGAAATAATAACCAAATAAGCCTTCATGAAGAGTAGACTGCTCTGTGAGTTTGGAGTGAGGCGCGTTGGTGCCCTCTGGCGGCGGTCCGGGGTAATATTACATTCTTTTGACATTCTGGCGAGGGCTTCAGTATCCGGTGCTTTCTGCGCAATATATTTCTTCGACACTTAATAAACTCAAGTGCCTGGAAGCCGTACAGACCGCAGTGAACACTGTACAACCTCACACATTAATAAAGCCGCATTGTGGCAAAGACGGGTACACTTTGGTCCGTGGGATACTGTAAATCAAATAGTTTACATTTTAGGGAGAAAAGTTTAAACGTGGTTCAGAGCAAAGAGAGGTACAGAAATTAATTTTAACTTTTCAGGCTTTTAAGAAATTGTGAAATGTTGTTGTATGAGGAAAGCGGGGGGGGGGGGGGGGGGGGAGGGCAGGGTCATGTTTTTGTAATCTTTGGGCACATTACTCCGGCTTCTGACTGTACAGATGAAAATATATCGTTTGCTTCTGTTGCCTCAAATAAAATCGGTGTACTGATTGCAAGTGGTTATTTTCTTCCAAGAGTAAAGCATACCTGTTCTGTCTTTACTCTGTCACCTCTGTCCTCCTCATATTAGAAGCTCCATTTGTAACTGGGCCGGACTGGGAACCAAAGGCAGCCCTGGCAACAAGTTAAAATCAGCCCCTCCCCTTCTTCTCCCCCCCCCCTCCCCCCCTTCTCCACCCTCCCTGTCTTTCCACTCTCTCCCAGAAGCACCCGCTGCACCTTCTGCATCTGGAGGAAGTGCCAGAGGTTCCATCTGCCTTCAAAAACTGCCCCCCTGCCCCATGGGTAAACACCTGATGGAATGAACAATCAGTCTGGCCCCGATATTCAACAATCATGGAAAAAGCTGAGACATCTCCCTGTAATAGGCTGTCGCGGAGCTGTTCGCTTGAGTCAATACTTATTTGTTTTGCAACCTTCCCAAGGCTAAAAAGAAACAAATCAAAATGGCCACCACTGTGTCAACATACACGTGTGGCTAGGGTGCTTTTTCTTTAGGACATAAAATATTCCAAGAGGACCATCAGCGCATCAAGGCGCATGCGTTTGCAGGAGCGGCCCTATTGGATTTCTTTTTTTGGTTTGATTCTTGATTTATTAGTCCAGGATGGCCACTGACCATCTTTGAAGTATAAATTAAAAAGTAAAGTGGACACAGGATGCTGCACACATTGAGAGAAGCAAGCTGCCTGGTAGCAGTGTGCAACTGCTGGGTTCTCACAAAAACCTTTTATAAAATGTGGTATGTAGTGCAAGGAAAGGAGTTGTAGGAAGAGTTTCAGAGAAGTGGAGGCATGGTGAGCAGAAAGAGAGAGAGCAGATAAAAACAAATTCACAAAAAAGAAGGCAGGAGAGGAAATTAATCAGCGAGGTTGAAGGCTTTTATCAATGGGCAGGAGAGTGAGGAAACTGATGCACTCTAATGGGGTGTTAAATGCATATTAAAAATATAGGGCCTCATTTTTAACAGATTGGTGCATCGATCACGATGTGCCTGTTTGCTCGCGGTGCCATGCGCCCCCTAACGACAATATGGTATTGCTGTATTTACAATACAATGCACCGTGGTGCTCCTTAGCATAGCTGCGTCAGAATGTCTGACGCAGTTGTGGCACTTTGCTGGACTAGCGTTGCGTCACAAATTTTGACAATAGTTCACAAATCTTAGGGAGGCCCATTTAAAACAGCCTCGCGTCACTTCAACACCTGCCTTTGAGCAGGTGTTAAAAAATGATGCTAGAATGATGCAGTGAAACTTGAGGATTTCACTGCACCATTCGTGCTGGTTTCCTACCGGGCGATTACCTCCCCTGCATACATTATACCTGATGCAGGTATAATGTGGCACAAGGGTTAACAAAGTGGTGCAGTGGTCCCAGTACAGGTGGGGGACTGCTCTGCACCACCGTAACATAAAAAAAATAATGCTACGGCAGCGTAAGGGGCTTGTAAATGAGCCCCATAGTTCGCTGATATTAGCAGCAATGGAAGGGTGCAACTCATCCAATCAGAAGCCACGATAAAGAAGAAATACTCCAGGTGAGAGACTAACACAAGAATGGGGAGGAAAGGCATTGGACAAGGAGCACGGAGCTGAGATAGTCAGAAAAGTCTTCCAGTCATGAGCAAGGAACAACATAAATCTCATTTTAAGTATGTTAAAATGTAGGACACAATGTTGTCTGCAGTAGACAGCTAAATCCATGTGTGATGAAACCACAAAAACACATCTAGGGGATGAAATAGACATACGGTGGTGACTTGTACTCATAGTAGAACAACGTAGCTGAATGAAATTATTCTATGTTATGCAGAAATTTCTTTTCCAAGCTTCTCTGTATTAGAACAGAAATGAGAAAAGACTATTCATAGCGTTAGTAGCAACAGGATCCGAAACCCTAAGAGCCTATAACTGGAAGGGGACACAATGTAGCCAGTTGGTGGGCACAAATGCCTAGGCCATATCACTAACTGCAGCACTTAGGGGCAGATTTATGGAAAGTGGCGCTGCACTGAGTGCAGCGCCAGTTTCCCTGCGCCCCTTGGCACCCTCCTATCACCACCATGTGTGCGCCGTATTTAAAATACGGCGCACCATGGCGCAGGGTAGGGGGCAATAGCATCATTTCTCATTATGCTCTTTATGTACTCTGCAGGAGTAGCAACAAAATATTGACGCTACTCCTACAGAGTACATAAGGCCCCATTCTAGAGAATGGAAGGCCCCTTTAAACACCTACTCTGAGCAGGCATTAAAAGTGCAGTAAAAAAATGGCACAAGGAAATCTGATAGATTTCCTTATGCCATTTTTCCAGCCCCCCCTAAGGGGGAACGCCCCTTTTGCATACATTATGCCTGGCGCAGGCATAATGTAGCACAAAGGATTACAGGCTGGCGATTTCGGCCTTGTTGGGCCACATTAACGTAAAAAATAATTACGTTATTGTGGCACAAGGTGGCGCTAGGGCATTATAAATATGCCCCTTAATTTTTATATGTTGAACGTTTATAGGAACAGGCCCTATTGTACAAAGTTTTAAACAAAACCTTTGAATAAACAAAATGGATTTTGCCAACTAGTGACAAACAAAAAATTAGCATTAGAAGCTATGCCTGGTTGACAATTCATTCCTACAAATGGTCATCACTACAGAATGTTTTGGCAGAAACACCTAAAGGTTACCACAGAACAAAGCTTCTGCTACTGAAATTTGGTTTAAATATCTTTATGGTTGCTTGCCTAAATGGTCAGACAGACCAATTGATTTTTAAAATGTGCAGATTGTGTCAAAAGCAAAAAGAAAATAAAACTCACCAATTACACACCTGCACTATCCTGCTTCATGATGGCAAACCTCTTAAAATGTTATGGTATTACACCTTGCCAGAAAGCGATAATCTTCCACAAGAATGGAGAATTTGCACCTGTGACTGCGCTTTTTGTCAAATTTATGAATAAAGCAGACAGGCTTGAGGCTGCCAAAAAATTTAAACGGTGAATCTCCCAGTTACACAAAAGAGGAACTTGCAACAATCGCTCTTGGGTAGGAGTTTGATAGCATTCATTTCCCACGTCGCTTGGTAAGAGACTACACATTATGAGGACAATTTTATAAGAAAAATATGATATTACACTCTCTTTTACACACTTTTTAAAAGAATACCATTTAAATAACAGAGAAAAATATATTCGATAGTTGTAACAACGGTTCTTGGGGAGCAGATAATTGTCAATTCTAACTTTTAGGACGTTTTAAGAGTGAACATATATTAGCTACACAATGGCATAGGATCGGCATGCGATTCTGCAACCATTGTATGTCTCTAACATCTGTTATTTGAATAACTATGGGTCCTCTTACGAGTCTGCTGGTCACAAGACCACCAAAGTCACGGTCGGACCCCCACGGCTGCAGCGGTCTGACGGCCACATTATTACCCTGGCAGTCGGACTGCCAAAAGTCCGCCGTCTCCGATCCCGACGGGATGGTGGCGGTAATGGTTGTAATCAGCCACAGCGGCGCTGAAGTCAAAGGTTTACAGGATGAATTAATTTTATTGCATGTAAAATAAGTAAGGTTTTAATTAACTGAAAATGTACTACGTATATTCTTAGTATGTTGTTTCTCAACCCATGCCTAAATCATAGTACATTGGACCTAAACCCAGGGCAGAGTTATGATAAGGATACTGCAGGCAGCTACTTAATGAGTTATTACAATTTACAGTGAAGACTCGTTTGTTGCTCGTAGTTTCTTGTTACTCGTAGTCGAAAATTGCCTTTTTATCAGAAATCTTCAACATGAAAACTGCTAATTTGCCTGGAAAGATTAAAAAAAATCCTTGAACCATTCCTACCTCTCTTGCTGTGTGAGAAATAACGCCGACACTTCACATTTGCTTTTTTGTTTTCTACCATCAGTATCTATCTCTGGACATCCACTGACATCTGATGTCATTGATCTGTTGAAATAAATAATTGTGGTACAAACAGGCTTTACATATGGCCTTCTCTCCTACACTCACAATAGACTTACCTGTAGGACCATCTTATATGTATGCTGCCATCTTTCAAGGTCAAGTAATTGCCACCTGCGCTGCTCTCATGGGGCCCAGGTGAGAGGAGTTGCACACTGGGGCAGTTCAAAGTTCCCAACCCTCAGGCAATGCTCTCTGCAGGGAACAGGGGGCTTGGCTCACACTTCTGGGGTCCTCCCTGTTAAAAAGAGGGTTGCTGGACATGAGATTACAGATAAACCAAAATATATATATTCGCAAGACATGAGTGGAGTGTTTGTGGAAAATATGTATCCTAAATTTTGTAATTGCATGTTAATGTATCAAAACTCTAACAAATATGAGCAATAATTATTTCATATGGTTCAACAAGAAATGCATCAGCTGCAACCTGAGCTCAAGTGGTGAAATCATTCACCAGAGAAAATAAACTGGTCAGTACATACAGAGACCAGGGTGCAATCAAGAGAACTGAAGAGGCCTCCTTTCCAGCACACATTGATGATGAAGCCTGTATCCGGTGTGGACATCCTGAATACCACTTGTGTGCATCAAAACACACTTCAAAGAGGTAGTGCATGTTTTGATTCCAAAAACAACAAAACTGAGGACTCCTTCTGCAAAAACCCAGTTCTGCTGAATCCAACAATCGCTTCAATCACAATCTTTAAAATGCTGGTGGTGAAGAAGCTCCAGATACATGCCCTTAAGGCAAAACACCCATTTTACCCATGAAATCATATCCTGCTTCATGCATAGAACAATTCATCCACCACCAACATGATAAATGTTTCCCTTCATAAAGATGCAACTTCTATTTCTTACATCACACTTGGAAAAACCATTAACAGTACCGCATATCTTGACAAACTACAGATCAACCTTAAATCTGTCCATGTGTAGCAAAATCATGGACATGGCTGTTCGAAGGCAACTTCAAGAATATGCAGAACAGATGAACAATTTTGTCCATGGCTTTCATTCAAGATTCAGACCCATCCAGGGCAAGGAATGTGCTTTAACATGCAATAGAGAAACCTTGTTTCTCTCCGTGGACAAAGCCTAAGTTCATCTACGGTTCCCCTGATCTCTCTGATGCCTAGGACACAGTGCACCATTGAATAATCCTGAAAGGCTAGACATTTGTGTAGGTCTGGATTAGCCGGGGATTGTATTCTACCCTTTCTGTCCAACCATCTCAAAAAAAGGATAAGGATCAGTGCAGTGGAATCATCCTCCAGTCTTGTGCAATGTAACTTAGGGATCCCCCTCTCTTGTTTGCTGTTCAGCATATACTTGCTCCCTCTGACACAGCTCATCACTCAATAGTGATTGAATTTGTGACTCTACAGCAGTGACATCCACATCCTATTTGAAAACAGCCCAGGGAACCAGGTTAAACTGACCTCATGCCTAGATCCATTGAATTATGAATGGTTTCATCTTTGTGAACAAAGATAAAAACAAAATCCTGGTGCTGATGTTGGATGGGGGCAGAACCTTCCTCTTCACTCGGTGCCTAGGCTTCGGACTCCACACCAAAAAAGAGACTTGGAGATCATCTTTGATGCAGCACTCACATTTGCACCCCAAGTCAATACAGTAGTTAAATGGTGTGTGAAACCTGATCATTATTTGGAATGGGTGACTACCCACCTCAAGGAACAATCTCAACCCGGTCGTGTGCTGTCTTCGCTGTAAAGGCTGAAATTCAATAAATAAATAAAACTCCAATATCTTATCTATGCGTTTTGGGATTCTCCATCATCACAGAAATTCTGGCAACGAGGAGAACGTTGCCTGCATGATCGCCGTGTGTGTACACAACACCAGTACGTCCATTGTGCTGTCTTTGCTCTGCTCTCTGTTGACTTGGCGCTCCAGTGAGTGTGTGGTGCCGCTGCTGTTCATGGTTAACCTCTGTGCAGTGTCATATTTCTTGACTCTGCTCACATTTAATGGCCTGCCTCATCTCTGACGCCCTGCTGGGCATCAAGAAGTGATGATGTCACCAGTGTGCCCAACCAACTTTACAAATAGACCTGAATAACCTTGTCAGCCATATTTTGGGAACGTTTCACATGATTTCTTCAAAACATGACCAGCCAGTTTAAAAAACTAAGCTGAACGTTTTGGCAGCCATATTTCAGTATTTTATCATTGCACTTTCTCAGAATTGTCTTACAAAGTCACCAGAGCTCATAAAACGAACATTGTACAAGCAACTTTTAGTGGAGTTTTTCCTCACTTTATGATCTCATAGCATTGCAGTTACATTTTGTTTTTATAACATGCAGCATGCCAATATTCCCCCACCATTTTTAGCTGAACCAGGTGTTAGAAAACACAAATGGGATACATTGGTTCAAGAATTTTGATAGTTATTTGACAGCTATTAATGGTGATAAGTTTTCAGCCAAACAGAAATTTGCTATTCTTTACAGTTGTTTGGGCGCAGAAGGTAATCGTATTTTTGATCATCTACCTTCTGTGTGCAAGCTCCAACTTCAGATTGGAATGTATATTCGGAAGCTGTTAATAAACTTGAAAGTCATCTTAAAGATGAAACAAGCATTATTGTGGAGAGACACAGATTTTTCACCAGGTAACAATTGCAATTTAATTCTATAGACGCGTATTTGCCTGAATTGAAGGTATTAGCGGCTACCTGCAGGTTTGATGGTGACTTGAACAATTATTTTAGAGATCAATTTGTAGTCCATTGTTTTGACAAACGAATTCAAGAAAAATTATGTTGTCATGATCCAGATCTACAAGAAACCCTGGAAATAGCAAGAGGGATTAAAAGATCAATACAAGCTTCAAAGGAACTTGATGTAGGAAAAGAACATTTAAACGTTGAACATGTCAATGCCATAAATACCAGATCTATATTACCTGACTCAATGGGAAGAAATCAGAAGAAAAGTGGATCCAATATCTGTTTCCGATGTGGATCTCATAATCATTTAGCTAATGCAAAAAACTGTCCAGCGGTAAATAAGTTGTGTCTTAAATGTAAGAAAATTGGTCACTTTGCAAACGTTTGTAGGAACACTCAGAGACCAGGTTGGACAAAAGAAAGTACAGTTAATGCGCTTGATTTAGTTGATGATTTAGATAACCGAGTTGTGCTATCAGTTGACATTTTACAGATAAGTGAAGATCATATAGGTGCTCCTGTTTTTAATGTACTGGCTGACAGCTGCAAGGTGAATGTGAAAGTTGATTCAGGTTCACCTGTTTCTATTGTCACAGAAACATTGTACAAGTCAAATTGGGATTCGGTTTCCTCGTCTCCTCCAGATATTCACCGTTGCTTTTGGGGGTAACAATATTGATTTGTTGGGTTTCTTCGAGACCACCATTCAATTCCAAGATAAGTGTATAATGTCAAAAGTTTACATGGCAAAGAAAGGTTATAATATTTTAGGATGGAAAGATCAAGGTTCATTAGGAATTATATCAAGACTGGGTACTCCTTAGCCTATATCTTTGGTTGAATCGAACAGTTCGCCTAGTTGCATGAATGACATTTTTGTAAAGCGTAAAAGTTTATTTGAAGATCGCCTAGGCATTGTGAAGGGATTTAAACATGAGATCATTCTTAAAAAAGACGCAATCCCTGTTGTACATAAAGTGAGAAATATTCATTTGAGCGTCAGGGATCAATTGAAAGGACATTTGGTCAAACTGTGTTCGGGCAGAGTTATTGAGCCTGTCAATTCTTCCGAATGGGTTTCTCCAGTTGTCTTGGCCAAAAAGAAAAATGGTGAATTGAGACTTTGTGTGGACTTGAGGTTGCTCAACAAAAATATTTTGGTTGATTGTTTTCCACTCCCTAAGATACAGGAATTGCTGGCACAGTTGGGGAATGCAAAGTTCTCCTCCACCATAGATTTGCATTCTGTGGATCACCAAATTGAACTGTGTAGTGAGTCCAGAGATCTTACCACTTTAAATACACCATTTGGCGCGTATAGATCCTTGCGTATGCCTTTTGGTTTGGCATTTGCTGCATCAGTGTTTCAGAAACTCATGTTTGGCCTGTTTGGTAGGAATAAACATGTTTTAGCTTATCAAGATGACATTCTTATTTTTACTGACAATGAGCAGGGACATTTAGTGGTTGTGGATGAAGTTTTGGGTACCCTCAAAAATAATGGCTTGACGGTTAAAAAGGAGAAATGTAGATTTATGACTTCTCAGGTGGAATATTTGGGTCATGTATTGTCCAATGATGGCATCAGGCCCAAGTCACAATTGGTTGATGCAATTAAGTTGAGTCCTGAACCCTGAAATAAGGAACAATTAAGATAATTTTTCAGATTGTGTGAATATTATTCTAGGTTCATTGAAAATTTTGCAGTACAAACTGAACCTCTCAGGAAATTGTTAAGGAAGGGAACTGAATTTGTGTGGGGATCTGAGGAGAATGAAGTTTTTGCTAACCTTAAAAACCTTAGTTACAGATCATAAACCATTGGTGTCATTTCTTACTGATATGGAATCAGAGAAGCCCAGTCCCAGGTTAGTCAGGTTACTTGAAAGAATGTATGAGTATAATTTTGAAGTAAGGCATATACCAGGGAATAAGAATACTAGAGCTGACTTTTTGTCTAGTTGTCCCATCAAATGTCAGAGGGCTGAGCATGTTGATGAGGAAGTTAAGTGTGTAGTAGGACTGGTGGATGGAATCACTGTACTGGATAAAACTATTTCCTTGCAGGAATGGCTGGATTGTGTGAAAAGGGACAATGCGCTGAGTAAATTGAAAGTTTCTATTGTCAAAGGTTGGCCAAATGAGAGAAATGTGGAGAGTGGTGTAAAACCTTTTTATAAAGTTAAGGATGAATTGTCTGTAGAGGGCGATTTAGTGTTACGTGGGAACATGCTTATTCCACCGAATAGTCTCAGTGAATCTGGCTCATCGTGGTCATTCCGGAAGGACCAGCACAAGAAAAAAGATCCACGCATTTTATTGGTGGCAAGGATTAGATGGTGAGATTAATTTGTGGGTTGGCGATTGTCCTGACTGTAATCATGCGTATAAATGACTGAGAGTTTACAACACTCCTTTGTGTCCAGTTGAATTTCCTAAGGGGCCATGGGAAAAATAAGGTATGGATTTCATGGGGCCCATGTTAGAAGTACCGGTCACCATGAGATATGCATGGGTTGTAGTGGATTACCATTCCAAATGGGTGGAGTGTACGTTTTTGAAGGAACCTAAGACAGAGACTGTCATTGAGTTTCCTTGTCCTTGTTCTACAGAGAAGGGTATCCCCTAACAACTGTTACAGATAATGGAGTGCAATTTAAATCTGGAACCATACAGAAATTTCTACATTTTCATGGCATTAAGTACCCTATGGTCGCTCTATACAGCCCTCAGGGGAATGGCATGGTTGAGAGGGTGAACAGGATGATAAAAGAAAGTATTGAAGTAGCTTGTGTGGCAAGGAAGGATATCTGCAATGTGGTGCATGATAGATTATGGGGTTATCACATTACACCACACTCACCCACAGGAGTTCCTCCTCTTATTTTGTTGAGGGGTAGACATTCTTCGTGTGACCTTTCTCCCAAGTGGGTGTTAGAAAAAATGGAGGCAGCCTCTAGATCGCCTTGTGCAGAGTCTATAAGAGATAAAGTATCAGAACAGCAATCTAAAAGCAAGTAAAATTTTGATGTTTCTCATAGGACTAAAAACAGTTTTTTTGTGTGTGGGGGATCTGGTGAAAATAAGGAGACCCCAGGGAAGAAAGAGAGGCACTTCCAAATTGTTCCCTGCCACCAGAGTGGTCAAGGTCTCCAAACATGCTATCATGGTTGAGAATGGAAAATGGTGGAACAATAGAAGTACAGCTTTAATTAAGGATTCAGCTGCTGAGGGAGAAAGAGAGGTTCATTTGCTCATGGAAACCCAGCGTGATATTGTAAATTGCTGGTTGGGAAAGGAAGGTTTCGACAATAGAAGGGAGCTTTATCAAGATCGTAGTTTGAGAAGTGTTTCTGATGGTAATGGGGGGTGGTTATCGGGGGGTGGTGACCATGCATCTAGTGACCTTTGTGTGGGTGATTCATGCTCTGCAAACTAAATTCCTGATGTGGAATCTGCTGTGCCAGATAATAAACAAATTCATAGGAGATATATAATGTTACCAAGACACTTGAAAGACTATGTTCTGAACTAGAGGTCAACCTTATTGTTATAGTATTTTTTTAGTTGCAACAAAGGGCATTGCAGCATCCTTGGAATTTCGTTTAGCTCACCATGAAGAAGTATACCTTTACAGTTTTAGTTGTAGTTGGCTGTTCTAGTTATTCTGTTCTTTTAGTTTAAGTTTTGTTTTCAGTCTATTGTTTGGTGTTGAGGTGGAATGATGTTATGTTGTGAATTATAGCTCCATGTTGGAACCTGATATGCACACAGCGTTCTGAGGGTGCGTTCAGTAACCAGCAGTTGCTGGTTGCCGAGCGGGCCGTCGTGAAGGTTGTGTGCTGCCTTCGCTGTAAAGGCTGGATTTTAAGAAATAAATAAAACTCCAATATCTTACCTATGCGTGTTGGGATTCTCCGTCATCACAGTCACACTTTAGTAGCACCCATTATACAAGATAGAAAGGTACAATATGTCAGTATTAAATGCAATAGACATAGTTTATGTGTTGAGTTCACTAAATTAAGCCCTATCTAGGGATCGCTTGTGGGTAGTAGACCTTGCTGTGTTAACGTGGGTGAAGACACAGCACAATGGTTCCCATATAAATGGTGCTGCTTAGTATGACTGCAGTTGGAAGACAACAGTAAAACATGTAAGAACACTTTAACTAGGAGGGTGGGGGGTAGATGCACGTTATATAGCTATGGTAACGATTTTCAGGGGCTGGGACCGCAGCCAAAGAGGATGTTGTACAATGCAGGTTTGTCTCAACAGTGGGTGGCTGTGAGCCAATAGAGCGCAGTGTGCACTTTGAGCATAGGAAGTGGTCAAGAAAGAGAAGTCGTATGGGAGGTGAGGCACGAAAATCCTAAAAGGGTCCATATGCCAGTTCATTGTGGGAAGCAGGACAGCCCACATGTTAGTCACTGCAGAGCAGAGTTAATGCCACGTGCCAGTAAGGATCAGGGGCTAGATTGCTGGAAGCCATCTATGAGGGTCTTAGCATGGGTATGAAAGGTTTCAATTGACTCCTCCCAGGTCAGTGAAAGAGGGTATTTCAGAAAACCTTTAACCAGTCGGTCATTCCACATACCTGCCCTCTCCAGCGTGCGACTCGGGCTTTAATAAGTGAGCAGGACTTTATTTGGTGGTCTAGCCCAGCTACGAAGGGCTATAAGGCTATTAGAACCTTCTGCCACTAGAGGGCAGAATGTTCAAATACATTTTAAAAAGTCCTCACGGAGCCCGGGCTCTGTGAGGCCTTTGTTCACAGCGGTTTTTATGAACAAAGAACATTGGAATGTTGACGCTATGAACTTTTACCAGCCAGTAAAAGCCCAGAGCACTCCATTGTCTCCAATGGAGCTCCCAACATTCCACTGTTCTAATATTCAATAGACACTGCTCCAATGTTCTTTCCAGATCCCTAATGAGATCAACATTCCCTGACCTGAAATCATATTTTTACAATCATTTATCACCAATATGTCGAGGACCCCTTTCAAATGCAAGTAGAGGCTCTGATAATTATATGAGTCCATCTCGACCAGTGTGGCGTTTCCCAGAAGCGAAATTGATCCCAAAAGGTGCCTTTTTCTCTCTGTTGCAGATCGGAAGGACAATAGGTGAAAAGTTTGATAACTATCTATGTTAAACAGGTTCACAGCCCCGGTCTGATGAAAACTTAAAACTTTTAAATTCCCTATAAGGTGAACCCATTCGTGATTCAACAGTTTTGAGCTTATACTGGGAGCAATTTTAGCAACACAAAAGGATGATGGACGGAGTGCTGAAACTTTTTAACCACTCACCCCCAGTCACAGATCTGGGTTTAATCCATTGTTCTTTTGCTCACTATGCCACCCCAGTTTAGACCCAGCCGTATGCAAATCAGTCTTCACCCTGTTCCCCATGGGAACAGTCCGGCCCGAACTGCCAGGCCAGGTCCTCCCTGGACCGGAAACAAGCATCTTGGGACTGGTTTCAGGGTATCACCCTTCATCAGCCAGGCTAGCTTGAATCCAGTAGCACAGTGAGCAAGGGACCCACGTCTGGGCATACCCCTACCACTTAGGGCAATTTTAGCAACACAAAAGGATGATGGACGGAGTGCTGAAACTTTTCAACCACTCACCTCCAGTCACAGATCTGGGTTTATTCCATCGTTCTTTTGCTCACTATGCCACCCCAGTTTGGACCCAGCCATGTGCAAATCAGTCTTGACCCTGCGCCCCATGGAAACAGTCCAGCCTGAACTGCCAGGCCAGGTCCTCCCTGGACCGGAAACAGGCATCCTGGGACCAGTTTCAGGGTGTCACCCTTCATCAGCCAGGCTAACTTGAGTCCAGTGGCACACTGAGCAAACTGGGGTGACGTGGCAAGCAAAAGAACAATGGTTTAAACCCAGATCTGTGACTGGGGGTAAGTGTTTAAAAAGTTTGAACACTCTGTCTGTCATTTTATTTTGTTTTGTGATGTATAAAAGGGAGTAGTCAGAAAATTAAAATACCCCCACATTGAACCAAATGTCTTATGGCACCAAGCAACCAAAGGTAGTCATCACGATCCTCCCCAGAAGAGATTGTTCTACTCTTCCTTCCAAGCATCTACCCATTCATCCGTTCATCCTTCCATCCCCCTGCTAATTTCAATTTCACCTTTACATTCTGTCATCCATTCAATCTTTCATCCATCAATGAGCCTGTCACCATTCCGTCCATCCATCTGTTCGCCCATCCATATTCAAATCTATCCATCCATCTTGAAAGGTATCCATCCATCCTTTCATCCAGTCATCCATCCTTTCACTTATACATCCACTCTTTTATCCATCCATTCATCCAGCGATCCTTTCAATCATACATAAATCCTTTCACTCCAACCATCCACCCTTTTACTCCATTCATCCATCCCCCATTTCACTCATCCATCCATCCTTATACTTATCCATCCATCCTTTCACTCATCCATCTATCATTCAGCCTATTCACTCAGCCATCCATTTACACTTTCACTCATCCACCCACCCTCTCATTTATGCTTTCCCTCATCCCTCCATTCACCCTCTCATTTACACATTCACTCATCCATCCATCCACTCTCATTTATGCTTTCACTCATCCATTCATTCAGCTTTTCAGTCGTCCATCCAGCCACCCTTTCATCAAGCCATCCATCTTCCCCCATTTCACTCACCCATCCATTATTTCTCTAATCTATCATACATCCAGTCATCCTTTCGCTCATCCATCCATACATCCCTCCACTCATCCATCCACTCACTCACCCTCCCACCTTTTCATGTTATTTATGAGCCTTTTTACTGTCGAGATGTAGACAGAAGAAGCCCATCAAGAACCATCTCCCACTGCAGCTGCTAAGGCGGGTGGTTGACGACACCATTGTGCTTATACCTGCAACAGTCCAGGACATCCTAGTTATAAACGTGCTCAACCTTTGCAGAGGTCGTAAACCATCCACCTCCCAGATATAAACGTGCTCAACCTTTGCAGAGGTCGTAAACCATCCACCTCCCAGAAATTAATTTGTGCTGTAACTACCAGACTGGCAGGGGCAATGTTTCAGTCCACAAAGGAACGGAATGCCAGCGTGGCTCACGCAGGGCCATATTTATACTTTTTGACGCAAAACTGCGCTAACGCAGTTTTGCGTCAAAAAAATAGGTGGCCTTGCGTGGCTTCATAAATCTCATTTAAGGTTTGTGTCGTGCATATACCACATTGAGGGCCTCATTTACATGAATCTGATGGGTCAGAATTCTTGAGCTGCCCTACAATCCCCTAACAATGCCACAGATGCACTGTATTTACAAGACAGAGCTCCATGGCACACGTTTTCACAGATGTGTCTGAAATTCTGACGCATCTTTTTGCGTCAAACTCACACATTGCTGGACTAACATCAAAAAGATTACGCTACTTCAGCATTACGAGGAGGCCCCATAGAGAAAAGCCCTGTGTCAATTTTATGACTGCTCTGAGCAGGCAGTAAAATTCTAACACAGTGAAGACACAGAATGATGCAGTGAAATATAAATTTCAATGCGTCAGTTCTGTGTGGCTTTTCCTGTGGAAACACCTACCCTGCATACATTATACCTGGCGCAGGTATAATGTGACGCAAGGGCTTACAAACTGACGCATTGGGCCCGATGCATCAGTTTGTAAATCTGGTGCAGTGTAGAGCACTGCTAGTGCCACTGTTGTGTAAAATACAATATGACGCAACAGTGGTGCAAAGGCCTTGTGGCCATATTTATAACCCTGGTTGTTCACAAGTGCTGCTTGTTTATCTGTTCCTACCTGTGGCACTAAGATTGAGTTGTGAGTAGTTCTCTATCCCACACCTTATGAGACACCTCTGGTCATTTAATTGACCCGTTAACTAAAGGAACACAACCTATTCAAAACTGAATCAATCAACATTTTTACATTATCTAAAATTACTTTTTGACTAATATTCACCATGACCAAAAAGATATGTTTCAGACCAGGTAACTCCTGACTCCCGACGGACCCCACCAAAGCACTGTTTAAAGAATTGTATTTACACACATCCTTCTCAATAGCATTTGGTTTCAGTTTTTATCTGGTAGACCTCTGGGCTGGTTTCTTCTTCCTTTTCACCAGTGGAGAACCAGACTGAGGTGGATGTGAAAGAACTTCAGTGCTTGGGTACTCGTGTGTCATGCAGAAGTTACGCACAGGGCGAACAACATTGTTACATTCAGTGGTTACTAGAGTAAGAGATGCTTTAGAAGCCCCGCGCTGGGTTTCAAAATTAAGAGCCTCATATACTGCCTGTTGAGATGCTCCCAGTTTTTCATCCATATTCACAGTCTCATTATTCAATATCCCCAACGCATTGGACAAAAAACTGGCAAAGGATAATGTGGCGGTGCAAGCTTTTCCAGAAAGAGTGGACGTAGTCTCCTTCTTCCCCCAGTTTTTAATCGAGGAACCAAGAGGGTAGCCCAGCCTCTTGCGAGCTATGGTAGGCTAAGGGGGATTCCTACATGCGCTATATAGCGCTGCAAGTACAGCCCCACCTGCAAACACCTCTGGCCCATGTAGTTCTCCCGGACCTCAGAGACAAAGTCAATGCGCCCACAGAGCGGGATTCCTACACACACTATGTAGCGCTCCAAGTATAGCCCCACCTTTGAAGACCTAGGGGCAGTGTGGGCCTTGTAGTTCTCCTGGGCCCCGGCAGCACAGTCAATGCATCCCACACAGCGAGATTCCTACATGAGGTATACAGCACCCAAAGTAAAATCTCATTTGCAAACGCCTGAGAGCAAAGTGGGCCTTGTAGTGCTCCAGCAGGTCCAGTCCTCTTCTGACTTTCCCAAGGGCCAGTGTTCTGAAGTGGGTGAGTGGAGGTGACACATTTGTTCCTGGCAATAGCTAATGGGTGAGAATGACTCCTGGGCACACCCTAGCCAATGGGGCAAAAGTTCCTGCGGCCAGCCTTACTCAATTTGGTCATTTTCAAGATGGTAAAAGTCTTTGGCCCACAGTGAACTTGGGGTCTGGGAGCTGGGGGTGAGTGTGAGAGAGTACCATGGTAATCCTAGTGTAATCTAACACTAAAATCTAGTCTGAGGCAGCCACTGTACCCACAATAATCCCAGAGACAGAAGTCTGGTAGGACAGAAGCAGAGTCCGTCAGCAACCAGAAAGTTTATCTAGAAGATTTGTCGTGACATCCTGTTATATCCCCTTTCCTGTGTGCCTCAAGTGGTATATGTAATCCCAGCAACCTATCAAGCAGGATGTGACATTCAAGCAGGATTCAACACTGTAGTGTCACAAAATAGAGTAGAAACCAAATTTGCAGCGCTACATTATGCAAGGAATTAAAAACAGTGCTGCGCAGAACCTAAAAGGATTGGCCTGCTCCTGGTGTCATCCCGTGCACTGGTGAATAAACAGGCTGCCTGGGCAACACAGTGTTTTGCACCATGGTGCAGAGGTGAATGTGTGCTGTCTAGCATAGGATTGGCACCTGAGGCAAAGCCTTCAGCATAAATTCCTATTCATAGACAAATTCAGAAATCTCCCTCACATTGGACTTAATGCGTCTGTTTTTTGACAAATATACACACTTCCCTTATTTGCGCCTGCTTCAAGGAGGCATTAGTTTTTGGTAAAACGTTTTTTTTGCCTATAGCAGTAGATTGAGCTTTAACCCCAGTAAAATCCCCGTGATATCTCCTTAATGCAAAGTGACACAAAGTAATGCAAAGTGCCTTTGCACTGTGAAAACGTCATGTTTCCAGAGTAAAACATCTAGGCCCAGATTTACAAAGATTTTGCATCAGGTTGCCTCACTTTTTTGACAAAGACCTGATGCAAAATCCATTGTGGTATTTACAAAGCAAGACAAAAGTTGATTTGTGTTCCTTTGTAAGGAAAAAGTAACACAGCTCATTGTGCTGCCTTGCGTTACTTTTCCTCAGGGAGGCAATTCAAGGGGGTGAATGGGTGTTCCCATCCATCCACCCATGAATGTTGATGCAAATCTATATTTACAAAAAATTGTAGACATGGGTCTGCGCCAAAATGGTGCACATGTTTCATTATTTCTCCTCGTTATTTCTTCTTTCACGATGCCGCGCACACGCAAAGAGGAAAAAGCCTGCATGGATGGTTTTTGTGTGGGAATGCTTGGTTAAGAGGTTTCATATTGCAGTCACCTTTCTGTGGCACCAGACAACCTCGGGTTCCAGGCACGGTACTGCTGGAGGCTCTGTGGTTTACAGATTGTGACCTAGCGTCGCCTACAGCTGTGGCAGAGAGCAGCCAATGTGGTAGTTTTGTGACACAAACATTTTCTGCCCACTACCTAAGTACTGCAAATGTTGCTTTATTGGCTGCAAAATTTACAAACCGAAGTCACAAAATCCTGGGGGAGGGGGTCTGTGTAATGTGATAGCATCTGGGCCAGAGGCCTCATGTAAACATTTAGGTAAAAGTGACAAAAGAGTTCTGATTGGACCCTCCACAAGATCTGTTCAACTGCTGACGAGGATGAAATGACTATTTATGTCGCTAGTTGGTGATACACAAAAACTCCTGGAGGCATATTTACAAGCCCCCTAGTGCCTCCTTGTGCAGCCCTAGCATAATTTTTTTACGCTAAGGTGGCGTCAAGGAGGCCTTTTCCCCGTGCCAGATTTACAAAGTGGCGCAAAGTGTCCCACTGCAATCTATGCGCCTGACTCCACGCAGCAGGCATACGCGACAAGGCCCTTCCATGGATACACTCCTTCCTGACAGGCAGAACGTAGAGAGTCAGACTCCCGCCACACCTGTCAGAATCTACAGATAGCAACTGTGGGGTACCCAAAGGATCCTCGTTGAGCCCCACGCTGTTAAACATCGACTTGCCCCTGCTTTCCCCAGTCATCTGGAATTATAGTATGAACATCGTCTCCTATGCTGATGACACCCAGCTGATCATCTCCCTGACTGAAAGTCCCTCAACAGTGAAGAAGAATTTCAAAGACGGGATGGAAGCAGTCACCACCTGGATGAAGGAGAGCTGCCTCAAGCTGAACTCCAACAAGACCGACATCCTCATCCTTGGACCTTCCTCCTCAGTCTGGGACGACTCCTGGTGGCCCTCAACACTCGGCAACCCCACCACCCCGACAGACCATGCACGAAACCTCGGTGCTCACCATGACCAGACAGGTCAACTCTGTTGCATCCACTTGCTTCCACACCCTCTGACTCCTACAGAAGATTTTCAGATGGATACCAACTGACTGCTGAAAAACCATGACACATGCCCTGTTCACAAGCAGAATTGACTACGGCAACCCCCTCTATGCCGGAACCTCCAAGAAGAATCTGAGCAAGCTGCAACAAATCCAGAACGCCGCCGCCAGACTCGCCCTGAACGTCCCCCACTGAGAACACATCACAGGATCACCGTTGAGAAGAGGATCAACTTCAAACTCCTTGTACACGTCTACAGAGCCCCTCACATCGGACCCAGCTATCTCAATCACTGCCTCACCTGATACTCCCCTTCCAGACCTCTGTGCTCCTCCCAGCAGTTGCTCGCCAATGTATCCTGCATAAAGAAGTCCTCGGCTGGAGGATGTTCTTTCACCTACCTGGCAGCAAAAGGTTGGAACACCTTAGCTCTCCACCTCAGACAGTCGCCATCGCTACCTCAATTCAGTAAGGACCTCAAGGCCTGGCTCTTCGACTGAACCCTGAGGACATACCCCACAGCGCCTTGAGACCCTCTGAGTGAGTACCGCGCTCTAAAAATAATTAATTGATTGAATGCATGCATTGAGCCATTTTGTACCCCTTGTGCCACATTATGCCTGCACCAGGCATAATGTATGCCAGAGGGACGTTCCCCCATTAGGAGGCCCAGAAAAATGGTGCAGTGAAATTACAAGATTTCACTGCACCATTTTGTTCCATAATTTTTAATGCCTGCTCAGAGCAAGCATTGCACCACTTTGTACATACAGTGCGGGGAACAGGCCTGAGCTTGAGACGTAGTGTGACATATCCGGGCTGCGAGGTAGGAGAAGGATCTTCCTCCTGATATGCTTTACCGAATCTTGTAAACGGCTGCGCGGGCGAGCTGGGAGGAATGGAGACATCTGTTGCGTACGTAGAAGGTGAGGCGGTGGTTGAGGTATGCTGGTCTTATTTTGTGTAGTGCCTTGTAAGTGTGGATCAGGAGTTTGAACATGGTGCACTTGTTGACTGGGAGCCAGTGTAGGTCTCTGAGGTGGGAGGAGATGTGGCTATGTCGAGGTATGTCCAGGATGAGTCTGGCTCCTGCATTCTGGATTCTTTGTAGTCTTGATTGTAGTTTCTTGGTGATGCTGGCATAGAGTGCATTGCTGCAGTCCAGTTCGCCATTGGCAAGTGCGTGGATGACTGTCTTCCTCGTGTCAGAGGGGATCCACTTGAAAATCATTAGATGGAGTCAGAATGTGTGGAAGCATGACACTGAGAAGGTGTTAACTTGGCGGGTTATGGACATAGAGGAGTCCAGGATAATGCCAAGATTGCGTGCATGGTCTGTGGGAGTGGAGGCATTTCCCAGTGTGGTGGACTACCAGGGGTAGTTCCAGGCAGAAGGGGCGGAGCCGATTATGAGGATCTCTGTCTTGTCTGAGTTGAATTTGAGACAGCTGGCTACCATCCAGGTGGCGTCTGCTCTCCTCCCATTGTCGAAATTTCTCTTGGCCTTTGCAGAGTCATCGGACAGGGAACTTGGCTAGTGGGGCAATGTAGATGTTGAAAAGCGTTGTGCTGAGTGATGATCCTTGGGGCACTCCGCAGCATGTGTCTTCGGGTTCTGATGTGAACAGTGGTAGTCTGACACTCTGTGTTCATCCGGTGAGGAAGGACCTGATCCAGTCCAGTGCTTAATCTCAGGTGCCGGCGTCGTGTAGTCTGGCGCAGAGGGTGGAGTGGGAGATGGTGTCAAACGCATCGGAGAGGTCAAGGAGGATGAGTGCAGCTGTGCCTCCGTGGTCTAGTATGATGCGTATGTCATCAATGGCTGGTAGGAGTGCTGTTTCGGTGCTGTGGTTGCTTCTGAATCCAGATTGGAATGGGTCTAGGATTTGTGTGTCCCAAGGAATTCGGTGAGTTGCTTGTTGACGGCCTATCTTTATTACTTTGGCTGGGAAAGAGAGCAGAGAGATGGGTCTGTAGTTTTTCAGCTCCCTTGGGTGGGCGGCGGGTACGGGATCATGAGGTGGTCCTTGGAGAGTGCGGGAAAAAGTCCATGAGTGTTCCTGGGGTCGGCTAGGTGGCAGGCTGAGAATCTTCCCGGGTTGAGGGTGCATACAGTGTTGGCGTTGCGTTGAACCGGCAGCTGGAGTGAGGACCAGGGTCCGTGGTGCTGGGCGCGGTCCAGGGGTGCAGATGAGTGTGCCTTTGGTGCACCAGCGACGTGCCCGCTGCGTGCAGCCGCACAGCGCCCATCAATAGGAAGGCAAGGGCGAAGGGGGGTCTGGTCAGCTGGGAGGCGGGAGGGTGGGAAAAGTACTTTGCAGGGAGGGAGAGGGGCGGTGCCGCAGGGACAGCAGTGATGTGGGGAAAAGTGAGAGTGAAAGGAGAGAGAAAGAAACAAGAAGGCAAAAATTGAATAAAAGACAAAAAATAAAACAGAAGCAAAAAACTGAAGTAAAGGCAGAAGTAAAAGCAGGAGTAAAGAAAGACAGAAGATACCTATATGCAGATGGCCACTAGGCCACCAGGGATGAGGTGCAGATGGGAACCTGTGGGTGGAGGCTGGCCTCGAAGTGAGTCAGGCAGGCTCTCAGTTTGTTTGGGGCAGAGGGAGCAGTAGCAACAGGTGGAGCAGCACAGGGGAGGGCAACAGACGCTGACCAGGAGGTCAGAGGAGTCATCCTCTCAGTGCGCAGCGGCTGCCATTAAAAAGGAGAGGGAGACGGGGGGTCCAGTCAGCTGGGAAGTGGGAGGGAGGGAAAAGCGCTTCGCAGGGAGGGAGGGGGGCGGGGCCACATGGGGCAGCAGTAAAAGGAGAGAGAAAGAGACAAGAAGGCAAAAATGGAATAAAAGACAGAAAATAAACTGAAGTAAAAAAACTGAAGTAAAAGCAGGAGTAAAGAGAGACAGAAGACACTTACGTGCTGATGGCCACTAGGCTACCAGGGATGAGGCGCAGGTGGAAGCCTACAGGTGGAGGAGGTCCTCAAACCGAGAGCCAGGCAGGCTTTCAGTTTGCTCGGGGCAGAGGCAGCAGCAGCAACAGGTGGAGCTGCACAGGGGAGCACAACAGGCACTGACCAGGAGGTCAGAGGAGTTGTGTGCAAGGGTTTTAGAGTAGCAGGAAACCAGAAGCTTTGGCTTATTTTAACTGAAGCATGGATTGAGTGTTGAAGTTGTTTAGAAGGGTGTTGGCATCAGGCATGGAGTTGATAGGGTGAGAGACAAGTTCACGCATTAGGTGGTCTTTAGAGGATTCTTTGAAAGATCTGATTGTTTGGTCTTCTCTATTAGGTTTATCTTGGTTTGTTGGTAGGATGCTCAGCAGGAAAATAGGGGTGACGAAGTGGGTGGTCCAGTCTAGGAGTATGGGTGGTTTGCAATGGACTGTCAGTGATGTTGAGAGGACAAAGTCAAAGATGTGGCCTTTGGAGTATGCTGGTTGTGTGCCATGCTGTACCACATTGAGAGTATCAATGAGGTTGAAGAGGGTTTCTCTTGTGTTTTTTGAGCTTCTGTTGTTTAAGAAGTTGAATCAGCTAAGATGTTGGTTGGGCATGTTGGATGGAAGAGACAGTGAGGAGAAGTCCTTGTTCTGCTCTGGAGACCTGTAGATGAGATGGAAGGTGAGGTCTGAGTAGCAGAGAGAGGGAATAGCATGTCAGCAGCTCCATGAATTTGCACTTGCTTAGGGTGCAGGACCAGGCCAGCTTATGGATGACAGTGAGGCCTCCTCTCCTCTTATATGTGCAGTCTACATGATGAATGCTGTAGAACAGGGAAAGAAGGATGTCTAGGATGTGGGAGTATGCCATGTTTCTTGTGATAGCTGATGAGTCCTATGATGCCTGGTGTGTGAAGTACTGCAGATCAAATGTTAATGAGCATGAGCTGGAATGTGAGGATGTGTTGTAGCTAGTGGGATATGCATGAGGTTAGATCTATGTGTTGTGCAAATGGTATGTGAGTGTGGGGTGACACACGTGCATTTTTTATACTTTGTATGTTTCAGTGGAATAGGGGGTTCTGGACCAAGGCCCATCCTAGCCCACAGAGGCTCAAACAGGCAACGACCTTGATTGCACTGCCATTTGCTGGAGATGTCTGGGCAAAAGGACAGCATGAAGAGCTGACTAAAATAGGGACAATGCAGTAAGTGATGTCACCTCCTCTGCAGATGAATGATGGGAAATCTAGTGATGTCACTTCCTATGCAGACAGAAGATGGGAAATCAAGTGATGTAATTTCCTGTGCAGACAGATGATGGACAATCTAGTGATGTCACTTCCTATGCAGATCGGTGTTGGGAGATGAAGTTCTCTTGGTTGGCTTCTTCTTTTAAAGGCTGTTTAGGCAGGAAAACAGTGATGTCATTTCTTATGCAGATGAATACTGGGAAAATCAGATGGCACCTGCACTAATATGATACTGTATCCATTCAATCATATGCATACAAAATGTGCCAATTATTTTTGTATTGTTTTTAATTTATCAAACATCTGTAAATATTATTGCATCTTTAATTATTGAAGGTTCTGGTGTATTTTTCTGTTTCTCTTCGAAATTAGCACTTTCATTGTAAAGCGCTATCATCTTTGAGTGTCCCGTTATGGAAAAAATAGATTAAACTTCTGGATTTCAGCTCTGTCAGAGTAACAATTGCACTGCCATTCGTTGGTCTGTGCTGCCATCTTGTGTTGATTAGAGGAATGACACAGTCAGAGCTTTGGTGACTTATAGGCCTCGGATGAGTTCTGCTAGATGAAACTCTGCGAAGTGCCGAAAAAACTGTACTGCGTTATGCGGAGTTCCGTGAGAAGCGGAGTTTGGGTAAGTGTGCTGATTTCCAGCGCCAGGATTTTCCCCAGCACGAACGGCTTCACGCAGCACGCCAGAGGGCGCTAACTTCTTTCTGTCGCTTGAGTCGATTTTTTACTCGAGCAGCAGCTTCCTCAATGCGATCAGCAGCTTTCCGAATGCAAGCGGTAATGATCAGCTGCGACCGCCCGCATTCAGAAATCTCACTCGCTCTCGCCAATATAGCGATTTCTCTGGCTCATGCTCACCAACTTAATGTTGGCGAGCCGCGCAAGAGAAAAAAACTCTGCTCTGCGTCACTTCGTGAAGTTTTTCAGAACTCTCTGTGTAGAGTGGGCAAAACTCTGCGAACTCCACTGGCAGAGCAGAATTCTTTATCCACCCCTAGCGATTTACTAAGCTTTTATTCATGCATGTTCTCAAAGTTCAGTACTAAACTGGAACTGCTCCTGGCTATACCAAAGCGTCTCAGCACCTTTGATATTCTAATTCTCAGGTCTTATGAGGCTATGCCAAAACATTTATGCTGCACATGTATCCCTGCAATTCAGTAACAGGACCGGAAGCGAGGATTATGTATTATTTTGCTATGTTTATCACAACTCATTACTGAAGTGCAGAGGGAAAAATAAGCAGCAGTAACCATGAGTTTAGAGTTGAGAATTACGTGATCAGTAACACAATCATGTCACTCAATGTACAAAAAAACTTCAAAGAAACGCTGTCACTTTCTCTTTCTTTTGCTGTTCTTCAGCTTCGAGAAGTCTTTTCCATTGTGTTCCAATGTTAACCTGTTATTAGAAATATTGCCTATTTAGTGATATTTGTTTGTCTTAATTTGTTGGGCTTCTTGGCCGTCTACTATATTTGATTGTTTTTTCATCTCACAGCTTAACGATTTCTGCTAACCGATGTTGTGTTTCGCAGGCTTCGGCGGAACGATGTAGCAGTTGCGTTTCGAGGTCTATGTCCACCATTTCAGATTCTCTCTGACTGCTCTTTGGTTTAGGTGGTGACAACTGAGTAACCTCAAGCACTTAAGTGATTACAGTACCTCGGTCTTGCTTTTATATGCATGCGTTACTCTGCGCCAGGAAGGTGTTATATGGGTGGAGCGTGGGTATTCTCACATATCTACTCGTTCTTTTTGCTACACTCCCAGATTTACTAAGAGTAGTAAACCTGCAAATATGTCACAATTGTATACCTTTCCGATAGAGGTGCAATGAGGAGAAATGTCTTTTATTCTCTTCATTGTTTCCTCTTTCTAAGTGTGCTGCACCTTGCAGCACACGTAGAAAGAGGAAAAAGCCCCTAAGGATTATTTTTGTGCAGAATGGTACTCATTCCTGCACAAAAACAATCCTGCCTGCAATGCAGGTACCCGTGCACCATGACTCGAGGGTACCTGCATTGGTAGTAGGCAGCACATAACATGCCAGCGCAGTGACACAGCAGGAACGCACCATATGTTAGTAAATATGATGCATTCTTGACCTCTCCATTTGACGCTGTGCATCACAGCAAGTTGTCTTGCTGTGTTGTGCTGCATCAAATATTGATAAATCTGGTCCTTAATGTTTGTGGCACTGCTACAAGAGGATATTGCCTGGCACCTCAGAGTAAAGTGCAAATAACAGCGGTTTCCCCCACCCACTACTACTTCCAAGAAAGTAGTTGGGATGTCAACCCTCATCCTATTTATAGAGAGTATTACTGAACTATGGAGAGAACTAACTTCTTTTAGGATACAGTCAGAAATGTTCTGGTACCTCCCAAATGTTTTATAAGATGGCTGCAAGACAAGGTGGGAATCCCTCTCTAGGGAAGCCAGTCACAACATCTTTGATGGGGGATAATTTATCCCATAAACTTAATTCAGCCATGCAAGAGTTGGTGGGTTTGGCACTAACATGGGCTCCACACCCGCTTCCACTCCCGAATTCCAAATGATTAACCCCTCTGCAATTCGCCTTTTGAAGAGCCCTGATACAAACCACGACAATCGAGAGAGGCTGTCTGGTAAAGAAGCTAAAAGGAAAATCAATGGAGATGTGGGCGGTGAAAGTGCAGACGTAAAGATGATTTTCTGGTTAATCCCAAGGAAATCCGTGAGAAGGCACATAACTTGCATTTTCCCTGATTAGCTTTCTCAGTGAGAAGAAGTAAGTCTCACAGCCCTAAAATGGGAGGATACAGACCAACATTTGGATGATGCTTCAGGAGAGTCATAAGAAGACGACCAAGGGATCTGTCATGCACCGATGGGGAAAAGTAAACAAGATTACAGCCTAGGCAACCTCAGAGACCAGCCTGCTAGTGCCTCGCATAAACTGAAAATATGCCCAAAGGCATATTTTTCTAATGACATTAAACTTACCACATCCTCTGATTAAGCTCCATCAGGGGAAAGCTGCTCATGTCTAAAATATGCTGAGGTACTGTGATAGAATCCTGCTGCCACATCCTCAGAATGCGTCACATAATAATCAAATGGCTCCCCATGCACACAAGGTGCACTGTCACTCAAGCCCTCATCACAAGCAGATACAGCTATGGCAATGCACTCTGTGTCAGCATCTCCAAACAAATCACACACAGACTCCAAGTCATCCAGAACACTGCCATCAGATTCATCCTAGACATCCCCAAAAGCGTGAACAACTTCCCCTACCTCACGGTACTGCACTGGCTATCCATCTAGAAATGCTGCATACTCAAAATTCTCATCCATGCCTACAAAACCCTTCACAACACAGGGCCGGACTACCTAAATGATTGACTCCAACTCTATCAACACTCCAGACAGCTGTGCTCCACCTCCTCTTCTTCACACAAATCCACCACATCTGCAGAAGCAAAAAAGAGGGGCTTGCCTTATTCTTTATCTCAGCCAAAGGCTTGAATAAACTCCCTCTAAAAATCAGGAACACCACCCCTGACCGCAACTTTTATAAGAAGCTGAAGACCTGGCTGTTTAACTACGATCACCACTGGACCTTCTCTCCTGCTCTAGTACCTGGATACACTCATGGGTGACAAGCTATGCCATACAAATCTATATAACATAACATGACATAACTGGCACACTTTAGAGGAAGAGATGTCTAATTGCCTTTAAGCAAGGGGAAAGTAACTATGGAGGGAAAAGTGACGATGACGCCAAAGTTCGGATCTAATGTGACCACCTTTCTCAGTACATTTTTTAACAGTCTGAAAGGTCTGGTCAATGCTTGCCATGTGTACCCAGAACAACTGTTGGATATCTCTGGTTCTCTTACCAAAATGTCAGATTTAGCAGTGACAGCAAAAGAGAATAGTTCAAAAGTGGACTCATATCCTGTCTTGGTAGGTCTAGTGGGCTGTCTCCCTGCTGGGCAACATAGTAAATGTCATCTTAGCTGAGAGGTGCCATTCAAAGTTGATTTGGTTTGACCCTAAAGTGGGAGATTTTGCCTCTTCAGGAGTTGGTGCGATTTTGGAAGGCATGTTATTTAGTAATCCTTTCATAAATTCTTCAGATAAAGGGTAGAGGGCAAAGCTGGCTTAAGAGGATTTTTAATCAGGGCCTTTTTTTGGTGGGCCAGTTGTTGCAAAGGGTGGTTGACCAGGTGTG
Source organism: Pleurodeles waltl (assembly GCF_031143425.1). Taxonomy (NCBI): domain Eukaryota; kingdom Metazoa; phylum Chordata; class Amphibia; order Caudata; family Salamandridae; genus Pleurodeles; species Pleurodeles waltl. Next base: position 160,169,520 of record NC_090441.1, read on the forward strand.
TTAAACAAAAATACAGCTCTCAATGTCAGCCAAATGTCAGTAGATGTGGCATTTGGAACCATTACAGGTTCTCAATGTTCTTTCCATTAAAACCTTGAGGTGGTGCTCCTGTGGCAGGAACAGAGGATCCACTTTTTACCAGAGAGGCTGCAGGTAAGCCTTATCCCAATGTAGATAGTCACCTTAGTGGGCAGGACAAGACAATTCCTTCACTCTTGGTCACAGTTGATACTGGATGTATGGGTTCTGGAAACAATTCAGAACTCCCACTTAGAGATTTACCAGACCCCTGCAACCTCAAATGTCAAGTCCTACAGCATTTTCAGCAATGAGTCCTGCTAAGCAGGACTCTGAACTCAGGTATTGCTCCCAGAAATAGCTGGCACCCTCAAATAAATTGATGTATCCGCAATATCTTTTTGGTTGCGAAAAAGAGCAAGGGTTTCTTTCATCTAGTGATAAATCTAAAGGGAGTTGATTCCTTCATCGTTTAATATCATTTTGAGATGGAGGGCATTCACTTTCTGAGAAATTTCCTGAAACAGGACACTGGATGGTTCCACTATATTTCAAGGACACATATCCCACCATAACTATTTTACCCATGCTGCAGATTTCAATAGTTTCGGTGGGGGTATCTACTGCACAAATTCACAACACTCCTCTTAGGTCTCTTGTCAACACCGTAGTGCTTCAACAAATTCATTAGATTAGACCATTGGTCATAGCCCTCAGAGCCATGGGCAAATGGATAATTACCTATTTGAGCCAATGGTGCTGACACAATTTTCAAAGTGAGGGCTCTGACATCAACTGTACATCACTTAAGTCATAGGAAATGTGAAAACTTCAAGCATTAAACAAAGAACAAGTGTAGCAAATGAACCAAGGCTGTTCAGCAGGAGAGTGGTAAGGGTGTAACATGTAGCCAGGGATGTGTTTTGGAACACACTGTCAGATACAGATTTCTAAAGCAGGATGTGGTACTACTCTGTAATTTAAAGGCAGCACATTTTCCATTGAAATGGCCACATAATATGCACAAACATGCAGCTGTACTGATAAAAGTATGCAGCACACAAAAGATGTGTAGAAATTGGGTTTCGGCAAATTTGTTATCACTTGTGCATCACCAAGTAAAGTGCCTTGGTTTGTTTTGATCCTCTGAACATATCGGTTTGCAACATACAGAATTTTTTTTAAATGTGCTTTGTTTGTCATTTCCAAAATGCTGATAAGGTTTGATATATTTGTAAGGCTCACTTATAGATATTTGAGTTATGTTGTATGTTGTATGATCCTTTCACACTGTCTGTGCCCCAGCAATATTGTCACATAGTTCAGTTTACAAATGGCTCTCAATTTGGAATCAGAGAAACAAAAGTAAATACCAATCTTCATTTAAAAAAATAAGCAAAAAATTGGCAGAATTCATAGCCTGACGTTTGACCTCTATCTTTGAAAGCACAGGAAGATAGAAGATATAAATACATCTTTATTGCTCATTCACCTACTGAACCGCAGCATGATTATATAGGGTTGTTGCAATAACTCTCTCTATGAGAACAAGAGGGTACTCCTGTAAATTTTTGTTACCCTGTACTCACATTCCAGATGACCCTGGTGGTAGGGTAGTGAACCCCGAAATCTCTTACATTGTATAAAAGGACCCTGACCCACTAGTACCACCAGTGGCATGCTTCATCATTGGATCCTCATGCACTACACCAAATGTGTGTGGGGGTGCTCAATGTTGTTTGTTAGCTAAGCTGTTATTACTAAGGGATCTGTGATCAAAATTGCCTGCAGGTTTTCGTATCAATGCTCAACTAGCCTCTTTATTTTGGATACCTTTGGCAAGATTGAAAACATTTAAGAAAGGATGCTAGTGGGGTATATCATGTACACCAACATCTTAGGTTGAAATGTTTCAGCCAAATTCCTTGCCAAAGAGGTTCAAATGGCTTTCTTCAGAACTGAGTTTCCTCAGAGGTGCAGAGGAATGAAAATATACAAGAATTCAGAGAGAGTTCAGATTGGGAACCTGACGGTCTCCCCTAGTTATGTCTTCTGACTGATGGACGAAGGTGCTGCAACAACCCAAACACCCCTACTTCCAGATCCTATGACCCAGATGAGGGAAACAGCCTTTACCATGCAGGTATTAAAATGCAATTCCTTTGCCACACATTGCCTTTACCATGCATGCCACAACAAAATGGTAAGCATATATAAGGTAAATGTGTGTTTGTATATAATATATATACAGGAAGGTGTTTCCATGGGTGATGCATGGGTGTTCCCATGTGACATCCCTGGATCTACACACACTTCCAGGTTTACAAAAGCTTGTAAACCTGGGAATGTACCAAAAAAGATATGCCTCCCCAGGAGAGGCATAACAAGGAGAAATCTGTTTATTTCTCCTTGTTCTTTCCTCTTTCTATGTGTTCTGCATTCTGCAGTACACATAGAAAGAGGAAAACATTTCTCTTGTTTTTTTTGTGCAGGAAGGTATATCTTCCTGCTCAAAAACAATCCTACATGCAACACAGGCACCCTTGCACCAGGGCACCAGTGCAGGGGGGAAGTACAGGAATGCACTCTGTTAGAAACATACTGTGCAATCCTGCCCTTTCCCTGTGATACAGAGCAGCACAGCACGCTGACTTGCTGTGTTGCCCTGCACCACAAAGCCCATAAATATGGGCCTATGTCTTTTACCCAAACTCAAGAATGTCTCCATTATAAACAGGAATACCCCATGCTCACTAATACATTGCCTCTTGATCAGTATAAACGTATCATATATACTGGTGGTTCAGCACAGCCTGCTATAGGCACCAAACACCAAAACTCGACAGCTTGCACCACCATACATAGTGCATTGGAGGGTGGAAAATTCCATCCTCAAAAAACTCCTACACACTCCCTAGGGGACTGTACTTCACAACTAGCTGAATTGAATACCTTGAATATGACACTAGAAAATACCAATTAAGAATCTTCCTCTCTCATAGTGTGTGACTCATATTATTGTGTCCAGTCTTTTAATTAAAACTTACATTACTGGTGCATGAATGGATTCATAGACCCAAAAGGGAACACAATATAGCATAAATTGCTTTTGGGGAAAGGTGGCACAACTGAAAGACGGTTTGCCTCAGGCTCAAGATATTTATACATTGAGTCATCAGTGGGTTGTAAACACATTGTTGTGAGTTCATTGGCTGAGGAAGCAGCTACATCAGCAGTAAAAACTGCAACTGCTGCTGCGATTACTCATTCTTATTAGAGGGTAGATGAAGATTTCATGGCTGCTGGCAATGCTTTGTGCAATGGCACCCCAGTACCTAAAAATATCCTGCACAATATTCCTACCACATAAGTTCCCAAAACATTCCTTTTGCTACCATCCCCGGGTCGGGTGATTGTGGATACCTAATAAAGATCGTGGGTTAGAACTAATTATAGATGCTCATGAGGTTGTTGCATTTGCCCATGCTAATGACACGGGACCCCAGTTTCTCTATTACAGAAGCGCTATTGGTGGCAGTGTCTGAACTAACAGACAAACAATAAGTCCTTAGTTGTGACATTTGCCAGCAAATTAAATCCAGCATTGCATGCTGACCGCAGACACCCTTTTTAGTTTCAAACAAACCACTCTTGGACCATTGCGTTCCCTTAAATTCAGGTGGTGCATTTACATTTTTTCTACTTGCTATAGGTTCTTGCTCCAGATCCCTATGGGGATGTTCTTTATCAGAACATATGCAGTAGCTGCATTTCATTTGGACCAGGGCCCAGCTTTTGCCTCTAAGGCTTACAGGGAAACTATTGGAGCATTAGGGCCCGTATTTATACTCCGTTTGCGCCGAATTTGCGTCGTTTTTTTCGACGCAAATTCGACGCTAAACTAACGCCAACTAACGCCATATTTATACTATGGCGTTAGAGGCGTCTAGCGCCAAAGTTACCGGAATGTGCGTCATTTTTTAGCTTGAACCCCTTCCTTGCGTTAATGATATGCAAGGGAGGCGTTCCCGTCTTAAAAAATGACTCCCAGGCCTTTACGTGGTATTTATACTCCCGGGCAAAAGAGACGCCCGGGAGTGGGCGTGGCTAAAAACGGCGCATTTGCGCCGCTTTTTAACGCCTGGGTCAGGCATGGCGTTAAGGGACAAGTGGGCTCAAAATGAGCCCAGAGTGCCCTCCCCTGCCCCCAGGGACCCCCCCTGCCACCCTTGCCCACCCCAGGAGGACACCCAAGGCTGGAGGGACCCACCCCAGGGACATTCAGGTAAGTTCAGGTAAGTATTTATTTTATTTTTTTAATAATTTTTTTTGGCATAGGGGGGCCTGATTTGTGCCCCCCTACATGCCACTATGCCCAATGACCATGCCCAGGGGACAGAAGTCCCCTGGGCATGGCCATTGGGCAAGGGGGCATGACTCCTATCTTTACAATGATAGGAGTCATGTTGATGGGGGATGGGCGTCGTTAAAAAATGGCGCAAGTCGGGTTAAGACGATTTTTTTGCCTCAACCTGACTTGTCCCATTTTAAGACGCCCTAACGTCATTTTTGCCCAACGCCGGCGCTGCCTGGTCTACGTGGTTTTTTTCCACGCACACCAGGCAGCGCCGGTCTGCTTGCGCCGGCTAACGCCATTCCATAAATACGGCGCCCGCATGGCGCTTCAGAATGGCGTTAGACGGCGCAAAATTTTTTGACGCTAAACTGCGTTAGCGCAGTTTAGCGTCAAAAAGTATAAATATGGGCCTAGGTGTGGCTGTGCATTATTCAACTCAATATCTTCCTGAGGGAAATTTGATTATGGAGAGGAATAACCGTGATGTAAAGCAATTCTTAACAGATAGAGCATAAGGTTCAGGTCATAGTTGGATCCATCACTTATATGGAGTCCAGAAAGCATTAAATATTCTGCCTAGATGGTCTTTGGGTGGCCAGACCCCATACAAGGTTGTTTTTGGCATCCAGATCTAGATCTCAACAGTCCTGGGATAGTGGCAGCAGACATGAATATTCCGCTGGTTTTCAGGAACTAAGACTTCCAGGATGAGCATGCTAACAAGCAATTTCAACGTTCTGACACTGATGGAGTGAGGGAGCAACTAGCACCTTACAGCTGTGTTCCCAAAGTTGGGAATCTAGGGCCAGATGTATCAAAGCTTTTTGCATTCGCAAACGGTGCAAATGCCTGTTTGCAAATGCAAAAAGCCATTTCAGAATGTATCAAAGGCATTCTGAAAGCAATTTTAAGGAATCGCTAAAATAGCGATTCCTTAAAATTGCAACCCCGTTTAGAGAGTTGCAAATTGCGACTCTCTAAATAAGAAATCACAAATAAGGATTCCTTATTTGCAATTTCTAAAGCACATGTAAGAAGCAATTCCTTAATGCAAATTGGGCATTAAGGAATCGCTATTTACCACCAAGTTGAACTTGGTGGTAACCATGTGCAAATTTTGAAAATGCATTTAAAATGCATTTTTAAAATGTACATGTAAAGCACACATGCCCTTTTGGCATGTGTGCACCTTGCATGTCCTAAAAAACTTTTTGGGGTGCAGCAGAGGAGCACCCTGGGGTTTTGCATTTCCAAAATTGCGATTTCCAGTTAAGAAATCGCAATTTTGGAAATGCAAAAAATTCGCAAATATGGGCCTAGAGGCCCATAGGTGCAAATGGGGCCGGTATCGCAATTTGCGATTTGGTAATAGAATTTGCGATTTTTAAGAAATCGCTATTACCGAATCGCAAATGTGGTACATTGCGTTTTGCGAATCAGAAATAGCGATTTCTTAAAAATTGCTATTTCCGACTCGCAAAAGGCAATCTTGATACATCTGGCCCTTAGTTTGAGAGAAGAAGATTAGGGTAAAAAAGGAGTTTGGCTCATCATTTTGTGCACCTGTGCTAGTCCTCGGTGGTCAAGGTACCAGAACTGTGATTTTGCCACCGCCTGCTGGTTGTAAAGACTAAAGATTTGTTTCAATCGATCAAGTAAAATTGCATCATGTGGCCATTCCACATAGAAGGCCATGAAGACACCTGGGTATTTCCCTAACGCCTCTCACTGCCCTAGAGAAAATACCTCTACAAGTATAGAATAACACCAATATTGTTTCCCCCGGCTGGGGAGGGCAAAGAACGAACTTTTGTTGATTCGTGTAGCGCTGTAAATCAAGAAATACACCAGACATAAGTCTACAGTTTTCGAATGATACTCAAAACAACAGATGGCTTCTAGTTATTTTGTTGACATTGACAACTTCTCTGCTGAGTCTTCTCATATTTGTGATTGTGATTTTCTTTGTTGGTTGAAACACACTTATCCGCTCCTCTCATGATCTTATTTATGGATTGCCTTTGCATTGCTTTTACTGCTTTTGCAGATTAGATATATGACTATTTTCTTCTTGCTTATAAATGGACATTACCTCCCAGAATGCTCTGCTGTAGAACTGGTAGCAGAGGTGTTGAAACCTCATTTGTCTTCCTCCAAAGTGCGAAGAGACCTGCCCCTTGTGAAAAGTTCTGCTTTTCCAGTCTCTGATGGAATTGTGTGGGATAAGGTCACAGATGATAATTTTGGTCCGACATAAAATCTGCAACTTCCTTATGTTTTTAAAGTAGAATTTCATGGCGTGATAACACCAGGTCTTATTTCTGATGAATGGGATGTAAAAACAATGACTTCAAAGCTATCTGAGCTTGAATGTTATACTGTAGTAGAAAGTGAGGATATATACATGAATTCTGCTAATTAAGGTGGCATGTTTTGTTACCATCATTATGCCCACCACTATTTACATAGAGCTAGTACTTTGCGTACAGTTTTTTACTGTACACAATGGGAACTTTGCCTGGCATCACCAGTGGGTAGTCCCAAAATATATTCAGACAAATTTGTATAGTTTTCTGGGCACGATACCACTGATCTGGTTTCTTATTACTATAAACTTACCCCTACAAAAGTGAGAAAAAACATGCTGACTAAGACAAAATTAATTTATTCAAATTTATTTGCTTCCCAACTGGCAATTAAAGGCTATGAATATAGTAAAGAAACAATTGATTTAAAGTCGGTTTGGGGTACATACCATTGGCAAGTGCAGGGCTTAGATGCCTTATTTAAAGCCTGTTTAGTACCAATAAAGATTTGTTTTTTGTTTTTTAAAGACACAGTGCAGCAAACTACTTACTTGGGTCTAGCAAAAATTTAAGAGATCAATGTCTCAATGAACGTTCTAGTGAACGGTTCGAGAATTGGCAACACTTTGTGAATTACACTGATGAACAATAAAATTGCATGGTACAGAATGGTACATTTAATTCTACACTTCTAGGATCAAATGGGTGGTTATTTTGGCCAGTGGACAGAAATGGTTGTCATGCACGTTTTTATTCACCTCACAGGGTTTTAAAGCAAGCAGAATGGACCCTCGTTACGCCCTGTCCCAACATTCAGGGGTTGTCACTTCCTACTGTGTGGGGATGTTATGCCAACAATGGTTACAACATTCCACTTTGTCTGCAGTAAAAGAATACCTCTCTCTCTCTTCTCTGATGACATGCATTTACAAAATGTCTTGGTAGTTCCCAGGTCACCACATTCTAAAAGGTTTCTATATGCCATCTCTAATGAAATTTGGAAGCTTCCTCAAATGGAAGCTGCTGCTCATTTAAGGAAAATTGATCAGGCTGCTTTGGAAAAAGCATTGGCTCTTGTTGATAATGCAATGAATACGCTGTCCACTCGTATTTACACCTTGAATAACATTGTATCATCTCCAAATGACATTACACAGAATGACATGTATTTTTTACAACATGGGGAAAGTCACCTTTCATCTATTATGCAGTTGAGCTTGAAACTACAGGTTTTACCATCAAACCGCATGCCCCAGAAGAACGTACATGCAACAGAATTTTTTTTGCATTTTAATTTAACATGCAAACAAAAAATAATAGCAAAGAAAGACACTACTTATACAATGCTGAATATCAAAAGGTTAGAAAAAGTGTCTTTCACAGTAGCCGAGACACCATCATCAGTATGGCTCTATTCATGGAGTTATCTCACTGCCAGTTTCAATGTTTCAGTTCACATCATGTGTGAAACTTTTTCCAGTAGGCAGATATGAAGCTTTGGGAGAGAGTTTCATTCACAAGATGTGTAGTTACCCTTTGATTGCAAATGTGTGAGTGGGGAAAAGGAGGTCTTTCTCAGCTGAAAAAAATGTGAAACTTTGCAGCTACATAGAAGTACCAAAGCATCATTTTGGAATGATTGTTTATGTGCAGGAAGGAGCACCTTCCTGCACATAAACAATCATCCATGGCATTTGCTTCTCCTATGTGTGCTGCAGAATGAAGCACACATAGAAAAAGCAAAAAACGAAAAGGAATAAAAACATTCCTCCATGTTTTGCCATGCTAATGCCACCCCTGAGGTGCTGCCACAGATATACGGGGCACCATCAAAAGCAATGGATGTTGCAATGGAATGCCCACTGCAGCACCCATTGCACGCCATTCTGACACAAAAATCTGTGTTGGAGGGGCCATATTTACAAGGGGGCGTAATGTCACAAAACGTGGAGTTTCACCTCCTTCTAAATATGGAGCAGTGGTTAGCACCACAGGAGCGTCGCAAAAAGTGACGTCCCGGTGGTGATAGAACATTGTAAATCTGCCCATAAAGGCCTTATTGTTTCAGAAAAAGGAGGCACTTACATCTGCCCATAAAACATTTGAACTACAAGTTGCAATGTTGTCCTCCAAAATACAATCGCAAACGAGCACAATTTTTTCCTGGCATTATCATGAACTTGTGCATCACATATTTAATGCTTCCAACACTGCAGATGTGGTACTCTTTTGAAAAGTGGTTGGGTCTGGATTTGTCAACACGTTCCAGACTGTTTTCAGAGTGAAACCATCTTTTAAACACCTGTTATTTTCAAGTATATTTGGAGGTATACCACTTCTGTTGTTATTTATTGGTGGTATTTTGGTCCTATTTTTGCTGCTCCACAACGGATGTCCCACCTTGAGGCCAAATGGTGATGGAACTACCACATGTCCAGGTGTGCCATGAACGCATCATACAGTACTTTGGAGAGTCTTTGCTGGAGGAATGAAAACGTGTCCCTGTCTTTTTGGCCAGTATGGTTCTAATGTGTGTGGCCGCTGTCTTTGATTCCCTTTTGAGTGTGCACTCGACATCTCTCTTGCAAAACAATTGGTACAATCTATGGACATTGATCTGCAGATGTGCCTGGTGAGGGCTCATTTCTGGTTTTGTCCCATTAGACTGCCATTGCTACAAGAGACTTTCTGTGAGCCATTCTTTACTTTGGAAATGGATGCTTTTGCTCCTGGATCCCTTATCAATGGCTCTTCTTCTTATGCAACAGCTGTGACATCAGCTGAGGGCACTGACCATGTTTGTTCCTCTGATTTGCTTGCTGAGGCCATTGTAGTTATGTCTTCTGCGGATGGGGATTCCATCTTGGATCCCATTAACTCTGATAACATGGATAACATTCGGGAAGGCGCCTTCGATTTTTAAATTTGGCCCTTGTTTTTATCAAATTGTCTTAATTGATTTTACGTTTTTAATTGCCATTTTTTTAAAGGCTTGTTTGCTTTGCTTGTTGAGGTCAATATTTTATTCCTTTTTAGTGTAGTTGTGTTAAGAAGTATGTTTTTTCATGGCCCAGGGAAGGGTGCTTTGAGGCCTTCTTGGGCCGACTCTGGTTCCCAATTTTAGCTTGGTTTTATCTTTTACATTTTTCACGTTTAAGGCTGACATCTCTTTTTAGCAATATTTTACACAATTTATGTTTACACAATAATATTCTGAGAATACATTGTACTTGCTGTTTGTTTTTAGTTAGCTTTCTCAAAATGTATTCTGTACACTCTGTTCACGGCTTGGAACATAGAAGAAGCTATCCTAGTGCTTGCATTGCCCAATCGGTGACAGCTTCTAACATCTAGACATATCATTACATCAGAGTTGTGCCTCAAACACAGTGTGGTTTTGATTATATAAATGTGCACAGCCCCAGAGGGGATGGAAGAGCACTCTGGCCACTACTGTCCTGGAACAAATCCTGTGTTCACCAGGCAGCTCTGCTGATGCTGATCTTCCGTTTTGCAGAGAAGGACTGCCATATTCACTATATAATATTGCTCTCCAGATAATGGGGTCTCAGGCTATCTTTCTACATTGGGCACAGGGTACACCCACTATGCTCTCAGATTGTAGATAGCGCTAGGGAGGAAAATATAGATCTGAGATTATCGTGGTTGAACTGTTTATTCTTTTCACCATGTTAATAATGCTTTGTTTCATCTGCCTATTAATCACACATCATTCTCTCTATGCAAGACTATGATTGCTCCATTAAATGTTTAAAAATATTTATTTGTACCTTTCTTGTGTTTACCATGGGCATCCAGGAGTAAAACAAAGAAATGGTAAGATCTTTTCCATTCCTTCCTTGGGAGTCAGAGTGTCATGCTTGAGGTTGCTGTAATCATCTGTTACACTGGGAAGGTTGGGGGTTCAGGCGAGGTTCTATGACCTAGCTAGAACTTTGGGTCAACAGTTTCTGATGTTGCAGATGGACTAAGTCTTCTCGTCCTGAAGTTCTGCTTCCCTAATACACAGTCTTACCTTTTTAGTGGGAACCGTAAAACAGGACTAGGGTGGTAAGCATGTTTTTAGGGTTTAAGGGTTGGTAAAGGAATAGGATGCTAGGGTTATAAATAAAGGGGTAGTTTTGGGGGTTCCCCCAAAAAAACAAAAAATGAATTTAAATAGGGGGGGGGGAGGGTTTGTGGGTTGCCTCCCATTAAAGAAAAATAAGTTAAATATTTATATAGACATGCACATACACACACACATCTGTATACATGCACACAGACACACACACAAAAGAGGCATGCCTGGTAAAGATATATGTATGGTAAAAGTTTAGGTGGTAAGGGCAATATGCGGTAAACACATTGTGTTGTAATGGATGCATGGTAAAGCATGTGCAGTAAACGCATGTGTGGTAATGTCATACAACCGCCAATGACATCATTCTTATGTCTCAGGACCCTCAAACAGGAATTGTCACAATAGATCTCTTACAAAGTTTGGTGTCCATAATTATTGGCCCAAAGTCATTTCTACTTCCCAGTCAACAAATGAAACATTTGGGGTTCCAGATAGACTCCAAAACAGTTACACAGTTTTTCCATGTAAAGAAAGAAATGAGAGCAATACTGTCCAGAAATACCCTATACCTGTGACATCTGGCAAGGACTGTAAGCATGCTTGAATCTTTGAGTCAGACAATATTTTCTAGCTGGTTATAGCAAGTCACCTTGCTGCGCTGACCTGCATCACTGGGAAAGGGCAGGAATGCACCGTATTAATCCAATATGGTGCATTTCTTTCCTTTTGCCTTGCGCTAATGCCATTTTGGCAGCCTAGCTCCAATGCAGGCACCCTTGCACCATTTGTGGGCAGGATTGTTTTTGTGCAGGGAAGGGCACCTTCCTATACGGAGGCACCTTTCTGTATGGAAACAATCCGAAGAGGCATTTTTCTCTTTCTTTGTGTGCTGCATTCTGCAGGAGATATGTCTCCTTGTTACATATCTTTTTGGTGCATTACTAGGTTTACATGGTCTTTTAGATCTGGGAATGCATAAAAAAGAATGGAAGTTGCGTGGGTATACCCATGCAACTCCTGTGGAACGCCTTTTTTTGCGTAGAGTAATGCAATGCAGCGATTTTCCCTGTTTTGCATTTAATCCATATTTTTGCAGCCATTCAAATCCACGCAAGGTGGCTTTGTGTGACTTCAAAAATGTGAACTAGAGGTTTGTGCCATGCATGAACCTCGTTGAGAGGTGCAAGCAAGGCTCAACCCTCTCGTAAATATGTCCCTTACTTTCCACAGCAAACCGTTTTTTGGCTGAAAAGTAGTCCTTAAAGTAACACAAAGAGGGGCAGATTTATTAAAATGTTGAGTAATGCAGAACAGCAATGAACATTGCGGTGCTATGTTGTGCAAGGGGTAGAACACCATGCAGACCCAGATCTACAAAGACATGGTGCTGCTGCTGCCATCCCCTGTACTGGCGCGCAAACAGGCTTCCTAGTGCCAACCACACACCATGGCACCATACTTTGCATTAAGGGGGCATCCCATGGCTGGTACCTAGGCATTCCGAAGACACCACCCATGATGTTTGACAGTAAGCATACAAAGTGTACACTGTTCCAAAAATGTAGTCAACCAGAGGACCAGGGACTACTAGAGCGTGGAACCCTCATGCATCACAATGGATGACTAGCTTCATTATCGGTAACGCTCTTCGCCAGGCTGGTACTGCAATGCCTGGTGGGCTCCCCGGAGGGGGCTCTTAACCAAATCGCTCTCTAAGTAGCTCGTGGATCCAAATTAGATGGATGGGTACCTCATTAAGCGTCCCAGCGTAAACCGGAGAGAGTAGTACAAAAATAAAATTGGTTATCCATCTCAAAAGAACATCATACATTTAATTAGTATAAGTGAGGTAGAGACCAAGATTAAAAAACAAGGTGAAAGTATAACTGATGAGTGACAATGCTCAAGTACTTTCAACAAAAACCTAGAGTATCCCAAGAATTAAGGAGCTCTAGAGATGGGTCGACATGTTTTGAGTCAAGCGGTCCGATCGGATCTTACGACGCTTCATCAGGAACAAAAAGAATAGTTAAAAAACATCTTCTCCAAAAATAAATCAAACTAAAGAAATGAAAGGCAGTCACTTACTTTAAGTTAACTGTTAAATACAAAAAAAGGTCGCCCCTTCTCAGATTCAGGAACGGCTCCTTGGGAATCGCATGTCAGGGACACAAGTTGACAACTTTTGTCTACTCTTGGCGCGGTGCACCTACCCTCCAGACAGCGTTCCCGCATGAGGGTTCCACGCTCTAGTAGTCTCTGGTCCTCTGGTTGACTACATTTTTGGAACAGTGTACACTTTGTATTTTGACTGATTTGGGAGACCGTACACTGGACCAGCAATCTCCCGGTCCCTCCCCCTCTCCCGTTTTTGTTTGACAGTAAGCTTCAGTGATGCTGAAGAGTTTTCTGACTGCAAGCGATGGATGCCAGCTCACTAAACTTATAAGAGTCCCAAAGTATCCTGGTGATTTTGAACAAGCGGGTGAAGCAAATGGCCAAATCACTTTAAGGAGGCATTGGTCTGAGGGAGGGCAGGAGGTGAATGAGTTGTCAGCCCAAGACATTTTAGCATAACATGTTTTATTGTGCACTATGAAGCGATATTTATTAATAGCGGGATAAACTGTGCGAATATTTACTGAAAAAAGGAGTTTGTTAAAGGACACTATTAACAAACCAGACTGGTTTTAGCCATGTGTGCACACTATGGTAAAACGTGTATTGGCTTTTTCTTCAACATACTTCAAAACTTGCCTAATACCACCTTTCACACATAAAAAACCCAATTGCTTGGTATTTGTAAACTTTACATAGAGCTTTTTTTTTGTTTGGTCTATTTTGTGTGCCCCATTCTTTGATTCTGAATAGGACCCACCCACAAGAATGACAAAGGTTTGTTGGCAAATGCCCTCTCTTTGAAGCCACACAATGTGAATTCAAACATATGAAAAGCAAATGTGCAATGCATAAAAGCTCTAGACTCTCCTTAATGAACACTGAGCTTTCAGTGCAATTGAACGAACATCTAATGCTGCATGATCACAATACTGATTGAAAGGCGTCATCGTTTTCCATTATCTTTCTGACCAGCCTCCTTTGGTGGGGATGCTGCAGTCCTATCTCCTAAATTTATTGGACAGGGCTTTGCACTAAAGAGTAATGCCTCCTTGAGGCTGGTGATAAGCAAAAGTAATATTTTAATTTCTCCTAACTTTTCACACATCTTATGTGTGCTGCACTGTACAGCACGCATGTAATGTGTGAAAAGTGTAAAGGTTTGTCTAGCATTTAATACTGGAAGGGTACCCTTCCTTTGCAAAATCTGTACCGGGTATCACACAGACACCACTGAACTATAGTGCAAGAGTGTGTGCATAGCACAAGGCAACCAAGTGTGCACCAGCATAGGCGGAGAGGGAATCAGTGCCATATCTTAGTAGATATGGCTTTGTGCTGCTGTGACCCCTAGCACAACACAATGTGGCAACTTTGGTTGCTGTGCTGGGGTGCACTTTCCAATTTTTTTAAATAAATCTGCCCCATTATGTCCCTTTTAAAAAGTTATCTTTGCCCCCATGGCTACCTTGAATTAACATCTTTCACCCTATGGCTTTGAGGTCTGAGATTGGTGCATTATAAATCCTCTCAAGCAGTAACCTAAAGAGCTCGCGACCAGTGGTGCCCTTCTCAGTAGGATGCCTGTACCACAAGCATTTGACGTGACAACAGGTTACAATAACCCCCACGTGCTGCCCACGTGCTGAGTCACTCTCCAGATTTAATCAATCAACTCCAACCTCGTCCTCTCTGAGATCCCAGATTTAAAGCAACGTTGTGTATGAAATGCAACCAGGCATTCCACCAACAGGAAGCTGCTGAAGCGGAGGAGGGAAGCTCCAGAGAACCTCTTGGCAGAGATAATAGTGAGCATCAGGAGAGCCTATGGACTCCCGGCATCAGAAGGTCTAGACACCTCATGAATGGCTCTTTGAATGCACCAGAGAGCACTGGTCAAAGAATGGGCTGATGGTTCCACTGAGTGCACTGCCACAGTGTTCACTATAAACGTGTCTCTTGGCGCTGTGGCGGGGTGACCAGGCATCCAGGATTTGCCAGGAGAGTCCTGTTCTTTCACCAGATGAGCAAATTTGGCTCATATCCCGGTTTTTACAGGAGGTTGACACAAAACAGTGAGCGGTGCTTTTCTGGATTTCCTAAAGTTGTGCTAGTTCGCAGCTGTTATAATAATTAACAGGTATGATGCTGGTTTTAAAAATTATATTTTATTTATTTTTTCACTGCCTCCTCTGTGTTCCTATGTTGATGACAGCTGTCATTCCACACCGTTGATGTAAAATTGTGTCTCTTCTATTTTTTTGCTAAATGCACCTGTTTTTGGTTCTCCAGATCCGGTCACCCTACTCTGTGGTGCACGTAAATTAGGAACAGAGATGGCCCATGGTGAACAAGAGTAGAGTGTCTGCCATCTGGCACCGATGGATGGTTGCTGAGGAGGTTTTTAACCCGGGGAGCAGAGTTTCACACTTTCATTGTCCTCCCTCCCAGCCTTTCCCGCTGGCATCTGTGGGGAAGCGGTCAGTGCTCTCCTCCTGGTCTCTGGGCTGTAAAATCCATGGCTGGGTGCCGTTTCATGCCAGATAGCTGACTCTTGCCGGTAGAGGGCGCTGCGCGCACGCATAGGATTTGGATGGTTCTTTGAACTATGACGGGTTCTGCGTTTTACACAATTCCTGGGGGTTACTTCAGGCGGTTAAACATGATTACCTATCCCTCGTGGGCGCTTAGAGGGCTGTTCGCGGCGCTGAACCTTTCTATGAGCTCTTTGCCTCTTCTCCAAGTTTGCAGCTCTGCTCGAGTAATTCAGTCCTGCAGCGCTCCCTGGTGGTCCAGCAGGGAGTTGCATATTTCAAAGGTAGCTACTTTCATGTTCCAAGGTCCTGTCTATGAAAGATAGATGAAACCGTTATAGCAGTGGCGGCTGGCTCGTATTTACAATTCGGGGTGGGCGCACAGGGGGAGTACAATATTAATAAAATAAAAACAAGTATTTGCAACGCGGTAGGTCTCGCATATTTCCAACAAGTTAATTGTCATCTTTTGACAACAGCGCCCATGACCAGAAACAAAAGAAAACATGAGAAGAAACTGAGAAAAGACGACTTGGCAAAATAAAATAAAGTTAGCTTAAAAAAAATAACACGTTGCACTTTTGTGCCTGCTGGGCACGTTTTTGCCACTCACAAACAAGACTTCTGTTTACTGGGCATTCAAAGTTAAAAACAACAAATAGTACCTCGATCACGTCAGGAACAGCGGATGGGCGCTAATTAAGTTGCATCAACTAGTGTTTCATCTCTGCTCCACACAGAGAAACAGAAGTGATGCCAGGTGTGCCTAGACAAATTACAAGGCTGTAAAGAAGAGTGCCACGCAAACCAACAAATAATGAGTGATAGGCTGGCTTCAAGCCCTGTACTGAACACAACAGAGTCTTGCAAGCGAGATGCAAGTACTAGCGCATGCACTCGCAGGATTGACCCTATCAATCAATCAGTATTTGTACAGCGCGGCTACTCACCTGTGAGAGTCTCAAGGAGCTGGGAGAGAGGAGAGAAGCATCATCTGAAGAGCCACGTCTTGAGGTCATTCCTGAAGACGGTGAGTGACGGGCTTTTTCTGAGGTGCAGGGGGAGGTTGTTCCAGCTCTTTGCTGCAGTGTAGGTGAAAGATCGTCCTCCGACGGTGGTTTTGCGGATGCGAGGGACGGTGGCCAGAGCCATCTGGGCAGTGCGGAGGGATCTGATGGGGGGTGGAAGGAGACGCTGTGGTTCATGTAGGCTGGTCCTGCGTTGTGTATGGCCTTGTACATGTGGGTGAGATGCTTGAAGGTGATTCGCCTAGCGACCAGTAGCTAGTGGAGGGTCCTCAGGTGTTGGGAGATATCTTCTTGGTGAGAGAGGTCCAGAATGAGTCTGGCCGCAGCATTCTAGATGAGTTGAAGTTTTTTGATGTTCCTAGTGTGGTGCCGGCGTAGATGGCATTGCTGTAGTCGAGCTTGTTTGTGACTAAGGCATGGGTGACTGTCCTGCAACAGTCTGCTGGGATCCATCTGAAGACCTTCCGGAGTTTGTGGAGTGTGTGCAGGCAGGAGGAGGCAACACAGTTTACCTGGCGGGTCATAGATTGGGAGGAGTTGAGGATGATTCCTAAGTGTGGGAGTGCTTGGTTGTTGCGGGGGGTGCTGAGGGATGCGGGCTACCAGGAGTCGCCCCAAGCTTAGGTGGCATTTCCGAAGATGATAGGCTCTGTCTTGTTGGAGTTGAGCTTGAGGCAGCTTTCTACCATCCAGGTGGCAACGGCTTCCATTCCTGTGTTAAAGTTCCTTTTGGCTGTGTCCAGGTCTTCAGTGAGGGAAATGATGAGTTGTGTCATCGGCATATGACCCGATGTTCATACAGTGGCTTCTGAAGATGGCATGTATATGTTGAACAATGTGGGACTCAGTGAGGATCCTTGGAGGACTCCGCAGTTGACTCCTGTGGGTCCGGAGGTGTAGGGCGGGAGTCTGACCCTCTGCGTCCTCCCGGAGAGGAAGGAGTGGATCCATTCCAAGGCTCTTCTGTGGATTCCTATGTCGTGGAGTCTGGTGCGCAGAGGGCTGTGGGAGACTGCATTGAAAGCTGCTGAGAGTTCGATGAGTATGAGTGCTGCAGTGTGGCCGCAATCTAGGAGTAATCGGATGTCGTCGGTGGCTGCCAGGAGTGCTGTCTCCGTGCTGTGATTGCTGCGGAAGCTGGACTGGGAGCTGTCCAGGGAGTTTTTGACCTCAATGAAATTCCGTAGTTGTTGCGTTGATTGCTTTCTTTAGTACTTTGGGGGGTGGGTAGCAGCAAGATGGGGCGGAAATTCTTTAGTTCTGATGTGTAGGGCGAAGGTTTCTTCAGGAGACGGCATATTTTGGCTTGTTTCTAGTCCTCAGGGAAGGTGCCCGTGCTGATGGAGCAGTTGATTGTGTTTTGAAGCTCGGGCGATAGATGCGCTGGCTCTGATGTATATGTGGTGAGGGCAGGGGTCTGAGGGGGCTCCGGAGTGGGTGCTGTTTATGATGTTGACTGTTTCCTCCGTGGTGAGCGTGGACCAGTCCTGGATGGTCTGGGCGGGTTCTTGGGGGGGGGTGGAGTTGGTCGCAGGTTCCGATGCCAGGTGACTGGAAGCTGTTGTAGATGTCCTGGATCCTGTGGTGGAAAAAGGAGGTGAGTTTGTTGCAGAGGTCCTGTGATGGGGGGATGTTGGTGGCTTCGGAGGGGGGATCTGTGAACTCATTGATGACTGAGAAGAGTTCCTTAGAGTTGTGTGCAGAGGAGTTGATGCGCTCCCAGAGTGCGTCTGTAGGAAGTTGGCTCTGTATATACTATTTCAAAGTAAGAAATAGTGTGCACAGAGTCCAAGGGGTCCCCTTAGAGGTAAGATAGTGGCAAAAAGAGATAATTCTAATGCTCTATTTTGTGGTAGTGTGGTCGAGCAATAGGCTTATCAGAGGGTAGTGTTAAGCATTTGTTGTACACGCACAGGCATTAAATGAGGAACACACACTCAAAGACAATTCCAGGCCAATAGGTTTTTTATATAGAAAAACAAATTTTCTTAGTTTATTTTAAGAACCACAGGTTCAAGATTTACAAACAATACTTTAAATGAAAGGTAATTCACTCAGGTATCTTAGGAACTTTGAATTATCACAATAGCATGTACAGTTTTGGCAAAAATGGCAATAAGCTATTTTGAAAGTGGACACTGCAAAAATCAACAGTTCCTGGGGGAGGTAAGTAAATGTTAAGTTCACAGGTAAGTACGACACTTACAGGGTTCAAAGTTGGGTCCAAGGTAGCCCACCGTTGGGGGCTCAAGGCAACCCCAAAGTTACCACACCAGCAGCTCAGGGCCGGTCAGGTGCAGAGGTCAAAGTGGTGCCCAAAACGCATAGGCTTCAATGGAAATAGGGGTGCCCCGGTTCCAGTCTGCCATCAGGTAAGTACCAGCGACTTCAGAGGGCAGACCAGGGGGGTTTTGTAGGGCACCGGGGGGAACACAAGCAGGCACAGAAAGTACACCCACAGGGGCGGCCGGGTTCAGAGTGCAAACAGGCGTGGGGTTTGTAATAGGATTCAATGGGGAGACCCGGGGTCTCTTCAACGATGCAGGCAGGCACATGGGGTGCTCCTCAGGGTAGCCACCACCTGGGCAAGGCAGAGGGTCGCCTGGGGGTCGCTCCTGCACTGGAGTTCGGTTCCTTCAGGTCCTGGGGGCTGTGGGTGCGGTGTGGTTTCCAGGCGTCGGGTTCCTTGAAGCAGGCAGTCGCGGTCAGGGGGAGCCTCTGGATTTCCTCTGCAGGCGTCGCTGTGGGGGTTCATGGGGGTCAACTCTGGCTACTCACGGGCTCGCAGTCACCAGGGAGTCCTCCCTGTAGTGTTAGTTTTCCGCAGGTCGAGCCGGGGGTGTCAGGTGCAGAGTGGAAAGTCTCTCGCTTCCGGCGGGAAATGTGTGGTCTTTAAAAGTTGCTTCTTTGTTGCAAAGAGTTGCAGTTTCTTGAACAGGGCCGCTGTTCTCTGGAGTTTCTTGGTCCTTTAGATGCAGGGTAGTCCTCTGAGGCTTCAGAGGTTGCTGGACCCTGTTGGATGCATCGCTGTTGCAGTTTTCTTCGAAGTAGGGAGGCAGGGCGGTGGAGCTGGGGCCAAATCAGTTGTCGTATCCGTCTTCACTGCAGGGCTTCAGGTCAGCAGTCCTTCTTCTTCTTTAGGTTGCAGGAATCTAGTTTCCTAGGTTCTGGGGAGCCCCTTAATACTGAATTTAGGAGTGTTTTTAGGTCTGGGAGGGCAGTAGCCAATGGCCTCTGTCCTTGAGGGTGGCTACACCCTCTTTGTGCCTCCTCCCTGAGTGGAGGGGGGCACATCCCTATTCCTATTGGGGGAATCCTCCAAAATCAAGATGGAGGATTTCTAAAGGCAGGGTTACCTCAGCTCAAGACACCTTAGGGGCTGTCCTGACTGGTGGGTGGCTCCTACTTGTTTTTCTCATTATCTCCCCTGGACTTGCCGCCAAAAGTGGGGGCTGTGTCCAGGGGGCGGACATCTCCACTAGCTGGAGTGCCCTGGGGCATTGTAACACGAAGCCTGAGCCTTTGAGGCTCACTGCTAGGTGTTACAGTTCCTGCAGGGGGGAGGTGTGAAGTGCCTCCACTCAGAGCAGGCTTTTGTTTCTGTCCTCAGAGAGCACAAAGGCCCTCACCACATGGGGTCAGAAACTCATCTCTCAGCAGTAGGCTGGCACAGACCAGTCAGTCCTGCACTGAACAATTGGGTAAAATACAGGGGGCATCTCTAAGATGCCCTCTGTGTGCATTTATTAATAAATCCAACACTGGCATCAGTGTGGGCTTATTATTCTGAGAAGTTTGATACCAAACTTCCCAGTATTCAGTGTAGCCATTATGGAGCTGTGGAGTTCGTTTTTGACAAACTCCCAGACCATATACTTAATATGGCCACAACTGTACTTACAATGTCTAAGAATAGCCTTAGACACAGTAGGGGCATATTGCTCATGCAGCTATGCCCTCACCTGTGGTATAGTGCACCCTGCCTTAGGGCTGTAAGGCCTGCTAGAGGGGTGACTTACCTATGCCACAGGCAGTATTTTGTGTGCATGGCATCCTGAGGGGGATGCCGGGTCGACTTTGCCTTTTTCTCCCCCCCAACACACACAATCTGCAATGGCAGTGTGCAGGTGTTAGGTGAGGGGTCCCTTAGGGTGGCACAACATGTGCTGCAGCCCTTAGGGACCTTCCCCGGTCACAGGGCCCTTGGTACCACTAGTACCTTTTACAAGGGACTTATCTGTGTGCCAGGGGTGTGCCAATTGTGGAAACAATGTCACATTTTAGGTGAAAGAACACTGGTGCTGGGGCCTGGTTAGCAGGGTCCCAGCACACTTCTCAGGCAAGTAAGCATCAGTATCAGGCAAAAAGTGGGGGGTAACTGCAACAGGGAGACATTTGCTTACACAAGCCCCCCCAGCCCACAGGCCAGGAGACTCAGCCAAAGCCGGGAGAGTCTTCCTAGCCTGTCAGGCGAGGAAGAGTAGAGGAAATAGGCTGATTTGTTGCAGGGCCTACTCTGCCTTACATCCTCCTGTTGAGGTCATTCCCCCTGGGGAACTGACCCACTTCCACAGTGATAGGACCTAGTCTGAATTGCCTCTTGTCTGTGCTTTTAATGTCTTCACCCATTCTCTCTAGTTTGGGGTTAGAGGTATCCACCTCTTCTAATCTTATCTTAGCCAGGGTCACCCCTAGCTTACCCAAAGAGGTTACCCAGAGCTGGAGTAACCCCACCATGACCAACAGGGTCAGGGGGCGTAACTTGCTATTTGGCATGGGGTCAGACCACCATGCCAAGGATAGTGCAGCCATAAAGGCTAACACCCAGCAGAGGCCACTGACAGCTGTCAGTGCCCAGAACCACACCTTTAGCTCTTCACCTGCAAGGGAAGGAGCTAAGTTACAGGCTTCTTTGGGTTCAGGGTGCCTGTCTGCTGTGTAAGAGTGGGGGGTTACTACATCTTGTAGTAAACACCCTTCTTCCACTCTTTCTTCTGTTAAATGAGGAGCCACCCACTCAGGTTTAACAGTTGCCTGACTAGCCAGGACTTCTTGTGGGTCAGGTTGGACTTTACCAGTGCCATTTTTGGAGTTCTCCCCTACTGGAGCATAATCTCCTTGGCTTGCTGGAACCTTGGCTAAAGGTTGTCCACCTTTCCTACTCTGTTTTCCTTTCTTTTTCTTTTGGGGCCTACTTGCAGTTACTGCAGAGGTAGCACCTCCAGAATCCTTGGAGAGGACTGGCACTGGGCCAATTCCTCTCTTGGGCTCTGACTAACCTCTGGGTAGTCATTTCCAAGGAGACAATCAAGGGGGAGGTCTGTAATGACTACCACCCTTCTCCAGCTAAAAGTCCCACCCACTTCTATGGGCACAAAAGCCACAGGCCTATCAGTGACACTGTCTGGGCTAACTCTTACTCTGGCAGTCTTACCTGGGATGTACTAGTTTGAGAACACCAGCCTGTCATGCACAATAGTGTGACTGGCACAAGTGTCTCTCAGGGCAGTGGCTGGGATTCCATTCGCCAGTAGGTGGTGGAAGTGTCTACTTCCCTCTGGAATCTCCAACTCACTTGTTGGGCCCTTTTTCCAGTTGAAGGCTATGACGACCTCCTCATCTGAGGAGTCATCCCCAATGGCTACACTGGTCACCCCTGGGATTTTGCTAGGGGGTTTGTTTTTGGGACAAGAAGTGTCCTTGGTGTGGTGCCCTGTCTGTCTACAGTTTTGGCACCATGCCTTAGTGGCATCCCAGTTCTTACCCTGGTACCCACCTTTGTTTTGGGTTGTGTCTTGGGGCCCACCCACCTGCTCTGATTTTTGGTGGCCTACAGAGGACTCTTTTTCTTTATTACTAGTGTCACCCACTTTCTCCTGGGGAGGCTTTGTAACCCCTTTCTTTTGGTCACCCCCAGTGGAAGTTTTGGTTACCCTAGTCTTGACCCAGTGGTCTGCCTTCTTTCCCAATTCTTGGTGAGAAATTGGACCTAGGACCACCAGATGCTGATGCAACTTTTCATTGAAGCAGTTACTTAAAATGTGTTCTTTCATAAACAAATTATAAAGCCCAACATAGTCATGCACTTCATTTCCAGTTACCCAACCATCCAGTGTTTTTACTGAGTAGTCTACAAAATCAACCCAGGTCTGGCTCGAGGATTTTTGAGCCCCCCTGAACCTAATCCTGTACTCCTCAGTGGAGAATCCAAAGCCCTCAATCAGGGTAGCCTTCATGAGGTCATAGGATTCTGCATCTTTTCCAGAGAGTGTGAGGAGTCTATCCCTACACTTTCCAGTGAACATTTCCCAAAGGAGAGCTCCCCAGTGAGATCTGCTTACTTTTCTAGTTGTACAAGCCCTCTCAAAAGCTGTGAACCATTTGGTGATGTCATCACCATCTTCATATTTTGTTACAATCCCTTTGGGGATTCTTAGCATGTCAGTATTTTCTCTGACCCTATTTATGTTGCTGTCACCATTGATGGGAGCTAAACCCATCTCTTGTCTTTCCCTTTCTATGGCTAGGCGCTGTCTCTCCAAAGCCAATCTTTTGGCCATCCTGGCTAACAGGAGGTCATCTTCATTGAGGCTGCCCTCAATGCTTCCAGAGTTACTGGTCTCCGCTGTGGAAGAACCAGTATCTCTGACTATCACTTGTGGAGTCAGGGTTGGAGGAACCCTGGTCTCCCTAAGTAGGACTGGAGGTGGTAAATTCTCCTCCACATCACTAGCTTCCCCCTCTGTAAGGGTATCTTCAGAGGGGTTGTCTCTGTAAACTGTAAACTTCGTACTTGTATAGCGCACTACTCACCCGTTAGGGTCTCAAGGCGCTGTACACATACCGCTGTGGAACCCCTCCTGGCTTTTCCCTGTGAGGTGCCCACTCTTGGGCAACCTCCAAGGTGAAGCCAGGCATCCCAGCGCTGTTGGGGCCGTTGTGGAGATTAAGCAAGCTATTGCCCAGAGTTACAGAGTGGGACCCATGAATTAGATTAGGCACCGATGCGAGAATTATCAGGTCTGAGGAAATTGAGCCCAAGACCCGCCGAGGCGGGAATTGAACCCTGGTCCCGGGCCAGATTTCTGCATCAGGGTCTGCCGCTCTAACCATTGAGCCACACTTCTCTCTAGCAAAGGCTGCCAAGAGCTCCTGGAGCTGTACTTTGGTAGGGTTTGATCCAGTTTGTATCTTTTTGATTTTGCAGAGAGTCCTTAACTCTGACATCCTAAGATGCAGGTAAGGGGTCAGGTTAAGCCCCACCACCATCTCTTCTGCAGTAGATATTTTTTCTCTAAAAGTTGGGATACTTTTTAAGAATCTAAAACTATCTCTAGAACTTAATCCAAACTTTTACAAAACTTTTAAACTCTAAAAGAAATGCTAACAGGGACTAACACAAGGCCCTAGCAGGACTTTTAAAAATTTAGAAAAATAGTTCAAATTTCAAAAATCAGTTTCTAATGACATTTTTTTTTATTTTAGTCGTGTGATCAGGTATTGGCTGAGTAGTCCAGCAAATGCAAAGTCTTATACCCCACCGCTGATCCACCAATGTAGGAAGTTGGCTCTGTATATACTATTTCAAAGTAAGAAATAGTGTGCACAGAGTCCAAGGGTTCCCCTTAGAGGTAAGATAGTGGCAAAAAGAGATAATTCTAATGCTCTATTTTGTGGTAGCGTGGTCGAGCAGTAGGCTTATCAGAGGGTAGTGTTAAGCATTTGTTGTACACGCACAGGCAATAAATGAGGAACACACACTCAAAGACAATTCCAGGCCAATAGGTTTTTATTTAGAAAAATATATTTTCTTAGTTTATTTTAAGAACCACAGGTTCAAGATTTACAAACAATACTTTAAATGAAAGGTAATTCACTCA
The DNA here is from genome assembly GCF_031143425.1 of Pleurodeles waltl. NCBI lineage: Eukaryota > Metazoa > Chordata > Amphibia > Caudata > Salamandridae > Pleurodeles > Pleurodeles waltl. Next base: position 160,193,845 of record NC_090441.1, read on the forward strand.
GGTATCTTAGGAACTTTGAATTATCACAATAGCATGTACAGTTTTGGCAAAAATGGCAATAAGCTATTTTGAAAGTGGACACTGCAAAAATCAACAGTTCCTGGGGGAGGTAAGTAAATGTTAAGTTCACAGGTAAGTACGACACTTACAGGGTTCAAAGTTCGGTCCAAGGTAGCCCACCGTTGGGGGTTCAAGGCAACCCCAAAGTTACCACACCAGCAGCTCAGGGCCTGTCAGGTGCAGAGGTCAAAGTGGTGCCCAAAACGCATAGGCTTCAATGGAAATAGGGGTGCCCAGGTTCCAGTCTGCCAGCAGGTAAGTACCCGTGACTTCGGAGGGCAGACCAGGGGGGTTTTGTAGGGCACCGGGGGGGTGGACACAAGCAGGCACAGAAAGTACACCCTCAGCGGCACAGGGGCGGCCAGGTGCAGAGTGCAACCAGGCGTTGGGTTTGTAATAGGATTCAATGGGGAGACCCGGGGTCTCTTCAACGATGCAGGCTGGCACAGGGGGTGGCTCCTCGGGGTAGCCACCACCTGGGCTAGGCAGAGGGTCGCCTGGGGGTCGCTCCTGCACTGGAGTTCGGTTCCTTCAGGTCCTGGGGGCTGCTGGTGCAGTGTGGTTTCCTAGCGGCGGGTTCCTTGAAGCAGGCAGTCGCCGTCAGGGGGAGCTTCTGGATTTCCTCTGCAGGCATCGCTTTGGGGGCTCAGTGGGGTCAACTCTGGCTACTCCCGGGCTCGCAGTTGCCGGGGAGTCCTCCCTGTAGTGTTAGTTTTCCTCAGGTCGAGCCGGGGGCGTCGGGTGCAGAGTGGAAAGTCTCACGCTTCCGGCGGGAAACGTGTGGTCTTTAAAAGTTGCTTCTTTGTTGCAAAGAGTTGCAGTTTCTTGAACAGGGCCGCTGTTCTCTGGAGTTTCTTGGTCCTTTAGATGCAGGGTAGTCCTCTGAAACTTCAGAGGTCGCTGGACCCTGTTGGATGCGTTGCTGTTGCAGTTTTCTTCGAAGTAGGGAGACAGGCCGGTGGGGCTGGGGCCAAATCAGTTGTCATCTTCGTCTTCACTGCAGGGCTTCAGGTCAGCAGTCCTTCTTCTTCTTTAGGTTGCAGGAATCTAGTTTCCTTCCTAGGTTCTGGGGAGCCCCTAAATACTGAGGCCCATATTTATACTTTTTGACGCATAACTGTGCCAACGCAGTTGTGCGTCAAAAATTTTAACGCCGGCTAACGCCATTCCAAAGCGCCATGCGGGCGCCTTATTTATTGAATGACGTTAGCCGGCGCTGCGGACTGGTGTGCGTAAAAAAAAATGACTCACACCAGGCAGCGCCGTCGTAGGGGAAAATGGAGTTTGGGCGTCAAAAAATGGGGCAAGTCAGGTCTGAGGCAAAAAATCTGCCTCAACCCGATTTGCGCCATTTTTTTTGACTCCCACCCTCCATTGACATGACTCCTGTCTTAGCAAAGACAGGAGTCATGCCCCCTTGCCCAATGGCCATGCCCAGGGGACTTATGTCCCCTGGGCATGGTCATTGGGCATAGTGGCATGTAGGGGGGCCCAAATCTGGCCCCCCTATGCCACAAAAAAAATAATAATAATTACTTACCTCAACTTACCTCAACGTCCCTGGGATGGGTCCCTCCATCATTGGGTGTCCTCCTGGGGTGGGCAAGGGTGGCAGGGGGTGTTCCTGGGGGCATGGGAGGGCACCTCTGTGCTCCTTCTGAGCCCACAGGTCCCTTAACGCCTGCCCGACCCAGGCGTTAAAAAACGGCGCCCATCAGGCTGGGCGCCGTTTTTTAAGGCCTGCCCCCTCCTGTGCGTCAAAATGACGTCACAGTATAAATATGGGGCACAGGCCTTAAAGTCATTTTTTTAGAAGGGAACGCCTACCTTGCATATAATTAACGCAAGGCTGGTTCACCCTTCTAAAAAATGGCGCACATGGTGGAACTTCGACGCCCGCTGCGTCGGACGTCAAAGTATAAATATGGGGCAGTGTTTGCGCCGAATGTGCGTCAAAAATTTTGACGCACATTCGGCGCAAACAGAGTATAAATATGCCCCTGAATGTAGGGGTGTGTTTAGGTCTGGGAGGGCAGTAGCCAATGGCTACTGTCCTTGAGGGTGGCTACACCCTCTTTGTGCCTCCTCCCTGAGGGGAGAGGGGCATACCCTATTCCTATTGGGGGAATCCTCCAAAATCAAGATGGAAGATTTCTAAAGGCAGGGGTCACCTCAGCTCAGGACCCCTTAGGGGCTGTCCTGACTGGTGGGTGACTCCTCCTTGTTTTTCTCATTATCTCCCCTGGACTTGCTGCCAAAAGTGGGGGCTGTGTCCAGGGGGCGGGCATCTCCACTAGCTGGAGTGCCCTGGGGCATTGTAACACGAAGCCTGAGCCTTTTAGGCTCACTGCTAGGTGTTACAGTTCCTGCAGGGGGGGAGGTGTGAAGTTCCTCCACCCAGAGCAGGCTTCCTCAGAGAGCACAAAGGCCCTCACCACATGGGGTCAGAAACTCGTCTCTCAGCAGCAGGCTGGCACAGACCAGTCAGTCCTGCACTGAACAATTGGGTAAAATACAGGGGGCATCTCTAAGATGTCCTCTGTATGCATTTATTAATAAATCCAACACTGGCATCACTGTTTGATACCAAACTTCCCAGTATTCATTGTAGCCATTATGGAGCTGTGGAGTTTGTTTTTGACAAACTCCCAGACCATATACTTAATATGGCCACAACTGTACTTACAATGTCTAAGAATAGCCTTAGACACTGTAGGGGCATATTGCTCATGCAGCTATGCCCTCACCTGTGGTATAGTGCACCCTGCCTTAGGGCTGTAAGGCATGCTAGAGGGGTGACTTACCTATGCCACAGGCAGTATTTTGTGTGCATGGCATCCTGAGGGGGATGCCATGTCGACTTTGCCTTTTTCTCCCCCCCAACACACACAATCTGCAATGGCAGTGTGCTTGTGTTAGGTTAGGGGTCCCTTAGGGTGGCACAACATATGCTGCAGCCCTTAGGGACCTTTCCCGGTCACAGGGCCCTTGGTACCACTGGTACCTTTTACAAGGGACTTATCTGTGTGCCAGGGGTGTGCCAATTGTGGAAACAATGGTACATTTTAGGTGAAAGAACACTGGTGCTGGGGCCTGGTTAGCAGGGTCCCAGCACACGTCTCAGTCAAGTCAGCATCAGTATCAGGCAAAAAGTGGGGGTAACTGCAACAGGGAGCCATTTCCTTACAGCGTCCTTCCTTGCGTTCTTGATTTTTCGTCAGTGGGTGGCGGTTGCGGCTCTGAATGAGGAGAGGTCTTCGCTGGATTGGATGTTCCTCCATTTTCTCTCTAAACGTCTGTGTATCTGCTTTGATTCTTGGAGTTCGGTGGTGAACCAGCTGGCCTTCTTAGGTATGCGTTTGGCCGATGTCAGCCAGAGAGGGGCTAGAGTGTCAGCGCATTCGGTGATCCATGCTTTGAGATTGCGCGCTGCTGTGTTGGTGTTGACAGAGGGGGAGGGAGGAATTTGGCGAGTGATGAGGTGAGTTGCTTGTTGGTGATTTCATTCCATTTCCTGTGGGGGGGTCCTGGAGGTGCGACTGCTGGGTGCGGTGATTGTGAAGTGTATGCAGTACTGGGCGGTCCAGTCTGGGGTGGAGATGGTCTTGATGGTGATACAGTTGCTTGAGGTGAAGATGGGGTCCACTGTGTGTCCTGCGATGTGTGTGGAGACCAGCTGTCTGAGGCCGAGGGTGGCGAGGTTGCCAAATAGAGCGGTGGTGTTTGGGTCGGTGCAGTTCTCGAGGTGGAAGTTCAGGTTGCAGAGGAGGAGGTAGTCGCCTGATGCTAGGGCCTGGGGGGTAGCGATGTCTACGACATTGTCTATGAAAGCTGGGCGGGGGTCGGGTGGCCTGTACACCAGGGTGCCATGATTGGAGTTGTGGTTAGAGTAGACCAGGAAGTGAAGGTGTTCCATGGTGGTGCAGTGTTTTTCTTGGACGGCCTTGACACATAGTGAGGACTTGTGTATGATGGCAAGTCCTCCACCCGGGCGGGAGGGACGGTCCTTCCTTAGGATGCTGTAACCATTGGGAATGGCGATGTCTGGACTGGAGGTGGGGTTGGTCCAGGTCTCGGTGAGGAAAGCGATGTCCAGTCGGGTAGTGTCAATCAGGTCCCAGAGTTCGATGGCGTATTTGTGGAGGGAGCGGATGTTCAGGAGCAGGCAGTTGACGGGGTTGTGGAGGTTGTGGGTATCTTTGTGTGCGGAGTGTACCTTCGGTTTGTTGAGGTTGGCGCTGAAGTTGCAGTTCCTGCATGTGAAAGGATGTCCTTGGAGGAGATGGTGCAGCAGTCAAGACGTCCGGTGTTGAGGTGGAGGAGGGTCTCGCAGTCGTAGCAGAGGCAGTCCAGAGGGTGGTTTAATGGAGATTCAGGGTTCCTGGTACTAAAAAGACATTTACCAAAGGATGATCTCTTCTCTCGTTGTCTCTCCTGGCTCCAAAGCGCAGAGGGACTCAGGAAACTGCACTAGCCAATCCTGCTGTTGCTTTCATGCTGGTAACCAGCATGAAAGAAGCATCAGGATTTGTGGGAGAAGTCTCTGTCAGCGCTCACAAGAGTGCTGGAGTCCTGTGCTTTCTCTAACCCATCTGTCTTAAGACAGCTGGGGTAAAGAAGTTTAAAGTGCACATGTCAGGCTGGCCGTCCTAAGACGGCCGGCCAAAAGGACATGCGCACTTTAAACAGGTGCACAACTCCCTGCTGCCATTAGGCAACTGCCCAGCCCCGTCCTGACACTCAGTTCAGGACGGGGAGCTGAAAAATAAAATGGTAATAAAGAAAGTTTATTACCATTTTACTTTTCCATTCTGGGGGTCATTTTTTTAGTGGGGCAACACTTGTCTGCCCTCCTGGAGGGGCCACCCCTGCTTTATAGCTTTATTTAGAATGTAGGGTCAGGACAAAAAAGATCCTATGAAAATAGTAGAGTAGAAATGCTGCCAAATGTTAAATACGCCCTGCATGACACAAGGACACACCCTCACACCTCAAGAGTGTAGTCTGTCCCTCAACTCTTGAGGGAACACCATCACACACATCAGAAGGATACACTACCCCATGACTCATGGTGTCACACCATCTCATGAAGGCACTCCATCTCACACCTCATAAGGACACGCAGTCCTATACAGCATGAGTACACACATCACACACCTCACACATCGTACCACAGCACACTGTACCTTACCTATTGAGGACACACCGTTCCACACCTTATGAGGACACACTCACACACATCATGAGGTCACACTGTACCATGACTTACAACATCAGACCATCTCATGAGGGCACCATCCCACACATCATGAGAACAAGGAGTCCCATACATTATGAGGACACGTCACACACCTCACAAGAACACACCAAACCACACCACACTGTACCACACATATTGAGGACACACAGTCCCACACCACATGAGGATACACTTTCATACCTCATAAGAGCACACTGTATCACACTTCATGAGGACAAACTCACACACTTCATGAGGGCACACTGTACCACAGCTTATGAGGGCATGCTATCACACATCTCAAAAGAACACACAGCCACACATGTTATGAGGATATGCAATTCCAAACATCAGGGGGATGCACCATCACACATCCCCCACACAACAGTGCACCACACCCAATGAGGAAACACCACACAACACACAATTAGGATAGACTGTTCCACACCTCAAGAAGACCACTATCCCATACCCCCAAACTCATACCATCTCATGTGTGCACCCCATCCCACACCTCACGAGGACACGCAGTCCTATATATCACAAGGACACGTTACACAACTCCCGAGAATACACCATCCCACACCACACCGTAATACACATCTCATGAGGACACACCAGTCTACACCTCATGAGGGAATACTGTCACACAGTTCATGACACAACACTGTCACACACCTCATGAGAGGACACCTTCACACACCTCAAGAGGATATCCAATCCCATACTTCAGGAGGATTCAACATCACACACCTCCCACAAAAACTGTACTACACCTAATGAGGACATACACTGTCCCACTTCTTATTAGGACACATCATACCACACCTAATGAAGACACACCCTTCCACACCTCATGAGGGTACATTATATTCCACCTCATGAAGACATACATCACACATCTCCCACACAACAGTGCACCACATCTAATGAGGACAAATACTGTCACACATCTCATGAGAACACACCATGCCACACCTCTTGAAGACATGCTATTAAATACCTCATGAAAGCACATCATCTTTCACTTCATAAGAACACACAGTTCTACATTTCATAAGGGTACACCGTCCTACATCTCATTATAATACAGCATCTCACTCCTGATAAGGACACACAGCGTCCCACTGCTCATGACCGCACACTGCTGCACACCTCATGAGAACTCTATCACAGAGCCCACAGGGGACCCATCATCTCATGAGGATACACTGTCCTAATGAAGACAGAATAAACCACATGTCACAAGGACATTCATTTTCCACACCTCATGATAATGCAGTGCTGCAAAGCTCAACGCATCAAAAATGGAGATTCTCACATGCGGCATTTGGGCAAACTATGCAAATGAAGGGGTTAAAACATGTTTCCACATGATGACATGCTTATGTCGCATTTTCCCATACCATGAGTTTCTAAAGAAAGTCCATGCCACAGTGGCACTTCACAACTTGACTATATCAATGGAATTTATCTTGATGCACCCGTACTATAGCCTTTTGCCCGCCATTGTGGGCTGTACCGGCCATTAAAGGTCCGCTCCTGCGTTAAACGCCCAAGTCGAAGGCTAGGGCCTTTAACAAGTGAGCAGGACTTTAGTGCCAGTATAGGCTAGCTACAGTGGGCTAAAGCTATTAGAACAATCCACCACTAGAGGGCAGAACGTTCTATAAAAAATAACAAAGCACTTGCAGAGCCTGAGGGGATTGAAATACCCCCCGGGCTCCTGAGGCCTTTGTTCACAGCAACAGCTGTGAACGGCAGCATTAGAATGTCGGAGCTCCAGGTTTCTACCAGCCATTAGAAGCCTGGAGCATGCCATTGTTTTCAAAGGAGTTCCCAGCATTCCAATGTGTTAATAACCGGTCCTGTACATAAACAATCAATAATAGTGATTTGCTAGTTCATTGCGCTACTGAAATGGCATAAAAAGTGATGTTCCGGTGGCGCAATGCCTTTGTAAATGAGGCCCACAGTATGATCTCTGCATTTACTTTTATCCTCACACTCTTTGCAGCACCTCATGCTAAGGCCCTCTGATGCACAATGCACGATGTTTGGAGCACGTCTTCAAATTAAAATTTGCTCTTTTTCTATTTCTTCTGTGCCACTCTGCTCTTTCTATACCCGCTCGTTGTCACTGTGCTCTTCCCATGCTGCCATCGTACCACCATGCCCATGCTCTCCATATACTTCCTCTGTACCATCCTCCTGTTTCTAAACTCCCTTTGTGCCACCATGCTCTTTCTATATTGCTTGTGTGCCACCCTTAAATTCCTATACTTTGCCTGCAAAGATTCCTCTTTGTCGCCTTGCTCTTCCTATGCTTTCTCATTGTCACCATGTTCTTCCTGTGCTTCCTCCAGGCTCCCAGCCTCTCTCTACACTTCCTCTGTGCCATTCTGCTCCTCCTACTCTACCATGCCTACACGCTCTTACTATGCTTCCTACGTGCTAGCATTAACTTCCTGTATTTCGTCTGCGCAGCCTGCTCTTCCTACGATTCCTCGTGCCACTCTCTTCTACCTATACTTTCTCTGTGCCACCTTGCTCTTCCTATTCTTCGTCTCTGCCACCTTGCTCCACTGATGCTTACTCTGTGCCACTCTGCTCTTCCTAAGTTTTCTTTCTGCCACCCACCTCTTTGAATAATTCCTCTCTGCCACCATGGAGTTCCAATGTGTTCTCTGTGCCACCCTGCACTTCCTATACTTGCTATGTGGCACCCTGCTCTTCTTACACTTCCTCTGTGCCTCCCTTCACTTCCTATACTTCCTCTGTGTCACCCTGCACTTCTTACACTTCCTCTGTGCCACCCTGCTCTTCTTATACTTCCTCTGTGCCACCCTGCTCTTCTTACACTTCCTCTGTGCCTTCCTTCACGTCCTATACTTCCTCTGTGCCACCCTGCACTTCTAACACTTCCTCTGTGCCATTCTGCACTTCCTATACTCCCTCTGTGCCACCCTGCTCTTCTTACACTTCTTCTGTGCCTCCCTTCACTTCCTATACTTCCTCTGTGCCACCCTGCACTTCTTTACACTTCCTCTGTGCCACCCTGCTCTTCTTACACTTCCTCTGTGCCACCCTGCTCTTCTTCCTCTTCCTCTGTTCATCCCTTCACTTGTTATACTTCCTGTGTGCCACCCTGCACTTCCTATACTTCCTCTGTGCCACCCTGCACTTCTTACACTTCCTCTGTGCCACCCTTCACTTCCTATACTTCCTCTGTGCCACCCTGCTCTTCTTACACTTCCTCTGTGCTACCCTGCTCTTCTTACACTTCCTCTGTGCCTCCCTTCACTTTCCATACTTCCTCTGTGCCACCCTGCACTTCTTACACTTCCTTTGTGCCACCCTTCACTTCCTATACTTCCTCTGTGCTACCCTGCTCTTCTTACTCTTCCTCTGTGCATCCCTTCACTTATTATACTTCCTGTGTGCCACCCTGCACTTCCTATACTTCCTGTGTGCCACCCTGCACTTCCTATACTTCCTCTGTGCCACTCTGCTCTTCTTACACTTACTCTGTGCCACCCTTCACTTCCTATACTTCCTCTGTGCTACCCTGCTCTTCTTACTCTTCCTCTGTGTCTCCCTTCACTTCTTATACTTCCTCTGTGCCACCCTGCACTTCCTATTCTTCCTCTGTGCCATCCTGCTCTTCTTATATTTTATCTGTGCCACCCTGCTCTTCCTATACGTCTTCTGTGCCACCCTGCGCTGCATCACTGAATTTCTAGCGCTCAGGAAGGTGAAAGGGAGCGATCTGCCACATGCACCTTAGGAGTCCATATGTCTCCCCACTGGTTAGGTCCCGCTATATCTATGTGCCCGTGCCACCTGGAAGTCAAAGCATGGCTGGGCAGAGTGGAGAGCACCATGGGACGTGGAGAGAGTGAGAGTCCCTTGTCATCTGTGCAGGACAGAGGCATTATTTGCTGCCTCTTGTATCTAAGATATGGACGTGGGCCTCAAAAGACTAGGAGAACTGACACCAGGTGGTCCTCGAGATATAAAGGACAAAGACATGGCACCTTTGAAGGAAAACTCAGCAGTTCAGTGTACTAAACCCACAGGTGTGGCCCAAAGGAAGAGAGGCACCATGGTGAGGGACAGTGCAAGCTCAGAGGACCAGGGTGCTTGGTGTGTAGCCCTAAGTGAAGTACCAAGAGGAAGAGAGAGTGTGTTTGTTTCTTGGAGCTTCGGCCGGAGTTCCCGCGCAGTGCTCTGGGAGGATTCAGCTGGGTCTTCAACAGAGGAACCCAAACTGTTAGTTGTGACCTGGAAGCCGAGGGGCAGAGGAGACGGTGCCCACCCAAGACCCAGGAGCCAAGAAAGACTTTGAACAGAGCTGGCTTTAGCACTGGTGGTGCCCGGTGCGCCAATGTTTTTTGGCACCCCCCAATGACCTCCTCCTCAGATTCCCTCCCTACCACCTGGCAAAAGAGATCCATCTCTCCATAGCTCCTCTTCCACATACATTTCATTTGTTTTAAAGCGCTAGTGAAGGCTGGCTTTACTAATCTACCCCGCTATCCACATGAAGTACAGCTCTGTTCTTTGCAGCAGACATATTAACACTCTGCACTACTTTATGGGGAGTCAAAACTTCCCCTCGACAAAACACTGATCACTCTCTCTCTAGCACGAACATTAATCACAAGAGTTATCTTGAAATTTTATTGCTGTTTGAAAGCTGGACACACAAGGAACTCTACAGCAGGTGCTTTCAAATTGTAAGTTATTGCTCAACATAGCGCCCCCCCAGAGGTCAGTGCCCCCTCCAGATCAGCGCTCAGTGCTACTGGACCGGTCGCACTGCCATAAAGCCGGCCCTAACTGTAAAGATTACATTAAGTGGAGTGTACCAGCCTGGAAAGCAACTGAGTCTGGCTGGGCCGATGAGCTTCTATGAGGGAACGAGCAGGCTGGTATGTTCATAAGAGGATTTAGACCACGGCAGTGCAAGTTGCCTCTGATAGTCACCATCAGGAAAGTCGCTGAGAACCCATTGACTCTATGTCCAAATGGTGCATTCCAGAAAAAACTATATATATCCTGACTGCACTATCTTAATTATATTGTTTTAGTCTGTTTTAATCATTAAATTATTTTTGTATTTGCTCAATTGGTTTGGGAATTTTCCTGACTGGTTGGCTGACGACAGCACTGGTTTGGCAGTGTCTGCATCCTGTATCCACATTTTTCTGTAATAAGGACTGGCCCTTTCTATCTTAGCTTCCAGGGTAAGCACAAGTTTCCCTTTGAAAGAGTATGTATCTAACAAAGCACAGTTATGTGATGTAACGTTTGTTATGTGTATGGTATTTCATGCTGTGTTATGTGATGTTTTGATATGTTGTTATGCCATTTCTAGGCTCTTTGGGCCCGATTCACAAAGGTAAACTTAGACCAAAAGCCTAGGTTTAGACCAAAAGCCTAAGTTTAGACCTAAAGTCCAAGTTTAGACCTAAAGTCCAACTTTACTCTTAGTAAAGTTAGACTTTAGATCTAAACTAAGACTTTTGGTCTAAACTTTAACTTTTGGTCTAAGTTTACCTTTGTAAATTGGGCCCTTTGTGTTGTGAAAGCCTAGTGACTGATTATTTTAACAGGAGGGAGATTCTGTGAGAGGTGGTCCTTAATTTGTAAAACAATAAGGCCCATATTTATACTCCGTTTGCGCCGAATTTGCGTCGTTTTTTTCGACGCAAATTCGGCGCAAAACTAATGCCATATTTATACTTTGGCGTTAGACGCGTCTAGCGCCAAAGTATGGGCAAAGAGCGTCATTTTTTAGCGTGAACGCCTTCCTTGCGTTAATGAGATGCAAGGAAGGCGTTCCCGTCTAAAAAAATGACGGCGACGCAAATGCGTCGTATTTATACTCCCGGGCAAAAATCACGCCCGGGAGGTGGCGGGTCAAAAAACCCCGCATTTGCGCCACTTTTTAACGCCTGGGTCAGGGTAGGCGTTAAGGGGCCTGTGGGCTCAAAATGAGCCCACAGGTGCCCTCCCCTGCCCCCCAGGGACCCCCCCTGCCACCCCTGCCCACCCCAGGAGGACACCCAAGGATGGAGGGACCCACCCCAGGGACATTCAGGTAAGTTCAGGTAAGTATAATTTTTTATATATTTTTATTTTTTTTGGGTGGCATAGGGGGGCCTTATTTGTGCCCCCCTACATGCCACTATGCCCAATGACCATGCCCAGGGGACACAAGTCCCCTGGGCATGGCCATTGGGCAAGGGGGCATGACTCCTGTCTTTACTAAGACAGGAGTCATGAAATGGCGTCTGGGTGTCGTAAAAAAATGGCGCAAATCGGGTTGAGGCGATTTTTTTGCCTCAACCTGACTTGCCCCATTTTAAGACGCCCTAACGTCATTTTTTCCCAACGCCAGCGCTGCCTGGTCTACGTGGTTTTTTTCCACGCACACCAGGCAGCGCCGGTCTGCTTGCGCCGTCTAACGCCATTCCATAAATACGGCGCCCGCATGGCGCTTCAGAATGGCGTTAGACGGAGCTAAATTTTTTGACGCTAAACTGCGTTAGCGCAGTTTAGCGTCAAAAAGTATAAATATGGGCCTAAGTACCAGGGCCAAAAATGCTGCCCAGAAGCCTGTGTCGGCACTACAAAAGGATCGAGTGCTGAAGGCTGCATATTCTTGATTTCAACACATGCCTCTTTCATTCACCATCATTCACTCCCTGCCTCTTTACTTCAGCCTTCAAAGTTCTTTTTCACACCTGCTTTTTCCCTCTGTCAATGTTTTTCCATCTTTCTCTGCCTCCCCCTTTTCCCATTCTGTGTTGTTCCCTGTATTCCTCTAGGTCAAAGGCTGATGAGAAACAATAGGTGCCTGTATCTACAAATGAATGATGGTGAGCCCCACCTGCAACCACCACCTCAAGTTAGGCACTGGGAGAACACAGGCACAGGAAAGTGTCTTGTCTTGATGACTGATGGCTTGCTTGCTATTCAATAGCTTTCCTTGTTTCAGCCTTTCCACCTTGTGTTGCCCTTCCTATGGAGCATAGAATCTTTAACATCTCTTTAATGGCTGACTTCTATGCTTCCTCTGCTCGCTTATAGGGATCTTCTTTTTAGGTCTCGGCCAGACAGCGCATGCGCTGTCTCTTAGAAACTACTGTAATCTTACAGTGGTTTAGAGCCCGCCAGTTGCTTACCATTTGTTGGCTTATGTGGCAGTCATCTTTACAGCCTCGTAATTGGTCACTGTAGGGCTAGCATCACTTCCATTCCTGTCTGTGGAGCAGCAACCAAGCACTGATGGATTCAACTTAATCAGTGACTGTCCGCTGATCCTGACATGATTGAGGTCCTTCTTTGTAACTTCTAGGGCCCTGCAAACAGAAGGTGTGTGACTGCCAAAGACGTGCCCCACAGGACAAACAAAACAGCAAAAAAAAAATCTGTAGTTAACTTGTTTCTTTTATTTTACCAAGTCTTCTTTTCTCACTTTGCGCTCATGTTTGTTTTTTGCTTGTGGGACTGTTCTCAAAAGTGGGTGATTATCTTGTTCTAAATATTGCAAAGTGACATTGTTTCTTTCTTATGTGAAATTTTCGAAATTATGCCTTAACACATAATTGCATGGTACACCCCACTCCAGTCCAATCTGCACCACTCTAATCCATGCCAGTCACCCCCAAACTCAAATCTGCACCACTCAAATTAGCCACACTCCAATCCAAAACAATCTGCACCACTCCAATCCTAAACAATCTGCTCCCACTCCAATCTGTCCCAGACCAATCAAAAACAACCTGGCCCACTCCAAACTAAAACAATCTGCCCCACTCCAAACTAGTCCAATCCAATCTAAAACAATCTGTCCCACTCCAATGTGCCCCCGTCCAATCAAAATCAGTCTGCCCCACTCCAATTGAAAATAATCTGCCCACTCCAATCCAAAACAATCTGCCTTACTCCAGTCCAAAACAATCTGCACCACTCCAATCCTAAACAATCTGCCCCATTCCAATTTGTCCAAGACCAATCAAAAACAACCTGTCCCACTCCAAACTAAAACAATCTGACCCACTCCAATCTAGCCTAATCTAATCTAAAACAATCTGTTCCACTCCAATCTGCCACGGTCCAATCCAAATCAGTCTGCCCCGGCCCAATCCAAATAAATCTGCCCCACTCCAATTCAAAATAATCTGCCCTACTCCATTTCAAAACGATCTACGCAACTCCAATCCAAAACTATCTGCCCCACTCCAATGAAAAGCTATTCGCCCCACTCCAATCTGCCCCACACCAATCCAAAACAATCTGCCCTACTCTAATCTAAACCAATCGGACCCACTCCAACCTAAAACAACCTACCCCGTCCCAATCTGCTCCACTCCTTTCTACCCACTCCAGTCCAAAACTATCGGCCCCCACTCCAAACCAAAACAATCTGCCCACTCCAATCTGCCCCACACCATTCCAAAACAATCTGCCATACTACAGTCTTCCCAACCCACCCCACTCAAATCTGCACCACTCCAAATTGTCTCACGCCAATCCAAAACAATCTGACTCACTCTAATCCATAACAATCTTCCCCAGTCCAATCTGTCCCACACCAATCCAAAACAACCTGCCCTACTCCAATCTAGCCCACTCCAATCTAAAACAACCTGTCTCTCTCCAATCTGCCCCACTACAATCCAAAACAATCTGCCCCACTCCAAACTAAAACAATTGCTTCACTCCAATCTGCCCCAATCCAATCCAAAACAATCTGCCCCACTCCAATTCAAAACAATCTGCACCACTCCAATAAAAACAATCTGCACCACTCAGTTCCAAAACAATCTGCCCCAATCCAATCCAAAACAATCTGCCCCATTCCAATCCAAAACAATGTGTACCACTCCAATCAAAGCAATCTACACCACTCCAATAAGAAACAATCATCTGCTCCACTCCAAAACAATCTGCCTTACTGTAATCCCAAAAAATATAATCTGCCCCACTTCACTCCAAAACAATCTGCCCCACTCCAATCCAAACTAATGTGCCCCACTCCAAGCTGTGCCACCCCAATCTGACCCACTCCAAACCAAAACAGTTTCCCCACTCCAATCCGCACCACTCCATTCCAAAACAATCTGCCCCAATCCAATCCAAAACAATTTACCCCACTCCAAACTGCTCCCACTTCAATCCAAAACAATCTGCCCCACTCCAATCCTAAACAATCTGACCCATTAAAATAAAAACAATCTGCACCACTCCAATCCAATCTTCTGTAAAGAAGCCGTTAAATACATATTTACTGCTAAGATTTCCATGGAGCTGGCCCGCTTTGGGAACTTTTTCACCATTATGAGGAAAAATCTACTACTAGCACACGCCCACCAATGCTCAGAAATCAAAAAGGGGGTGGCAGCACTTAAAGCTACGTTACTAACAAAGTGGTTGACGCATCCCCATAAATGTTGACCCTGATCGGTTTCAAGGAGGTCAACTGCTCGCTGTACTAGCATTTACTCATGAGATTGGAAGTAGTGCCTGAACATCTCGTCACTGCAGCAAGGGGAGGCGCTGGATAGAGGGGGATACTGCGTTGCAGGGCACTTGCACTCCAATTTTAAAGTCTTAGTGAATTTTTACATATATAGCCATATATTTTTTCATTTTACACTTTTCTGTATATTTATCATAGTTCTTTTTAGGTAATAAGGTTCAGCATTCACGCAACAAACAATTTGCACCCATGCCCAGTAGGTACCCTACATTTCATACACATAGCCGGTTCCAGCCACTCAACTCCTTTTAATAAGCATTTTGCAGTGAACCTTGATTCTATAATCTTAGTAGACTCATGGAATTTTAGGTAATGCGTTACAAACATGTACCGTAAGGAGTCTGCATTCCATAGTTTTTACAGATGACCTTCATGTAACATAGCATTTTTTAACATGCACCATGCTCTGTGATTTAAACTTATTTTAGACTAAGAGCTTCAGGTAAAGGCATAATGATAGATGTCGAGAAGGTTACAGCTTTTAATGATGCATTGTAATTTTAACCTTTGTAGCAGTTTTAATAATTTTTATGTATTGTGTTTTTGCAAAGGTTTTAAATAATCATGCAAATAAAGATTCACTCACTCACTCCAATCCAAAACAATCTTCCCCACTCTAATCCAAATCAATCTGCCCCACTGTGATCCAAAAAAATATAGGCCCTCATTCTGACCTTGGCGGGCGGCGGAGGCCGCCCGCCAAAGTCCCGCCGTCAGGTTACCGTTCCGCGGTCGAAAGACCGCGGCGGTAATTCTGACATTCCCGCTGGGCTGGCGGGCGGCCGCCTTCAGGCCGCCCGCCAGCCCAGCGGGAAAGAGGCTTCCACGATGAAGCCGGCTCGGAATCGAGCCGGCGGAGTGAAAGCTGTGCGACGGGTGCAGTTGCACCCGTCGCGTATTTCACTGTCTGCGCAGCAGACAGTGAAATACATTTAGGGGCCCTCTTACGGGGGCCCCTGCAGTGCCCATGCCAGTGGCATGGGCACTGCAGGGGCCCCCAGGGGCTCCGCGACCCCCCCTACCGCCATCCGGTTCCCGGCGGGCGGACCGCCGGGAACTGGATGGCGGTAGGGGGGGTCGGAATCCCCTCGGCGGCGCAGCTAGCTGCGCCGCCTTGGAGGATTCCAATGGGCGGCGGTACACTGGCGGGTGACCGCCAGTGTTGCTGGTCCGACCGCGGCTTTACCGCCGCGGTCGGAATGCCCATTGGAGCACCGCCGGCCTGTCGGCGGTGCTCCCGCGGTCCTCCAACCCGGCGGTCATGGACCGCCAGGGTTGGAATGACCACCATAATCTGCCCCACTCCACTCAAAAACAATCTGCCCCACTCCAATCCAAAATAATCTGTCCCCCTCCAAGATGTCCCACCCCAATCTGTCCCATTCCAATCCAAAAACAATCTTCCTCACTCCAGCCTGTGCCACTCCAATCCAAAAAACCTGCCTCACTTTAGTCGGCCCCACTTCAATCTGTCCCACTCCAATTCAAAACAATGGGCCTCATTATGAACCTGGCGGGCGGCGGAGGCCGCCCGCCAGGATCCCGCCCTCCAAATTACCGCGCCGCGGTCAAAAGACCGCGGCGGGTATTACGAGTTTTCCCCTGGGCTGGCGGGCGGTTCCAGTAAAACCGCCCGCCAGCCCAGGGGAAAACGACCTTCCCACGAGGATGCCGGCTCGTAATCGAGCCGGCGGAGTGGGAAGGTGCGACGGGTGCAGTGGCACCCGTCGCGTATTTCAGTGTCTGCAAGGCAGACACTGAAATACTTTTCGGGGCCCTCTTACGGGGGCCCCTGCCGTGCCCATGCCATTGGCATGGGCACGGCAGGGGCCCCCAGGGGCCCCGCGACCCCCCCTACCGCCATCCTGTTCATGGCGGCTTTCCCGCCATGAACTGGATGGCGGTAGGGGGGGTCAGAATCCTCATGGCTGCGGAGCGCGCTCCGCAGCCATGGAGGATTCCAAAGAGCAGCGGAAAGTCAGCGGGAGACCGCTGACTTTCCGCTTCTGACCGCGGCTGAACCGCCGCGGTCAGAATGCTCATTGGAGCACCGCCAGCCTGTTGGCGGTGCTCCCGTGGTCGGTGGCCCTGGCGGCCACCGGCCGCCAGGGTCAGAATGACCCTCAATGTGTCCTACTCCAATCTGCCCCACTATAATCCAAAGCTCCACTCCAGTCTGACCCAGTCCGGTCTGCCCCACTCCAATCTGACCCAATCAAATCCAAAACACTCTGCCCCAGTCCAGTCAATACAATCTGCTCCACTCCAATCCAAAACAATCTGCCGCACTCCAATCTGCCCTACTCCAATCTTCCCTACACCAAAACAGAACAATCTGCCCAACTCCAATCCGCTCCACTCTAGTCTGACCCACTCAAATCCCCCAAAAAATCAATCTGCCCCACTCCAGTCTGACCCACCCAAATCCGAAAAAAATCAAACTATCTGCCCCACTCCAGTCTGTCCCACTCCAATTTGCCTCAGTCCAATCTGGCCCACTCCAATCCACCCCACTCTAATCCAGTTCACCTCAACCCAATCTAATCTGCCCCAATCCAATTCACCACAATCTACTCCAGTGCAATCCAAAACAATCTGCCCCACTCCAATCTGAAGCAATCTGCCCCACTCCACTGCAAAACAATCTGCCCAATCTAAAACAATCAACCACACTCCAAAACAATCTGCCCCATTCCAATCCCAAAAATCTGTCCCACTACAATTTAAATAAATCTGCCCCACTCAATCCAAAACAACCTGCCCACTCCAATCCAAAACAATCTGCCCAACGCCAATCAGCCCCACTCCAGTCAAAAGCAATCTGCCCACTCCAATCCAAAACAGTCTGCTCCACTTCACACTGCACCACTGGAATCCAAAACAATATGCCTAACTCCAATCTGCCTCACTCCAGTCCAAAACAATCTGTCCCACTCTAATCTGTCCACTCACTCAAATCCATTTGATTCCATCCCACCCCATTCCATTCCAATCCACCACAAACCAATCTAATCCACCCACCCCATTCCAATCTATCACACTCCAATCCAATTCACCTTAATTCACCCCACTCCAGTCCAATCCAGTCCACCTTAATCCACCCCATTCCAATCCAATTCACCCCATGCCAAACTACCTTAATCCAACCCACTCCACTCCAATCCACCTCACTCCAAAAAGTCCAGCCCACTCCTATAGGCCCACCTCATACCAATCCAATTCACCCCACTCCAATCTAATCCACCCCACTCCACACTAGTCCAATCCACCACAATCCATCCTACTCAAATCCAGCCCACTCAAATCTAGTCCATCTGACTCAGTCCAATCCATCTCACTCCAATCCACCCCACCCCATTCCAATCCACCCAGCTCCAGTCCTCCCCACCCACTCCAATCCATCTAATTCACCTCACAGTCAAATTCACCCCATGCCAATCCACCCCACTCCATTCCAATTCAATCCACTACATCCACTCTACCCCACTCAATCTGACCCACTCCACTGTAATGCACCCAACTCCACTCGTATACTCCAATCCACCCCACTCTACACAATTCGAAGCCATCCCACCCCAATTCAATTCACTCCACACCAATCCAATCTACCCCACTCAAGTTCAATCCACCGCAATTCAGTCCACACCACTCAAGTCCAATCCAGCCCATTCCAGTCCAATCCATCCCACTCAAATCCAGTAAATCGAATCCACACCACCCCAATCCAATGAACTCAATCCACCCGACTCCAGTTCAATCTGATCCATCACACTCCAACCCACTCCAATGCAACCCACGCCAAACCAGTCCACCTGACCCCAATCCACTCCACCCCATTCCTATCACTCCAATTCAATCCACCTACCCCAATCTAACCTAATTCACCACACTCCAATCAACCCACATCACTCCAATCCACCCCAATCCAATCCACCTCACAGCATTTGAATGCACCCCTCTCCAATCCACCATAGTCCACCCAATTCTACCCCAATCCACCCCACCCTACTCCAATCAGTCCAGTCCACTACCTCAATCCACTCCAACCAACTACACTCTATTCCACCCCACTCCACTCTTCACTCCACTGCTTGCTGTTTAGGCACTCTATGGGAGTGCGTATTTGTTCCAGTGGCCTCCCTGGTGTGCTCTCCCCCACAACACATTGCTCTCTCTCACTCATCCGCTCCTCTCCCCCACCCACCCATACATGCCAATAGACCTGATTCAGACCGGAGACACACATTTCTAAGCCAAAATGGCTTTATTTTGGCTGTCTCACGTCTGCAATTGCCTCTCGTTCAGTAGAAATCAATAAGGTAAACACTTTTGCCTGATTATTTTTTGAAATCTCCCACTTTGCTTTTC
Source organism: Pleurodeles waltl (assembly GCF_031143425.1). Lineage (NCBI taxonomy): Eukaryota > Metazoa > Chordata > Amphibia > Caudata > Salamandridae > Pleurodeles > Pleurodeles waltl. The sequence goes on from NC_090441.1 coordinate 160,213,065, forward strand.
TAAAATGTTGGCATGTATGCACACGTGTTGCTTTCTCTCACCCGTGTGATTAAATCACGGCACTCCAAGTTGCTTTGGCCATGTTTTCCCTCGTTTGCTTCTTCCACCCCACTGTGTTGCTACTCACTGCCCCTCCCCAACCCATTAAAAAAACACTTTTGCTCTACTTTTTCCACTTACCAATCCCTCGCGCCTACAAAATGACACAACAGCCGTATGGAAGCGCTTTTTTTGTAGCCATGGTGGAAAGCAGCTGCGATACTGTACAGCATGGCTAAACAGCATTTCAAAACCAATAGGAATTGTAGTTGAGATCTATTTGGTTTGCCAATGCTTGTTTTTAAAGTGATCAGTAATCGTGCAAGTGGTACACCTTTAAGAGGTTAACGTGAGTTGCGGCTAGCTTTCAGGACTACTAAGGCTGCTTCCACACGATTGAATGCGGAATATACATTTACTGTATGCATCTTATGTAGGTAACTGGATTTTACCATATGTAGAAAGAAACTATGGGGGTTATTCTAACTTTGGAGGAGTGTTAATCTGTCCCAAAAGTGACGGTAAAGTGACGGATATACCACCAGCCGTATTACGAGTTCCATAGGATACAATGGACTCGTAATACGGCTGGTGGTAAATCCGTCACTTTTCCGTCACTTTTGGGACGGATTAACACCTCCTCCAAAATTAGAATAACCCCCTATGTTGGAATTTTAAACAATCTAAACACAGTCACGACGAACAGATGCAATCTTCATTTCCGAGTCTTTGCTGCCATCTTGTGTAAAGTAATGGAATGACCACTGCAGCCAGCGGCATTTTTCCTTAAATCTGATGCATCAAACCTTTTGACGTGAGCAATGCAAGAGAGCGTGCTTTAGGTCATCCTCCAACATTTTTTGGTTTGTTCAGGACAGCCCCCTTCAGCCACTGCTTATTCAAAGTGTCTTTCATTATTTGGAAGAAGATCTATTATCTGCACACATTAAAATTTTGCAGCACTGATAGCTCAAAGAAAGAAGTTTGTCTCCAGAATTGCAGCTACTGAGTACTGGAGCATTTTGTGTTCTATATTTAAAATAAATATATAAATGTAATTTGCATCAATATTCAACATAAGAAAACATTCTTACCATATTTTTTAGTTAAAATAATTTTTTCACTTTTCCCTATAATTTATCGTAGGAAACTACACAGAGATCTCCCCATGGTAAAGCATATGGAAAATTAAAAGTTTATTAGAATTTATAAGTTAGTACAATATTTTAAGTTTAGCATTATTGGTAATTAATTGTATATATTTATGTTAATTGTACATCAATATTACTTTCATTTTAGGCAAATATTTAATTTAAATATATTACATTCAAAAAAATTAGAAGTTTAAATTAAAAAGTAGATTTTCACCTCAAATATGCATTAATAACTATATTATAACTATTAAAGTGATGCATGGAATTAATTAAAAGCAGTTTAATTGTTTTTGAATAAAAAAGTAATGGTGCATTAACTTAGAAATTCAAAAAGGTTGTTAAAATGTTTTATATTTTTAACTATTTGAAATAATCTAGCTTAATTTAATATTATTTCTTAAGAGGTTTTATTTTAAGTCCCTGTATTGCATTTTTTTTTAATGGGAGAATGTTGCAGTATCATTGGTTGAATATGCGAGGTGCTGAACTTGTTACGGTTTCTTTTTGGCATAGTCATTTTCACTTGTAAATTTGAATACACTTTATTTGTCAGAGGGTGGAGACGTGTTGAGGCTATTCGCAAAGCTAACTTATACTTGTGTGTAATTCACACTTTCGAGTAACTTTATTACTTTTGGTTTCCCATGTAATCAGAGTCTGTAGTTACTCAAAAATAATTGTATATATTTACTTTAAAGATAGAATAAAATAAAAATCTAAAGCACTATTAACTTAATTTTGAATTACATTTTGAAAATAATGAAATCTCTCATACTTGAGACCTTGAGGGCCTGCGCCAGACATTGGAAGAATGTTGCAAATTGGTGTACTGCCAAGAACCTTAATACTTCCTATTGTATTCTGATAAAGATACTGAATTTTCTCCATTATGGCTTTCTATTAGGACTGGCAGTCTCTACCTTAGAGAGCCAATGGTTATCAGTCTGGATTTTCACAGGTAAGGACGTTTATTCTACCTGTGATCTTGCAGCTGGACATCTTAAGAGTTTTTTTTGCACAGAGAGAAGTTGTTCAATCATCTGTTCCATCTTGGAATGTGGTTTTAGTTCTCCAGTCCTTACATGATCCTCCCTTTGAACTCTGCGACTGTGGATTTTTGGCCAGGCCGAAGAGTGGGGGGACATGGTGCCTTGATTTGTGAATAATCTTCTCTTAGTTGGGTCTTCTTCCTTCACAAGTTTTCCTACCAAAAATCCCTTCTTCATTTCATTGTTCACAAGACATTGTTCTTCCTTTGTTTTTTTTTTAACCAATCCATTATCACAGAAGGTTGGGAGATTCCATCTGCTCGATGCCCCTGGAGCTTTATCTAGCCACTTAAATGGGACTGTTTCCTTTTGGAAAACTGTTTTAGTGGTGGCCGGTACTTACAGCAGGGAGGGGGTGGTCGGGACACAAAAGCACACATAAACATTGACTCACACCCATGCGCTAGCACATGCGCGCACACACACACGTGCACATCTATTCACAACACTCACTCCCATATATTCATGCACGCACCAAACATTACAAAATAAAAAATCACACTTACTTGCAGCTCTGCCTCAGAGGACCCAGGAGGATTGGGATTGCTGCCTTCCCTCACTGGCTGACACTAGGCCGGCCAATGAGGGATGGCAGCAGCCCCTACTTGTCACACATAGGGAAGATATCGGAGAGAGTTGCTGAACTCCCCCCCCCCATTCTGTGAGGCGGGGTCACTGATTGACACTCAGCCACATGCACTTCAGGGCTTAGTACTGAAGCGCCCGGGGCCGAGGCTATGAATGACACTACCCCTCGTCATGAGGGGGAGGGCATTGAGGTGCTTTGCCAGGAAAAAGATGTCATGCCCACAGAAGCTGTGACATCTCCAGCCTGGCAAAACCACAGGTCAGGCAGGCAAAAGGCTCTGCATTTAGCAGTTCTAGGTCCTGGCTGCCTGACCTGAACCAGAAGAGTGTTTGCTCAGCCTGACTGACACTTGTCTTTTCAGGCAAAATGTGAGGGGGCGTGGCCCATTAGGAAGGGCTGCGGTTGGTTTATTTGTCACCTTGGCTAATCGAGACACAGTAGGCGCTCTTCTACTTTGAGCAGCTTTATTTTGTGAATTCTACAGTCTACAAAACTAGGGGTGTACCTTTTTGAGAGACAATACAGGGTGGTCATTCGAATAGAAGAGTGCCTATTTTGCGCTCTCAGTAGGGGTGGTTATGCCAAAGACATTCTGTGCTCTCCCCACACTTCTATGTCTCATTATCACTCACAAGTGGGTGGCAGTTTTTTTAAGTGATTTTGTTTCAGATGTTCGGAGTGGTGTTAACTCGATATTACCATTCTTTTTTTAAAGTTTATTTTGCATGCCCTTGCAAACATTGTTTTAATGAATGTTTAGTTTGAAGGCACTGTGGCAAGCTACTTCCACGAAGCTTGGTTATAGCCCCATTGAGTAAGGATTGGGATGAGGAATGGGGACAAAGAGGGAATGACCCATTTACTTACCTGTGATCTTCTTCACTCTGAGAACAGGAAGAGGCTCTGAAGTTTTGTTTATGCTGGTGGTGGGGACGGAGTCGTTGTTCCGCATCTCAAAAAATTATGTTTTTCTTTCTAAGTGAAAATTTTTACTTAGGTAGTCAAATCTCTAACTGTGACCAAGGGCGGAACCTTATTGCGGCCGGATTGTGACAAGGAACACTTTGACCAGTGGCGGTTTCTCTTCAAGGGCGTCGGGGCTCCGCCCCCTTTACATTCTCTGTGAAAAATAATGCATGGAAGCAAAGCTGAAACTGCTTCCTTAAAACAACTTGTGAACACAGTGTATATACATGTTGAATTATCTTTCTGAGGCTGCTCTACACTACGAACTGTACGCCTTGCAGTGATGACAGTGGAGTGACGCTTTCCTGGGCAGGCACAAAGTCTAGAGAATTTTGCTGGGCTGACAATCTCACATCCCTGAGGCCTGTGAGGTCACAACTCGGCAAAGACACTACATCAAGGTTCAGTCTCCACCCCCTGATGACGTGGAGGTAGAGTTAGCTCTGGGCGTTTCAGATTCAAGCCCTGCAGCTCTCGGCCTCCACGTCAATCAGTGAGAGGAGACCATTGTCACCACACCCTTTTCCAACTCGTCACAGGGCGGGGTGGTACCAGACCCTGTGACGAGTGGGGTAGAGACTACAAGCAGGAAGCCACGAAATCGAGTGTGCGCAGTGTGTGAGCTGGACTTTTGAAGACACACTGCGCAGACTCGAGGTGCTGCTTCCCACGCTGCAGTTCATGCTGGATGCCTTTTGAGCTCCGGTATGCCTTAGATTTACTGCCAGCAAGCAGACTCGTGGGGACAGTGAAGCAAAGAGCAAGGTGTTGCACATTGCATGTGCGTGTGTTTATTTTAATTAGTCAGTCCCGACTCGCCTGGCTTGAAGCTTCCCTCCATGTCACCAGGTGAGGCAACAAAAATGTCAGCTGGGAGTCATAAATAACGTGAAAGGGTGAATGGGTGTATGTGTGAGTAAATGGATGGATGGCTGATGGATCGATGTGTGAGTGAAAGGGTGGGTGGATGGATGTATGAGTGAAAGGGTGGATAGATGGGTGAGCAAACAGTTGGAGGGTAAAAGTGAAAGGATGGATGTAGGATGGATGAGTAAAAGAATGGATGGATGAGTGAAAGAGAGGATGGATGGATGGGTAAAAGGGCGAATGGATGATTAAGTTCAAGAATTGATGATGGATGGATGAATGAAAGAGAGAGTGAAAGGGTAGGAGGATGGATGAGTGAAAGTGTGGATTGATGATGAGAGAAATTATGGATGCTTGAGTGAGTGAAAGTATGGATGGTTGAGTGAAAAGTCAGATGGATGGATGTGTGAGTGAAAGGGAGGATGGATGGATGCATGAATGAAAGGGTGGATGGATGGGTGAGTAAAAGGGTGGGTGGGTATATGAGTGAAAGGATGGATGTAGGATGGGTGAGTAAAAGAATGGATTGGTGAGTAAAGAAAGGATGGATGAGTGAAAGAGAGGGTGGATGGATGGATAAAATGGTGGATGGATGAATACATGAAAAAATGGATGGATGAATGAAAGAGAGGGTGAAAGGGTAAATGTATGGATGGGTGGATGAGTGAAAGGGTGGATGGATGATGAGAGAAGGTATGGATGGTTGAGTGATGGTATGGATGGATGGAGTGAAAGTGTGGATAGATGGATGAACGAAGGAATGCACAGATGAGTGAAAGGATGGATGAGTAGAAGAATGAATTGATGAGTGAAAGTGGGTTGATGCATAGATTAAAGGGTGGATGGGTGGATGAGTGAAAAAATGGATAGATGAGTGAAAGGGAGGGAGGGTAGATAGATGGATTAAAGAGTGAATTGTTGGGTGAGTGAAAGGTGGATGGATAGGTGGATAATGGATAGGTGGAAAGATTATGAGAGATAAAATGTTGGATGGATGAGTGAAAGGATGGCTGAGTGAAAGTATGGATGGATGAGTGAAAGGGAAGGTGGATTGATAAATGGATTAAAGGGTGGATAGATGGATGAGGGAAATAACGGATGGATGAGTGAAAGGTAGGGTCGATGGATTGATGAAAGGGTGGATGGATGAATGAGTGAGTGACTGAAAAGATGGATGTGTGAAAGGATGGATGAATGATAGGTGCATGGATGGATAGGTTTGATGGCTACATATTGAGATGAATGGATAGACTGGAAATGTATGGGTGTTCGGAAAGAATGGTGAAAGACTGAATGATGGATGAAAGAATGAATGAATGACAGAATGAAATGGTGGATATCAGCAGGCGAATGGAAGGAGGAAATGGGGAATGGATACAATTAAAACAGGAGCGCTCTTTTGGGAAGGGATGTGATGACTTGCTTTGTTTGCTTGGTGCCATATAGTAAGAGCTTTTGTTCGAAGTGTGTGGTGTTTCAATTTTCTGGCTTCTCCCTTGAACCAGCCACAGAGCAGATATAGTGAACGCTGGGCCAGAAGTCCCCAAAGGGCATGCAAACCCATTAAAACTCCTGTAGGGGAAGGTGCTAAGTGTGCGCACAGTTGTGACCGAAAAACATGCCAAACACGGTATATGTTGAAACCGCCCATTAACATGTTTAGGGGGCAGTTATGGATTCCAGGGAGACAGATTCTCTCCAGACACCATCTTAGTGTTGGTGTAAAAACAGACAGTACAATTAACATGGTATATGTGATTTAAAACCATGCTAACCAATGTAGTGCACATAATACGCTATAGGATAACATGTAGTGGGTGTACTAAAGTAATCACGTAATATTGCAAAGGAAAGCTGATTCTTCACTAGCCCCCATCCGCTGATCAGTGTTAAGTAGCCCACAATAATGTGGAAATAACATGGATTGTACTTAGAAAAATGGGTTGGTGCCAAATTGAAAACACTGAAATGGTGACTAGCATCCCAAAAATTGCCATGCTCCCCACCCCCCACAATGTGAACCTCTCCCTCCCCCGACCCCGGGCCAAGCCCAGCCCCACCACTCTCAAACTTCACCAACCGCCACTGACTTTGACTCGGAGTAATCAAGATTACTGTTAAGTAACCAGGCCATTACAGTAGTGTTCATCAATTCCAGTGATCCATACCAATGATGCATCTTCCACCTATATTATCTATATGTCACTAATCTGTTCAATGTACTGCCTTGTTGGTTCCAATATTGTTTCTAAAGGTGTATTTTCTGTATTTTCCAGTTCTCTCGTTATCTTCAGTTGTTTTATCCATGCCCTAGTGATGCGCCTTGCGTCTCCATTGCAGTGACCAACTTTCTTACCCCTCCCTTATTGTGTGTCCACATCCGCATACTGTTGCCTTTCATTCAACATTCAACCCCTCAACAGTTCCTAAAATGTCTACAATGCTGCTCTCAAAGCTTCCTTTTGCTATTGTTCATGTTCATCTTAGGTCTGGTTTGACAACACAGCTGTCTGCTTGACCTATTGTTCCCAAGTCTTTTAAGTATACTTAGAGTGGACTTAGGTTCCACCCAAAGAGTATTACCCTCTCACCTTATGCTACTGGCTGTTCTGCATTACGATCCACGAGGGACTCTTTTACACCTCAAAAATATACAGAACCATGCCACATTAAGGCCCATATTTATACTTTTTTAGCGACACATTTGCGTCATTTTTTTACACAAAAGCGGCACAAACTTCCAATATACAATTGTATTTTGTAAGTTTGCGCCGCTTTTTGCGTCAAAAAGCGGCGCAAATGTGGCACTAAAATAGAATAAATATGGGCCTAAATGCATTACCTCCTAGATACATTGTATGCAGAATGGAATCGTTTTCTTTACTGCAGCAGACTTTTTTATTTATTTTTCATCCAGGAATTGTAAATGCAAGCCAGGCCCTTTGGCTTTGCCAAAGCTTGTTTAAACTTCTTTCATGAAGGTAACAGGCAGAATTACTCAAACATCTTTAAAGTATGTCTCTCTCACAGCTCATGGGAGACCCTGCTCGTGTGTGCCTTCTCTCTGCATTCATGCCTAGGCTTCTCAGCTCCTTCAGTGTCATTCTTAAATAAATTAAATAAAAGTGACTTTTCACAGCTCCTCCACTGATCTGTTTTCCCATCCTTGCCTATACTGTTCTTACCTCCGGGAAGAACAAAGCTAAAAGTCTGGGTTAAAGGGGCCAATGTAAGTAAACAAAAGCATTCACGAATCGGCACCTTCGCGCAGCTCTGGTTGCGTGCATAAAAGCCAGACTTCTTGGCGCTGTCAGCATTTGTTTTCATGTGGAGGTGATCAACGAATAATCTATTTTAAATCTGGACAAGTTACTTCAGGTCAGCAACATATCCTCTTTCTGCAGGTCGTTTCCCTTTACAAGTGCTCAGTAATCATTCCTCTCATAGGATGTATTTTTTGTTCAGTCACGAGGTGTCATTCTAACTCAACTCACAGTGTGTATAGGATTTTAAAGGCAGAATTTGTGTGAGTAAAACAAAACTTCACCCCAAGAATAACTTGAATACATAACTTTATTAAATAAATGCTTCGGCATGACAAAAAGACAGATCAGAGAGTAACATAAATTATAAGTTGAATAAATAGTTTACAACAATTCTCACAGTTTTAATAAAATGTGAGACTTTTACTTTTAAAGTACAAAATGCTAAACAGAGCACTACACTCTTCTGTGCTGATTTTCACAAACTGCCGTTTATTCACCAGTAAGATATGAATAGTTGTTTTGCCCAGAAAAATAAAAAAAAATAAAAAAAATACCAGAACTATGCGTTAAAGCTATCATGATCTACTGTACAAATGTGTAGTGATTATTAGAAAAAAAACAAAAAAATATCAGGCAGGAAACATTGAATCGGATATGATACCAGCTGTTCTAGAATGGTGACTGGATGTAGTGCAGGATGTGTGTGAACATAGTGAAATAACGTGATGCGTCGGTTTGGACGGCCTGGTGCACATCTCAGGCTTGAGACCAAGCTGTATATGCGAGCTTGGTTCTCTGGTATGGACACCAAGTTGAGCTGCGAAATGCTGCAATGTACAGTTCACTTATGGAAGCAAAAATAAAAAAAAAGTGGGGAAATAGTGCAAATTGCTCCTGTAGTAGTGGTTTCAAAGCACGTTGTGCGACACAGGGAGTTGATAAAGCTCTCCAGAGTCCCTTTTGTCCCCTCTTCTAAGGGTATTTTACAGTTTTAAGATGCAGACAGCTACCACCTTCCCACCGTGGGCCCCATTATGTTTTTGACATGTTTCTGCTCTCTAGTAGGCCTTGGCACAGAGTCAGGCTTTGTATAGACTGAAGACAGAGAACTCTTAACAGCCCTTTAGTGGTTGCCTGCTACAGGTGATATTGGCAATGTAAAAGGGAGTTCTGGAAGATACGTTTCTCAACATGTTTGATTGTGGATAATGCTGGTGTAACCACGATAAGATGGCAGAAGAAAACAACAGTTTGGAGGCCACAAATTATAGTCATACATAGGTGGAAAGAGAACATGAGTTGAAAGGGGGTATAGTCAAAGAATTAATTTCCGTGAGACAACCATAGCTTCTGGTTATGTCTGAATGATGCCCTTGGTCCAGACACCCTACACGGGGTGATTTTAACTAGTCATATGGCATTCAACTGGATTGGAGAATCCAATCTCTTTTCAAAGTGTGATCCGTCAGAAATTCAGTGTACATTCCTAGGTCTTTACGACGCCTCACAGAGAAAAATAAGAACGTATTACTGGAATGGGCTCCACCCAGTGCCAAAACCAACAGTTTTTTAAAGATATGTAATCTCAGAGCTTCCAGAAATATAAGCTGACTAAATTGAACTCTCTTTTAAACAGGTCCAAGAACACCAAGCCTACCCTTGCACAATATTCAAGTAGTACAGAGAACTACAGCCCGGCGTTTGCTGTAGGTTTATTGAGAACATCAAGTTAGCCCCTGCCAATTGTGGTTGAAATTACAACTGAAAGAAACCCTTTCAAACTAAGCATTGGCCTCCACCATCCAAAGAGACGGCCTTCAAGCAAAATTGAGCAGGAAATGAAAAACTAATATAGACTTTACAGAGTGGATTGGAAGAGTGTCAAGGTGTAAAACACCACCGGCGAGCAATACCAGACTTCCACTGAGCCATCTTTTTAAACCTACAAACATGACATCAACCTGCGCAATTGATGCATGCGGTGAATGTCCACAAACGTACACATTCAGCAAAGGCAAAATCCAGGTATAAAGAGAGGCTGTGCCTGGAAGCAGCATGTAGCATTCACATGGCACTTCTTTGTTTGCTAAAATTACCTTATTTGATCAAGACCGCGCCTTGGAATTTAGCAAGGGCAGGCACTTTGCAGACTGCAAATGCGTAACTTCAGTCGCTGCTTTCTTCAGACAGACAGATCCATTGGATGATGCAGTATAGCATCACACAGTGGGGACTTCACTGGTCCTGATGTGTAAGTGGACGATGGAAACTGCAAATATTATGTGAACAAAAGCCTTTTACTGCCCGCACTAAGACTGATGGCTCCAGGATTTCAGCAAGGGCAGAATATGACTGGTTCATGGTAGGTAGTCACATTACATCCTCACTACTGGAAACTATTTAAAAAAAAGTTGAAGTGAAGTGGTTTGGTTCCAAAAGAATAGCAAAGTTATGAAAAAAGAAGGATCCACTGTTTTGTTCCCATCGGGGTGGATAAAGCCGACAATGCTCCTCCGGCCAAATAACAACTCCAAAGACATCTTAGTTCAGCTACTGATCTAATTTATATTGTACAGGATCAAGATTTGATCCAAAAATGGCAAATGAGTCAAAGATCTGTTTATTCTTGTCATACAGTGGAAATGGGACCAGGCTGAGAAGAGACAAGTCGCAGAGCACTATATGGAGTAGTTTACGGACTGTGATGGTGACTCTTTCGGCAGCGTAGAATATAATTAATTTAGATGAACAAAAGAAAGACACGCATGTGACTGTAGACCAGCAGTCTGACAATAAATTGATGCTGGAGAACCGTAAATTTTAGACAAACTCTATGAACTTGGAGTGGGAGTGGAATTAGGCCATCCTTTGGGATTTTTAGGAATTTTTGGGCTTAAAGTGCTCGACTATGAAGCAAGATCTTGACTATACCAGTATTCTGATGCAGGCAATGAATATTTCCTTTGTTGTTGGGTAGATATGTCCCCGACGGGTGCTTAACCACAGGTTCTTCACCTTTTCCACGCTTGTTCCGAACAGCCACCGGGTTTGCTGTTTGGTGATACTGAAGTGTCTCTTTAGTTTCCTTCGGGTCATCCTGAGTTTTGTCAGCACAGGGCCGTGCCATGGGCTAGTTGAAGTGGGCAAGGGACTCCGAACGCACTTGCCAGCAATACTTAACTCCAATGACCAGTAACACGGTCTCCACGTCACAAAGGCCCATATTTATACTCTTTAAGCTAAACATTTGCATAATTTTTTACGCAAAAGCGGTGCAAACTTACAAAATATAATTGGGCCAAAAAGTGTGCAGCTCGTGCGTCTTGTCACTGTCCACTACCATTATCTAAACATGCTTAGCTGCCGGGGCAAAGTAACTAACTGCTCACAAGCTTAGGGGGCGAATAACTTGTGTATAAATTCAGCTTTGAAACAATCAAACTTTGCTGCTTTTTGTGGGAGGTTCTTCGGAAGCTCTCTCAGCATACCAATAAGATATAACCTTGTACACTGATAACCAAATGGACACGATCTGGTGCGTTGGGAAGTCTTGATATCTGACCAAGAATCATTTCCAATTGATTATGTAGGCATGTTCATGGTTGCTAACCCAACGTCTCCTGAAATGTACATTAGGCCAGTACAACCCATTTCACATGGGCCTCTAACCATCTGTCTAGTCTACGTACAAGTTAACTTGCACTTGTATGCTTTGCTCGCGAAATGGCTGAAATTAATCTGCAAACGTTGTCAGAAGCAGACGGACACTGTCTCGAATGAGCCAATGCCAGTCTATGGTGTAAATGCTCGTGAAATTTCTTTTAAAACTTTCTGCACATTTTCCGAGGCCACCTCCGATTATAGTTCTCAGCTGACTAGCGCCCCTTTTCAAGAGATAACGTACAATATTTCATCTAGGGGGACAGCAGTGCTTTGGAACAGGACACCAAGCCTGCTCCTTATGTGACCCAAGCAAGCCATTTCTCCTCCATTACACCTCCTTATAACAGCCACTACTTTCTCTAACCCATTCAGTAAGTCCTTGGCTGCGGCTTTGTAGCCTTCGAACCTTCAAGACTGGCTGACACCACTCATTCTGACCTGCTTACAGAGCCCGTAACATATGGTCACACAACCACTGATCGAGAAGCTGGTCTCGCCTTCGAATGTACCTGTACCGAGCTTCAAAAGTAACCTCCTGGCTCTAAATCGAGGGAGAGACAGAAACCAATGCAAACAGGTGACACTAGTCCATGCCGCAGACTAGTACGACAAAGCTACCCAAGATTAAGTTAAAGGAAGCTGCATGTGTGCGAAAGGTTTTTGAAGGAATCAGGTTCCTCAGAAGCGGGTTCTTACAGTGCGTGATTTGCTTCTTACCGTGTGCTGAAACTTTTCAAGAGTCAAGAGTGCCTGCCAACCACAAGGCTTTCATTAGAACAGAATAGTCACTGTAGAAGGATGGTACCTCTCTGATGCAAAGCAACTCTAAACATTGTTGAGTGGGTGGATAAAAGAGCAGGATTCTTTGAAATTGAAGAGAATAAAGCTCAGTTCAAACACAATTTGCAGACTAGTAGACCCTCAATATATGGCATACATGCCAGTGTCAAGAGGACAATCACCATTGCACTGACACAAGAGGAACCACCATAAATGCCTAGATCCCGGCCAGAGCTGCTGCTCCATAGCTTTGCAAAGAGTTTTCGTACTCGCGAGACGGTGGTCATTTTGACTATAATGGAAAAGAAAGGCCCACTCGTTCTCAAAGAAATTTCTTTTAGCCATCACCGTGCAGTCGAGAAGGCAATGAGACATTCTTAACCCAACCACCAGCCGCCACTAACAGCCGCTCGTCAGTTCTGCCAATACTAACTTGGCAAGAGCTGGTGTGTTGGAAAGCAGACTTTGTAACCATCGAGTAGGGCTCGGCTAAGTCTGAACTTGTAAACATAGTGCATGAATGGAATGGCGGTGGCCTCTGGATCCTTGAGGAGGCATGAGTGAGCGTCAAAGTGAATATCTCACTACCTTCAAGGGTAACAACTCGCGACTCACAACAGCAGAGAAAGTGCAACAAACTCTTGACATCAATAATCAGAACACAAAGCAGGCAACGAGGAAAGCATGACCTCTAAACAATACAAGTGGGAGCACATCTGACCAGAGTTTGCACAGCAGGAATGAAACCAATTAGATCTAGAAGAAAGGCTGTGAGGCACCAGGACAGTCAATATTACCGAGCAGACCTGACACATCCTAGACCTGTGTTACAGTTTTTAGAGCACATCTGCAATGGAAGCGCAAGGCAGATATCTGGGGCATTAGCAGATCACGTGTGGTAAAGGGCAGGATCCCGTCTTTAAAATTCTGACAAGGCACAGGAGAGAGTGACCTGGAACCTGCAGAGTAGCATATATAAAAGAGACAGGATAAGACCTGGAAACTGCTACGAGTGTTTAAGGACATCACGACCCACAAGTCTAGGGAGTGGACATGGGGCGGCAAAGAGCTGAAGCACAAAGCAGGCATGAAATGCCCCAAGCTTGGGGGGTCAAGGAGCAGGCAGGGGTTTCTGTCAAGGCATGTCACTTCCCATGGAGGCACATTTTCTATTTGCTAGTGGTAATGAGCTTTGAATACCGTCCCAGGAATGACCCTGGAAGGTTATTCCACGGTCATAGCTAATTGACCTTTTCTTTCCAGGAAGGAATGGTCAAGCCCCACCTTCATATATACAGCAACTTTTTATATATATATAAAATAACAAAAATACGAACAAGTTTCTATATTCGTTCCAAAGCAGGGATTGAACGCACGTTTCTTTGCCAGGCCAAGCCTGAATCAAGCTGACGCGAAATACCAAGACCTTTGTCCAGAACAAATTATTTTAAAAAACGTAATGAGTGAGAAAAGCAGGAGAGGACTCAAGTGAGATAAATGCATTTTGAGAAAAAGCCAACTGTTTAATCAACGGACACAGTTTTGAACCCCCCTCTATCCAGGGAGTCCACAAATTCATTTTTAAAACCAGTTCAACAAATATCAGAGAGGGAAATTGTATGCATTTACTTTTCTACAGCAGTGGCCAATATGCCAGAGGACTGTCCATAATTTTGCTGAAAAAACAGGGTGATGATACGTCACAATGGGAGTACCCTGATCCCCAAAAGCAGAGGTTACAGGCCACCATTCTTTCAGAGGTCACGTGGTGAGGAGAGGGTGGGCAAGAAAAAGAGAACTGTTTTCTCTTACAAACAATGATGAAAATGTTGACCATCTCACACCCCTTTCCTTGCTAGTGGTTTCTAAACGTCATTTTAAAAATGCTCTGCAGTTGTGGATAAGATAGTGTATTTCAGTTTCATCATTCCTATCTACATAACAATTTAATTCTTTCAAAGATTTATAAAAAGAAAAAAATGAAGGTTTGCATTCATTTGTTTAAACATGAAACATGATGGGTGGGGGAGACTGAAATTGGAGGACGGGCTTTGCAAAGTTCGCATTAATTAAATGCAAAAAAATTGTCTGACAAAGTTGAGCAATAATCATATTAACACAAAACATATATCTTACAGTCAGCCGTCGGCATGACAACAGGTCACATAAACCTTCCAAAATGTGACTGCTACTTCCTGGCAAGTGGACCGAGTTTTTTCAGTTAACGTTGTAGTTTTTTGCAGACCGGCTAGAAGTAGTGACTGGAGTGGAAAGGGCGTGGCTTTCTGTGCGCATTCATTTTCCTCTGTACACTCACCAGAGATTAGACACAGGTATTCATACGCCATTTGCAAGCCACACTGAAAACCAGTTTACACGGTCGGACTTTGTTTTATTGTGGACTTTGTTGGAGAACGGAAGGATATCGCTAATGAGTGACAGGACTTCCGTTTGTCAGCGCCCCTCCCAACTCTCACAAACATACAAAAGACCGAATGTTTGGAAATCACAGCTTTTTAAAGAAATAAAACTCCTGACTTACTGTTTGGGCGGTCCCAACAGGATTTGAAGGTTTTTTTTTTGCTCTGGAAAAATAAAATATATGTGAACAGAAATTTTTGTCTGCTGCGTTTTTTTTAGTTTAAAAGGTTGCAAGATCTCAGCATTCCAGGAAAATGCCGATTTCTGTTTGCTTGTTTAAAGGACACAAAAATTCCAAAGTTAATGCACACCATTAAAAAAAATATATTTATATACAAAACACTATCTATGCTTGCTTGCTCACTCGCAGCTCTGTATAAAAAATGAACACATATTCTAAGGACATCTTACAAAGATGGCCAGGCAAAAAAAAGGGAAAAATTAACTGAGGAAGTAGCTTCAGCAATCACATTAATATCTGTACTTATTAAGGTGGTTTAGAAAATGGGGAGGAGATTGGTTCCATTTTGCGAAAACCAAGTGCCTGCAATGAATTCACATCCTGCCATCGTTAAAAGTCATAGTAAAGTTTCACAGTTCATCTGTGCACTTGCGATGTGGCTACGCCCAGTTCTCATTTTTTGTTTCTTTTTGCATTTCTCAATTTTTTACTCCTTTTCCTTGTCCATTTCCTTTATTTTATTTTTTCCCCCGAAAGTTGAGAACTTGCTTACAATTTCAAGGTCCTCTCAGTTGTTTTTTTATGAGATGAAAAAAAACGGAAAAAAATCCTTCCCACACGCATCGACCTTCTCTGTCCGCTGTTCAGGGCGACGACTCGCTCCTCATTCGGCATTACCGCTATCGAAGTTGTGACACTGTACGTCGCCAGACACAAACTCTGATCCTGGAAGCCTGGTTCCATAGCGGTCTACGCACCAGCAGATGCCTCGCTTCCGGCCACGGGAGGGTTTGCACTAGAGGGGCAGGTGAGAGGTACAAAATCAGTTTTGGTCACAGCTCAGGACAAGCAGAAGATTGCAGAAACAGTACAATTACAAGTACTAGTGCTAAGTGAATAAGAGACAATGAATACGTGTGTCGTATTAACTTTATACACGTCAGAAGGATAAAAGGTTGAATCAGTCATAATGGATTTGAACTAAAAACACGGAGGGTATGCATGTGTCTTTGCAGGGAAGACTCTCAGGAAAAGCCAGGCACAAGTATCACCCTAAAATCAAGTTGTCTATAGTGGTCTCGTCTGCATAGTAACATATCCACAAAGCAGTTCATGCCCACCTCTTTTGTGGGGGTCACCTTTGAGGACAGGTCTTGTTAGGTTGCAGCTGAAGGCTGGCACTGTTTCCCCATTTCTTTGCGGACAGAGACAAGCTTGATCGGGTTCAGGAAACTTACTAAATTCTGGCTTTTCAGTCTGTAAATTTTCCTTGTTTTCTCTTCCTATAACCCTTTGTGGTGATACACTTCATACCTACATGTTACCATCTTTTTAAGTAGTGCCTCTATCACCCTAAAGCACTTCTGTAACAACCTTGAAAACAGTAGTCACAATGAACATCAACACAAGACACCAAATTTCCTAGATCCAACTCATTCAACTTTCACCATAACCATTTCTCAACCAAACAATGAACAAATATTGAACCAACCACACATAAATGAACATCACTAATAACATACACTTTAACAAGCATTTTAGAAGCTAAGAGTCTCGACTCTCCCACCTATTTGTTTTACTAAATCTTTTTTGCAGATGCTGTTTGGTATCAGAACACAGAAATTCATTACATTGATGCTGCTGCATTGTCACAAAAAATAAAGAAAAAAGTGCAATGACTTGTATGCGCGCATGCATAATGATGCTTGCATACATATGTGTCATGATGGTGCGAGGTATGTGTGCACAGGCATGCACATAAATAGGGCATGAGCCGGCCAGAGTTTTTTTTTTTTTTTTACTTTTTCAAGATGACAGGTACCAGTATTGGAGTAGTAAATAAAACATATAATTGAAATGAGTGCAAAAGCTCACACGAGTGGCTCTGCAGCAAATGGCACCTGCCAGACATTTAAAAAATGTAAAAGAAACTTTTTTTAAAGAACATAACAGGAGAGGGAGCAATGGAGGAACTCTTGGAGGGAAGTCAATGAGGGTTTAGGGGGGGAGCACCGAGGAGTGTGCAGGAGACCAATGGGAGAACTTCAGCTGAGGAAGAAAAACAAATAAAAAGCAACACAAAAGTAATGAAGGGGTGCGTTCAGCAATAGATGAGCTGCCATGAGAGAAGAATGAAGTAACACAGACTATATGGGGATGTTTTTTTGAAGAAGTAATCAAAACATGAGGGAGCGAGCAAAAGACCACTTGCACTCTCATGGAGTTCTGAAAGAGAAAGAGAAAAGTAGTTCGAAGAAAGTGACCAGTGGAAGGATACAAGTTATCCAATCATAAGAATGATAAAGAAGCTATGCTCCACCAGAGGGATAAACATAAAAAGAGGCAAGAAAGTAATTGAATAGGGAGCAAGACGATGGGAGTAGCTTGAAAGCCAACCAATGGTAAGCAATGGGCTAGCCCTAAGTCAAATGTAGGTTTTTGTATGGTCTGCAATAAACATTTAACAACAAACAGCTAAGCACTGACAAGACATAACAAAACATGGGTCCTCCAGTTCTACTTCTGAGGGTATCCAGACCAAGCCTGTGCAATGACGCCATAATAATGGTTTAAGGAACTTCACAAATGCCAATAATGTAACAATCATTGTCTCAACTACACAGCTGTGGGTTTACTAAAATAGCACAACACCTCTTTCTAAAGAGGCCAGAACATTTCTCCAAGGCACTTGGAAGGCAGAAATACCCTAGGATGTTCCTCCTCTGATCCTCCACCACATCTGTAGACAGGTGCACATGACTTTTAATAGTGTTTGCTACAAAGCACCTAAATCCCTCTGCGACAAACCCCCCACCCCCCCAAAAAAAAAAAAAACACTACATCAATGTATTCGCTCCATGAAACACAGCAAAGGAGAACTGGTCTTCACAACTGCACTGACAAACTACTTCTTATAATCTCTTCTTTGTGTAACTTAGAGGCAATTTACTTCAGTACTTCACCTCAGTTCTCTTAATTAGGGTGACCACCTCACTCCAGGTCATTATCAACGCGGCCTCAAGTCCTCACCTTTTCGTTGACATATTACTGATTTCAGGTGGCAGCCTAATTAGTTCAAGTAAAGTGACACAACTACAATGCCCAGAATGCATTAGGCTTCCATACAAAAGTCCACAGTTGGAAACAGTATCCTTAATCACCTGGAGGGAGGTGGTCACCGTTTTTAAATAACAGCTAGAGATTGAAACTGGCTAAGAAAGCTCAGAGTTGAGTTGGCTTGTTAATAGTAAATTGCAGCTCTGAATCCTGGACGTGCTGGCTTCGCATTTCGTCCTTTCAGTATTGACCCTGGAGTACCTTTGAGCTAGGGACCAATTACTGCCATTTAAGCACAAAGAAACAGTTTGTTTTGTGATGTGAAATGTATGTGGTGATTGCATTGGTACTGTTGTTTGTAGACCAAGGCCCTCTACAAATTCTAACTACAGTGGCCTTGGCCTGTCTTGTAGACCCAGCTGTCAGACATGTTTTTAATTCTTCTCACCTGCTTCCTCTTGTAAAACCCCTTCCGGTCACAGTTGGGCAGGTAGATCTTCCGGGAGATGATTCGGTGCGTGGCTTTAATCTCCTGCAGTTGGGTCTCCATTTGTATGCGGCAGGGTCCCTGCGAAGAAGAGGAAGGACAGTCAAGGGGCTGAAAGAAGAGGGGTGAGGAACAACATGGAGCCTGAACCGTCTAGTTCCCCCACCCTGTGACTTTCTAGCTGGCAAAGCAGGGAGCAGAAGGCTGAAGGAACATTAGAGCATTAGAATGTTGGGAGCTCCATTGCAGACAATGGAGAGCTCTGGGCTTCTAAAGGCTGGTAAAAGCCTGGAGCGTCAACATTCCAATGTTCTTTGTTCACAGCAACATCAGTGAACAAAGGCCTCACAGAGCCCGAGGGAATTTTAGTCCCCTCAGGCTCAGTGAGGACTTTGTTTTATTTATTAGAACATTCTTCCTTCTAGTGCCTTCTAATAGCCTTATAGCCCTTCGTAGCTGGGCTATACCGGCAATTAAAGTCCTGCTCCCGTGTGAAAGGCCCTCGCGTAACGCTGGAGCGGGCCTTTCATGGCCGGTAAAGCCCGCTACAGCAGGCCCTAAGGCTATAATAGAATATTGGAATGTTAGGAGCTCCAATGAAGACAATGGAGTGCTCTGGTGCTTTTAATAGCTGGTAAAAGCCTGGAGTATCAACATTCCAATGTTTGTCGTTCACAGCAACAGCTGTGAAACAAGCATTTGCAATGCAATGGGTCTCAAGTGTCCTCGAGTTAGGGCTATTAGCGTATTAAGGGCCAGATGTAGCAAAGGGTTTTTCCCATTCTGTGTCAATGGGAAAACGTGTTTGTACATATGGCCCTAAATTGTTAACTGGACTTTTCTTGCCACATAAATTGAAAATGAAAAGTAAAACAGTTGACATAAGCGAGCCGATTCAAAACACCACGGCCGCCGTGAGAGCGAAGGAGAGACACAAAAGTTAAAACAAGTTTGCTCGCAGTCAAACATATTGGCAAAAGTGCAATTATCCATGTAACAGGATCGATGGCCACGGCGGTAACAAAACTGCACAACGGAGGGAAAAATGTAAAGCTTTCACCAATGATAATAAAGGAATTTTGAAAGGCAAGCTCATGAACGAGTGATAGTGATGGGCATGCAGTGGGCGTGGTTAAAAACCCACATCGATACCAACACGTCGGAAAAGCAGCGCTTGCGCGCTGCTATGCTCGACCTAAAAAAGCCTTACGGAGCCCAAGGAGATTTCAACCCCATCGGGCTCCATGATGCTATTGTTTTACTAATTAAAACATTCTGCTCGGGTGTTCTAATAGCTTTAGAGCCCGCCATAGGGGGATATACCACGCATTCAAGGCCCGCTCCCTGTGGCTATGGCTGGCTATAAAGCTATAGCAAATATCCCTCAGGATCTAATCATCTGAGCGATCTGTGGCTAGTCAGTAGAACTCTATTGCTTTGCATGGTCCACCTTTGAAGGAAAAAACAGTAGCCTTCTTTCTCCAAGCATCCTTTATAGCAACTGCGCTACAGTGTGAAAAGCATAGTGAACGGTATGGATTTCTCGATACAGAGACGGCTGCGCACATCACTAGTGGGAGTGGTGAAGGTAAAAAAGTCTCCATTCAGAATTGATGGTATCATAAAATATGAAAAGATAATTAAATCATGTGTCAGCTATCTTAGAGATACTTTAATAATAATATTTTCTTTAAATGTATATACTCAGAACACTTTGCATGAGAACCCATTTTGTAGCTTGTCAACCTAATTACCTATTTCCTTTAAAACTCCTTTGTGAAGATCAAGATGAGAAACTCCCATGACATTTTACCCCCTCAAGCACTTTTTGTTTGCATTTAAAACCTCAGTTCATAATAATTCTCGAAAAGGGGTTGACTTTGAAGCTTGACTGTAAGCCGGATCGAGACATTGACACCGGTGTGCTGTTCTTACAGGTGCATAACTTTTCATGTCCACTTGAATTCTATAATCCAGTAGTGGAAACTGAAATAGCCTCTGAGGTCAGAGGATTGTGTTAGCATCTCAAGTTCATCTGTAACCAAACCTTAAAGGAACAGGTATCAACTCAGATGGAGATGCTTCAAATGTAAGGAGTGAAAGTTAGGTGTTCTGGCCTTGTTCCTCTAACTACAGAGTAGGGATGTGGGGTTCTTGGTGTGGCTGTGAAAATAATGTGCACCTCCTTTACACCAGTATTATGATATCTGAAGATTCTGGCCACAGGCAGTGCCTGGAGAAGGGAGCTATGTGCCTTCCTATGGGACATTGCTGAGTCAGGACACAGTAAACGCCTGAAAGAAGTGCAGTGGGTCTACTCACCAGCTCAGACTCATGTCTGTGGTCTGGTGGCATCCGGGGGTGTGCTGTGTTTTCCACTGGGAAGACCTTTGATTTGGACTCCTTCTTTCGACGCTCCTTCTTCAGAGCCTCTGCTTTGTGATCAGGGATGCGCGCAAACACTGGCCGGTACTTGGGCGCATAGGCCTCATCCACCATCTCTGAAGTGGTTGGCTCTTCATGCTCCTTGGATTCACGCTCTGAAAAGAGGACGAAGAGAGAGTCCGTTATGGTCTGTCTGACGTGCTGCCATAGCTGTCACTAAAAGAGACACTAGCATTCATACACCAAGCAGATCGCGCGCTCTATATCTGGAGAAACTCTACGACACGCCAGTGTCCATCATGCAATATGCTTGCATCACAGCCGACTTGAACCCGCGCCTGTGTCAACATCAGCAAACATGTATAACTCTAAGAATACTTTTATGGTACACCTAGACGCAAACACAAAAAATGGAGAAGAGGCAAATATCCATGTTAATACGAGGCAACACAGGCACACCAGGTAACAAGAAGGAGATTTACAGTGTGTAATGCTTGAATTAATCTCAGCCACTGGTAATTACTCAGGTTGCATCAAGAACATTGTTATATTGCTAGGGTGAGCAGATTTTCACAACCAAAAACCGGGATGCGCACAAACATAGAAATAGGACTAAATGTTGGCACGTCATTCAAGGATACACATATATATATATATATATATATATATATATATATATATATATATATATATATATATATATATATATATATATCGCTGACTGAAGTGTTGTTTAGTCATTGAGTTGGGCCCTGGCTTATGGGAGACCTTATTCACCCCTCATTAAATCCTGCTGTGCTGCTTGCATGATGCGAGGCAGCACAACAGGTGACTCTGAAAATGTTAAGTCGTGTCTCTGCTGTGATAAGCGGACCAGATGACACGTGCGCCTGCACAACTCTGTGCTTAATGTGCACGTTCTTCTGACCCTCTCTCAAAAACCGGGACATGTCTTTGTTTTGACAAAAACTGTCAGGACACCGGAACAGTCCTTACAAAAACAGGCCTGTCGGGCAAACCGGGACGTCTGGCCACCCTATATATATTGCTCACCACGCCACCTCAGTTTGGACCCCGCCACATGCAAATCAGTCTTGACCCTGCTCCATTGGGAACAGTCCAGCCTGAAGTCCTCCCTGAACCAGGAACACAAGTAACCTAGGACCGGTTTCACCCTTAGTAGGACTCATCAGTCGGGTATAGCTTGATTCCAGTGACACAGTGTGGAAATACTGAAATATTGTCTGACAAAAATATAGTGTCCTAAATATCTTTAAAAAAAATGTCACCCCACTCGAGTTAAGAATAGAAATTCTATTCCCAATGGAGCAAGATTTTTATTGACCAAATTTAGGCCAAAACACAATTTTTGTTAAGGATTCCCTGACATACAAAAGGATGTGGGATTAATGGTAATGGTCCCGCTCTTATAACCATTACTCAGCTGGAGAGGACCATATGGTGCTTTAAACAAAACCTATCATTAAACCAGCTTCCGGAGCCCACGCCAACAGCCAATCCCAAGTTCAGTAGTACTGCCCGCAGCCACTCTCCTTCCGCACAAAAAATAGCTGAAATGGTGAGAATAAGCATAGCACGCATAGCTCATCTCGCTGGTCCTGCCGCGTGCCTTGCACGACTGTGATGTGGTGCAATATGACCTTAGCAGACGGTCACTCAGTGGCGCGTCTGCACATTTATATATATATAGGCATGCGCTGTTGACAGCCTATACTTAGCCGCCTGGTGACCTTTCCTGCAGTGAATGGTGTGAACTATTTTATTTCAAGTTATTCCTGTCCCGTCTCAAAGCACTTCAAATCCCTTGGGAAAGCCCTGGCCACATATCAGTGTGCAATGACTAAAGGTGTTTGCCTTCTCTAATGGAGGGGTCGTGGGTGGGGGAAAACCCCAAAGAATCATGCTGTTGAAGAATGGACATGGAGCTCCCAAGAATATGGAGCGCTTATCTCAACTTCTCGTGGGTAGAAGCACCGCTCGCTCGTTCTCCGTGGCACGCGGGGAAAAAATACAGGAAGGGGAGGAGACAGCAGAGGCCTCGCTTTCACCACAGGAAATGGCATCACAACCAGGAACACGCTGGGTGATTGGTTCACAGAAGCAGCAGCTGCGAGATAGAGGGAGTTACTCCACTCTGACATATCCTTCATAAAATGAGAACTCAACCTTTAAGTATGCCATTGGAAAGATAGCGTGGTGTGTTGAGCGCCTGCTGCAGTTTGTATATGTGTAAACTACAAGTCACTGGTTCAAATTCTTGTACAGCACTCAGCTTTCACTGAGGTTGACAATAAAATAAATGTAACAATGGTTACAAACAGCACGATTAGGCAAAAGTTCCGCCTTACCGTCCGCTGTATGGTGTACTTATTGCATTCTTAGACACAGGTCTAGCACTTTACCCCATCTTTATCATCAGTGCTGCTCTGGACTCTGCTTCAGGTGTCGCCGATGGTCGCTGCTTACCGTGCGCTCTAGCACTCAAGACACACTGGGTCTTATTTACAACCCCTGGCGGCAGCTTAGCGCCACCAGAGCCTTATTTTTTTGCTGCTAAGGTGGCTTTTCTGCCACACCATATTTACAAAGTGGCCCAATGCTCTTATTGTACCACTTTGCAACACCTTGCACCACATTATGCCTGCATTAGGCATAATGTGTGCAAGGGGGGCGTTCGGGCACAGGGAGGCCCGAAAAAATGGTGCTGTGAAATGTATAATTCACTGCACCATTTTTGCCATCATTTTTAACGCCGGCTCAGAGCAGGCATTAAAATGACGCACCCATTAAATTCAATGGGCATCCCTGTGCTTTTCTGCACATAGTATAGCAAAGTGCCACAATAGCGTCAAAAATGTTGATGCTATTGTGCTAACGACCGCCATGGTGCGCCATATTGTAAATACAGCGCAACCATGGTGCCGTTAGGAGCCGGTAGAGGGACACAAGAAAAGTGGCATATCATCTATGATGCGCCACTTTCTTGTAAATATGATCCATTGTGTGGACAAAGTCGTCCTCCTGCATTTCTCACCTTGATTGGCTGAGTGGAACATCACTGACTTCAAATCATGTTGGCCACTTTTATTAGGCAGATACATTCTTGAAGCAGACCTCATCACTAGTCATATTTAGACAATAATTAATAAGATTGGCCTCCTGAGGTGGGAGGACCATAGGTGACCAGCAGGGGGCAGTAAAGGAGTGCATTTGCATGGGCTTCCAGTAGAACTTGGCATGACAGGAGGTAACACTTTTGTATTGTCTGCATATTGAAGAGGACTTTCCAGCGCCTAGAAAGGGTCCTGGTGTGTAGTGTGCTAGGTAACTGTTAATTCATGTCATTACGAGGAACGGCAAGTGGTCCAGGGTCACTCAAAGTAGGCTTCAATTCAGGACTGCAGCCTCTACATCTAAGGTCTTCACCACTAGACTCCACCTTAGCCACCCAGTATGATAGCTTATTGGATTCAGCGCCTGCTTCGAGATTTGTGTGCATGGGGCTCAATGCCGGTAAGAGATCAATGCTTAATTTATATTAGAACATCAGAATTTTGGGAGCTCCATTGAAGACAATCAAGTGGGTAAGGTCTAACAATGGCCGTTGTAAGCCTGCCGCTTCAACATTCCAATGTTTGCCTTCCTGTTTCTTCTTTTCTAATTTAGAACATTCTACCTTTGATGGGTGGAATGCTCCAATAGCCTTAGAGCCCTTTTGCCTCAGGCTAAAACCCATTGTAAAATACCTTCGTCCTCATTATAGGTTCTTGCCATAGCCTTGGGCCTATAATTCGGGGGCTGGGCCTTTAACAACTGGTATAGCCCTCAGCAGTGGGCTAATAATTATATGTACATGGCCCAAATGAATTCACTGGCGACTGCTGCTGAAGCCAATCACTTTCACTGCTGTGTATTGCTCCCCAATACTCTCTTAGCACACGGGTTTCTACGGGCAATGACTGTGAGGGTTGCAGGAATATGTTCTAAATCTGGCACACAAAAACACTTCGGTAAAAAGGACCTCAACTCCCACGGCCACAATAACTTTCCCTACTATTTAGCAGGCCACACAAAGATGGAACCCCAGTCTGTTTTTTTAATGCATGGAAAAACAGAAGGAAGCAGCCAAGGCTGAGACTCTATGCATATTAAAAGCACATGATTGGAATCCGGTCTGCAGAGGGAATGCCAGCTTCAGCTCAGGCGTGTTAGTTTTATTTGCGCTCCAAAAAAGAAAAAAAAGGAAAAATATTACTTTCCCCACTTACATCACATGAGTTGGGCTTTGTTGCCAACCCTCCTGTCACGACAGGACTGCCTTTTGGGCGGTGAAAGAGTACACCCGAGTTGGATTATAATATCTATCTAGGAAGCACCAAAAGGGGGTTCAGCTGGTGTAGAGCACCGTCTGTTCTATGAGACAAATTAAACCTAATACGGGGTTGGTGCTTTACTGAGGGGCAGGTTGAGGCTCAGTCATCTCCAGCCTTCATAATACCAGTTATATGTTTTATACGGCACTTAATTCATCAGTTTAAAGTACAGTGAATAACACGTGTTATTACTGTTCAATTTATCGACCTTGGAAGGATGAAATAATTTATTGGCCTTGCCAGAATTTCAGCTGCAGACAAAGTAACAAGCACACACCTATATCCAGTGTTTAATCCAGTGATCCATCTTCCTGGCTAAAAGATTAAGAAATGCAATAGACGCTCTTTGGGAGAGTTTATAAGCCATACAGAATGTACAGTGAGAAGCCTACATTGCAGTGAAATATACCACCATGGGATGTTTGCAATGCAAACACGACGAGCTAAATTGTCACTGCACTTAAATAATAGGTTTCATTATCCAGCTTATTTTATCAGTCTCGGAAAGGTGCAACGTTTGGGGTGGTGATAGAACCTGAGCCCTTTAACATTGCCTTAGACAAAAGTTTATCAAACAAAAACATTCGTTTAAAGGCCAGGTAAAAGTGCTAGAATACAAAGCTAACAAGCACTGGTAAAGCATTAGTCACCAGACTCGTGACTTTCTCAATCCTCGATTTCTTTTGCAGCGGACACTCAATAAGCACATAATGCCATGGTAGTCTTTGGAACTTGAATGAACTATTTTGGGCTAGGCTCCTCGTGAAAGGACAGAAGGCAGTAAGTCACCCAAAGTGAAGTTAGACAATGGTCGAAGTGTGCTGAACCACTGCCCCAAGCTGCAGTGAAAAAAGTAAATAACAACCGACGAAGAGGGTTAACTGAAGGCCCCTGTAAGTAAGGGCGTTATGCGTGTAACTTTAGCAACAAACTGACTTGTCTAACGTCAAGTCCGGAAGAACCTATGCCTGGACTTGGAGACCTCGGGCGCATGCTACAAAGGGGTTAGGATCGTCGAATGAGCAGGTCCACTACCCCAAAGCCTAGCGAGCCCCGCTTGCAACGAGTGTGAAATGTTACTCTTTATACTGAAAAAATCTAAGAATCGCGTCATGCGGGTTCACACATTCCGATGATTCTCAGGATAATCACAGCGGCGGACGAAGGCCTGGAGGCTGTAGTACACGAGTCGTACCACAAGAGAGCGCCAGTGTAGAAGACATGGAGCTTGGTGTACCGTCCTGCTGCTATTCCCAGTACATAACGCATTTTGTGTCAGGTTTAAGGTGTCCTCGTATTGTGCACACAGTTACAAACAACCACCAGACAGCAGAAGCAAAACCGCAGGGGAAATCAACAAGGTATCCATCCTTGGACAAACTCATGCTGTAAAACGCAAATGCGGCGAGTTAGCTCAGCGCGCAACCATCTCCCGCTGGCCTCCGCCTCCCTGTGTTTTCACAACTTTCGAGACACGTTTTTAATTTCTTTTGCGAGTGCTCTGAAGTTGCTTAGGTGGCATGTAGCGCTTTATAAAACTCCTAAGTGAATAGGTAAATGGTGCCCCTCTGGTACCTTCATAGGTTCCGGACACGTGTCACCCTCTGGTGTTTGAATCGGAGCACAGACATGTGATGCTCATCAAATCCTGAAGAGTCGGTGCCAACGAGAGATCTAATATCTCCTGCTCAGAATGCCCTCCAGGCGGGGCAGTATCCGGTGCAGCGCGTCCCTTTGGCCGTCAATGATACCCCCTCTCCCCCATGCTGTGTCACCCTGCCAAGGCCCGTGGTTATTACAGAGTCTGACGAACCTTCCCTTCATCGAATCAGCCCTGGAAACCGGCTGGGGCTCATTCCCTGCCAACAGGCACACAGGCTATCTCAGTCCGAGCAAGTGCACGACTCACCGACCACCACCGTGAGGCCTATTGTGAAAAGAACATTTCGGCATCCTTGAAGTAGGACAAAGGACAACATATTTACTTCTAGCTTTATACAGTTCCGTATGTCTAGTAGGTTAATGCAGGGCGCTGGACAATGCAGAAACAGGACAGTACATTAAAAAGTTATGAGTAGACGTGGTTAGACCCCAGGCACATCTGACATATTTCGGTTGTTCCCACACTGCTGATAGAATTAGTCAAATGCCAGTCTGAAAGGATTTTCAGGAGTTTCCCGAGTCGACAACTAAGGCTGTTCCACAGTTTCAGTCCATGGACCCTCGAGCACCTTTGCCCAAACGTTGTTCTCTTGAAAGGTCGTTTTTGGATCAAATCATCCGAGCAGGAATGCAGTGTTGTGCCAGTTTCCGACGGTAGCCAGGTCTTTGGCCCAGCAAGCTTTGTGCACAACGGAGGGTGTTTTAGCTTTCATCCTCTCAAAGCCAAAAGTGAGCTTTCAGGGCTGGCTTAATGTGGTCATGTTTTATTAACTACAAACACCTCATTGCTGCCTGATTCTGCAGTCTGGATAGCATCAATCCTAGCATCAAATCTCTGGGTGAAGGTAGACGAGACATACAGAATGTTTATTAGATCATACTTACTTTTATGGAAAAAATAGAATATGCTTGTCCTCTTAATGTACACCAATCAATATTAGGTATTGACTAATATCTGAGTGTTCCCAATGTTGTCAAATCACAGAACTGACAAACAGCAAAATTAAGCAACATGACCAGAAATATAATCTTTTTTGGTTCCGGAACTAGAATGGCAGCTTTGACTCCCTAGCTTCAGAGGCAACAACTGAGCTCTGACACCATAACTCCTCCATGTTTTACTACTACTATGATGAGGCAACAATAACTATCAGTAGTGAGACTCCAGATAAAAAGTACATTATTTCTGGTTAACAAGATAAAGGTGCAAAGTGTTGGAGGCCTTCGCTTAAGGGTCTTATGTCAAAGTGAAAACAGATCTGGAGGACAGGGCAGTGGAGGAATAACTGAAGGTGCAAAGGCATCCTGGAAGAGGGTGAACTGAAGTCACGGAGTCAAAGGGTAGGTTTAAAAGACACAGTAAGTAGACAGATGCACGTAAGGCCAAGTCAACAGTGGCAAATACATTGATGGTGGAAAAAAAGGCTTCTCTAGCTTCCTCCGGCCCCCACCATCAGTTTGGGTCCGACTAGATTAGCTCTGTCTAAATACAGATCAAGTGGTGAACATCCCCTGCCCAGTATGTTCTCTCAGCCAACCTTAACTTAGAACAGAACCAAGCTCCTCATGTCTGTCTCGCCAAAAATACCTGAGACAAGCACAGAGATGCCATAACAGCCTAAATGGGGATAAAAACTGGAGGCTAAGTGGGTTGTGAGGAGGAACATGGGCAATTCATGAACGTGACTTATCTTTCATGACTTATTATGTGTCCAAATAATAGTGAGGGGGCGGTTTTGTAAGTTGGAAAATCACCTACTTAGAGATATTGTACAAAGCCAATCTAGCAGCAACTTAATTTGCTGACAGTTTCACCTGATGCTCACAGAGTTGTGTGGGTTCATCATACTGAGACCACATACAGCAAAGCTGCACACCTCTGCAAGTGCCAACTGCAGTAGTGGGCAGCCAACATCACACCTGGAAGATGCAGGCTGCAGACTGTAGAAAGGGAGGGGTCATGAGCTAACGAGTTGAGATGATCCAAGATACAGCTATTTTTACTCTTCCAGTGTTGTCCTAAAAAAATGAAGAGTCAACATGGGAACGCATGGGCACATTTTCCGATACGGGAGAAGCAAGCCCTCATGTTTTCTGCAGAGATCTGCCATGCCAGCATCACACATGGGGCTGATGGAAACAGGTGGTAAATAATAGAGCCCTGATTTTGGGAACATTTATGGTGTTTTAAGGCATCCAAGTACATTAGAAACATATCTACATGTGGGATAAGTTTGAATGGGCCGTTGCATTGCTGGGAGGAATACCACAGATCTGATATTTTTCCTTTAAATTCAACTAAATTAAAGTTCTACATTTCTGATGGGAAAAGTAAAACTACAAGTATACTGCAGGAGCACACACTGATGTCTGCCTCTGTCTGAGTCAGTGGGGGGCAGGCAGTCCAGGGGATACAAAAGGGTGAGGATGCAAGCAACGTAAACCCCTACTCATGTCATGAGGAAGCAAGTGATGTTGTTTGTCTACTCATGCCTTGAGGATGCAAGTGATGTTGTTTGTCTACTCATGCCTTGAGGATGCAAGTGATGTGCTCGTCTACTCATGGTTGAAGAGTGTAAAGTGATGTTTTTTGTAGCAGCAGCAAAGAATTGGACCAACTGGTCACTGTCTATCCAGGCTTCTGAGACAACTGAAGGCGCTGGTTTTAAAATAAGTATCAGTTTGTTTCTTGAAACTCGTAGGTTTCCTTTTATTCTCTCTTTGTCCTGTGGTTATGTTTGAGATGATATCTCCCTCAAGCTTTAGAGTGCCTAGCACGTTTTAAGGATTACATAACATAATGAAGTCACAGATGTCAAACTTCCCAGATCCCCATGCGTGGTGTGCTGCTCCAGTTCAAGTTATTTTTTCTTGCTTTGAATTCTGGGACTTGTAGTCATGTTATACAGCAGAATACACAAGACCGGAAGTCCCAGAATGCAAAGAAAAAACTTGACTTGGAGCAGCACGTTAGGCATGGACCTGAGAAACTTGGCAGGGCTGCAAAGTTACCAGATGATTCCATGCCACCGGGGAGCACGCTATCCCTGCCCAGTTTATCATTCTCCCAGCCACTGTAATCTAAGGACCATAATTATAGCCTGGTTTGCATCACTCTTGCACCAGTCAACGTAAGTGAGATTTATGATGCCACACGAGGCCACCCTGCGTGGGTTCATAAATATCGAGAAATGTAACACAGCGCAAATCGCCGTGTTACATTACTCTGCGCCAGGGAGGGTTTGCATGGGTGTTCCAAAAAAACATTCATGGATTTTGACACATTCCCAGATTTATAAGAACTTGTAAACCTGGGAATGCGCCAAAAAAATATGCCTCTCCAGACGAGGCTTAATTAGGAGAAATAGCTTTATTCCTCCTTGTTTTTCCCTCTATGTGTGCGCTGCACGTTGCAGGAAACACATAAAGAGGAAAATGCCTCCCTCTCGGGATTGTTTTGTGCAGGAAGATGCAGGGCAGCCCGGCAAGGTGACTTGCTGTGCTGCGCCACCAGCCCATAAATATAGGCCTGAGTATTTAGTCCGACTGGTTCAACTGACACGAGTCAGGGTGTCAACACCCAGAATGCATTGGCTTGTTAAATGAAAGCAGAGGTGCTTTATGCCCTGCGGCATGGAGTCATCCGGTAATCTTATTTCATCAAAGTGTGGTGAATGCATTAGCAGGAGGCGAGAGGGAAAAGGTCAGTCGCACAGCTAAGAAGAGCCATGGGTCCCACAAGGGGAAATAGCAGCCTGAGGGTGGAGACAAGGGGGACCTCAGCATAGTAAGAGTAACAGACAAAACATTAGCAGACTAAGAGGCTTGATTTAGATCTCGGAGGAGGGGTTACTCCGTCGCAACAGTGGTGGATATCCCGATCGCCGACATCTAAATCCCATAAAAAACAATGATATTTAGATTTCAGCGGATAGCATATCGGTTACCGTTGAGACAGAGCAACCACTCCACCGTGATATAAATCATGCCCTACATCTACCTGCCAGCCCTTAGCTGCAGTCGACACCAGGTATCCATGAAACAAACTCTGGAAGCAGACGGTGGCAGTATACAGAGCCAGTAAACCACACAACACAATGCATTCTGGTATTTGGAGTTCTTCTAGTCACCAAAACCAGCAAGCACAATAAGCAAATGACTCTTCCTTAGTGCTAGCAGTCTTCCAGAAGCGCTGGCCTGTGCTCGACTAAGCAGCTGCCAAGCGGCCTCATTCCATGTTCACATCTTCAGGCAGCCCTAGATTTTAACCAAATGCACTGTGTAGGCAAGATGTTTATAAGCCATACCTATACTGGAGAAAATGGAAACTACAAAGACCACAATGCACCACTCTGTTGATTAAACAGCCAGGGCAAGATATAGTGCAACATCTAACATGCATCCGCCTGCGGAAAATACCCAATAAAGTCTGTATGTAATAGCCTACGTCTTGAGAATCCTGTGACGAGAAGTCATTAACCGTCCCCAGTAAACACTTCACCCCAAATGTAATCAGAGGTCACACGTTTCTCGGTCTATACACAGATCCAGGGCAGGTCCTTGCATTCTGGTTAATCTAGCGATGCAATTATAAAAGGCAGGGTTACGCAAGGGCGAACCAGACCCTGGACGGGCCCGGGGGCATCAATTACTCCGGTTATTGGCCGCTCTGTGCCCGCTGCACCGTTACGAGCCCTGCAGGGCATCCGTACAGCCTTGGAAACTCCGCCGCGTGCAGGTGTCCTGCAGCTCCGCCTCGTAAAATATTTATAACGAGCCTAGGAAGTTTCTATTCGGAAATGGAAATCCCGTTTTATGGGAAGGAGCGAGAGGGCCGCCCACTTGGGGCCCAGCCGGCCTGACCCTGCGCACCTGCGCGCGCTGCTTCTGAGCAGGCCTGACCCTGCGCACCTGCACACCCGGGGTCGCAGCCGGCCAGACCCTGCGCGCGCACTGCACCTGCACACCCGGGGGCGCAGCCGGCCTGTCCCTGCGCACCTGCGCGCGCTGCTCCTGAGCAGGCCGGACCCTGCGCACCTGCACACCCTGGGGCGCAGCCGGCCAGACCCTGCGCGCGCACTGCACCTGCACACCCGGGGGCGCAGCCGGCCTGACCCTGCGCACCTGCGCGCGCTGCTCCTGAGCAGGCCTGAGACTGCGCACCTGCACACCCTGGGGCGCAGCCGGTCTGACCCTGCGCACCTGCACACCCGGGGGCGCAGCCGGTCTGACCCTGCGCACCTGCACACCCGGGGGCGCAGCCGGCCTGACCCTGCGCACCTGCACACCCTGGGGCGCAGCCGGCCTGACCCTGCGCACCTGCACACCCGGGGGCGCAGCCGGTCTGACCCTGCGCACCTGCACACCCGGGGGCGCAGCCGGCCTGACCCTGCGCACCTGCACACCCGGGGGCGCAGCCGGCCTGACCCTGCGCACCTGCACACCCTGGGGCGCAGCCGGCCTGACCCTGCGCACCTGCACACCCGGGGGCGCAGCCGGCCTGACCCTGCGCACCTGCACACCCTGGGGCGCAGCCGGTCTGACCCTGCGCACCTGCACACCCTGGGGCGCAGCCGGCCAGACCCTGCGCGCGCACTGCACCTGCACACTCGGGGGCGCAGCCGGCCTGACCCTGCGCACCTGCGCGCGCTGCTCCTGAGCAGGCCTGAGACTGCGCACCTGCACACCCTGGGGCGCAGCCGGTCTGACCCTGCGCACCTGCACACCCGGGGGCGCAGCCGGCCGGACCCTGCGCGCGCACTGCACCTGCACACCCGAGGGCGCAGCCGGCCTGACCCTGCGCACCTGCACACCCTGGGGCGCAGCCGGTCTGACCCTGCGCGCGCTGCTCCTGAGCAGGCCGGACCCAGGGCACCTGCACACCCTGGGGCGCAGCCGACCTGACCCTGCGCGCGCACTGCACCTGCACACCCGGGGGCGCAGCCGGCCTGACCCTGCGCACCTGCGCGCGCTGCTTCTGAGCAGGCCTGACCCTGCGCACCTGCACACCCTGGGGCGCAGCCGGCCTGACCCTGCGCACCTGCACACCCTGGGGCGCAGCCGGCCTGACCCTGCGCACCTGCGCGCGCTGCTTCTGAGCAGGTCTGACCCTGCGCACCTGCACACCCGGGGGCGCAGCCGGCCAGACCCTGCGCGCGCACTGCACCTGCACACCCGGGGGCGCAGCCGGCCAGACCCTGCGAGCGCACTGCACCTGCACACCCGGGGGCGCAGCCGGCCTGACCCTGCGCACCTGCACACCCGGGGGCGCAGCCGGTCTGACCCTGCGCACCTGCACACCCGGGGGCGCAGCCGGCCTGACCCTGCGCACCTGCACACCCTGGGGCGCAGCCGGCCTGACCCTGCGCACCTGCACACCCGGGGGCGCAGCCGGCCTGACCCTGCGCACCTGCACACCCTGGGGCGCAGCCGGCCTGACCCTGCGCACCTGCACACCCTGGGGCGCAGCCGGTCTGACCCTGCGCGCGCTGCTCCTGAGCCGGCCTGACCCTGCGCACCTGCGCGCGCTGCTCCTGAGCCGGTCTGACCCTGCACACCTGCACACCCTGGGGCGCAGCCGGCCGGACCCTGCGCGCGCTGCTTCTGAGCAGGCCTGACCCTGCGCACCTGCGCGCGCTGCTTCTGAGTAGGCCGGACTGCGCACCTGCAGGCGCAGCCGGGGTGATCCAGCGCACCTGCGCGCGCTGCCCTTGGGCCTGCCCGGCCCTGCTCACCTAGGGGAGCAGCCGGCCTGACCCTGAGCACCTGCGCGCGCTGCTCCTGAGCAGGCCTGACCCTGGGCACCTGCACACCCGGGGGCGCAGCCGGCCTGACCCTGCGCACCTGCGCGCAATGCTCTTGAGCAGAGAAGACGCTGCGCACCCGGGGGCGCAGCCGGCCTGCCCCTACACGCGCACAGCACCCGCACACCTGGGAGCCGGCCTGACCCAGGGCACCTGCGCGCGCTGCTCACGAGGAGCCTGTAGACCATGGTTGGGGTGGCTTGGACCGACACTCTAAATTAGGCTATAAGCCACAAGAGGCCCAATGTGTAAATATCGTTTGCGGTCACAAAAACTGCAAATTGCAAACTAAAATAGGAAACATAAAATATGTTTGCAACTGAAAAATACCTTTTTGTAATGAGCAGAAAAGCCATTCCGACTTGCAAAATACATTTGTATTTTTTTAACCAAATCATAAGTAGCGTCCCTCGTCTTTGAGAGCCTCGAGTATCTGCATTAATGAAACGTCACCCCCGTGCCACCCACTGAGCTGGTGACTAATTCCCGGTGAGAAGCTGTCTCAAAAAGGGCAGCTTTCCCTTTCGGAATCACGTCTGTCAGCCTCGAGGGAAACAGACCGTGATCCAGGGGCCGATGTCTGCGAACCTCTCCACACCCCCATACCAGTTACTCCAATCCAACATTTGTTTTAAGAACAGCTTGTGTTCCTTTAAGGCATGTTGGCTGCTTTAAAAAAAAGTTCACTTGGAATTAATGCGAACTCAGGGAGGCAGTGCACTGTCCCTTGCAGGCCCCTATCCCTGACATCCAGGTATTCATGGTGAGGGGTCGACGAATGCCTACAGCTTTATTCACTTTTCAGCACGAAGGGGAATTTGCAACCTCCCGAAACTCCATATTTTGTGCTGCGACCTCTTTGCACATAAGTCTCATCGCAAAACCAGCCCAGGCCACAAACCAGCCAGTTTGCGATTGCCAATGCTTGTTTGTGACTTCGAACATCGATCCCTAGATTATCAATCTTAGGCTTTTCGTTTACAAATCATTGTTTTGGGTGGGCGCATTAAATAAATTGTTGTTAATTTAGTAACATCTCTTCTGTTGCTAGGTGGTCTTGAAACTAGATTTTTAAAGCAGTTCGGTGGGCACCTCTCTACCGTCCCCCACGCCCAATTCATCTGGTCTGCAGAGACAAACACACAGCCCGAGGGCACTGGGGAAAGTGTACAGATGTTGTTGAGACACCTGCTGACCCCAGGGCCTGGCTGCCTGAGCTGTTTTTGTTCTGGTCTTTCTGTGTTTACCCTGGGAGTGCCTAGGCAGCCCTTGGGCAAACAGGGGTCAGGCCTGATGGGTGACAAGAGCCACATCTGCCAGACGTGTGGGGCTGTTGGCCTAAAGTCAGGACTGCAGTGGTGCCACACATGGTATGAATTAACTGGAAGCAAGACAAACTTAACAAGTAATGGAGGCAGAGTGTGTAACGCTAGCAAAGTAACAAAGTGCAGAGAAGCTGGGTTAAAAACGAGGGGATGTCCGGGCACGGAGCCGAGTCCCCGCCTCCTTTCATCATCCTATGATTCTAGGCAAATCCCTAAAAATGTAATGGCTTTTAACCATGTCAGATTAATTGGGCGCAGGGTAAATTTCATACTCACCCATGCTCATTTCTTTAAATTAATCTGGAGTGGTCAGTTTTCCTCCTTATGTATTGCAGTTGCTCTGTAGACAACTAAGCACCAAAAGTTAGTGCCTAGAGGCCACGTTAGTGCCTAAGTGCACTTGTTACGTTTAACATAAGACTGTTTAGCATAATCGAAAACACATGGTATCAGAAAGCTCTGCGAGGTGGTAGGAAGACCGCTCTGTCTTCCCAGGCGCGATGAGTAGCTCACCCAGTCCTGGTATATTTTTGTTGCATTCTGGGACCTGTAGTCTGATTTGATACAGAGATGAGCCGGACACTGACAGGCTGAGCTTGTCACGCATGGACCTGGTAAACACTAGCGCTTTGCAGCGGTGCATGAGTAAATGTTGTCACAGTTTACAATGATTTTATGCAGTAACATGGCAAGGATGTCATGCGCCCTGATACAAGAAAGGAAAACGTCCCCTTTGACTGCTCTTAGGGTAGTAAAAGGCAGCAAGTTTCAGAATTCACTGGGCCCCTCGGGGTTCTGGGTCCCGGCGCCGCTGCATCTGCTGCACCAATGGTAGCCAGGCCCCTGGTTTTATGTGCAGTGACTTCAAGGCTGCGTAAAATGTACAGATGGGAGGCTGCATCCCTTTACTGCTCACTGCTTTTGATGTTTAGACGGGGTAAACTCAATTTTCCTTCTTCCCAGGAAATCAAGGTGCACAGTTTCCTACTGACGAAGGCGCGCATGTATTCCGCGTTCCTTTACAACACTATTTGTTTTGCAGTTCTGTATATCGCGAAGATATTGGAGCGCTTCACAAGAGCAGTAGCCCTGCGCCTTCAGGTGCAAATGGCGTACACTAGGGGGCGCCCACGACACGTCAAAACTAAGACCTGTAGAAGGTGAGGCAAGAGAAGAAAATAATGCATTTTCGGTTTCTTTTTATTTGGTGATTTTATAAGGTGCCACATGCTGCCAGGGGCCGCTTCTGGGAGCAGCAATTGGCCGTCTTCATGTGGCCTTATCAGTTTACAGGGCTAAGAGAAAGAGAAGATGCAGAGAGGCAACATTAACCTCGTGGGCATTCTCTGACAAATAGTTAAAGCATATAGATTTTGGGCACTGAACAATTGAGTCAAAAATAGAAATTCTGCTGTTAAAATCCAAACACTGATTCCAGTGGACACCAACAGTGACCAGTTCCCAGATGAAAGTGGAATTTGCTCCACAGTGGCCCAAGAGATGCCCATCTAGTCTTACTCACCAGTCAGACCTCAACATCCCCAGACTAACCCACATCACACCCTGCCTCAAGAAACTACACTGTCTCCAGATCTAGAAGAGATGTCATTTCAACGTGTTGACCCAGGCATACAAAGCCCTGTACAATGAAGGACCAGACTACATCAACAAACGCTTGACATTTCACCGACCCACCACACACCTACGATCTTGCCTACCTCTTCCTCGAGGACACCCTCCGGATCCGCCGAAAAAACAGCGGTGAACGCTCTTTCTCACACTTGGCAGCCAAAGCTTGGAACAACC